>NW_027507785.1:65155375-65755375 GCF_037356315.1 Lithobates pipiens
ATACAGCAATCAGTGCTATTTAAATGCACTGATTCCTGTGTAAATGACACTGGCAGTGAAGGAGTTAACCACTAGGGGGCAGTGTAGAGGATACGTGTGACGTTATGTGTTTTTTTTTTATTGTAGGGGGCGTGGCCTGGCATGTGACGTCACTGATCTTCTTTCCCTATAAAAGGGAAGAGACGATCGGTGACAGCCACAGTAGGAAGCACGGGGAGAGGTTTGTTTACACAGACCTCTCCTCGTTCTTCAGCTCTGTGACCCAATCGCGGGACACCAGCGGCGATCGGGCCCGCTGGTCCCATGGCCATGGTCACGGAGCTCAGGACCGGGTCGGGAGCGCGCTGCCGCTTTTTATTTTTTGCGATATAAACAAAAAAGAGCGACAATTTTGAAAATAAAAACAAGATTTTTTACTTTTTGCTATAATAAATATCCCCCAAAAAAACAAACAAATTTGTTCATCAGTTTAGGCCGATATTTATTCTTCTACATGCTTTTGATAAAAAAATTAGCAATAAGCGTATATTGATTGGTTTGGGCAGAAGTTATAGCGTCTACAAAATAGGGGATAGATTTGTGGCATTTTTATCATTCTTTTTTTTATACTAGCAATGGCGGTGATCAGCGATTTTTAGCGGGACTGCGACATTGTGGCGGGCAGATCGGACACTTTTGACACTTTTTTGGGACCACTGACATTTATACAGCGATCAGTGCTATAAAAATGCATTGATTACTGTGTAAATGTCACTGGCAGGGAAAGGGGGATAACACTAGGGGGGCGATCAAGGGGTTAAATTGCTCTCTGGAAAGTGTTTCTAACTGTGGTGGGGGGGAGGAGACTGACTGGAGGAGGAGAGAGATCGCGGTTCCTAATGACTAGAAACAGCAGATCTCTCTCTCCTCCCCTGTCAGAACGGGGATCTTTCTTTTTAGATTGACAGATCCCCGTTCTAGCTCTCTTTCCACTGGCGTCGGGTCCCCCCGCCGTGCAGTGGGCGCGCGTAGGGGCGGACTGACCATTCTGGCACTCGGGCACTGCCCTAGGGCCCCATGCCACTAAGGGGCCCCATTAGGGTTGCCAGCCTCAATAAAACCAGGGACAGTATGTAAAAATCTGTGTTTTTTTAAAAATCCCAAGATTATAGCTGCCCCGCCTCTCCAGTACCTTTTCAGTGTGTGTATGTGTATTCTGTGTGTGTATACTGTGTGTGTGTGTGTATATTGTGTGTCTGTGAGTGTGTATACTGTATGTGTGTATGTATACTGTGTGGCCCCATAATCTTCGATTGCCTGGGGGCCCCATAATCTTCTCCTATTGCCCGGGGGCCCCATAATCTTCTCCTATTGCCCGGGGGCCCCATGAGTTGTCAGTCCGCCCCTGGGCACGCGCACACGCCTGCTATGGCTCTTAAAGGAGCCAACATACACCTACACCCGTCCACCGATGACAGCCGAGACCCCATCACATTTCTGTTTAACAAGAAACTGTAAAAAGACGAAGAATCGGAATCACAGCGACTAATGCAAAGAATTTCCCATCAATGGATGCCGAGCCCAAAAAAAGTGCGCGCAGTGCGATTCTATCACCTGCTGTCCTGGCCCCTGAATCAGAACAATAAAATGATTTATTGATCAGGGTAATAATCAATCATATTACATCGCTGCTAAACCCAATCAGTAAATCTGTCAAAGCTGCTCTCTGGGCAGATATACACTCACCGGCCACTTTATTAGGTACACCTGTTCAATTGCTTGGTAACACAAATTGCTAATCAGCCATGGCTGGAGCTCAATGCAATTAGACATCTAGACGTGGTGAAGACGACTTGCTGAAGTTCAAACTGAGCATCAGAATGAGAAAGAAAGGGAATTTAAGGCTCAATTCACCTCTATGCATGTTGCCTTTGAGCGTTTTTGCAGTGCTTTTTGCGGTGCTTGACGCGCTTTTGGACACACGTTTTCCGCGTTTTGCGTTTTTTTTGTTTTTACACTGTGGTTGCTTAGCAACCAGCTATATACAGTGAAAAAAAAAAGAAAAAACGCAAATCGCAGCAAAATCACGGTAAAAACCTTGCGTTTTTGATGCAGGTCCATTGACTTCTATTACATGCAAAACGCTGCATTTTGCATGAAAGAAAGCCCCCGACCCTTTTCAAAAACGCACAGGCACAAAAATGCATTGATGTGAACATGTTCCATAGGAACCCCTGTTAAAAGATTTCCCTGCATTTCTGCAAAATGCATCAAAAAATGCGTTAGTGTGAATCAAGCCTAAGACCCCTTTCACTTTGTAGGCGCTATAAATATAAATCGCCTGCAAAGCTCCCTGAAACAGCCGCTGCTTTGTCTCCAAGGTTTTTAACCCTTTCTCAGCCGTTAAGCGCGGGGGGTAAAACCGGCCCGCTAGCGGCCGAATAGCGCCGTAAATCCGACGGTAAAGCGCCGCTAAAAATATCAGCGCTTTACCTCCTACACACCACCCGCCCCAGTGTGAAAGGGGCCTAAGTGACTTTGAACGAAGGAAGGTTGTTGAGCCAACAAGACAGGCTGCTCTAAATATTTCAAAAACTGCTGATCTACTTGGATTTTCACACACAGCCATCTTTCGGGTTTACAGGGAATGGTCTGAAAAAAGAGAAAATATCCAGTGAGCGGCAGTAGTGTGGAGGAAAATGCCTTATTGACGTCAAAGGAGAATGGACAGACTGGTTCAAGATGATAGAAAGGCAACAGTAACTCAAATAACCACTTGTTACATCCAATCTCTGAAGGCACAACACATCGAACCTTGAAGCAGATGGGCTACAGCAGCAGAAGACCACACCGGGTCCCACCCCTGTCAGCTAGGAACAGGAAACTGAGGCTACAGTTCGCACAGGATCACCAAAATTGGACAATAGAAGATTGGAAAATGTTGCCTGGTCTGATGAGTCTCGATTTCAGACGGTCGGGTCAGAATTTGGCGTAAACAACATAAAAGAATGGATCCATCCTGCCTTGTATCAACGGTTCAGGCTGGTGGTGGTGTAATGGTGTGGGGGATATTCTCTTGGCACACTTTGGGCGTGCTTTATACACCACGACCTACCTGAGTATTGTTGCTGACCATGTCCATCCCTTTGACTACAGTGTCCCCATCTTCTGATGGCTCCTTCCAGCAGGATAATGCCCCATGTCACAAAGCTCCAATCATCTCACCACTGGACAATGAGGTCCCTGTACTCCAATCCGCACTCACCACATCTCATCCAATAGAGCACCTTTGGGATGTGATGGAATGGGAGATTCACATCATGGATGTGCAGCCGACAAATCTGCAGCAACTGCCTGATGCCATCATGTCACTATGGACCAAAACCTCTGAGTAATGTTTCCAACACCTTGTTGAATCTATGCCACGAAGAATGATGGCAGTTCTGAAGGCAAAAGGGGGTCCAACCCGGTACTAGCAAGGTTTACCTAATAAAGTGAATGTAAAAGACAAAAGTGAATGCAGCTCTGCAATCATTACGGCTAGGTTCATACTGGTTCTGCTGTGACGTAATCCAATTTTCAGTGTTTCGCTTCCACTGGACGACCGGGATAAATCCTTTGTACTTACTCAGCCATTGGGGCCCATGAGACTAACTTCAGATTGGTACAGAAGCCCGACCTTTCTTCATCTGTCTGTGACTGATCTCTGCTGGCGTTGTCAGCAGAGTCAGGGTACCCTGATCCATCTGTGGTTGGCTTGCCCTCCTGTTTATATGTAGGCAGGTGCAATCTACTTTCTCCACTGCAGGTGGTGCTATCCGCAGCGGCACTATAGTTAGGAAGGCAGTCGGTAGGAACAGGGTTGCTCTATGGTCACCTGGGTCACTGGGGAAGCGGTCTGACTGGATGCTGCCGCCCCATGTGACCCAGGTGACCATCTTGGGTCAGGCAGAGCCTTTTTTAGGCCCTGGCTCCCAGATTTGGTGCGCTTTCGGCGAGTTGTCAGAGTAGGGACAGGTACCCCACCTGTGAGGGACAGTATTAGTAATAGGGAAAGGTTCCTGATGATTAGGGAAAGCGTAGGGTCACATCTCCTACAGACACCTCTCCGATTGGGTGTGAGACGGCCAGGCCGCATTCTGCTCCCTCTCTACAGACGCTGTCAGTCCGTCTGGAATCTGCTTCTTCACATTGTTGGAAAATGTGAGTGCACCTGGCTGGGTTGCCTGCCCACCAGGTTTGTTGTGCTGTATTACTTCAATACAAGTTTTACATTGCACCCTACACCCCACCTACATCCACTACTACTTCCTCCTTCCTCGGCTTCACGGCGGCATCGCTTCCCCTGCGTCTCCTCCTCTTAGGCGGCCAATAGAGTCGCCTCTCCTTTCGACCAATTGGGTGACGGTCTCAGGACCCGCTTCCTGATTGGATGGGAGGAGAATCAGGTAGATAATAGTGAATATTAATTTGCTATTGTCACACAAGTGGGTGTTCTCAGGGCGCAATGCTCTACGCCCCGAACCCACCCTTTTAGTAAGCCTATTAGAGCCTCTGGATCTAATCACATGCTTCTAAAAAGAAAAAAAACCCATTGAAATCCATGCGTCTGGTGCCCTACATGTAGATTAGGGGGCCGAATGCATTGATTAGGGGGCAGTGCCCCTGCACCCTGCATTATGGGCCGCCACTGCTAGTGCGTGATCCTTCACTTCCAGGTCGGGGGCACACATGCCCGTGCCACCGGCAACCAGCTCCCACTGTGATTATACACTGCCTAATGATCGGCGGCTGCCGATGGACATCGAGTCTGAGAGCCAGAACGGCAATCTATGTAAACAAGGCAGATCGCCGGTCTGTCAGTAGGGAATGGATCCTGTATCTCTGCAAAATAGAAACATGGATCAATGCCTTCCCCTAGTAAAAGCACCTCACACAGTACACCAGTACTAGATAGGCACACATTTAACCCTTTGATCCCCCAATGATGTTAACCCCTTCCCAGCCAGTGTCAGTCGTACAGTGACAGTGTATATTGTTAGCACTGATCACTGTATTGGTGTCACTGGTCCCCAAAAAGTGTCAGTTAGTGTCCGATTTGTCCGCCACAATATCGAAGTCCCGCTATAAGTCATTGTTCACCGCCACTACTGGTAAAGAAAAATAAAAATCAATGTATTTATTTTACCAAAAATATGTAGCAGAATACATATTGGCCTAAATTTATAAAGAAATTCGATTTTTAAAAACATTTTTTATTGGATATGTTTTAAAGTAGGTGTTTTTTGCTTTTTTGTTTCTTGCGCAAAAAATAAAAAAAGCAGAGGTGATCAAATACTACCAAATGAAATCTCTATTTGTGGGGGAAAAAAGTACATACATTTTATGTGGGTACAACGTCGCACGACCGCGCAATTGTCAGTTAAAATAATGCAGTGCTGTATTGCAAATAATGGCCCGGTCACAAAGGGGGGTCAATTTTACAGAGGTGGTTAAAGAACTCCATGAAAATGTTTTTTTTTATTTATTTTTTACACAAAGTCACACAAAGTGTGTGTGTGTGTGTGTGTGTGTGGGGGGGGGGGGGGTCACTGTGGTCACTAGACCCCCCCACAACAGAGTCTATCTTTATCTCAGAGTCTGCAGGACACTCCCTTACAGTGCAAGGAGGAACTCTGCAGTCCCTGATGTAATGGGGAATGCTGCGAACCTAGATGTAAAGGGGAACTCTGCGGACTCTGATGTAAAGGGGAATGCTGTGGACTCTGATGTAAAGGGGAACGCTGCAGACTCTGATGTAATAGGGAATGCTGCAGACTCTGATGTAAAGGGGAACGCTGTGGGCCCTGATGTAAGGGGGAACTCTATGAACGCTGATGTAAAGGTGAACGGTGTGAACCCTGATGTAATGGGGAACTCTGCGGACTCTGATGTATGGGGGGCTCTGGTGACCAGAGACCACCTTACATCCTCTAACCCTTCCCCAGTCTATCCAAAACTTAAACCATTTGTGTGGACATGCAGTTTAAAATAAAGTCTGGTGATCCTACAATGATGATCCTTTTACAGACACTTCCTGTTATGTGGTGACAACTGTCTCCCAATTGTGCTTCTGCATTGTCACCCTGTCATAAAGCCCCCCCCCCCCCCCCCCCCCATCAGATTTTCCCTTTACATCAGAGTTTGCAGGATTCCCCCTTACAGTCCAAGGAGGAACTCTGCAGACCCTGATGTAAAGGGGAACTCTGTGGACTCTGATGTAAGGGGGGACTCTGCAGACCCTGATCTAAGGGGGAACTCTTCCGACTCTGATGTGAGAGGGAACTCTGTGGACTTTAATTTTAAGGGGAAACTCTGTGGACTTTAATGTAAGGGGGAACTCTGAGGACTCTGATGTAAGGGGGAATTCTGCGGACTTTAATGTATGGGGGAACTCTGCTGACCCTGATGTAAGGGGGGGAACGCTGCAGACTCTGATGTAAGGGGGAACTCTGCGGACTCTAATGTAAAGGGGAACACTGTGGACCCCGATGTAAGGGGGAACTCTGCAGACCCTGATTTAAGGGGGAACTTTGCAGACCCTGATTTAAGGGGGAACTCTGTGGACTCTGATGTAAGGGGGGAACGCTGCAGACTCTTATGTAAGGGGGGAACTCTGCGGACTCTGATGTAAAAGGGAACTCTGTGGACTCTGATGTAGGCGAGGGCTCTGGTGACCAGAGACCACCTTACATCCTCTAACTCTTTATCCAAAACTCAAACATTTTGTTTGGACATGCACTTTAATATAAAGACTGGTGAGCCTTCAATGACGATCCTTTTTCAGGCACTTCCTGTTATGCGGTGACAACTGTCTCCCATTTGTCACCCTGTCACATGTGCCCCCTAGTGGTGATCACAAACAGCTGTGTCTACCCACACTGCACAGGCACCATTGTCATTATCGAGATACTGGTCCAGAGCACTGATGTGTAGCAGATGCTGGAGCGAGTGCATGTAGACAGGAAGTGGCTGCAATGAGGCTGCAGGAGATCAGCAGCACTGAGATACAGGATGGAACAGGATACCCAGGGCTTTAGCTAATTTAATGTCATCCAGTTTGGGTTTAGATCTACTGTGACAGCAGGAAGCACATGTCATAACAATGCAGCGTGCCGTCCTGAAGAGCAGCCTGTGTGTGCACACCCTTCCAGGTCATGGAGCGCGTCGCTGGTGCTTATCGCCTGTCAGGCTGCACCCCACGTGGCCGCACTCTAATCCCAGCACGGTCAGGCCGGCTCACACCGCGGCTGGCCGATGACTTCATTCAATTAGAAGCCTCATTATCCGATGGACAGCAGAGCTCCCTGCTGTGTACATGACACGGGACTGCCGTGTGGATGAGAGGCGAGATCCCGGGGATCCGACAAGCCACGCCGCACGTGGCCGCAGGTGAGAGACGCCTCCCTAGTTCCCGAAAAAATCTGTTTCACTTTATTCAGTCATATCAGCATAAAAGAGCGTCTGGGGAGATGTTAGATGTCACCTTTTTCATCTATGAGAGAAAAATGACAGCTGGAGCAGCACAGACAATTCTTTTTTATTCCAGTTATTATTGGTGATTTGCTGTTTGCCTTTAGCACTCTGTTTGTGGCAAAAAAATCTATTTTATTTTTTAAATTTAAAGTGATTATAAATCCTTCCATATACCCAGGGAAGTGACTGGCCTCAGTCAAATCCTCCTACATACGTTGTACCTGTTTATCTGCAGTCTTCTCTTCTCTACATCTCTTTCAAAGTCTGTGCTTTATAAAGCTTGTCTGAGCTGTCAGAAAATAGGGGTGGGGGGAGCTGAAGTTACAGTGAAGAGAACTCTGAGAGCTGATTGGAGGGAAGAGACACACCCCACTTTGCACAGCACACAGGGACAGAGAGCTGACACCGCCCACTGCTCTACCGACACCGTACACTGTTCTACTAACACCGCCCATTGCTCTACTGACACCGCCCACTGCTCTACTGACACCGCCCACTGCTCTACTGACACCGCCCACTGCTCTACTGACACCGCCCACGGCTCTACTGACACCATCCTCGGCTCTACTGACACCGCCCACTGCTCTACTAACACCGCCTACTGCTCTACTGACACCGCCCACTGCTCTACTAACACCGCCTACTGTTCTACTGACACCGCCCACTGCTCTACTGACACCGCCCACTGTTCTACTAACACCGCCCACTGCTCTACTGACACCGCCCACGGCTCTACTGACACCATACTCTGTTCTACTGACACCGCCCACTGCTCTACTGACACCGCCCACTGTTCTATTAACACCGCCCACTGCTCTACTGACACCGCCCACTGCTCTACTAACACCGCCTACTGTTCTACTGACACCGCCCACTGCTCTACTGACACCGCCCACTGTTCTACTAACATCGCCCACTGCTCTACTGACACCGCCCACTGCTCTACTGACACCGCCCACTGCTCTACTGACACCGCCCACTGCTCTACTGACACCATCCTCTGCTCTACCGACACCACCCACTGCTCTACTGACACCGCCCACTGGTCTACTGACTCCGCCCACTGCTCTATTAACACCATCCTCTGCTCTACTAACACCGCCCACTGCTCTACTGACACCACCCACTGCTGTACTGACACCGCCTACTGCTCTACTAACAACATCCTCTGCTCTACTGACACCGCCCACTGCTCTACTAACACCATCCTCTGCTCTACTGACACCGCCCACTGCTGTACTGACACCGTCCACTGCTGTACTGACACCGTCCACTGCCCTACTGACACTGCTCACTGCTCTACTGACACCATCCACTGCCGTACTGACACAGTCCACTGCCCTACTGACACCGCCCACTGCCATACTGACACAGCTCACTGCTCTACTGACACCCTCGGTATTTATACACACGCACACACGTGTTTGAGCTTTGCGGTGCACACGCTAATTCAATAGGCTGCACACACTTATGGACTTTTTATTTAAAAAATTGATATGTGACAGTCTCAGGGGAATTACAGCCATCATGAATAATCCCCCTATTCTGCCTAATATGTTATTTCCTATGATCATCAGCTCCATCTAGTGGCCATAATGTGGTATTCTTCTTCTGAAATAGTATCTCTACCAGGAAAATACTGCATTGTGGCCACTAGATGGCGCTGACAATCATAGGACATAAACATATTACAGGTATTATTGGCGATGGCTGTTCAAATGCTTAAGACTTAAGTGCTCAAATATTTTTAAAATGATTGTTTGCTCAAAACAAGACAACATAGAACGCCGCAAGGGCGCCGGGGACTTTGGTCTGGTGCTGTTATTAGACTTTTTAGCAATAAAACTTTGACAGGGGCTCTAATCCCTCACCGCTCAATCCAATAACAAATAAGAAAAATAGTTTTGTCTAGAGATGCACTTTGGTAGAACATGGGCAGGTTTTACAGGCTGTTGTGTCCCCCTCCCCTCCCCCACAATGATTAATCAGCCCCCTCTATATAATAATGGGGTCTCTGGAATTCCAAGCAGCAGAAAATGCCGTAAAATCCTCCGCGGTCTGGCAGCATGCGGCGCGGTGACTGTATGAAGAGGCACAGCTGCACAAACTGTGACACCGCATTACTCACCCTGTGCATGACTTCTAATGGCAGATGCAGAGAGAATGTGACCGACAAGAAAAGACCTTTTTTATGACAATTCCTCCAAGAATCCAGGAAGGGAATGTCTCCCTGTGTGTACACAGCCCTCTATAAGTGGGATTTTATGGGGCTCCTTACTTACCCCCTCCTACCCTCAAAAATCAGGACTCCCCATGCAATAAATCACCGCAAGTGAAGTGGACCTAACATCAGTTATATTATTTCATGAGAAGCGCAAGCATGCTAAGATCACCGTACTCCTCCTGCTGGCTCAGAGATCGTGAAAAATCCTGGTGTCTGTGCAGTTCCTGGCTGCGTTCACAAATGTCAGACACAGATCAGCCCCTGCTGCAGCCTTGCTGCAAGGTTACAATGTACAGTCCGATCACTGGGGGGGAGAGGAGACTGAGGAAATGCTTCCTCCTGCCTGCAGCAGACTGATGAGATCGTCTCAGCCAAGGCCAGTGGTTGTCAACTTATGAGCTTAAGGGGTCTCAAGTGTGGCCCCTGACATCGCCCCAAAGGGCCGCACAATGTTCCAATCCATGTAATGCTTGAGAGGAATGTCAGAAACTGCAGACCTGATGGAGGAAATGAGGGTCAGAGAGTGGGGACAGGCAGGGCTGGTGCAATGATTTTTGACACCCTAGGCCAGTGATGGCGAACCTTGGCACCCCAGATGTTTTGGAACTACATTTCCCATGATGCTCCACTACACTGCAGAGTGCATGAGAATCATGGGAAATGTAGTTCCAAAACATCTGGGGTGCCAAGGTTCACCATCACTGCCCTAGGCGAAACCTCATTTTGCCACCCCCCTTGGCTTCATCCCTGACTCCACCCCCTTTGCCCTGCCCATGTATACCCCAGCTTTTTAACGAAGCACCCATCAAACGCAGCCCACCAGCTCCTATCAAATGCTGCCGACCAGTGCCCATCAATGCAGCCTACCAGCGCCCATCAGTGCAGCCTACTATTGCTCATCAATGCAGCCTACCAGTGCCCATCAATGCAGCCTACCAGCGCCCATCAGTGCAGCCTACTATTGCTCATCAATGCAGCCTACCAGTGCTCATCAGTGCAGCCTACCAGCGCCTATCAATGCAGCCTACTATTGCTCATCAATGCAGCCTACCAGTGCTCATCAATGCAGCCAACCAGTGCCCATCAATGCTGCCGACCAGTGCCCATCAATGCAGCCTACCAGCACTCATCAATGCAGCCTACCAGTGCCCATCAATACAGCCTACCAGTGCCCATCAATGCAGCTGACCAGTGCCCATCAATGCAGCCGACCAGCGCTCATCAATGCAGCCGACCAGTGCCCATCAATGCAGCCAACCAGTGCCCATCAATGCAGCCTACCAGCACTCATCAATGCAGCCAACCAGTGCCCATCAATGCAGCCTACCAGTGCCCATCAATACAGCCTACCAGTGCCCATCAATGCAGCCGTCCAGCCCCCATCAATGCAGCCAACCAGTGCCCATCAATGCAGCCGACCAGCGCTCATCAATGCAACCTACCAGTGCCCATCAATGCAGCCGACCAGTGCAGGCAAATTCACCGTGATTCTGCCCGCAATCCCAAATCGTTGCAAAACGCAGGACGTGCTTGCGATACTAGTTACTTTCAATGGCACCCAAATCGTGGCACGATTTTGCCACGATTGTTGCCCGACGAAGCGCAGTAAAATCACGGAGACAGAATCGCCGGATGTCCGTCGCCCAAAAATCAATTCAGGATCACAGGCAGAATTGCGGCGATTTCGCCCACAATCCGGAACGCCATGGTGTGAATGGAACCTAAATGTATTCCCTAATAACATACCTCCCAACTTTCTAGGGATAGGAACGAGGGACACCTATTGGCAAAAGTATGCAGGCATAGGACACACCCCCTGCCACGCCCCCTTAAAAGGAGAATTGTACAAAAAATGTTTGGTTACACCCACAAGCGTTTTTTTTACCACTACTATTCCTTTATATTGCCCTTTGTAATTTACAAATGCAGCAATTTAGAAATCAGATGAAAGGTTTAGCACTGGGAAATATTTATTGACAGATAAAAAGTGCATTTTATATACATCTGTAAAGATCAGACCAAAATGAGCAGGAAGGAGGGACAGAGGGACTTTGTTCCAAATTTAGGGACATTCCCTCGAAGTCAGGGACAGTTGGGAGCTATGCCTAATACCCACAAAGGATATAAATCCTCTTTGTGTGCACAAAAACCTCTTTGCAAACCCAGATATTACCTTGTAAAAGTAGCAGCAATCTCACAACTGCACTGTACATTCCCGGTGCAGAGAGCAGAGCTGTGGGAGGGGCCCAGCAGGCTCCACCCACTACAGGCTGCCTGCAAGAAAACAACAGGAGGGGGGCGGAGACAAGACCAGTCACCTTGCAGAAGGACAGAGAGCAGCAGTGAGTGGTCTTTATTATAGGAAGTCAAGTTACTGCACAGATGTGGAAGAAATACACAAAGCTCACCAAGATCCAGGGAACAATAGGGCCGGTTCACACCACAAAAACGCACTCCAGATCCGCTCCGGATGCGTTTCTGCATGCGCGTTTTTAATGCATTTTTATGTGTTTCCGGATACATTCCAGACGCAATTTTTTTTTCAGGAACTGGGAAGCCCTTGAACTGACCGCACTGGTGTGTGAACTATGCCATTGGAAACCATATAACCTACTTTCCATGCGTTTTTTGATGCAGAAATACTGGACTGCATGTGGTGTGAACTGGCCCTTAGACAATATTGACAAAGGGTCTGTTCACACCATAAAAACGCAGTCCGGACGCATTCCAGATGCTTTTTCGCATGTGCGTTTTTGGTGCATTTTAGATGCAGTCCAGTGCATCCCCCCTTCTTTTAAATAAGGACCAGTTCACACCACATGCAGCCCAGTGCGTTTTTGTTCTGCATCAAAAACGCATGGGAAGTATCTTATATGGTTTCCAATGGCATAGTTCACAGCAGTGCAGTCAGTTCCAGAAAAAAAGTAGAACATATGGAGCATATTTCCTGCACTGGAGTGTACTGGAACTCTGTAAAACGCATCAAAAACGCACTCGAACGCACCAAAAACATATTAGAACACACATTTCCCTATTTAAGGTTAAGAAAAAAGAGGAGTGAGCACTGGACTGCATCAAAAATGCACCAAATGCACATCAAAAACGCACTGAAACGCATCAAAAACGCGTCACCAAATCACATGCAGAAAGCATCTGGAATGCATCCGCACTGCGTTTCTATGTTGTGAACTGGCCCTAAAACGCATCAAAAACACGTCACCAAATCACATGCAGAAAGCATCTGGAATGCATCCGCACTGCATTTCTATGTTGTGAACTGGCCCTAAAACGCATCAAAAACACACTGAAACGCCTAAGGGCCAGTTCACACCACATGCAGTCCAGTGCGGGGTTTTTTTTCTGCATCAAAAATGCATGGAAAGTAGGTTATGTGGTTTTGAATGGCATAGTTCACACACCAGCGTTTGCAGTTCCAGAAAAAAGAAAGTAGAACATGTTGCATATTTCCTGCACTGGACTGTACTGGAACGTTGTAAAACGCATCAAAAATGCACCTAAATGCACCAGAAAATGTGCTGGAACACACATGTCCTTATTAAAGGTTAAGAAAAAATAGGGGGGGGGGGTGCACTGGACTGTATCAAAAATGCACTGGAACGCATCAAAACTGCACATGCAGAAAAGCATCTGGGACGCATCCGGACTGTTTCTATGGTCGTAAACTGGCCCTAAAAAATGCATCAAAAATGCACTGGAACGCATCAAAACTGCACATGCAGAAAAGCATTTGGAACGCATCCGGACTGTTTCTATGGTGTAAACTGGACATAAAAAAATGCATCAAAAACGCACTGGAACCTAGTATAGTAAAAAAAAAAAAAATAGGAAAAAGAGAACAAAAAACACCCGGAATGTATCAAAAACGCTTTAAAAACGTGCATGCAGAAACGCATCCGGAACGGATCTGAAGTGTGTTATTGTGGTGTGAACTGGCCCTAAGGACATGTGTGTTCCTGTGCGTTTTTTTTTTTTTTTTTTTGGTGTGTTTAGGTGCGTTCTATGGTGTAAACTGGCCCTAAAAAATGCATCAAAAATGCACTGGAACGCATTAAAACTGCACATGCAGAAAAGCATTTGGAACACATCCGGACTGCATTTATATGGTGTAAACTGTGCCTAAAAAATGCATCAAAAAAGCACTGGACCCTAGTATAGTAAAAAAAACAAGGAAAAAGATAACAAAAAGCACCCGGAATGCATCAAAAACGCTTTAAAAACGTGCATGCAGAAACGCATCCGGAACGGATCTGAAGTGTGTTTTTGTGGTGTGAACTGGCCCTAAGGACATGTTTGTTCCTGTGTGTTTTTTTTCAGTTTTTTTGATGTGTCTATGTGCGTTTTTGATGCGTTTTACAGTGTTGCAGTACAGTCCAGTGCAGGAAAAATGCAGCATGTTCTACTTTTTTTTCTCTGGAGCTGGAACGCCCCGGATCTGACCGCACTGGTGTGAACAATGCCATTAAAAACCATATAACCCACTTTCCATGCGTTTTAGATGCAGATAAAACAACGCACTGGACCGCATGTGGTGTGAAGTGGCCCTCGGATAATATTGACTTATCCTGAAGCTCAGTGAAGGGATCAGTGAGTGCCGGAGCCGCTGATCAAACAACAACAACAAGGCGATTTCTACATCGTCTCACTGAGTCCAACAACACTTGACAAAGGCGACATCGATGCGTTTTCTTTCCATGTGACCTATTTGTCACACACAACAAAGGCAGAAGGAGACGCGGCCGCCGCTTGTCTCTCCATCGCAGGAAGAACTTTCCTGGAGTTCTTTTCCCTCTTCTTCCTGGCATAGAAATAGGAGAGGTTGGGAAGTGTGGAGAGGAGTCCGCCTGCTCGCTCTCTTCTCTTTTTTCCTCTTGGCTGGCTTGGATGTGGAGGTGTAGCCCTGAGCTTTATTACTCAGAGTCTTCAGATTACTGGAGTCACTGGGAGGGAGGGAAGGAGGCGCACACAACACACACTACCTGGAGCAGCGGGATTGCGATTCATTCATGCCTTGGCACCGGGGATAAGCATTGGGGCCCCTCTACATAGGACCCCGGGGCACAGACTCCTGAGTACGGGCAAGGAGCCCACACAACGCACTTCATTCCTCTAGAGGTAAGGCTGGACTGTCACCTCCAATGGCAGCATTTATTTCTGTCTTATAGACGATCAAATGAGAAGATGGATCGAAACGCAAAAATAAAAATGTCATATAATGGACGGGTTTCATAGATTGCTGCTTGCCAGTCCTTAGATGTGGTGGCTGCATTCATTTTCTTTTTTTCCCTTTAATTTCTCCTGGTGATCCTGCCAGTAACACACTTCCTGTCCTCGGGTGACAACGCTCACTCCCTGTACTGTATCTATAGAGAAGTGTGGTCACCTTCTTCTGATCTCCTGATTTGGACTATAAATATCCTAGAAGATTTTTTTTGTTCATGTATCGGAGCTTACAGGCTTTAGATGTGGTGGCTGCATTCCTTTTCTTTTTTTCTCTTTATTTTCACCTGGTGATCCTGCCAGTAACACACATCCTGTCCTCGGGTGACAACACTCACTCACCCTTCTGTATATAGAGAAGTGTGGTCACCCTCTTCTGCTCTCCTGATTTGGACTATAAATATCCTAGAACATTTTTGTTTTTATGTATCGGAGCTTAGCAGGCTTTAGATGTGGTGGCTGCATTCTTTTTCTTTTTTTTCCCTTTATTTACACCTGGTGATCCTGTCAGTAGCACACCTCCTGTCCTCGGGTGACAACGCTCACTCACTGTATGGTATCTATGGAGAAGTGTTGTCACCCTCTTCTGCTGATTTTATGTATCGGCGCTACCAGGCTTTAGATGTGGTGGCTGCATTCATTTTTTGTTTTTTCTCCTGGTGATCCTGTCACTAACACACTTCCTGTCCTCGGGTGACAACACTCACTCACCCTTCTGTATCTATGGAGAAATGTTGTCACCCTCTTTTACTCTCTTGATTTGGACCAGAAATACTCTAGATATTAGTTATTACTAATTTAGATATTACAAATCTTTTAGCTGTGGTGGTTGCTTTATTTTTCAGTTTTCATCTTTTACTTTCACCTGTGATCCTGCCAGTAACACACTTCCTGTCCTCGGGTGACAACACTCACTCACTGTACTGTATCTATAGAGAAGTGTTGTCACCTTCTTCTGATCTCCTGATTTGGACTATAAATATCCTAGAACTTTTTTTTTTTTTTTCTTATGTATCAGAGCTTACCAGGCTTTACATGTGGTGGCTGCATTCATTTTTTTCCTCTTTATTTTCACCTGGTGATCCTGTCACTAACACACTTCCTGTCCTCGGGTGACAACACTCACTCACCCTTCTGTATCTATGGAGAAACGTTGTCACCCTCTTTTACTCTGTTGATTTGGACCATAAATACTCTATAGCAGGGATATGCAATTAGCGGACCTCCAGCTGTTGCAAAACTCCCATCATGCCTCTGGGTGTCATGCTTGTGGCTGTCAGAGTCTTGCTGTGCCTCATGGGACTTGTAGTTCTGCAACAGCTTTAGGTCTGCTAATTGCATATCCCTGAGATTCTAGAACAATTTTATTTTATGTATTAGAGATTAACAATCTTTAGATGTGGTGGTTGCTTTATTTATTGTTCAGTTTTTATCTTTTACTTTCATCTGTTAATTTCTATTGGTGATCCTGCCAGTAACACACTTCCTGTCCTCAGGTGACAACGCTCACTCACTGTACTGTATCTATAGAGAAGTGTTGTCACCCACTTCTGATCTCCTGATTTGGACTATAAATATCCTAGAACTTTTTTTTTTTATGTATCAGAGTTTACCAGGCTTTAGATGTGGTGGCTGCATTCATTTTTTTTTTCCCTTTAATTTCTCCTGGTGATCCTGTCACTAACACACTTCCTGTCCTCGGGTGACAACACTCGCTCACCCTTCTGTATCTATGGAGAAATGTTGTCATCCTCTTTTACTCTCTTGATTTGGACCAGAAATACCCTAGAACAGTTTTTTTAAGTATTGGAGATTACCAATCTTTAGACGTTGCTTTATTTATTTTTCACTTTTTATCTTTTATTTTCACCTGTCATCCTTATAATTACACCTGGTGATCCTGCCAGTAACAACTTTCCTTCCTCGGGTGACAACGCTCACCCAATGTACTGTATCTATGGAGCAGTGTTGTCACCCTCGACTCCTGATTTGGACTAAAAAATTAGGCTGCTTTATTTTTTTATTTTTTCAGTAACGCACTTCCTGTCCTCGGGTGACAACGCACACTCACCCTTCTGTATATAGAGAAGTGTTGTCACCCTCTTCTGATCTCCTGATTTGGACTATAAATATCCCAGAACAATTTTTTTTTAATGTATCGGGGCTACCAGGCTTTAGATGTGGTGGCTGCATTCCTTTTATTTTTTTCCCTTTAATTTCACCTGATGATCCTGTCAGTAGCTTCCTGTCCGCGGGTGACAACGATCACTCACTGTACTGTATCTATAGAGAAGTGTTGTCACCTTCTTCTGATCTCCTGCTTTTATGTATCGGAGCTACCAGGCTTTAGATGTGGCTGCATTCATTTTTTATTTTAATTTTTTTTCTCTTTATTTTCACCTGGTGATCCTGCCAGTAACACACATCCTGTCCTCGGGTGACAACACTCACTCACCCTTCTGTATATAGAGAAGTGTTGTCACCCTCTTCTAATCTCCTGATTTGGACTATAAATATCCTAGAACTTTTTTTTTTTTATGTATCGGAGCTTAACAGGCTTTAGATGTGGTGCCTGCATTTATTTTCTTTTTCTTTTTAGGTGAACGTCCCATTTAGTGCTTTATTAATTTGTAGCCAGCTCGTCACACAGAGGTCACAGTACTCCCTCTGTCAATGCTTTCACCTGCTTTTCTCCCCAGAAGGACGGCTCCGTCTTTGTTTCCGGCGTCATTTAGGCTCAGCAGCTCCTTCCTAGACTGAGATGACAGCACAGAGATGTCACAATCCTGGTGTCTGTGTAGTTCATGATTGTGTATACAAATGTCTGACGCAGATCAGCCCCCTTACTGCAGCCTTCTACTTAGCGACAGAGTTACAATGCTGCAGTCTGATCTCTGGGGGGGGGGGGGGGAATTAAGGAAATGCTCCCTCCTGCCTGCAGCAGACTGGTGACATCATCTCAGTCTAGACAAAGTCACCGGAGTGGAGCTTAAAGCCTGATTTTTAATGGTAATGAAGGCGGTGTTCTGAAAACTGACACTGCTGATATATATTGTGACATGTCGGGAATTTCTGCCCGCAGATTTGTAGAGTTACTGAAAGTTTATTTTTATATAATTTATTATATTGCAGCTTACCAATTCTTAGATGTGGTGGCTGCATTCGTTTTTTTTTTTTAGGCTTTCTTTCTTCTATTTTCAGCTGGTGATCCAGCCAGCAAGTCTGTTGTTTTTCAGAAGCACAAGCTCTCCAGCAGTATTTATCGGGTTGCATGGATGAAACAAACCACTTACCACTGGCAGGGGTGCTTACAACGATCAGTTTTTATTTATTCATGCAAAATCTTTACCCCCAAAAGGGAAAAAAACAAAGAGTTTGCTGTAACTGATTATAAAGTGTGAGCTGGAGTTTGGCTTCAATTTGTTAGTGTATTTAAATCTGCTACTCCATCTAACACTCCCCTCCATCCAGGCTGCTGCCCAAAGGTGAGGGTGCTCCATTGTCCAGAGAGGAGACACTATAATACATGGGGTGTGTTACTGGTCTGATCACCAGGTGAAAACAGAGGGAGATAAAGCCTAAAAAAATAAAACGAATGCAGCCGCTACCTCTAATGATTGGTAAGCTGCAATATATTACATTTTTGGTTTTTGGTTTAATATCGCTTTAACAATATTTATTAGTGAATGTTCAGTGATCTCGCACCCTTGATATTTGGACCCACCTTGCAGAGTCATATATTGTATGGTACCTGGGTTGTCAGACAGGCAATAAATGGGAATGTGGAATGGGTGGGAATGTCACCTGTTTCTAAATAATTTAAATAATGGGACACTGCAACAAGAACAGTCCAAGAACAGAAACATGCTAATATGTGAGTTTTTAATGTTTCTGCCCACTGACACATGGGTTCCAAAACCACGGACGATCCATTGACACAAGAAAAGTGCTTAATTAGGAGCCCAGAATAGTGGTCCACTGACACCAAAAGAGCAGAATAGTGGCCCAGTTACACAAGGAGCCCAGAATAGTGGTCCCCGGACACAAGAAGAACAGAATAGTGGTTCTTTGACACAAGGAGATCAGAATAGTGGTCCTCGGACACAAGAAGAACAGAATAGTGGCCCAGTAACACAAGGAGAGCAGAATAGTGACCCACTGACACTAGGAGCCCAGAATCGTGGTCCTCTGACACAAGGAGCCCAGAATAGTGATCAACTGACACAAGCAGCTCAGAATAGTGGTCCATTGACACAAGGGGTCCAGAATAGTGGTCCACTGACTCAAGGAGCCCAGAATAGTGGTCTACTGATTCAAGGAGCCCAGAATAGTGCAACACTGACACAATGGGTCTAGAACAGTGGGCCGCTGGCACCAGGAATGCAGAATAGTGGTCCACTGACACCAAGAGCCCAGGATAGGGGTCCTCTGACACAAGGAGCTCAGAATAGTGGTCCATTGACACAAGGGGTCCAGAATAGTGGCTCACTGACACAAGGAGCCTAGAATAGTTCAACACTGACACAATGGGTCCAGAACAGTGGGCCGCTGACACCAGGAATCCAGAATAGTGGTCACTTACACCAAGAACCATTAGCCCAGATTAGTGGTCCTCTGACACAAGGAGAGAAGAATAGTGGGCCTCTGACAAAAGGAGCCACTAGAATAGTGGTCAACTGACACAAAGAGAGCAGAAAAAAGGTCCACTGACACAAGGAGCCCAAAATAGTAGTCCACATCAGTGGAACAAGGGGTTCAGAATAGTTGCCCACTGGCACAAGGGGTTCAGAATAGTGGTCCACTGGTACAAGGGGTTCAGAATAGTGGTCCACTGGTACAAGGGGTTCAGAATAGTTGTCCACTGACACAAGGGGTCCAGAATAGTAGTCCACTGACACAAGGGGTCCAGAATAGTAGTCCACTGACACAAGGAGCCCAGAATAATGGTCTACTGACACAAGGAGCCCAGAATAGTGGACTACTGACTCAAGGGGTCCAGAATAGTGGTACACAGACATAAGGAGCCCAGAACAGTGCACCACTGACACAGTGGGTCCACAATAGTGGTCCACTGACACAAGGGATCCAGGATAGTGGTCAACTGACAAAACTAGCCCAGAAAAGTAGTCCACTGACACAAGGAGCCCAGAACAGTGCAACACTGACACAATGGGTCCAGATTAGTGGTCCGCTAAAACCAGGAACCTAGAATAGTGGTCCTTTGACACAAGGAGTCCAGAAAAGTGGGCCATTGACACCAGGAATCCAGAATAGTGGGCCTCTGATAAAAGGAGTCCAGAATAGTGGTCAACTGACACAAGGAGAGCAGAATAGAGGTCCTCTGACATAAGAACCACAAAATAGTGGTCCTCTAACACATGGCGCCCGGAATAGTGGTCCAGGACACAAGGCATCCCAGAACAGTGCAACACTGACCCACGAGGTCCATAATAGTTATCCACTGACGCAAGATGGTCCCAGAACAATGGTCCAATGCCATAGGGGGTCTAGAACAGTGGTAACCTGATAAGGAGGGTTATTGTTAGACTTGGTGGGAGAGTTAGTGCTGGGTTTAGTGTTAGGTTAGGGGAAGGTAAGAGGTTACAGGGAAGGTTATTGTTGGAGATTCGGGGAGGGTTATTGTTGGGGTTCCTGGGATGTTGGAAACGTTAGGGTAGGGAGTGGGGGTCAGTTAGTGTCGGAGGGGGGGTTCAGGTTCATCATTTGAGAAAAAGTGCTAAATATGACCAACCCTGAGCCCCATCTGCTGAAACTTGATGTATCAACCTGAACTAGCGCAGATTGCAGTCCCAGAATAACAGAACTCCGACCTGGGAACCCCAGAACGACGAGACGCTGATAACGAAGATTCCGAAACAACACCCCAATACCTGGGATTGCAGAACAATCTTACACCCTCGTGTCTCCAAAGAACGATCGGGAATACAAAACAACAACATCGGTCATAAAACTGTGACAAATGTTACCCCAAAATAACTGCCAGATTGCAGTAGATTCACCCAACGTTCACCACACACACGTTACAATTTGATTGCACAATCTCCTTTATAGCCTCCAATAAGTAGGTAGCACAAGGGTTTGCCAGATTGGATGAAAAGTGATTGGATGGATGAGGTTTTGGTGAATCTAAAAAGGACTGTACAGAAATTGTACGGCCAGATTGCAATGTGTATGGGGAGTCTAAGAATAGACTTTATGTTCTTTTGATCTTTTATTTGCTCTCAAGTGACCTGTGACGTGTTCTGTGTGACACGTCGCTGTGTCTCCTAACCTGCCGATCAGGAATGTTGAGTACACCACATGTTATTGTTGATGTTGCAGACAGTATAGGTTACAGTGTATACACTGCAGCTCTGTCCAGGTGACACCGTATCCCTCCGATCTTTCGGGAAGATTGCTCGGTATCCTGCTTATCTGAAGGCTGCTCTGAAACGATCGTGGCTGCCCGTGTTTTCTGTTGCCAAGGCATTAAGAGCGCGATAAGATCATGTTACCGGATGTGAACAGAGCGCGGCCGTCTCCGCCGATGACTCTATACTCTTCCCTGGTCACCTTCCAGCAAACTATAATGTCATTAAACCCGTCCACCTTACTATTTCATGGCCGGGAGCTTCCAAGGGAACCTCTCACCACCGGGCCCATTCAAGTATCTGAGCATTAAGTCTTAAAGGGGGAGTCCGTGCACAAAAAGATAATTTAAATATGTTCCTTAATAGTCAGAAGGGATCTAAATCCACTTTGTGTGCACCAAACGTCTTTACCAAATCCAGATTTTACTATGTAAACGTAGCCGTGACATCATCACTGCGCTGTACATAGCCTGAGCAGAGCTGTGGGAGGGGCCCAGCAGGTTCCACCCACTGCTGAAAACGACAGGAGGGGGGCGGAGAAAAGACCAGTCGCTCTGCACATGGAGAGAGAGCAGCAGTGAGCGGTCTTTATTACAGGAAGTCTCACACTGGATTACTGCACAAATCTGGAAGAAATACACATGACTCTTAGATTTAGACAATATTCGCTTATGTCACGAGTTTTGTTTTAAATTATTATAAATTCTACAGACCTACCAAGGGTAGATTTATATTTTCACTTTTATTTAGGTTTTTGTCTAACTCCACTTAACCCGCATCCCACCACCTCCTGAATGCTCTTTAATCCTTTCACTGCCAGAGTCATTATTGCTTCTTTTTTTTTTTTCTCCGCACACATGTTTAAAGTGGCAGTGAACTCTGTTATACGAGTCTATAATAAGCCTTACCTATAGGGACTGCGAATATCTCCTCCCTTGTAGCTTTGCATTTCCTCATGCCGCCCCCCCCAGTAATCAGATTGCAACATTGTAGCTTTGCCTAGGCTCAGATGATGTCATCAGTCTGCTGCAGCCAGGAGGAAGCATTTCTTCAGGCTCCACCCCCCCCCCCCTTAATCTAGTAATCAGACTCTAAAATTGTAACTTTGCCTAGGTTCAGATGATGTCATCAGTCTGCTGCAGCCAGGAGGAAGCATTTCCTCATTCCCCCCCCCCCCCCCCCAGTAATCAGATTGCAACATTGTAGCTTTGCCTAGGCTCAGACGATGTCATCAGTCTACTGCAGCTAGGAGGAAGCATTTCCTCTTGCTCCCCCCCCCCCCTCACCCCAGTGATCAGACTGCAACATTGTAGCTTCACCTAGGCTCAGATGATTTTATCAGTCTGCTGCAGCCAGAAGGAAGCATCCCCCCCCCCCCATCCCAGTAATCAGACTGCAACATTGTAGCTTAGCCTAGGCTCAGATGATGTCATCAGTCAGCTGCAGCCAGGAAGAAGCATTTCCTCATCCCCCCCCATCCCAGTAATCAGACTGCAACATTGTAGCTTAGCCTAGGCTCAGATGATGTCATCAGTCTGCTGCAGTCAGGAGGAAGCCTTTCCTCAGTCACAAAGTGAAAGGCTACAGCAGGGGGCTGAGCTGTACAAATGTGCTCTGGCTAGACTATAGCTTATCAACCAATTTGATTCCAGCCTGTCCCATCAATAAAGGTGATTGGGATGGTTTGCCCTTTTCATAGCCGGTGTTCTCCCCGAGGATTGTGGGAGATGCACCTGAACACCTGGAAATCCTGCCGCTGTGTATTTCTGACATGTTTATATACATTGGAGGCATGGCGTGTGAACAAGAACCCCCGCATGTGGGTTTAAACAACCCATGCAGTGTTCTGCTCCACATTCCATCAGCCGATGTGCCCGGGCCGGTCTGAACTTGATCTGACGGAAGGGCTGAAGTGGGGCCCACATGAAAGGCTTCACATGGAGAACATCAGAGGTGGCCGGTGGAGAAGAGCCGGGGGGCAGCCATGTGCCAGATCTGGTCATTGTGAGCGGAGGAGGGGATTGCCAAATGACCGTCATGGTCCTTTGTCATATAGGAAGCAAGCTCCCAGTGTTGTAGAATAGACTAGAGAGAGGGATTGTGCTGATTACATCCATACAGCTAATGCTGAGCAATCAGAAGGGAAAAATAAAACGTTTTTAGCAATTTTTGGTTTAAATCTACCACCCTGAAAACTAGGAGCTCTGGATACTGCTCCAGGGTACACCCTACTGATCACTACTCATGCTGATCACTACTCATACTGATCAATACTCATACTGATCACTACTCATGCTGATCACTACTCATGCTGATCACTACTCATGCTGATCACTACTCATGCTGATCACTACTCATACTGATCAATACTCATACTGATCAATACTCATACTGATCAATACTCATGCTGATCACTACTCATGCTGATCACTACTCATGCTGATCACTACTCATGCTGATCACTACTCATGCTGATCACTACTCATACTGATCAATACTCATGCTGATCACTACTCATGCTGATCACTACTCATGCTGATCAATACTCATGCTGATCACTACTCATGCTGATCACTACTCATGCTGATCACTACTCATGCTGATCAATACTCATAATACATTGTTACATTGTATCAGTAATCTGATGGATAACATATTCAGTGGCAATACAGTACTAGAAAGCAGCCCATAGATTATGCAATTTTCTTTCCTTCCACCACGGGTGCCGATTGCCCGATTCCCCCATCAACAATGACTGATTGACATTGAATCCCTCCTGCAGCTGCTCCCCACCGGCAGAACACAATGGTCACTGCTGGCAGCTATAGCTGCCGACAGTGGTTGCCTGCAAAAAATCAGATAGGCTGGTTGTACTGAAGTCGATCGATGGATCAGCTTCAGTACAACCAGCCTGCCCATAGATGGATCAAATCCCTGCTGAAGAGGCCGAGATTTGATCCATCTACAGCTGGCTTTAGGGTATATTTAGGGCCAGTCGACACCCGAGTGCAGTGCGGGAAACTTTTGTTCCGTACGCTTTTCCTGCACCACGTTCAAAATGCACTGCAGTTGCATTCTACAGAGGGTGTCAATGTTAACTTAAAGAGGAGGTAACCCTGATGGGTTTCTCCTGCAAAGTAAAAGTATAATGGGCTAGTATTCATTGCATACTAGCCCATTATGTTGCACTTACCTGCAAAGGAAGCCCCCAATGTCTCCGCTGGTGGCCGCGTCCATCTTCATGCACGCAGGAGACGCTGGTCATGGCACGAGTCCCTTAGAAACGGCGTGATCGTGCCCTTTCTTCAGTGCGCATGTGCCGGTGACATCAGAGCAAGCGTATATTGTAAATATCTCCTAAATCATGCAGGTTTAGGAGATATTTCCAGTACCCACAGGTAAGTCTTATTAAAAGCTTACCTGTAAGTAAAAGTGGTGTAGCTAGGTTTACAACCACTTTAATGATGCCTCAAATGCAGTGCGTTTGCCTGCACTGGATCGCATTGTACAGTAGTACCATGTAATCCGGTTTCTGTGTGTTTTATAACATAGCACATGCACTACTTTTGGTGCAATCCAATGCAATTTCAGCCCTTTGAAATGAATGGGCTGAAATCACAGTGCATGCAGATCACTTGTGAATTGCACAGGAAACGCACAACGTGTTCCTGTGCAATTCATGGTGTGAACCGGTGTCTTGTCTAATAACGTCCTCCATTGGATAGTGTCCGCTGCGTACTGCGCATGCGCCCTTTGATACTCACAACCCTATGTCCGCTTGGATGGTGGGGCTACCACCTCCACTCACGGCGCAGGCGCCGTTCAGCTTCGGAAATTTTCCGAAGCTTCGTCTGCTCCGTACTGCGCATGCGCAGTACGGGGCGGACACTATATGATGGCCGGACACTATACGGCAGAACACCGGCCCTTTGATATGCGTCTAATCTCCCTTTCCTTCAGACTCATCTGATCACAGATCGGAGTAAAGGACCAATCACAGCTGATTACAGATCGGGGTAAAGGGCCAATCCCAGCTGATCACAGATCAGGGTAAAGGGCCAATCACAGCTGATCAGATTGGTGTAAAGGACCAATCACAGCTGATCCCAGATTGGTGTAAAGAGCCAATCACAGCTGATCTCAGATTGGTGTAAAGAGCCAATCACAGCTGATCTTAGATTGGTGTAAAGGGCCAATCACAGCTGATCACAGATCGGGGTAAAGGTGAGAAGAAGAAAGCTGATAACCAGCTTGTGTTAAAGGGGTTGTAAATCCTCAAGGTTTTTCACCTTAATGTATTCTATTGACTCACACTGCTGTCAATCAAATCCAGGGACACCGGGGGCGGGGTCTGTGTCAATGGACGCAGCAGCAGGAGAAATCGGGAGCACCCCCGTACGAGTGCCCCCAGGGAATGCGGCTCACCATTGGGGTCACTCAAGAAGAGGAGGAGCCAGGAGCGCCACTGGGGGACCCCAGTAGAGGAGGATCGGGGCTACTCTGTGCAAAACCCTTGCACAGAGGAGGTAAGTATGACATGTTTGTTATTTTTTTTAAAAAACAATCCTTTACAATCACTTTAACCACTTACCGACCAGCGCACGACGATGTACGTCCTATTTTTGAAGAGGGATATCTTGGTAACGGGAGCAGCTGCTGCCACAACCGAGATATCCATCTCTTCAGGCGCTGGTCGTCTGTACCGGTAACGGTGGTCTCCGCGGCGGATTCACCACGAGATCACCGCTATCAGCGGCGGGAGAGGTGCCACCCCCCCTCCCGCCGCCCTCCCGCACCTTCTGCCGCTTACCGGAGCCGTCGGTAGCGGCGGAGGCGATCGGGTCCTTTCGCTAGCTGGGTATGGAGACAAGTGAGGCTAAGATGGCCCCCACTCGTCTCTATACCATAGGAGGGCGGAAGCGACGTCAAAACGTCACTTCCGCCCATACCTCTTAAAGGTATATTTTTTTTAAATGTCATTTTTTCTTTTTTTTTGCATTTTAGTCCAAATATGAGATCTGAGGACTTTTTGAGCCCCCCAGATCTCATATTTAAGAGGACCTGTCATGCTTTTTTCTATTACAAGGGATGTTTACATTCCTTGTAATAGGAATAAAAGTGATCCATTTAAAAAAAAAAAAAAACATTGTAAAAATAAATAAAATCAATTAAAATAAATAATAAAAAAAAAAGTTTTTTAAAAACACCCCGTCACGACGAGCTTGCGCACACAGAAGCGAGCGCATACGTGAGTAGCGCCCGCATATGAAAACGGTGGTCGAACCACACATGTGAGGTATTGCTGCGATCGGTAGAGCGAGAGCAATAATTCCAGCCCTAGATCTCCTCTGTAACGCAAAAAAATGCAACCTGTAGAATTTTTTAAATGTCGCTTATGGAGATTTTTGAGGCTAAAAGTTTGACGCCATTCCACGAGCGGGCGCAATTTTGAAGCGTGACATGTTGGGTATCAATTTACTCGGCGTACCATTATCTTTCACAATATAAAAAAAAATTGGGCTAATTTTACTGTTGTCTTATTTTTTGATTCAAAAAAGTGAATTTTTTCCAAAAAAAGTGCGCTTGTAAGACCGCTGCGCAAATACGGTGTGAAAAAAAGTATTTCAATGACCGCCATTTTATTCTCTAGGGTGTTAGAAAAAAAAAACAATATAAAATGTTTGGGGGTTCTAAGTAATTTTCTAGCAAAAAAAAAAACAGTTTTAAACATGTAAACACCAAATCTGAAAAAGAGGCCTGGTCCTTAAGTGGTTAAAGGGACATCAGCACTGATAATCAGTGTTCTAATTATCAGTACAGTCAGAATCAGTGCCCTCTAGTGCTGCCAATCAGTGCCCTCTAGTGCTGCCAATCAGTGCCCTCTAGTGCTGCCAATCAATGAATATCAGTGCCTCATCATCAGTGTCACCTATCAGTGCTGCCTATCAGTGCCCATCAATGCCACCTACCAGTGCCTATCAATGCCCTTCAGTGCCGCTTATCAGTGCTGCCTATCATCTATCAGTGCTGAAGTGCACATCAGTGAAGTAGAAAAAAATTACCTGTTTGCAAAAAAATATTTTTTAATTTTTGGTATTTTTTGGTTTGTTTAGCAAAAAATAAAAAAACCCAGTGGGATTAAATACCACCAAAAGAAACTTCTATTTGTGTGAAAATAAATATCTAGATGTCATTTGGGTACAGCGTTGTATGACCGCACAATTGTCATTCAAAATGTGACAGCACTGAAAGCTGAAAATTGTCCTGGGCAGGAGGGGGGTAAAAGTGCCCAGTAGGCAAGTGGTTAAGCTGGTGACCTGACTGCAGCTCCAGATTTCCTGTTTCAGGATGTCTCCTTTCTCTTGAAGTTTCCTATGCAGCCACCATTGCATGCATGGACTAGAGTTGTGTCTGCTTACTCTGTGTTCATCAATAGAGACACACAGCCCTGTAGCAGGCAAGGCATTCCCCTGCTTCTCCCCCCTCCCTTGTCTAAACCAACAAACTGCACAGAGACTGAACTGTCCACTGTTAACTCTTTCCTTGTGAAGACTGGAAGCTCAGGGAAGCAGCACTGAGAAAGCAGGAGCCAGCAGCATTGAAGGTTGTAAACGGCAAGCAATTAAGCAATAGTTTCCCTGGCCCCTCAGCGATTCCACTTGCGATGGTAAATTTTGCATGAAGATAATTATTACCGGTCTTACAATGGATATCTTCATTGTTATCTATCCACCGAGAGACAAAGGAGCAATTAAAAGTGTGACTTGGCCACCGCAAACAACGCTCAGTGTCAGTGACTAACTACGTGGGACAGGGTGGTGGCCGTTTACACTCCCCATCCTCCAATGGAACACGGCCCTTCACACCCAAATAATACTTAATTGAAGGTATGCAGATTTCTTGCATCATTACATGTAATTGTTTTGTTCTAAGATGAGGACACTCCGCCATCTCCTTGTCTTCATAGGAGGCCGGCTCCTCCTGAAGAACACACAAGGGAAATCATTTCAAGGAGGCAAAGCATTTTCTATTTTCTTTATGATGTGCACATTGACATTGACAAAATATGTCTTCATTTATTTGCAACATAAAAATAAAATATTAATATTTACTATTCCCAGCCGGCATTTAGAGCTTAATGCCCCATGCACACGGTCAGACATTCCGACTACAAAAACGGTTTGAAAAAAAAAGTGTCAGAAAAACCGATCGTTCAGAATGCGGTGACGTAGAACACGTACGACGGGACTATAAAGAGGGCAGTAGCCAATAGCTTTCGTCTCATAATTTATTCTGAGCATGCGTGGCACTTTGTCCTTCGGAATTATCTACATACAATCAGAATTTAAACAATCGGATTTTGTTGTCAGAAAATTTTAGATCCTGCTCTCAAACTATGTGTGTTGAAAATTCCGTCGGAAAAAGTCCGACACGGTCGAATTTTCCAACAACAAGATTCGATCGCACATTTTCCATCGGAAAGTCTAACGGTGTGTACAGGGCATTAGTGTTCTAGTCATATGGTTCTTCAGATCATCGAACAAACCAAAGGCCAACACCTGCCTATAGGGTAATGGGGGTCTAGTGTAACCCGGGCCCGTTTCAGCTAGCCTCACATTACCATGAGGAAGGAGGAACCTTGCAACCCCCAAAACGCGTTGGCTTTTTCTTGTTTTACAAAATAAAACTGGATATCTACCAGTGGAGAGACACTTCTACTTTCCATAGAGTAGGAACAAGCATTGTGTTGCGCTGTTGAAAATCCTATTAAAAATGATATACACCGGGCATGTGCGGCCTGCATGCGGCCAGGCATGTCTGGAGGGACGCCATGCAAGCATAGAAGCCACGACAACCTCGTCACAGGCACGTATGGAGGGACGCGGGGAATGCCGTGCCAGCATAGTAGCCGAGGCAGGCGGCACTGAGTATCCAGGCAAGGCAGAGGGGATGCCGGGGCTGCTATTTTTGTATTAGCACTGACAGCAGTGAATACAGGGATTCCCAATAGCACCAACCAAGGAAATGCCACATCGCTGTATCTAGGGGGGTGCTGGGGTGGGCTGCATCCCCCCCCCACAGATTTCAGTTGTGCCCCCCAGCCCACAATCTCCCCACACAGCACCATGTAGAGGCAGTGGTAAAGCTAGACAGTCTTTCATCTGGGGGCAAAGACTCAGTTGGGAACCCCCCCCCCCCAGGGTCTAGGGGTGTTCTACATACAGAGTGCAGTGTTTAGAGGTGCCTATGTACAGAGTGCAGGGTTTAGAAGTGCCTATGTACAGAGTGCAGGGTTTAGGGGTGCGCTACATACAGAGTGCAGTGTTTAGGGGTGTGCTGTGTAAAGAGTGCAGGGTGTTGGGGTGCACTGTGTACAGAGTGCAGGGTTTTCAGGGGGGCTACATACAATGTGTGGGTTGTAGGGGTGTGCTACATACAGATTGCAGAGTTCAGGAGGTGTGCTAAGTACAGAGTGCAGGGTTCAGGAGTTTGCTGTGCACAGAGTGCAGGGTTTAGGGGTATGCTGTGTACTGAGTGCAGAGTTTCTGGGTGCACTACATACAGAGTACAGGGTTTAGGGGTGTGCTACATACAGAGTGCAGAGTTTCGGGGTGCGCTGTGTACAGAGTGCAGGTTTAAGGAGCGCACAACATACAGAGTGCAGAGTTTAGGGGTGCGCTACATACAGAGTGCAGGATTCAGGGGTGTGCTGTGTACAGAATGCAGAGTTTAGGGGTGCACTACATACAAAGTGCAGGGTTAAGGGGTGTGCTACGTACAGAATGCAGGGCTCAGGCAGTGCTGGGACAAGGCCATTTAGAGCCCAGGGCGAGCATGTCAAACTGCACAACCCCAACCGTCCAAGATGTATGAGCATTATGTATTAGCAAAAATTTCCCTCCCCCCCCAAAAAAAAAATGAACACTAATCTGCATGCTTACCCCTTAAGCATAAGATCCCTCTCTTCCCAGTTCCCCCCATCTCCCTTCCCAGCTCAAATCCTCTCTCTTCCTAAATCCCTCCAGCACCCCCCTCCCCCAAAAAAATCCCTCTTAGCACAAATCCTCTATTCCTCAAATTCACCCCCTGAGTACACTCCCCCCCCCCCATCCAAATCCCCCTTCCGGCAAAAATATTCCCTTCTAGCACAAATCCCCCCCAAATTCCCCTCCGAGCACAAATACCCCCCCCCCAATCATCCCTACTGGCACAAACTCGCCCCCCAAAAAAATACAATTCCCCTCCTAGAATAAATATCCTCCCTACATATCACCTCTTCTAGCTCAAAGCACAAACACCCCAAATTCCTCTGAGTAGCACAAATCCTTCATTCCCCCCTCCAAACACAAATCCTCCACCAAATCACCTTTCCTAGCACCCCCGGTCATACCTCTTAAGCCGCAAAGGCAGTCAGACAAGGCTGTACACATTATGTGGCTGCATCAAAAAATGTTCGCTGGGCAGTACCACCACAGAATGCAACCCATTCCAGTGAATGGAGCCTTGCCACAACCAACCTGCAACTACATGCACTAATATGGGCTTTTGAGGATTAAAAGAGGTGGCGAGGAGACATGTTGCCTCCTGCCACCCGTCAATCAACCTCTGAAAGACGATCTAATGAAGATCATAGGGGCAGCAATGGAAAAACAAGCCCTTAGGGACTCCTAACTTAGGAGTTGGGATTTTGGGTCATTCTTGGCTCCTAAAGCCCTCCTCTCTTGGACTCCTAGCGCCCGTACTAGCGTATCATTGGGGGCATTTCTACAATGATAGGATAACCAGATAGACAGCTGTGTATGAGGTCAGATTGTTTGGTGAGGAGTTAGCCATCATTTATGGTAAGAAGTTCATTGACAACCCAGAACGTTGTGTAGATCTCGGCACACCTGTTGTAGCGTCACCCTCCATGAATGGCCTATCAATTCTTCTCTATTAATAAGACATCTCTCTGGTTAACCCAGAATCCTGAATGTCCTAAATATTTCATGATTTGTAGTAATGTAATCCTTTCCTGGGCACCGTCCATGCTGGCAGCACGAGACCAACTATAATCCTGGGTGATTCAACCCTTGGCATCACCGCCTTATATTACCATCCTGAGTATTATTATATGTGACACCAAATCACCCCCCAGACTGCTTACCCAGCTGTATAGAAGATGGAAACATGTACCCGGCCTTCCGGGTCACCATCTGACCAGAGATCATGAGAGTTTACTTCTATTATTCCCTGTACTAATCTTCATCATTTTACTGGATTTACAGTACAAACCATTCACTCCTTTCCATTACCTGATACAATATTCATCTCATTCATAGTCAGATCCCTTCCAAGAGAACGACATAGATAGATAGATAGATAGACAGAAAGATAGATAGACAGATATATAGATAGATAGATAGATAGACAGATAGACAGATAGACAGAGATAGATAGATAGATAGATAGATAGATAGATAGATAGATAGATAGATAGATAGATAGATAGATAGATAGATAGATAGACGGACAGATAGACATAGACAGACAGACAGACAGACAGACAGATTTTTTGGATGCTAATCTCATACTGAAAACCAATGGGTTACTATTACTATTATGAAATTTCTCATACGACAGAATAACATTTCGGAAAGTGATGTAATGAGTCATTTGCATTGTATTTGAAGGAAGAAAACTTTACTCATTAAATGAAAATTATACGATCTGGTATCATACAAAAATGTTGTGTCTGTCCCTTCGGATAATTTTGGATGAAAGCTGTGTACTAACAATCCGATTCTATTTGCATTGAAAGCAGTATTTTTTGTGTGATATTCTGATTGTGTGTACAGGGCTATAGATAGATATACAGACAGATAGATAGATAGCTGGGGGATGGATGGATGGATAGATAGAGAGAGAGATAGATACGTAGATAGATGGATAGATAAAAAATGGATGGATAGGTAGAGAGATAGATAGATAAAAAAATGGATAGATAGATATAAATAGATAAATATAGATAGACAGATAAAAAAAAAATGGATAGAGAGAGAGATGGATGCAGGGGCAGACTGACAACTCATGGGGCCCCCGGGCAATAGGAGATTATGGGGCCCCCGGGCAATAGAAGATTATAGGGCCCCCAGGCAATAAATTATGGGGCCACACACTATACACACACATATAGTATACACACAAAGACACACAATATACACAAACAGTATACACACGCAGAATACATATACACACACTGAAAAGGTACTGGAGCAGCTATAATCTTGGGATTTTAAAAAAAAACACAGATTTTACATACTGTCCCTGCTTTTATTGAGGCTGGCAACCCTGATGGGGCCCCTTAGTGGCATGGGGCCCTCAGGCAGTGCCCGAGTGCCCGAATGGTCAGTTCGCCCCTGGATGGATGGATATATAGACAGATAAAAAAAATGGATGAATAGATAGAGAGTGAGATAGATAGATAGATAGATAGATAGATAGATACAGTGGTGTGAAAAAGTGTTTACCCCCTTCCTCATTTCCTGTTCCTTTGCATGTTTGTCACACTTAAGTGTTTCGGAACATCAAACCAATTTAAACAATAGTCAAGGACAACACAAGTAAACACAAAATGCAATTTGTAAATGAAGGTGTTTATTATTAAAGGTGAAAAAAAATCCAAACCATCATGGCCCTGTGTGAAAAAGTGATTGCCCCCTAAACCTAATAACTGGTTGGGCCACCCTTAGCAGCAACAACTGCAACCAAGCGTTTGCGATAACGTGCAATGAGGCTTTTACAGCGTCCTGGAGGAATTTTGGCCTACTCATCTTTGCAGAATTGTCCTAATTCAGTTACATTAGAGGGTTTTCGAGCATGAACGGCCTTTTTAAGGTCATACCACAACATCTCAATAGGATTCAGGTCAGGACTTTGGCTAGGCCACTCCAAAGTCTTCATTTTGTTTTTCTTCAGCCATTCGGTGGTGGACTTGCTGGTGTGTTTAGGATCATTGTCCTGCTGCAGAACCCAAGTTCGTTTCAGCTTGAGTACACGAACAGATGGTCGGACATTCTCCTTCAGGATCTCTTGGTAGACAGCAGAATTCATAGTTCCTTTTATCACGGCAAGTCTTCCAGGTCCTGAAGCAGCAAAACAGCCCCAGACCATCACACTACCACCACCATATTTTACTGTTGGTATAATGTTCTTTTTCTGAAATGCAGTGTTCCTTCTACGCCAGATATACTTGGACACACACCTTCCAAAGAGTTCCACTTTTGTCTCATCGGTCCACAGAATGTTGTCCCAAAAGTCTTGGGGATCATCAAGATGTGTTGTGGAGAAATTGAGACGAGCTTTGATGTTCTTTTTGCTCAGCAGTGGTTTTCTCCTTGGAACTCTGCCATGCAGGCCATTTTTGCCCAGTCTTTTCCTGATGGTGGAGGCATGAACGCTGACCTTAACTGAGGCAAGTGAGGCCTGCAGTTCCTTGGACGTTGTTGTGGGGTCTTTTGTGACCTCTTGGATGAGTCGCCGCTGCGCTCTTGGGGTAATTTTGGGCGGCCGGCCACTCCTGGGAAGGTTCACCACTGTTCCATGTCTTCGCCATTTGTGGATAATGGCTCTCACTGTGGTTCGCTGGATTCCCAAAGCTTTGGAAATGGCTTTATAACCCTTTCCAGACTGATAGATCTCAATTACTTTCTTTCTCAATTGTTCCTGAATTTCTTTGGGTCTCGGCATGATGTGTAGCTTTTAAGGATCTTCTGGTGGACCTTACTGTGTCAAGCAGCTCCTATTTAAGTGATGCCTTGATTGTGAACAGGTGTGGCAATAATCAGGCCTGGGTGTGGCTAGAGAAATTGAACTCAGGTGTGGACAACCACAGTTATAGTATGTTTTAACAAGGGGGGCAATCACTTTTTCACACAGGGCCATGATGGTTTGGATTTTTTTTCACCTTTAATAATAAACACCTTCATTTACAAATTGCATTTTGTGTTTACTTGTGTTGTCCTTGACTATTGTTTAAATTGGTTTGATGTTCCGAAACACTTAAGTGTGACAAACATGCAAAGGAATAGGAAATGAGGAAGGGGGCAAACACTTTTTCACACCACTGTAGATAAAAACATGGATAGATAAATAGAGAGAGAGATGAATAGATAGATATAGATAGATATATATAGACAGATAAAAACATGGATAGATAGAGAGAGATATAGATAGATATAAATAGATAGAAAGATAAAAACATGGATGGGTAGATAGATAGATAGATAGATAGATAGATAGATAGATAGATAGATAGATAGAGAAGGGTGACAGGGCCACCCAAAGCTCAAAGAAAAAATAATAGAAAGATAAGGTAAATATAAAACATAAACAGATAGATAGATAGAAACATTATTATCCATACTATTACCTGATAAAAGACAAAATATAAATCTCAATCATAGCGAGATTCCTTTCAAGAGAGCAAAATATATAAAAAGAAAGATAGAATAAAAAATGGATGGGTAGATGGATGAATCGATAGATAAAAAATAATGCTGATCTCATGCAGCCTCTTTGCGGCCACTTCCAGTCTGCATGCACCCCAGTGATGACTGCTTGCCATTCCTCCAGGCGGAGGGTGATCCCCGAGGACCATGCCGGGATGATGACTGCTGGAACACCCACTTGTTCTCCCCATTGGAGATCTATGGGACAGGGTGACAACACACAGCTGAGATACTGGCACATAGTGTTGTCACCTTGCTGCAGGAAGGGTTTATAGAAGGACCTCCTTGGCCGGATCACCAGAGATTATTTTAATAAAAGCTGCAGATTTAAAGGGTTAAATATTGCTTTTGAAATGACATGACCATGAAGCTCATTTTAGGATGTAGAGATTGGGGTTTGCATATAATTTAGGATTGTGTCAGTCTAACACCGGCAGGAAGCTAACCAGCCATCTGTTTTTATTCCCATCAAACTCCTACGTTACTCCGATGTCCTGGATTTAAAAAAAAAAAAAATCTTCCCGGAGTCATTTTTCTCGGTCATAATGGATTGAACAGCCTCCAGGATCCCCCAATTTCTCTCCATTACTCTTTTCATTGTGATTGCCGTCCTTTTTATTACTTCTACAATTTAAACGAATCCAGGTTGTCTCTGTGTAGATCACATGTGACCAACATGACATTTCATTTTGTGTGATCCAATGACCGCCAAAAAATACACAAAATAAAAAAAACAAAAAAATTAACATTACTTTAGATCAGAAAAAGCTTTAAAAAAAAAAAAAGTTATTTTTGGAGCATATTCACACTCACTGACCCGTGTCTATGTATTGTTTATGTGTTATATTGAACTGCATGAAGTTGTCATTTTTCTGTAGTATGCTGACATCTAGTGGTGATTTGGGGCAACTGCAACTTGCTTACTCTGATTTTGGTATCTTCCTCTGTCCTCCCCTCCTCTTTAGTGCTAGTTAGTTTAGTCCTCGCTAGACCCTGGACATTTCTTCCTTGTTCCCCATCAGTGTTACTTATTCACAGAAACAGGGCTCTGGAAAGTCTGAAGTAAAATTGCATTGAATGCAACTACTGTGCCTTATTGAAGAGTTAAGCTGCCTGTGAGTGATGACAAGTCAGCAGGTGGCCATACTGCCCAAACAGACTGGGTCTAAGGAGGTATATCAGTTAGGGTTGCCACCTTTTCTTCAAGTCAAACCCGAACACTTAAGCGGCTCACAGCTATTTTTTTTTTAATAGTAAAAACTATACATATATTTTTCAATTAAATAACATTTCTAATCATATGAAGTTAATAACAAGAGTCCCCCTTTACATCAGAGTCCACAGAGTTCCCCTTTTACATCTGAACTTGCAGAGTTCCCTTACACTGTAAGGGTGGACTCTGCAGACTCTGATGTAAGGGGGAACTCTGGGGACTCGAACATAAGGGATGTTCTGGGAACCCTGATTTAAGGGGGGACACTGTGGCCTCTGGTGTAAAGGGGAACTCCGATGTAAGGGGTGTTCTGAGAATCCAAGTTTACCTTAGTGTACTCACTCATAGGCAGGTGAGAGAAGTGGGGAGACTTCAGTCGCAGACAGGGATGGATGGTGAACTCACTCACCCCTTGGCAGTCAGCACCTCTCATCCAGATGTATCTGTGGCTGCTGGACTTCAAATCTCTGGCCCCCATTTTCTTTTTCTGAGGCACAGCGCTGGGAATTGGAGTGTATATATTTATATTTATTATTATTTATTTATTGTGTTCTTTCTTTTATTATTCACTATCATACACTCATATTGCAGCTACCACTATCCAGTATGTCAAACCATTCATATCAGTTTGAACCATTTTTCTAATCATACTATGTTTGGATTATTTGATTACCAACATTAGGCAGCTTTTACAATTGAAATGTGATTATGAGGCTTTATGAATCCTATATTTGTATCTTTGTAGCCCGGATACCTAAATTGCGTTGGATTTGTGATAACGTCTTTTTATCTTTGGAATATATTTCTATCTGGACCATTGGCATTTATTAGTCTAGGTTCACATCTATGCATGTTGGGAATGGGCGCGAAATCACACAGTTTCCCATCACACACGGAAACGCGTTGCCTTTAACAAATAGACGCGCGGCGGTGGCATTAATTCCTGGTGGCGCCCAATCACATCTGCAAATGTGTGCGTTTACACACTCCAAAATGCATGGTGCCACAGCACCATGCCATCCAGTGTGGTGCGTTTTTAGAAAAAAGTCAGGGAAATTCTACACATTTCTCTCATGTAGCCCATTGAAATGGATGGGCTGCCCTACACGCAATGTGTGGAAATGTGCAGAAAATTGGTGGATATGCACCTACTAAGCTAGGTCGCACCTGTAAGTTTGAACCAAGAGAAAGTGAAATCAGTCCAGGACCCAATGGTAACCCTGGAACCTGCACCTGTTAATAAACATCAGCAGTAGAAGCTCCCATATATCTCGCTTTACAAGCTAACTTTAACTGAAGGTTGCAGTATGGTACAGTATCTTCCCAATAGGTGTGCAGGCTTCTATTGTGGATGGGGCTGCCATTCGATTAAAATTCATTCTGTGCAATGGCTAGTTTGTCCAGCTTCACCAAACTATTTTCTTCTTGAGCCAAGCTCTATTTACTGTTGGCTCTGAACTTTTCTGGGATTGTTATTTTTAATACCAAAGGGTGTGGTCGAAAAGAAGAATCAAAGTGCACAGCTTTCACTTTCCTGCTATGCCTGGAGTTCTCCTTTAACTGACTCAGATCTCTAAGAAAGTGAATTCTTTGCAGACCTTGGAATAATGGTCACATGTTTTACTACTAATACAAGTTAAATAAACCGCTTGTGCAAGCTGGGGGTGTTTTCTTTTCCAGGGAGGGTTAGAATTCAGGAGGATAGAGATGTTTCTGAACCTCCAGAAAGCAAAACAAACACGGCTCACATCAAGGGCCGGGGCGCGATGATTGAAGCCCTAATTATCTTAAGCCAGGGCCCTCATGCGTACGAAGTGCAGACATGGTGGGCCTCATGTATACAGTGCCAGCCAGGCATGTACTGGCCATCGGGACTACCGGGAGTTTCCCGGTGGGCCGATGGCTCAGTGTACCAGTTTGAGTGACAGCCTGTGAAAATAATGGCTGCACGGTCCCCACTGTGTCCTCCACCCCCTCTGTGTCCTCCACCTCCATTGTGCCCACCACCCCCCCTCCACTGTGTCCCCCTGTGTGCTCCACCCCCCACGGTGTCCCTGTGTCCTCCACCCCTCCACTATGCCCCCCTGTGTCCTCCACCCCCCACTGTGCCCCCCTGTGTCCTCCACCTCCCCCCCCCCAAACACACACGCTGTCCCCCTGTGTCCTCAACCGCCCATGCTGTCCCTCTGTGTCCTCCACCCCCCCACTGTGTCCCCCTGTGTCCTTCACCCCCCAAACAGTATATATATATATATATATATATATATATATATATATATATATATATATATACTGTTTTTGTGCATTTTTTCAAAATTAAAGTGGGCTGGTCAGGATGAAGTCCAGGGCCAAATTTTTGTCCCAGTCCAGCCCTGGTGCCAGCCCCACCAACAAGCAGGCTTACCTACCAACAGGCAACCAAAAATTGAGAGTTTTCACTTTGCTGAAATAAATATGTTTTTTGGGGGTTTTAAAGCTGAAATGGCCTTTAAATGGTTTCTGGGGGGGTAAGAAAGCTCCTTTTAAATATCCCAAATCTTCAGCCTTCTCATTAGCTACAAACATGACTGTAGATGTAATAAACTTAGCATGTTTGTTGCATGCCCACTTGTTGTCCATGTTTTGTACTATTGCCCATTTCTTGATCATGTGTCATAATAATCGTCCTCTTAGTCTGTGTACTATATTATAATACATTAACTGATACCTACCTAATGGGTAGACAGGGGGAGATGGTTCATATCAGGACTGTCCTCCTAAAAGATGGAGAATAGTGGAGGCTGAACAGAGAAAGTTGAACTCATATCAGGCCTGTTCTTCTAAATGAGGACAATAGTGAAGGCTAGACAGCAGGAATTGGGTTCATATCCAGCACTATCTTTCTAAAAGAGGGACAATAGTGGAGCCTGAACAGAGTGAGCTGGGTTCATATCAGAAACTGGCCTTTTAAAAGAGGAGGAATAGTGGAGGCTGGACAGAAGGAGCTGGGTTCATATTATGGACTGTCCTTCTTAAAGACGGACAATAGGGGAGGCTAGAAAGAGAGAGTTGAGCTCATACCAAGGAAGATCCTTGTAAAAGAGAAAAAATAGTGGAGGATGGACAAAAAGAGTTGGGTTCATATAAGGGACTGTCCTTCTAAAAGATAGAGAATAGTGGAGGCTGGACAGAAGGAATTGTGGTCATATTAGGGACTATACTTCTTAAAGGGGGACATTAGTGTAGGCTAGAAAGAGAGAGTTAGGCTCATACCAAGGATGATCCTTGTAAAAAAGAAGGAATAGTGGAGGCTGCACAAAGACAGTTGGCTTCAAATTGGGGACTGTTCTTCTATAAGAGTGGCCATTGTTAAGGCTAGACAGAGAGAGTTGGGCTCATCTTAGAGACTTTCATTCTAAAAAAGGAACAGTAGTGCAGGCTGTACAGAGGAAGCTTGGTTCATATCAGAGATGGTGCATCTAAATGTGAAAAAATTGTGGAGGCTGGACGGAGGGAGTTGGGTTTATATGAGGGACTGTCCTTCCAAAAGAGCGACAATATTGTAGACTAGACAGAGGGAGATGGTGCATATCAAGGACTGTCCTAAAAGAAGGGCAAAAAAGTAAAGACAGTCCTTCTAAAAGAAAGAGAATATTGGAGACTAAGTAGAGGAAGTCTGGCTCATATCAGGGATAGTCCTTCTAAAAACTAGAGAATAGTGGAGGATAGACACAGAGAGTTGGGTTCACATCAGAGACTATCCTTCAAAAAGAGTGACAATAGTGTAGGCTAGACAGAGGGAGATGGGTTCATATCAAGACTGTCCTTAAACAAGGATAAAAAAGTGAGGATGGTTCTTCTAAAAGAAGGAGAATAGTGAAGACTAGATAGAAGGATCTTGATTCATATCAGGAATGGTCTTTCTAAAAGAAAGAGAATAGTGGAGGCTAAAAAAGAGTTGGGCTTATATTAGGGATTATCCTTCTATAAGAGAGGCAATCATTTGAGACTAGCCAGAGAGAGTTGGCCTCACATCAGGGACTATCATACTAAAAGAGGGCCAATGGTTGAGGGTGAACAGAGGGAGCTGGGTTTGTATCAGAAACTGTCTTTTTAAAAGATGAGGAATAGTAGAGGTTGGATACTGTCCTTCTTAAGGAGGAACAATAGGGGAGGCTAGAAAGAGAGAGTTGGGCTCATACCAAGGGTGGTCATTCTAAAAGAGAAAGAATAGTGAAGGATGGACAAAGGAAATTTAATTCATATTAGGTACTGTCTTTCCTAAAGGGGGAAAATAGTGGAGGCTAGAAATACAGAGTTGGGCTCATACCAGGGACAATCCTTCTAAAAGAGAAAAAAAAAAGTGAAGGCTGCGCAGAGGGAGTTGGGTTCATTGGAAAATATATAAAACAGCGCTAGCAGCCTATATCAAGCAATATACATCCTAATACACAGTGCCCAATGTACCAATGTTAAGAGAAAACAAAAACATAAAATGTAAAAGTGCTCAGGTGCTTCAGTGAAAAGTGCAACGGTGCTCCAAAACTTTTGAATCAGCGAAGCGGCTCCCTCTTTTGTGTCCCCACTCACCAAAATTATTGGATCCTTAGCTTTGCAGTTTGGGATCAAAAAGGCATTGATCAAATGATCTGGGGATATGCTGGATGGTTCCTCTGTGAAATCTTGCAGGGAGACATTTTATCAGAGATAGTCCCTCTAAAAGAGGGACAATACTGAAGGCTGAATAGAGGGAGCTGGGTTCATATCAAGGGCTGTCATTCTAAAAGAGGGACAATAGTGGAGGTTGGACAGAGGGAGTTGGGTTCATATCAAGAACTGTCTTTCTAAAAGAGGGACAATAGAGGTTGGACAGAGGGAGCTGGGTTCATATCAAGGGATGCCATTCTAAAAGAGGGACAATAGTGGAGGTTGGACAGAAGGAGTTGGGTTCATATCAAGGGATGCCATTCTAAAAGAGGGACAATAGTAGAGGTTGGACAGAGGGAGCTGGGTTCATATCAAGGGCTGTCATTCTTAAAGAGGGACAATAGTGGAGGTTGGACAGAGGGAGTTGGGTTCATATCAAGGGCTGTCATTTTAAAAGAGGGACAATAGTGGAGGTTGGACAGAGGGAGTTGGGTTCATATCAAGGGCTGTCATTCTAAAAGAGGGACAATAGTGGAGGTTGGACAGAAGGAGTTGGGTTCATATTAAGGACTGTCCTTCTAAAAGAGGGACAATAGTGGAGGTTGGACAGAGGGAACTGGGTTCATATCAAGGGCTGTCATTCTAAAAGAGAGACAATAGTGGAGGTTGGACAGAGGGAGTTGGGTTCATATCAAGGGCTATCATTCTAAAAGAGGGACAATAGTGGAGGTTGGACAGAGGGAGTTGGGTTCATATCAAGGGCTGTCATTCTAAAAGTGGGACAATAGTGAAGGTTGGCCAGAGGGAGTTGGGTTCATATCAAGGGCTGTCATTCTAAAAGAGGGACAATAGTGGAGGTTGGACAGAGGGAGTTGGGTTCATATCAAGGGCTGTCATTCTAAAAGAGGGACAATAGTTGAGGTTGGACAGAAGGAGTTGGGTTCATATTAAGGACTGTCCTTCTAAAAGAGGGACAATAGTGGAGGTTGGACAGAGGGAGTTGGGTTCATATCAAGGGCTGTCATTCTAAAAGAGGGACAATAGTGGAGGTTGGACAGAGGGAGTTAGGTTCATATCAAGGGCTATCATTCTAAAAGAGGGACAATAGTGGAGGTTGGACAGAGGGAGTTGGGTTCATATCAAGGGCTGTCATTCTAAAAGAGGGACAATAATTGAGGTTGGACAGAAGGAGTTGGGTTCATATTAAGGACTGTCCTTCTAAAAGAGGGACAATAGTGGAGGCTGGACAGAGGGAGTTGGGTTAATATCAAGGGCTGTCATTCTAAAAGACGGACAATAGTGGAGGTTGGACAGAGGGAGTTGGGTTCATATTAAGGACTGTCCTTCTAAAAGAGGGACAATAGTGGAGGTTGGACAGAGGGAACTGGGTTCATATCAAGGGCTGTCATTCTAAAAGAGGGACAATAGTGGAGGTTGGACAGAGGGAGTTGGGTTCATATCAAGGGCTGTCATTCCAAAAGAGGGACAATAGTGGAGGTTGGACAGAGGGAGTTGGGTTCATATCAAGGGCTGTCATTCTAAAAGAGGGACAATAGTGGAGGCTGCACAGAGAGAGCTAGGTTCATATTAGAAACTGTCCTTTTAAAAGATGAAGAATAGTGGAGGCTGGACAGTAGGAGCTGGGTTCATATGAAGGACTGTCCTTCGGAAAGAGGGACACAATAGTGGAGGCTGAGCAGAGGGAGCTGGGATCATATCATAAACTGTCCTTTTAAAAAGATGAAAGAAAAGTGAAGGCTATACAGAAGGACAGAAGGAGCTGGGTTCATATCAAAGACTATCCATCTAAAAGAGGAACACTAGTGGAGGCTGGACAGGGGGAGTTTGGTTCATATCAGGGTCTGTTCTAAAAAAAAGGACAGTTGGGTGGAATACATGACAGTTAAGTGTTTAGACACATTGTAGCAAACTAATAAAAAAAAAAAAGGCGAAAGCATTCCAACCAACATTATTCGGGTGACGACAGCAGAAACTTCTCCCGGTGGGGAGGGAGTTAAACGGCAGAGCGTGTCACTTAGAATAATTAGCTATAGAAGGGTAAATAGTGCAACTGCCAATAAAAGAATATAAGACAATTCTGCCTTTGTCGGGATCCCAGTTCTGCCCCAGGAAAGGAATGCGTAGGGAATGTATGTATGAATATAAGATGTATGATCTCCTCAGCTGAATTCTATTAGCTGGGTCTGAACATCCCCCCGCAGCAGAACGCGTGCAGCGCGCAGGAAGATGCTGTGCTGGGGAGGAATTGCAGGGACGTTGCTAAGGTGAACTCAGCATCAGCAGCACCGAGGGCCCCACCGCACACACGTGCCCACCGCAGACAGCTGCATCCAAACCGCTGCAGCCCAGCGAAGCCCTGCAAAGATGTAAGTGCCCTCATACACATTGCTGATCCCTCGCTTCCTCCGCAATCATTTCACCTTTTTTCTTGCATGCAGCAAAGACCTTCAAGAACGGCAGTTTTTTCCAGTCTAGTTAACTGTCATGACAGCTGGGAAAACCTAAGGGGATGCTTCTCGCCGCATTTCATGTCCAATATATGACATGCCAATGGGATGGGAGATTCTACATGGATTGCGTTTAACCCCTGTAGTGCCAGATCTGCAGCAGATGTGGCCGGCGAGGATCAGTGGTTGGAGGTTAATCAGGCTCTGTCGTTCTGCATCATGAATGGTATAGGTTGTGGGTGGAAGACGGGAGATTCGGCAGCAGGTCTCAGATGTCCTGGACCTGCCATGGTGGTGTCAGCATTGCAGGGAAGGCTGTCATGCAGCGACTGCTTTGCCATGCTGCGTCATGCGTTGGGCGACCAGCCTGGGCATGCTGGCACTGCAGACCACGTCAGTGTCATTATGCAATCATCAAGGTGACTGCGTCATTTTCAACCCACCTTGATCTGCAAGCTTGCTAAACTCCGGGCATTTAAAGAGCCACCTGCTTTTTTCCTTTATTTATTATATATATATATTTTTTTTGGTGATGGTAACTTTTTACCGTCTACAGCAAGAGAGGAACAATGATGTCATTTGTGGCTGTAAAAAATGTGCTTTGCCTACACATCACCTCCCCCCTTCATGACCAGGCCATTTTTTGCGATATGGCACTGCGTTACTTCAACTAACAATTGCGCGGGCATGCGACTCTGTACCCAAATAAAATAAATGCCCTTTTTTTCCCACAAATAGAGCTTTCTTTTGGTGATATTTGATCACCTCTGCGGTTTTTATTTTTTTGCGCTATAAACAAAAAAGACGGACACTTTTGAAAAAAACAAAAAACTTTTTTGCTCTAAAACATATCCAATAAAAAAAAAAAATCTAATTTCTTCTTCAATTTGGGGCAATATGTATTCTGCTACATGTTTTTGGTAAAAAAAAAAAAAAAAAAATTCCAATAAGTGTATATTGATTGGTTTGTGCAAACGCTATTGCGTCTACAAAGTATGGAATTTATTTTATTTTTTTTAACAGTCAGCAACTTATAGAAGGACTGCGACATTGTGTGAGAGGATGAGCTCACAGTGCCTCTTCTTGTCAGAGGCACTGAGCTCAATGGACAGCTTGGAGCCTTGGACCAATGGTAAAGCACCATTGGCCTAAGCCAGTGATGGCAAACCTTGGCACCCCAGATGTTTTGGAACTACATTTCCCATGATGCTCAAGCACTCTGCAGTATAGTTGAGCATCATGGGAAATGTAGTTCCAAAACATCTGGGGTGCCAAGGTTCGCCATCACTGGCCTAAGCTGTCTAATAAAAATGCTGCAGTGGAGGCTGGCCTCTCACTGCAGTGTCATAGGGGGTTATTTACTAAAGAAAAATACACTTTGCACTGCAAGTGCACTTGGAAGTGCAGTCACTGTAGATCCGAGGGGGACATGCGAGGAAACTAAAAAACAGCATTTTAGCTTGCACATGATCGGATGATAAAATCAGCAGAGCTTCCCCTCATTTCAGATCTACCCCTTAGATTTAGAGCAACTGCACTTCCAAGTGCACTTTCAGTGCAAAGTGGATTTGCCTTTCGTAAATCACCACCTAATAGTGTATATATAAACATGATTCTGTGCAGCACACCCACACTGTAGCAAGATCCAGCTGCCTATTCCCCATTCACCTCTGAGCGTTGTGCGAATGCACACAAAAAGTATGCATTTCTACGCACGTTCAGGGAATCTGCAAAAAACGCGTGTGACGCTTGTGGTGCCTCTCACTGTTAATGGCGCCCCAAATGTGGCAAGCAGATGCACGTTTTTGTGCACATTAAAATGTTCGACAAATGTGTCCAAACACGTGGTTGAACAAAAATTGGAAGTTTTTTTTCAAAATTTCAAGGGGTATGAATACTTTTTCAAGACACATATCTACCTATATATATATATATATATATATATATATATATATATATATATATATATATAAAATTGTAAAGAGCTGCTTAAGCTGTTGGCGCTATATAAATCGTGTATAATAATAATGTATAAAATATATATATATAGATAGATAGATAGATAGATCTATATAGTGTCTTGAAAAGTATTCCTACCCCTTGAAATTTTGAAAAAAAATTTTTTTTGTTCCTCTCTCCATATATATATATATATATATATATATATATATATATATATATATATATATATATATATATATATATATAAAGATAGATAAATAGATAGAGATAGAGAGAGATCTATCTATATCTATCTATATATATATATATATATATATACATATATATATATATATATATATATATATATATATATATATATATATATATATATATATATATATATATATATATATATATACATATATATATATATATATATATATATATATATATACATATACATATATATATATATATATATATTATATTATATTATTTTATTTTTTTCTCCTAATACCCAAAGTAATCTGAGTGGTCACATGACCTTGGGTACTAATAGCACCATTCAGAATGTCGTTATCTTAGGTGTAAGCAGCATGTAGGAGCAGAATAGGAGACAGATATTACTTTCCTGCATGAAAGATGAGATGTACAGTTGACATTTCACGCTTCACATGTGACATGAGAATTTTCAGGTCATTATCTGCCACCTTGTGGGAAAATTTTAGGGACGGGGAGGGGGGGGGGGGGGGTTGGGTGCACTTTGCAGCGATGGGTTGCAGACTTTTTCCTCCAGGCGGGAAATACAGATCAATGCAGAGACCACGTTCTTCTGTCTGTCCAATGCCGGGAAATTGCGGTTTGTGATGATCAATACACATATGGGATTATTTAATAAAGGGCAAATGGTGTTCAGGCCCAGCAGCCAATCATGAAGCACCTGCAGTGGAACAGTGTAGTTGGGATAGTGAAAGTTTATTGATTGTTGCGGATTGCTATCTACTATGATCTACTTACAATATTTAATTAAAGGAAGTCTGTGAGGACAGCAGTTACCTATCATAGCTGGCCCGGGTGCTACCATTACCCATGTAGAGTATAGTATGAGGTTCCGGGTCCAGGGCAGAGCAGATCTGTGATACCCCCGGGGTAGCGACGTGCCAGTCCTGGAATTAGGATTGCCTGTCGGTAGCGCACAGTAACAAGGTGAAGGCACATTTCTCTTCTTCTTTAATGGGATGATAATGAAGCTGCTTTGCTGCTGATACTGATGAAGTTCTGCCAAACGTAGTTAAAAAAGGTTTTGTTTTTTTCTATTGATATCAAGAGTAATATTATTATGTTTTTTTATTTTTGTTTGCTCAAGTTACCACAACACCATTATCCCGTAGTTTTAAGATCAAAGATACAACTATGTTGGTGTCTCTTGTCAATTTTACATTGTATTTTTTAAATGTAACTACCTACTCCCAAACTGTCATTTGAAGTAAAACACGTCGCCAAGTATTATTCTCCACAATTTTTTTTATTCTGCATTAAAAAAAGTAAACAAATAAAATTAGACATGCTATCTGCCAATAGAACTTAACCAAAAAGTGCATTCTATGCATCCAAAAATATAGAAAATATAACAAATCAAATCATTATTATTCAACCAAAAAATAAAATAAAAGCCTCATGCATGTGCCCTGCTTCTTAATAAAGGGGTCAACAATGCCAAGAGTTGGTGAAAGCAGGGGTCCGTCATCTGGAGATAATTCGGAAAATCATCTGGATTATTCTCCTGGAGCTCCCGCAGCAAAGGCATATGACATAATTGGTCACGATTAATAAAGCAACCAATTTTTGGGTCCAAGAACTCCTCCTCCTCCTACTCCTGGACTGGACTTGGGTCAAAGCAATAACTCAAAGGCCAATAATAAATAACAGGTTATCGCCTCCGATTCTGCAACATGGCTGGTTAACAAACTGAAAAGCGTGAAATAAGAAGAGTGAACTGGAAAGCGCGAAATGAAAAGCACAAAATGAAAAGCGCGAATCAATACTCACCAAACTTCTACTAACATGAAATTAGCAGAAGGAGCCCAAAGGGTGGCGCTAAAGAGCTGAAAAAACACGTAGTACGTCACTACATTCATGTTTGTTGGCTGACAATTGTGTGCCGTTTGTATGCAAGACAAGTTTAGGGCCGATCGTGTGTACAAGCCTTTAAAGTGATATGCAAAATAAAAATTAAAGCCCCACCCACCCCCAAACACACACACATGCATATGTATATGCATACGTCAGGTGCAGCTACATACAAAAACAATGATTGCGCTTGATACATGTCAACATGCATGACGGCGTGAGCACACACAATTATTCTAGGGCAATTTTTCATGCTTCAACCTAACTGACGACCTGTAGGGGCTTTTAAAGTGTAATCTATGAGTCATTTCAGGTACTGAAGTTTGTTGCCCTTTCGAATGTACACACACTTTTTAGGGCTCATGCATAAAAGGCATTTTAAAAAACACCAGCGTTAGAGCAGCGCCATAAACTATTGTTTTTTCGCATTTTTTAAATTGGTGTTTTTGCGCGTTTTGACTTGTTTTTCCGAATTAGCATTTTTGGGCGTTTTTATTGAAAACATTCTCTAGAATGTAAAAATGCCACGCATGTCAAATGCGTCTAAACGCCACATTTAGATGCGTTTTTTTGGCGTTTTTCATTTTTACTGCTTTTGGAAGCACAGGCTGGCTGTTTTTTTTTTTTTTACCGCCACTAAAAGCTTATGCCTCCAAACGCCTCTGACAGTTTGTGTGCATGGACACATAGGCTAACATGGTGAGGCTTTTAGAGGCAGTAGAGGCAAAAACGTCAAATGCCCCTAACAGCAGCTGTAACAATGTCCTGTGTGCATGAGCCCTAAGGCTTGACATGTTGGAAAGTGTGGCCTATGCGTTACTAATAACAGTTTAAAATGTTTGTTACCTCAGCATTTCATATTCTTGATATGTGCCTCCTGTACCATGTACTTGTATGAGAAAGCTTCCTGCCAGTCCCTCTGCTTTCCTATTAAAAACTGACCACACTAAGAGGAGCAGCACACCATGATCAGTTCTCTAGCTGTGCTGGGAGCTCAGTGTACTCATCCCCAAGGATCAGACTTATCCTGACAAGCCCCCTGTGCACAGCGGTTCACTGGGAAGCTCAGTGTGCTGTTGCTTTTCCTCCCCCAGCTGTTATGCAGTTGAGAACAGAGGGAATGTGATCACTTATAAAAAAGGGGATTTTTAATTGATTTTTTTTTTCATCTATACACAAATGTTTTGTCTTTAATTTCAGTTTTAAACGGAATGGGTTGTTTTTCAAGGTGATTGTTTACAATCACTTTAAAGAGGAAGTAAACCCTGATGGGTTTACTTCCTCTTTGATTCCCTGCAAAGGTAAAGCATAATGGACTACTATGCATCGCATACTACCCCATTATGTGTCACTTACCTGACACAGGAGCCAGCGAAGTCACAGCTGTCCCCTGTAGTCCAGAGCGTCCATCTTCTCAGTGGGTCTCGCTGCTCCGCAGCTGTCATTCGACGAAGCTGCGATGACGTCACTCCCGCGCATGCGCACGGGAGCCGCCACTCGTGACATATCGCCATTGACAGCGGCGCGCTCAGTGCGCCTGCGCGCCGCTGTCTACGGCGCATGCGCCGTAGACAGTGGTGCCTGTCTTTCGCCAAATATCTCCTAAACCGTGTAGGTTTAGAAGATATTTCTTAGACCTACAGGTAAGCCTTAGGCCGCGTACACACGGGCGGACTGTTCGCCCAACTTTGTCCGCTGAACAGTGTTTCAGCGGACAGTCCGCTCGTGTGTGGGCTTCAGCGGACAGTTTCAGCGGAGAGTCTGACGAACAAAGTTTTTCGGAATTTCCGTAAGACAGTCCACTGAAACTTGGTTTTGTCCGTCCAAACTTGGTTTCAGCGGACAGTCCGCTCGTGTGTAGGCAAGTTGGACGGACTAAGTATCGTGCATACTCAGAAAGGGTTTACACGGCGAAGGTTGCATTGCAGTGTATAGGACGTCGTTTTTCTTGTCCCGTCGTACGTGCCGTTCACGTCATCGCGCACGCTTTCAGCGGACTGTTCGTTCATCGTGTGTGGTCAAGTCCGTTCATGCAAATTTTGAGCGGACTGTTTGTCGGATTGTTTGACGAACAAAGTTGGGCGAACAGTCCGCCGTGTGTACGCGGCCTTAATCTAGGCTTACCTGTAGGTCAAAGTGGTTTGTAAGGGTTTACAACCACTTTAAATACACGTTTTTGCACATTTATTTTAACGACGTGGTGAGAATTCCCTTTGTTCTTGTATGTTATCATTGGAATAAATTGTGGGTATAGAATGAACAAGGAGAAACCGCTGCCCCCCCTTTCTCCTAAAATGTTTCCCTCCATTCAGTTTTTGTAAAGCAGCCGCAGATAGCAAAATAAGAAATAACTTTGGTGTCCCGGGAATCGGAGCCATCCGTCACCACCCTATCATAACATCCTCCCCATTATTACCCAGAACAGCGCTGCTAATGATCCGATAATACGCCCGTGTCCCCGGACTGAACTGCTGCAAGTTGGTGGTCGCCTCAGTTCAGGTCTGCGCCGACTGTTATTTCTGCCCCGGTTCCAGGCCTGCCTGTTAGAATAACATGGACTGTTAGCGACAAACTGCGCACCAGATGGTACAGTCTGTGGAAACCGAGATGGGAGTGGAGCGCCTTACCTTTGTGTGACTTCCTAAAGGCCGACCCCTACAGCTAAACATCATAAATCATCTTCACATTGCGGCACGGCTCACATTGATAGTTCTTGGTAGATGTTGGAAAGTATTAATTCTACAGGACTTTTTTGTCCCCCTGGGACTCTACTGGTGGGATCTCAGTACCCCTGATATGCCCATTATGAGGGGTTTCTACCAGAGCTTTTTTTGTCAGAGAATAGGTGCTGGAACGACCCCTTTTGGATTCACTTCTTGCTACATCCCTTGGTTCCACCCCCTACCCACCTCTACCCACCTCTGAGCAACACCCCTTGGTTCCAACCCATACCTACCTCTGAGCAAAGCCCCTTGGTTCCACCCCCTACCCACCTCTGGGCAACATCCCTTGGTTCCACCCCCTACCCACCTCTGAGCAACATCCCTTGGTTTCAGCCCCTACCCACCTCTAAGCAACATCCCTTGGTTCCACCCCCTACCCACCTCTAAGCAACATCCCTTGGTTCCACCCCCTACCCACCTCTAAGCAACATCCCTTGGTTCCACCCCATACCTACCTCTGAGCAACACCCCTTGGTTCCACCCCCTGCCCACCTCTGAGCAACATCCCTTGGTTCCACCCCCTACCCACCTCTAAGCAACATCCCTTGGTTCCACCCCATACCTACCTCTGAGCAACACCCCTTGGTTCCACCCCCTGCCCACCTCTGAGCAACATCCCTTGGTTCCACCCCCTACCCACCTCTAAGCAACATCCCTTGGTTCCACCCCCTACCCACCTCTAAGCAACATCCCTTGGTTCCACACTCTACTCATCTCTAAGCAACATCCCTTGGTTCCACACCCTACCCACCTCTAAGCAACATCTCTTGGTTCCACCCCCTACCCACCTCTGAGCAACATCCCTTGGTTCCACCCCCTACCCACCTCTAAGCAACATCCCTTGGTTCCGACCCCTACCCACCTCTAAGCAACATCCCTTGGTTCCACCCCATACCTACCTCTGAGCAACACCCCTTGGTTCCACCCCCTGCCCACCTCTGAGCAACATCCCTTGGTTCCACCCCCTATCCACCTCTAAGCAACATCCCTTGGTTCCACACTCTACTCATCTCTAAGCAACATCCCTTGGTTCCACCCCCTACCCACCTCTAAGCATATCTCTTGGTTCCACCCCCTACCCACCTCTGAGCAACATCCCTTGGTTCCACCCCCTACCCACCTCTAAGCAACATCCCTTGGTTCCACCCCCTACCCACCTCTAAGCAACATCCCTTGGTTCCGACCCCTACCCACCTCTAAGCAACATCCCTTGGTTCCACCCCCTACCCACCTCTAAGCAACATCTCTTGGTTCCACCCCCTACCCACCTCTAAGCAACATCCCTTGGTTCCACCCCCTACCCACCTCTAAGCAACATCCCTTGGTTCCACCCCCTACCCACCTCTGAGCAACATCCCTTGGTTCCACCCCCTACCCACCTCTAAGCAACATCCCTTGGTTCCGACCCCTACCCACCTCTAAGCAACATCCCTTGGTTCCACCCCCTACCCACCTCTGAGCAACATCCCTTGGTTCTACACTCTACTCATCTCTAAACAACATCCCTTGGTTCCACCCCCTACCCACCTCTAAGGAACATCCCTTGGTTCTACACTCTACTCATCTCTAAGCAACATCCCTTGGTTCCACCCCCTGCCCACCTCTAAGCAACATCTCTTGGTTCCACCCCCTACCCACCTCTAAGCAACATCCCTTGGTTCCGACCCCTACAGACCTCTAAGCAACATCCCTTGGTTCCACCCCATACCTACCTCTGAGCAACACCCCTTGGTTCCACCCCCTGCCCACCTCTGAGCAACATCCCTTGGTTCCACCCCCTACCCACCTCTAAGCAACATCCCTTGGTTCCACACTCTACTCATCTCTAAGCAACATCCCTTGGTTCCACCCCCTACCCACCTCTAAGCAACATCTCTTGGTTCCACCCCCTACCCACCTCTGAGCAACATCCCTTGATTCCACCCCCTACCCACCTCTAAGCAACATCTCTTGGTTCCACCCCCCTACCCACCTCTGAGCAACATCCCTTGGTTCCACCCCCTACCCACCTCTAAGCAACATCCCTTGGTTCCGACCCCTACCCACCTCTAAGCAACATCCCTTGGTTCCACCCCATACCTACCTCTGAGCAACACCCCTTGGTTCCACCCCCTGCCCATCTCTGAGCAACATCCCTTGGTTCCACCCCCTACCCACCTCTAAGCAACATCCCTTGGTTCTACACTCTACTCATCTCTAAGCAACATCCCTTGGTTCCACCCCCTACCCACCTCTAAGCAACATCTCTTGGTTTCACCCCCTACCCACCTCTGAGCAACATCCCTTGGTTCCGACCCCTACCCACCTCTAAGCAACATCCCTTGGTTCCACCCCATACCTACCTCTGAGCAACACCCCTTGGTTCCACCCCCTGCCCACCTCTGAGCAACATCCCTTGGTTCCACCCCCTACCCACCTCTAAGCAACATCCCTAAGTTCCACACTCTACTCATCTCTAAGCAACATCCCTTGGTTCCACCCCCTACCCACCTCTAAGCAACATCTCTTGGTTCCACCCCCTACCCACCTCTGAGCAACATCCCTTGGTTCCACCCCCTACCCACCTCTAAGCAACATCTCTTGGTTCCACCCCCTACCCACCTCTGAGCAACATCCCTTGGTTCCACCCCCTACCCACCTCTAAGCAACATCCCTTGGTTCTGACCCCTACCCACCTCTAAGCAACATCCCTTGGTTCCACCCCATACCTACCTCTGAGCAACACCCCTTGGTTCCACCCCCTGTCCACCTCTGAGCAACATCCCTTGGTTCCACCCCCTACCCACCTCTAAGCAACATCCCTTGGTTCCACACTCTACTCATCTCTAAGCAACATCCCTTGGTTCCACCCCCTACCCACCTCTAAGCAACATCTCTTGGTTCCACCCCCTACCCACCTCTGAGCAACATCCCTTGGTTCCACCCCCTACCCACCTCTAAGCAACATCCCTTGGTTCCAACCCCTACCCACCTCTAAGCAACATCCCTTGGTTCCACCCCCTACCCACCTCTACGCAACATCCCTTGGTTCCACCCCCATCCCACCTCTGAGCAACGCCTCTTGGTTGCACCCCCTACCCACCTCGGAGGTAGAAGGAAAGCTGTCGCTACTAAGGAGCCGTCCACCTTGCTACCGGAAACCATTGTGAGTAAGCTGAGGCCAGTATCAGAGCAGACTTCTTGTCAGCCAGGAGCAGTGATGAAGTGGGAAAACTTCAACAAGTGCCAAGTCAGGGACTCAGCGAGACCGCAGAGGTGATGGTTGTAGAGTGCCAAGCCAGCAACCTAACGTGTCAGCAGCTTGAGGGTGAATCTTGAGGAGTATCTGTGAGTGCCAAGCCTGGGACCCAGCAAGGAAGTGGGGGTGACGCTTGAGGAAGATACTGAGTGCTAGATTGGAAGAGCTCAGGGGATCCAGTGGCAGTGGATCAGTAAGTGAAAGAGTTCATTGCAACCTTTGTTAGAAACTGTTACAAGACTGTTTTCATAGGAGACAGCGTTCCTACTCATGTAGATGTAGTGTCTGGCTAGATAGCTTTCCCTGCATGGCTGTCTGCCTATAGAAATCTCGGAGTCTGCCAATTAACATTGCATCTACTTAAGGGTATCCTGGCCCTAACCCTCTCCCCCACAGTTCTGTTTAAGAGACAATAAATCTCTTTGCATTTAAGAAGTGACTGGCGCCCATCAATCCCCCTTGCATTACACCCACCATGCCTCGTAACCCACTCTACACAAAAGTATATCAGCTGTCCCCAACTCTGGAAGTCACCATCAGGCCTAGAGAGACCCGGGACTTGACAAAATTAGCATATTATGTCTGCATATCAGCTGTGCTCATTATGAGGGGCTACCACCATCTTTGCACTGAGTTCCTGGGTCTGTGTACCAGCTGTGTCTATTATAAGCAGTTCCCACCATCTCTGCGCTGAGTTCCTAGGTTTGTACACCTGCTGTGCCCATTATGAGGGGTTCCCACCATACCTGCACTTAGTTCCCAAGTCTGTAAACCATCAATGCCAATTTTTAGGGGTTCCATCATCCCCAAATTGAGTTCCCGGGTCTGTACACCAGCTGTGCCCATTATGAGGGGTTCCATCATCCTTTCATTGAGTTCCCAAGTCTGCATACCTGCTGTGCCCATTATTAGGGGCTCCCACCATCCCTGTATTCAGCTTCCTGGGGTCTGTACATTGGTTGTGCCCATTATGGGGGATTCTCACCATCCCTGTACAAAGTTCGTGAGGAGTCTCTACACTTTTTGTGCCTATTATGAGGGGTTCCCACCATCCTTTGCGCTGAGTTCCTGGGTCTCTACACTTTACTGCCCATTATGAGGGGCTGCCAGCCTGCCACCATCCCTGTACTGGGTTTCCAGGTCTGTACACAAGCTGTGCCCAATACGAGGCATTTCCACCATTCATTGCACTGAGTTCCTGAGTTCCCTACACCAGCTTTGCCCATTATGAGAGGTTCTTACCATCCTTGCCCTGAATTCCTGGGTCTTTAACATCTGCTGTGCTCATTATGAGGAGCTCACCATCCTTGCACTTAGTTCCTGAGTCTGTCCACCTTTTGTGCTCATTATGAGGGGCACCGCCCATCCCTGCACAGTGTTTCTGGGTCTGTACACCAGTTGTGCCCATTATGAATTTCGGCTTTTATGTGTCCTGGATGGGTAAAGTTCAGATTTCCTTTAAGTGCTGTGTAATGAGTCAGCGCCATTAAACCTCTAACAAGGCACTGAACGTGACATACTGTAATCTTGTTAGTTAGCTCAGGGTAAAGTGTTCTGTGTACTTTCTATTTTCAGCCCTGCCTGGCTTCCTATGGCTTTCAACAACCGCACAGACGCACGCACGCACAACCAACATCAAAACACTTGTGTGCATTCAATGCTCTGCCTGCCTACAATCACATCCTTATTATTCCAAATATTTGACTAGTAAAGAGTTTCTGATCATTTTGCATAACTGAAAGCGCATCCTACATCCGCTAATCAAATCTGTACCCGTAATCAGGAGAGGGCAGCGCGGGCAGCGGCAGTTGGCAGTTGATGGAAAGCCTTTTGTGCCGCAATTTAGATTCCGTCATGGTAAACAACATTATACTGATTTTGTGGTTTAAAAGCACAATTTAAACTAAAAAAATACAAATAAAAAGCATTTACTTATTTAATATAGTTACTTACATAGCACCATCAAATCAATTTACATAGAACTTTACATATATATTGCACATTCACATCAGTCCCCACCCTCTAGGAGATTGCAATATAAGGTCCCTAACTCACATTCATACACATATTAGTGCACCTCCCAATTTTTTGAGATGGGAATGAAGGACACCTATCAGCAAATGTATGCAGGCATTGGACACACCCCTTGTCACGTCCCCTTAAAGGAGAATTGTACAAAAAAATAAGATTGGTTCAACCCACAAGTGCTTTTTTTTTACCACTACTATTCCTTTATATTGACTTTTGGAATTTACAAATGCAGCAATGAAAGGTTTAGCACTGGGAAACGTTTTTTGATAGATAAAAAGTGCATTTTATATACAACTATATAGATCAGATCAAAATGAGGGACAAATGAGGGACATTGCTCCAAATCAGGGACAGTCCCTCAAAATCAACAAGCTATGTATTAGGGCCAATTTAGATTAGGGTTGCCACCTGTCCGGGATTCACCCGAACAGTCTGGGTTTTGAATAATATGTCCAGGTTTCAGACTGTCTGCAACCCGGATATATTATTCAGATGGGACTGCAACCCCCCCATCCAACTTAGGCATGCCTGGGCACACCCTATTCACCCAGTGCGGTGCAGATTTACCTTGTTGCCCAGGTTGCACAAACCTATGCTCTCCAAGTACCACAACCACCCAGTGCATAGGCCCCCTCCCTCCCTTCTCTGTCCTGCCCCTGAGCAAATGAGTAGACTAAGGTAAGGGGGACTCAGATGTAAGGGGTGCTCTGTGGACTCTGATGTAAGGGGGAGCTTTGGGGACCCTGATTTAATGGGGAATGCTGGGAATTCTGATGTAAATGGGGGCTTTGGTAAGAAGAAACCCCCTTCCATCAGGAGTTCCATTTTATACCACAGTCCATAGTGTTCCCCCGTAAAAAAAAATAAAAAAATAAAAAAATTGCTGTGTGCTGCTAAAGTGTTCGGGTTTGGCTTGAAGAAAAGGTGCCAACCCTAATTTAGACAGTATGAAATTAACCTACCAGCATGTCTTTAGAGTGTGGGGGGAAACCGGAGTGCCAGGGGGAAACCCACGCAGGCACAGGGAGAACATGGAAACTCCAGGGATGCATTGCCATGGTTGGGATTCAGACCAATGACCTAGTGCTGCCAGTCAGAAGTGCTAACCACTTGGTCACTGTGCTATAACTGCTTGACTTCCTGAAGATTTACCCCCCCTTTAGGACCAGGCCATTTTTTGCGATATGGTACTGCGTTACTTTAACTCACAATTGCATGTTCTTCCTCCAGATGGTGGGTGGGGCTAGCAGGACTGTGATTGGCTTTAGCCAATGACAGTCCCCCTTCTTCTAGAAACAGGGACCCCCCCCCCCCCCCAAGAGGAACTGCACCCAATCTTTTCCCCATCACAAAAGCTACAGCAAAGTTATAGAACCAATCAATGTTTCCCATCTTTTACAATGTGCGGGGGCGCAGTGCCTCCCCCTCAGTGCAGGTGTGGGGAGCTCTGAAATTGGAATGTATTAGTGTCTCACTGACACTTCCCTGCGCTGCTCTGCTGATGGGCAGGGAGTCGAGTGCCGGCAAAAGAGGGGAACCTGTGACACTAATACAGTGATCAGTGCTAAAAATATGCACTGTCACTGAACTAATGACACTGGCTGGGAAGGAGTTAACATCAGGGGTGATCAAAGGGTTTGCAGGAACACAGGATCCATGCCTTCCCTACTGACAGAATTAGCGATCTGCCTTGTTTACATCACCGTTCTGGCTCTCTGCCTAATGATTGGCGGGTGCCAGTGGATATCTAGTCCAAAGTACCTGCAGATCAGCTCTCGATGTGTATAATCCCAGCACGCGTGCACGCTCCAGACCCGGCAGTGCAGGAACACGTACTAGGTACGTGATCCCACGCAGGAGAGTTGCCTTGCTCTCCTGCGTGGTTGGCAAGTGGTTAACTGAAGCAGAGAAAAGAGCCAGAACGGCGATCTGCCTATGTAAACAAGGCAGATCGCCATTCTGTCAGTAGGGAAAACATGGATCCTGTGTTCCTGCAAACCCTTTGATCACCTCTGATGCCGATCCCTTCCCAGACAGTGTCATTAGTACAGTGACAGTGCATATTTTTTAGCTCTGATCACTGTATTAGTGTCACTGGTCCCCAAAAAGTGTCAGGTGTCCAATTTGTCCGCCACAATATTGCTATTCTGTGTTGCAAAGCTGTAAAAAGCTCAGAACTGGATAGCCAGATTTTCAAATTTATTAAAATGTAAGTAAAACAGCTCCTCCTCACTCACCCATGTATTTCATCTGTATATTTAGTTGTTTGCTGGGAGTTAATTGGGCGGCTGGTTTTCCCTGCTCAAAGCTACAAGTCCTAGTAGCAGTGGGTGCATACATAGAGCAAAGTTGGTACTATTGGCTGTGTATTCTGGGCAGCAATACAACCAGAGGGACACACAATGGAGGCCTTTATCTCTCCAGTCCTCGTAGTTAAAAAAAAAAAAACGTCGGCCGGTCTTTTGGAAAGCTGCAGTTTCACTTAACCGTAAGTTCAATAAAAGATGACTGATGTGAAAAATTATATTGTCTAAGTCTATTCTACCCGTCTAAGTTACTTTGCGCCACCCTGCATCTCTAACCAACCGAATCACTGGCGTGCAATTAACCTTGCTTTTATAGAAAGGCCTTCTCAAAGTCAAGTGCATTTACTGAGCCTCAGACGGGGGCAGCGAAGGCTTTTGTGACTGTGCCCAATAGCATTGATTGTTACTTTGAAGCTTGTCCTTTTTTTTGTGTGTGTGTTAAAGAGACATCGAATTTCCTATTCCCTTATAAAAGTTTAGTATTACCGTGAATTAGAGCTGCACGATTCTGGCCAAAATGAGAATCATGATTTTTTTGCTCATAATAAAAAGATCCTCGCAGCATAAAATCTTTTACATTATACAACAAAAATTGGGCTAACTTTACTGGTTAGTTTTTTTTTTTTAATTTGTTAAAGTGTAATTTTTTGCCCAAAAATTGCATTTGAGCGACTGCTGAGCAAACACAGTGTGACATAAAATATTGCAGCAACCACCATTTTATTCTCTAGGGTCTCTACTTAAAAAAAATATATACCGTATTTATCGGCGTATAACACGCGCCTCCGTATAACACACACCCCAAGTTTAGGAGGTAATTTTAAAGAAAAAAACTTTTAGGAGGGAAGTTTAAGGAAAAAAACTTACATTTAAATGCCCATCAATGCAGCCTTATTAGTGTCCATCTGCAGCCTTGCCCATCATTGCAGTCTTTTCAGTGTCCATCTGCAGCCTTGTCAGTGTCATTTGCAGACTTGTCAGTGTAGCCTTGCCGTTTAAAAATGGCGCCGCCGAAATACAGAGTCGGATGTCCTGTGTATCTCGGCGGCACTCAGTAGCTCTCGCCCGTTCTCGGCGGCTCTCAGCCGAACTCGGCCATTGTCGGCGGCTTTCGGAAAGGCTCTTGTCCATTCTCGGCGGCCTTCGGCCTTCTCGTCGGCTTACGGCCGCTCTTGGTGGCCTTCGGCAGCTCTTGTCCATTCTCTGCGGCCTTCGGCCTTCTCGGCGACTTACGGCCGCTCTTGGTGGCTTTCGGCGGCTCACGCGGAACTGCGAGATCGGCCGAAAGCCACCGAGAGTGGCCGAAAGCCACCGAGAGTGTGGCCGAAAAGCCACCGAAAATGGCAGAGAGGCTCACAGTCGGCGGGGGAGTGGCGTATAACACGCACCCGCGATTGTCCCCTGATTGTAAGGGGGAAAAGGTGCGTGTTATACGCCAATAAATACGGTACATAATGTTTGGGGGTTCTAAGTAATTTTCAAGCAAAAAAAAAATGATTTTAACTTGAAACCAACAAATGTCAGAAAAAGGTTTAGTGTTTATGTGGTTAATCCTCCCTCATTTGCACACCAAAGTGTATTCCTTTGATCTGTCGACTTTAGCAGAGCAGAGAAAATTCTCTGCATAGAAAGAATCGGGAAATACTTTGTCAAGATCACAACGGGGAAAAAAATTGCGATAATGATTCTTAACAACTAATCGTGCAGCTCTACCGTGAATAATTTTGATGGTTTTAAGGTTCTAATTTAAGGGAAACCTGTAACAAGAAAAGAAAAGTATGGGAGGCTGTCATTGCTGAGCCCCCTTTGAAAAATGCTAATGACTTTCAGGTTCATACAAATTTGGAAAGTCAACATGAAGTCAAACTCTTTAGTATGCGTTCTCTAAATAAGCAACTTAAAAAGTCCTGAAGCCTTTAGATCAGCATAATAGCCAAGGAACAGGTATTTTTTGAAGAGAAAGGCTGAACCCGCCTGCCCACTCCCTGCCTCTTTGGTCAGATTTCCTTTTGTAGAGTAGGTCATGTACAGTATGTGGGGTGGTGCAGCGTGGTGCAGCAGGAGTAAACACACCGAGTCCAGTTCAGAAAAGAACAATCTGGCAGGAAGGCACCCAACAGGGAACACTCACAGAATATAACAGAAGTGTGTAGCGGAGCAGGTTTCACATGTGCCAACAGGGTCTGTCTTGAGGCGCAGAATGCAGCCTGGCCGGTCTGTACCCAGATAAGGAGGTTTCCAGGAAGGATGGCGTGTCCCAATCCTTTCCCTACTCTTCTGGAAACTTTCCCTGCTGCTAATCACTGTCCCTGTCTGATGGGTGACCTGTCTCTACACTACCAACATGCGAAATGCGCACCAAGCCTGGGAGTCAGGGTCTAAATACACTCTGCCTGACCCAAGATGCCTGCCAGAGTTACATGGAATGGCAGAATCATACTGGATAGCTCCACTAGTTATCCAGGAAACCACAGAGGAACCATGTTCCTCTTGACTTCCTTTACCCTGCAATGCCACCGGGGTTCAGTGCCACCTGCAGTGGAGAAAGCAGACTGCACGTGCCTACATGTATGTGGCCTGTTGAAGTTCCCCTGGTTAGTCAGCTAGATGACCCCATATCTTGAGAATGAAATTTGGTTTATGAGTCACTTGGGTTAAGTGCCAGCCATGCTTTGCTATGAGAGAGGTGCCTGGTTGAGGCTATATTAGGACGGTGGAGACCTTTCTGAGTAGTAGTGGCCAAAAGGAAGTGGCTGCTGGTTTTCTATGGGTGCAACAGCAGGGACAAGCATGTAGGCAGGAAGCCTATATCGGTAGCTTCCCCCTGGGGGAAGCCAGAGGTAGCTGGAGGACTTGAAATGGGCCTGCTCGCATTATCCTTTTGGAATGCCCTTGCTGAGAGAGGGCCATTCTAGGTGAGGTTATATTAGGAAGATGGTGAGCTTTCCAAGTAGTAGTCACCACAAGGAGAGTAGTTACTGGTTACTGTGGGTGCAACAGCATGTACCAGTAGGGTTGCCACCTCATCCCTTTAAACCCGAATACATATGAATTACACAGGTTCTGAGGCTAATTAAATGCAGATAAGGCAACAAGTGAGTTTAATTACGACCTTAATCAGCCACAGAACCTGTGTAATTAATATATGTTTGGGTTTAAAGGGATGAGGTGGCAACTCTATGTACCAGCATGTAGGTGGGTAGCCTATGGTTAGCTTTCCTCTTGAGGATAGCTGGAGGACTGGTATATAATGGGGCTACTCAAATTCCCCTTTGGGGGGATGGTAGACTCTGGGACACCCTTCCTGTAGGTGTGGGCCTATTGTCTTTTCTCTGGACTCTGTTTTCTCCAATTCTCATTTTGCATTGCTCATTCTGGATATTGCCAACATCCTGCTAGATACGTTTAGGAACTGAAGGAATATGTGTTGTTACCCTTTGAGAGGATGACCTGTACCTAGCCCTTATTGATGTAGCAATACCTGATATAAACTGCTTCTGGACTACTTCTTCCTTCAATCTACATGGGGATGTCTCCTGGATACGGCCCCTTGCACTGGGGTTTAGCAGTGTCTAAAGGGCATGGCTAGTAGTGGGTTGGAAAAGGGCACTGTGGTCCTAGTTACACAAGGTTGGGTCACTCTCCCCCTGCCTTATGGTGCCTTGGGAAACCTTGGATCACTAAGCTAGGAGACTCCAGTGTGATACGTGGATCACCCAGGCAGGTCTCAACAGGTTAAAGAATGGGTGCGCTCCCTTGCTACACTACTCTTTAATTTCCTATTGTCTCTAAATACTGGATAAGTAGTTAGGAGCATCTACTAAGAAATGGTCTTCTTGCTTGAAAATTCATTAGCATTGTTTATCGAACAGAAACATCAGTTATTGCTGCCACGTTTCAGGGGAATGGAACCTCCCTTCTTCATGGCTGTATCAACAATATGTAACAGAATTAGGAAGGAATGCACCAAATAGCCTGAATTAAAACTGGATTAGGGGTTGGTGTCAGTGTCACCTGACTACAGTGATTGCAGCCAACTGAATCTCAGGACAGAAAGTGATGGAAAATCCCTTCATTGGTACACAGATGGCAAGAAAACCTGACAGGGGTTTTAACCCTACCCTACGTAACCAGGGCCGTATTTAATATCGATTGGACCCTGGGCAAACATTTTCTTAGGCCCCCCCATTGCAATTTCACTCTCCACCTGCTCTGAGACATACAATAAATAGCAGCTAGACTTAAAATCAGTTTACTGAATCAGATCATTACTGCTTAATGACTGGTTGCTAGAGGTTGCAGCACACCTTACTGCTCACTGATTAGTTGCTAGAGGTTACAGCAAATTATTGAGTCCTCTTTACACAACAATAGGGCAGAGCTGGGCAGCATTAGTACCAGCACTTCACACTGAGATATCGGGACACAGCACAAGACCAAAACTTCCAGGGACAAGGGAATTTAAACTGGGATAGTTGGCAAGTATGAGACAGCTGCTTTGGGCCCCACAACAATGACAGGGCCCAGGGCAGCTGCCCCTTTTGCCCTGCCTTAAATACGGCCCTGTACGTAACCCACACTGAAAAATAATATTTGGGCTTTTAATGATATTTCCCACAGCAGCTGAGCAGATACTCTTTCAGTTTTTTTAAGCTTAGATGAAAAAGAAAATACAAAAATAAATGATTATACTGTATCTGTCTATCTGGACATGCAGGAATTAGAAAAGAAATTCACTTATTTCCTAAAAGACAAAAATAGCTGCCAATGCAGTAGATGAAAAGGGATTGACTCGGAATAGCCCTTTCCTTCAGAATGTATGTTTATTATAATTACAATTCCCAGAAATAGGAAAGGCTTTCAACAAAATGTAGGAGAGGAAATGTCCAAGGATCTTGATGGGGTTCCAAACTAATAGACAGCTCACTGGCCCCGGGTTGTTGGAAATCGTATCTGACTTGAGTTTACTTTCCCAGTCACATACTGGGATCAACCATGGAATAGTCTCATGGAAAAAATTATGCTAAACACATAAATGGGTTTTACATCTGCTTTGTCTTCCTTGGAAAAAAAAAATAGAACATATTTATACATATAATTTTAAAGTGATTCTAAAGACAAACGTTTTTTTTATTTTTTTTAAATAGTAAACATAGTGCACTTACCTGCTGTGTATAGTGTTATATGTAGCACCCTGTAGCTTAGGCAGGGAGCTCTTCACAAATTTACTTACCAGGAGTAGTTATCCTATTCGATTGATAGAGATCCATTGAATTCTCCCTAAGTTTGGCCTTGTTGCACTTTTCTCTTCTACCACTTGGTGGTACTAGATATGAAGAGGGCAACCCAAGGTCAGGTTATGGGTATATGGTGTATCTCAGCCAATGGACAGTGGTTTTCTTGAATCACGTGTATATCACAAAACGTCAAAAAATAGAAAACACTGCGCTATCCCCAAAAATAATAGAAGCTGCTAACACACCACAAGGATATTTAAAAGTGTAACGTGTAAATTCTATACAAAAGTGTAGCGCTAAAAAAACATATTATAACATTCTTATGAGGAATAATGTACATTCAAATAATAATATGAAATGAAAAAAATCCAAAAGGGATACAGAGTCTCTTATAGATAATAATCAAAACCACGTGTATGGTGGAAATTGCAGGTAGGTGAAAAATAATAACAGGTGAGAGAAAGTCCAAAGAAAGATACAAAGTCTCTTATATGTAATAATCCAATCCACGTGTATGGAAAAAAAAAATCCCCGTCCACCTTCTTTACATATAAAGGTCATGCAGACACCACGTGACGTTTCCTTCATCAATCACGGTGTAGGCTTACCAGATATACTGGACGTCTACGAGGACGAAACACGTCAGGACTCCACCACAGCCGTGTTTTTATTGAAAGCGCTTGATTTACTGTACACATGTGAGTTCATTACTTTTTATTAAATTTTCTTTTAAAACAGAATTATTGTATTTGACACCTATTTCCTTTTACATGTATTCAACTATTTCAATTGGAGTGTATTGTTGGAGATAATCTATTGCCCAGTACACGAATGGAACGGTTATACTTGAAATTTCCCCGGAGAGTTCATTCTTGAGAAATCCACATATAATTACACAAGCCTTTGTGATCCTTCGAATGTATATTCGCTTGGATCCAGTATATCTGGTAAGCCTACACCGTGATTGGTGAAGGGAACGTCACGTGGTGTCTGCATGACCTTTATATGTAAAGAAGGTGGACGGTGATTTTTTTTTTTTCCATACACGTGGATTGGATTATTACATATAAGAGACTTTGTATCTTTCTTTGGACTTTCTCTCACCTGTTATTATTTTTCACCTACCTGCAATTTCCACCATACACGTGGTTTTGATTATTATCTATAAGAGACTCTGTATCCCATTTGGATTTTTTTCATTTCATATTATTATTTTTTATACACGTGTGCACATATTATATATATGAATGTACATTATTCCTCATAAGAATCTTATAATATGTTTTTTTAGCGCTACACTTTTGTATAGAATTCTTGAATCACGTGGCCTGCTGGGAGCTCCTATATACTTTGGGTGGAGTCAGGTGATCTGTGTTCTGTGCCACCTGTGCTGTCTGGGTGGACGCGTGTTGTACGCCCCGGGCTGCTAGGCCAGAGATTGGGCCTATCCCGTGAGCATATTGCTGCAAGGCCGTGTGAGGGCCTATCCAGAAGTAAGAGGGCAGCGCATTGTTGGGACTGCGGCTTGCAGCCCAACCAGAAGTGATGGTTCTGCCGGCCGGAGAACCTGTCGTGGTCGGAGGTAGAAGCAGAGCTGTCGCCACTAAGGGACCAACCACCTTATTACCAGGAACACAGTGAGTAACTGAAGCAAGTACCGGAGCAGTATTCTCATCAAACGGGCAGAATCGGTATATATATATATATAAATCTGATTTGTTCAGCTGGTCTTGTGTCAGACAGCTAGGTCCCTGACCTCACTTTTCCCAACTGCAGTCAAGCAGGACAGCTTGGTCAAGGACCTGCCCCAACCTACTGATTGGACATTAACAGCAGAACACTTCCATGGTCAAGACTCAGCACTGTATTGCTAGTACTTGACTTCTCCCAGCCCTATTGTGCAAATTGGTTGTATTTACATTTTTAAAATTGAATACATTTGCTTATATCTATAACTGTATTTGTTTATTTTTTATATCGGCCTGGTAATTAGCATTCACGTAGCACTAAGGGAAAAAACTTTAGAGGTGGGTTATAACCACTGCAAGGTTTATATTTGCCATCTGGGTCCCATTGGGGAGATTTCCATTCACTTCCTGTCCCATAGTCAGAACAGAGAGGGAGAAAAAATCTCTCTAAAGTGAGAGAATTCCTGGTTGCCCCGAGTGTCATCGTAACTGGTGTCCCCATTTGAACATATCCCTGCTATTTCTGATCTGGGAACATCCTAAAATTTGTGATTTTCTTTTACGTGGTGGCGACAACGGTAAACGGGACAACTGGAGAGGGTGAATCTTCCTAACAGGGGCACAGGTGTTCTAACCCCTCTCTACTATATCCAAAACTAGAAAAACAGTTTTGCTTTAAGCAGGCCATACGGTAGATTATTTGATTTTCTTTCCTGCAGCCACAGGTTGCAGGAAAGAAATTGCTCGATTCCCCCCATCAATGCAATCAGTGTTGACAGGGGAATCCCCCCTACAGAGCTATTGTGTTCTCCTGGCAGGGGGGCACGGGGAGCCGCCTCTGCCGGGAGAACACAGTGATTACTGCCCATAGAGGGATTGAATCTTGGCCAGTCCCTTCTGGAGCGGCAGAGATTTGATCCATCTATGGCCTGTTTTAGTTCTACTTTAAAGTGGTTGTAAACCCTTACAAACCACTTTGACCTACAGGTAAGCCTAGATTAAGGCTTACCTGTAGGTCCAAGAAATATCTCCTAACCCTATATGGTTTAGGAGATATTTACCCGAAAACAGGCACCGCTGTCTACGGCGCATGCGCCGTAGACAGCGGCGCGCAGGCGCACTGAGCGCGGCATTCTCAACGACGGAGCTGCCACACGTGTCGGCTCCCGTGCGCATGCGCGGGAGTGACGTCATCGCGGCTTCGCCGAATGACAGCGACGGAGCTGCGAGACCCCACCAAGAAGATGGATGCGGCGGACTACAGGGGACAGCGGCGACTTCGCTGGCTCCTGTGTCAGGTAAGTGACACATAATGGACTACTATGCGATGCATAGTAGTCCATTATGCTTTGCCTTTGCAGGGAATGAAAGAGGAAGTAAACTCATCAGGGTTTACTTCCTCTTTAAAGAGGGAGTCCACCCGAAAAAAATGATTAAAAGTAAGCAGCTACAAATACTACAACTGCTGACTTTTAATAAATGGACACTTACCTTTCCTGGAGTCCAGCAATGTCGGCAGCCAAGGCCAATCAATCCCTCGGGTCTCGGCTGCCGCCGCCGCCATTCTCGATGAGGGAATCAGGAAGTGAGTCACTTCCCGGTTTCCTTCAGCGCATGCACGAGTCACGCAGCGCAATGGGAATAGTCCACGCTGTCTCTGGGACTCGTGTGTATCCCAGCAGACAGCGCGGCGGGACAGGAAGAGGCATAGACTCCCGTGGGAGTCTATGCCCGGAAGTGGGTGCAAATACCTGTCTTATATAGGTATCTGCACCCCCCTCCCCCCTGAAAGGTGCCAATTGTGGCACCGGAGAGGGGGGGGGGAGGGTTCCGATGAGCAGAAGTTCCACTTTAGGCTGGAACTCCGCTTTAACCTAGAATCTCTGGTTTTCAGTCAGCTTTCTTCAGCCTAAACAATGTTAATGTTTTCGTCCTTGTAACAGGTTCCATAGCCTTCTCAAATGGCTTTGTGTTTATATAATCATTGCTATAAATAGTCCTCTTTTTTTTTTTTTTTGTTACAGGTTTCCTGGGTGTTTTCTTCTACACGTAGCAAGCTACATTCGGAAAGCAAAGAAATAGATACATTTTAACACACCTGGAAAAAAAATGGCTGATCGTTTACATCTTCGAGCGGTGACATTGCTTGCTATTTTGGTCGTCATTGAGCCTTCAACATCTTTATTTGAAGTGGATGCCGATAACGCGAAAGATATTCATAAACTAGACCAGGGAAACTCATTTATGAATACTTCTGATGGAATTTCTGAGAGTGAGTTGGAAGTCCAAAATCTTCATAACCCAAATGTTTTCTCCATGGAGGAAAGGAATCACGAAGAAGTATATCATCCCAAACTGCCTGGGCGAAGGGTTGGCGGCTTGACTTCAACAGCTGCGTCAATTCCGGGAGAAAGATCTGAAGAAAATATAGAAGAGGCTTTTGAAAATATCTCAAATGAATTTCCACCAAAGGAAAGCAAAAAAATGCTGGACTCTGAAGAACATAAACACAACAAAATGCTTTCACGGACCACAGCTGGGAAAAGTTCTGAAAAATCTGGACATGTTCTTTCCAAAATACAGCCTACCATTTCCAAAATACAGCCCACCATTTCGAAAATGGTTGAACCTGATTTGGAAACAAAAGACAGCAAAGTCCTATTGAAACAAGACAAAATGTCGGAGATGCCGTCAGAAGAACAATCCCTCCCGAAGGAAAATGATGTTGAATCTGATAACATTGGCCTTGTGGACTCATTGACCACTGTGCACCCAGTGGTCTCCACCATAGCATTGTTGACTGGAATGTTGAATGGCCTGCACACTAATGATAATGAACCATTCACACCACTTCAAAAACTTCAGATAGAGAGCGCAGATGAACACGAGAAAAAAGCGATACTAAGAAATGCTGTAGAATCTCAAGAAAACTTTATAGACCAGAGTCTAAGAGCCGAAGACAACTTTCTTGATGAAAATGTAAACCGGAACGTTAACGTGCCGCAGCCTACAGAACAATATCAGGCAGCCGCCAGGACCACAGATAGCTACTCAACTTTACAAGATGCAGGACCCGAGGGGAATGAGGTTATATCAGCAGATGTAGAGTTTCTTCATGCAGATGGGTTGCATTATCAAAAAGATGGTAACATAATTCCAGAGGGAGCAACAGCAGCTGAAAATGAAACTGACAACGTACATATTTTATCGTTTAGTGAGCCCAAAAAAACATTGGATGATGCAGTTGTTCAAATAAACTACCCAGAAGCACACACCCAACCCTACCCTTCAACTCCACTGCCTACAATGTGGCCTCATTTTATAGAGTCTGACCTTCCACACGGTACTGCGGTTATCAAGGATTATGTAACACTGGAAGCAAAGGCCAGAACAGAAACAGAGAGGATATTGAAAGCTGGTGGAGGTAAGGATGGGGAGGCATCGGGTGGTACCATTCCAATCTCTACCGGTAGGACAAGTCCTTCAGAAGTTTTATCAAGGTCTCCGCAAGCTTATGAGACCCCAAAGCCAGCAATGCAAGTTCAGGGAAAAAGTGAGTATGTGTGTTCCAGACTAGTATAGTATTGTGAAGACCATAGCCAGTTTATTTAGTAGAAACTATTGAAGTGAACATCTCTAAGCCCTTGTACACACGGTCGGAGATTCAGACGGAATGTGTCCTATAGGACCGTTTTGTCGGATATTCCGACTGTGTGTGGTCTGCATCGGACTGTTTCCGTCGGAATATCCGACGGGCCAAGTTTTCCAACTTGCCGGTAAAATTTTCCGACAAAATGCTCCGATCGGACATACTCCGATCATGTGTAGCCTACTCCGATGGACAAAGTGCCACTCATGCTCAGATCAAATTCCTAGACCAAAGCTATTGGCTACTAGCCTGAACGTAGTCCCATCATAACGAAATAACGTCATCACGTTATGTACAATCGGATTTTCCGACAATTTAGTCCGACCGTGTGTATGCAACATCACTTCCGGACCTCTTCCGGAATTAATCAGTCGGAATTACTCCGACGGATTTGGTTGTCAGAATCTCCGACCGTGTGTACAAGGGCTAACATTTAAAGTAGAACTATAGGCAAAACTTTTTTTTTTCTCATTTTGGATAGGGTAAAGGAGGGCTATAACTCCTGTCAGATTCATTTTGTTTGCCACCTGTGTCCCATAATGGAAATTTACCTTCAATTCCCGTCCTATAGCCAAAACAGGAAGTGAGAGGAAATCCCTGCAAATTATGGGAATCCCTTTGGGGCCCCCCAGGTCACCAGAACTAGTGTCATTAGTGAAAGATTTCCCCTCTATTATTTTTTTGGGGCAACCCAAAATGTGGGATTTTTCTTTTATATTCACCTTCAATAATAACAGTAAACAGGACAAAAAGGGAGGGTGAATCGACCTAACTGGGACACGGACATCAATAAAAACCTGACAGGGGTTCTAATCCATCTCCAGTCTATCCACACAAAAAGAAGAAGTTTTGTCTTTAGTTATACTTTAATGCTTTAAAAATAACAAAAGAAAAAAGAGAAAATCCTTAAGCTTTTTCTGGATGCTTGCATCTCCCACCATGCACAGTGGTTCCACCTGCCGGCCACTGAATCACTATGCTGGTGACAACTGTCTGGGACAAGATTTCCACCTTTTCCTTCCTGGACTGTGTCCAACGTATCTCTGTTACCTCACCCCCAGTATGGGGCTCTTTCCTTCCCATTCCTCCTAACCAGGCCATGGGTCGCTGCAACGTGGGTTCAGATCTGGTTTCTATTGGATACCGACTGCTAGGGAGGGACCCAGACATCAACCCCCCCTCGCTACAGGAGGACATGTCACTCTTACCAGGAATCACGCCTAACGACTGGTTGCTTTGTGTCTCAAACTTATACTTTGTTACTCTTAGCAACTGCATAACTCTTCTGTCCTGCCGATTTAAACCCTTTTGTAGCGGTGTTACTTCATACCTCGTTGTGCTTTTACACATCCTGATTTTTTAGATATGCCAAACCAACATGCACCCCTCTGAATAACTTCAGAGTAGGTTCAGAATGGTTAATGTAACTTTACTGAACAAGTAGCATAACAGTTCAATATGAACAATGTCCTTTTTCCTGAACTAACTACTGTAGTGTGGCTGCCCAGGCATACCTCCATGAGGTGAGAGTCCATCTTGTTATTCTCCATGGCTTGGATGTATGCGAGAGTTCTGGTGCCTTAGCAGGCTGCAAGAAGCAGCAACCCCGGTACCTTTTAACCCTGAGCGGGAACAGAACCAACCAAAACAACTACCTAAAGGCTCCCGAACCTCAGCCTTCCCCCTCTTTATAACACATGTGAGCTGGCTAGGACCAAAAACTGAGCTTACAACAGTTAAATCTTTCCCCCAGCCTGGGCCAGCTGCTAATTCACTGGAACAAACACATTTCAACCTGCTTACATGTAGACTATTGCAAAATGAACTATTCAACTACCAAAAGCGTTAAATTTCACAAAACTTTTTACCCAACATCCATATTATTGCTTTTGTTATTTTGAAAAGTCAGTTTGGAGGAAAAGTAATGGTGAACAAAACACAAAGTGGCTACCAGGGGCATATGTACAGAGGTCACAGGGGCCGCCATTGTGACCCGGCCCCATGCTCCAGGGAGCCTGTGTCTACCTGGATAGAAAATCTGGGAATATAGAGGAGCTAATCCCATCATGTACCTTCTGAATGCCCACTTCTTTTCCTCCTCTCCCTCCCACACACATTCTGCAGTGGCAGGAGGAAAATTAAGGGCATTGGTTCCTCTACATGCCGCTCCTGCCACCTCCCTATCCCTGTCCTGCTGCCTTGGGCCAGGTTACCCCCTCCTGCTGGCTGCTGCAGCGAGTCTGTCAGGATATGAAGTGGGGAAGGGGCCGGTGTTGTGCCATATAGTGTCCGGCCATCATATAGTGTCCGCGCAGTACGGAGCAGACGATGCTTCGGAAAATCTCCGAAGCTGAACGGCGCCTGCGCCGTGAGTGGAGGTGGTAGCCCCACCATCCAAGCGGACATAGGGTTGTGAATATTAGAGGGCCTCTCGCGGGCGAGCTTCGCTCGCCACGCTTCGGGCTCGGCCTCGCTGCGCTCGGCTCATTTATATTCCTACTCTATGTCCACTTGGATAGTGGGGATAGAACCTGGACTCACGGCGCAGGCACCGTTCATCCCCGGCAATTTTCGGAATCTGTGTTGGTGTGTACTGCGCATGCGCAGTACGCAGAGGACACTATCGGATGGAGGACCTTATATGATAAGACACCGGTAAATGTGTAATTTACCTTTCCTTGTCCTAATGAATAGTCAGTGATCAGTACCTATTATTCATTCATAGCTGAGGCATAGTAAACTGTGTATACTATGCTTCAGTTTATGAAGAACGGGAAGCTCTGTACAGAGCTATTCCTGATCGTTCATTCTTTGCAGCTGAGGCTGATTAAGGGACTGATTAATCTGTCCTCAGGCCTTTTCTCTGTCTCAAAAGTGAGACATCAGGGGTCTGTTTAGACCCCTGATATTTCACCAAACCTTCCAACAGGGTCCTAAAAAATATGTAAAAAAAAAAAAATGTAATTGTAAAAAAAATAAATAAACAAAATGATATGGTAAAAAACTTGAAAATATATACCAAAAAAAATAGAAAAACTATTGGCAGAACTGTGACCACATTATAGTGGGATACCGGGAGTGCAGTCAAGGGATGGAGCTCGTCCAAGCTCCTGTAATCACTGAAAGGAAAGGCGGTAAAAAGCTCTAATGCCACACATCCACAGAGTCCTGTAGTGATGGTAGTGAAAGTGGCAACCTCAGCCTGGGCACCCTCCCGCCAGGCCAAACGCTCAACGCGTTTTGCCACAGCCCCCTGGAGCTTAGAGTAGCGGTGCCCTCGTGGGGTCACTACATGTTCTGGCATCCTCACATTTAACCCTGCTGGTCAGACATCCATTTTGGTACACCTTCTCAGGCAATGAACAGTCTCTTGCTTGTTTTTGTTGTTTTTATTAGGGGATTAAACTTGGATGGTGAAAAGGGACATGGGATGCCCAGATGATGAATACTCAAAGAAATCAATGTTGGCTGAGTCTAGATTTGACAGTCTCTTCCTCTGCGCATCTCCTCCAGCACACTAGGTTCCTGTAACTGTTAGCACATGGCTAGGCTTCACTCTGAATAAGTCCTAATGTTTTCTAATAGCCCATTACAGGCAGGGGTCTGCAGTCCCCTTTAAGGTAGCAACTGTTTTAGTAGAGAAGAATAAATGTGCTGACACTTGGTGGACTACTGATCCCAGCATGTCCAATGCAAATCCTGCCAGCCCTCGTGTCTGCAACGACCTGACTCCAAAACAACACCACAGTCTCTCTCTCTGGCTCCACATCCAAATCCTGGCATGTCTCTCCCAGAGCTTCACACTGTGCTTCTCACTCACTGACCCCGGCATGGATCCCTCCTGAATAACTTGCCTGGCAGTGCTCCCAACTGTCCTCTTCCTGCTCCTGTTCCAGGACACCTCTCAATGACCATGTAGAGAGAGGCTCCCTCCCAGCTCCCGAGCTCTAGGCCTGAGTTCACCCCCCCCGGAAAGGGGGTTCCCTCAGACCACAACAGTCTAACACTCCATCATTCAGCTCTTCCATCCGACAACTCCTCCCACAACAGGCTGACCATAGGTATATATATATATATATATATATATAGGAGGCCTGCCCCCTGCCAATCCTAGTTGGGGATTGGTCAGGGCTCCCACATACACCCCCATGTCACTCCAGCTCTCTGCCCTGCCCCTTTTCCAGAACCTTTTGAAAACCAGAGGAGGCGCCCGAGAGCTGAAGCATATGTCAGTCACCTGCTGCTACACTAAACCATTCCCCTGCCCCCAGATCAAAACAAACAGGCCTAGCTCACAGCATGGGCCTGCCTAAATTTACCTGAGCTGACAGTACAAAACAAACTCACTACTCTAGCACCTACCTAAGGTAGAGGGTGCTACATTGGTCATGGGCGAAACTACCAGGGTCGCAAACTGTGCTCTGGCATTCTGCCACCACGGAGGACCCCAAGACAGCAGGAAGGTGGCCTGTCGTAGGTCCCACGGTGGGGGTAAAGGACCCTGGGATCAGTGGGAAGGGCCCCTGTCAGGGGCCAATGGGGCCCTTTATGGTTTCTTGCACCGGGGCCCTGAAGGTTAAAGTTACACCTCTGTCTTGAACTCTAATGTGGCAAAGTGACACAAATCTGCGCCCCTTCCTGTTGTGCTCTACACAATGTTACCCTCTGTGTCAGGGTTCGCAAAAAGACCGAGATGTAAAGATAAGGAAAGTGTAGGAACCATTATTGTCCTTACAAGACAGGAACAGCAGTTGATATACAGTACAGTATGTGCTATATTACTTTTTTTTCTTGAGGGTGAGCAAAACAAAAAAATAATTAGAAACAGGTAAATAGATTTTCACTTTCCATGCTGTGTATTATTGATTGATGTGTTAATCATGGAGTCTCAGGTATGGTGACTCACTCTTTCCTATGGCATGAGCAATCCACTCCAGACATGGGAGCATTTAGAGTGGTTTGTTCTCCTGCATGCCCTGGGATGGAGGGGGTGATTCATACTGATTCCTATCTACATGTATACTGAGCTGCTGTTAGATCTGTATAGCTAAGGCAAAATAAATACAATAAAATTAGAATTTCTTGGCCATTTTTCAAAACCATAGCACACAGGGGCATGGGCATCCGCAGGTAGGGGCAAGGAGGGCCCAGTGACCCCCCCCCCCCCCTGGAATTGGCAAGGGTCTGCTGTGGCCACATCTGTAGCTGTGCTGACTTTGTGTGAGTCGGCTCCACAGCTGCCGCAGATCAGTGTCACTGAGCTTACAGAACTCTGTACTGCCACCTCTGGCTGCTTCCTGTATGTGAGCCCCTTGTGTTTGCTTTGCTGCCTGTTGTATTTTCACAGGGACATGTGGAAACAGGACTTGGGAGAAAGTAGACCACCTTACAAGTGGGAGCTGTGAGTGCTAAAAATATGCACTGTCACTGTACTAATGACACTTGCCGGGAAGTGGTTAAACATCTAGGGCAATCAAAGGGTTAAATGTGTGCCTAACCAGTGTTTTGGTGTACTGTGGGAGGTTCTTTTACTAGGGAATGCAATCTATTATTTCTCTGCTAACAGGACAGGGCTCCACCGGAGTCTATGCCCGGACGTGGGTGCAAATACCTGTCTTAGACAGGTATCTGCACACCCCTGCCCCTGAAAGGTGTCAAATGTGACACCGGGGGGGGGGGGGGGAGGAGGGTTCCAAAAAGCGTAGGTTAAAGTTTTGTGTGAACCTCCGCTTTAAAAAAAACTGGGTATTCCTTTAAAGCGGGCTCAAAACCTCCATGGGCAAAGTGTAAACTGAAAGATGTTCGTAAAGATAGGGGTCTTAATGACAGCCTGATAAAAAGTTATATTTGCAAAATTGCCTCATTGCTTGCCTAAGTGTACCTATCCTTATGATGATCTCCAGATTCAGATAATACACAGATGAAATACATACAGTGGTGTGAAAAAGTGTTTGCCCCCCTTCCTCATTTCCTGTTCCTTTGCATGTTTGTCACACTTAAGTGTTTCGGAACATCAAACCAATTTAAACAATAGTCAAGGACAACACAAGTAAACACAAAATGCAATTTGTAAATGAAGGTGTTTATTATTAAAGATGAAAAAAAATCCAAACCATCATGGCCATGTGTGAAAAAGTGATTGCCCCCCTTATTAAAACATACTATAACTGTGGTTGTCCACACCTGAGTTCAATTTCTCTAGCCACACCCAGGCCTGATTATTGTCACACCTGTTCACAATCAAGGCATCACTTAAATAGGAGCTGCTTGACACAGTAAGGTCCACCAGAAGATCCTTAAAAGCTACACATCATGCCGAGACCCAAAGAAATTCAGGAACAATTGAGAAAGAAAGTAATTGAGATCTATCAGTCTGGAAAGGGTTATAAAGCCATTTCCAAAGCTTTGGGAATCCAGCGAACCACAGTGAGAGCCATTATCCACAAATGGCGAAGACATGGATCAGTGGTGAACCTTCCCAGGAGTGGCCGGCCGCCCAAAATTACCCCAAGAGCGCAGCGACGACTCATCCAAGAGGTCACAAAAGACCCCACAACAACGTCCAAGGAACTGCAGGCCTCACTTGCCTCAGTTAAGGTCAGCGTTCATGCCTCCACCATCAGGAAAAGACTGGGCAAAAATGGCCTGCATGGCAGAGTTCCAAGGAGAAAACCACTGCTGAGCAAAAAGAACATCAAAGCTCGTCTCAATTTCTCCACAACACATCTTGATGATCCCCAAGACTTTTGGGACAACATTCTGTGGACCGATGAGACAAAAGTGGAACTCTTTGGAAGGTGTGTGTCCAAGTATATCTGGCGTAGAAGGAACACTGCATTTCATAAAAAGAACATTATACCAACAGTAAAATATGGTGGTGGTAGTGTGATGGTCTGGGGCTGTTTTGCTGCTTCAGGACCTGGAAGACTTGCCGTGATAAAAGGAACTATGAATTCTGCTGTCTACCAAGAGATCCTGAAGGAGAATGTCCGACCATCTGTTCGTGTACTCAAGCTGAAACGAACTTGGGTTCTGCAGCAGGACAATGATCCTAAACACACCAGCAAGTCCACCACCGAATGGCTGAAGAAAAACAAAATGAAGACTTTGGAGTGGCCTAGCCAAAGTCCTGACCTGAATCCTATTGAGATGTTGTGGTATGACCTTAAAAAGGCCGTTCATGCTCGAAAACCCTCTAATGTAACTGAATTAGGACAATTCTGCAAAGATGAGTGGGCCAAAATTCCTCCAGGACGCTGTAAAAGCCTCATTGCACGTTATCGCAAACGCTTGGTTGCAGTTGTTGCTGCTAAGGGTGGCCCAACCAGTTATTAGGTTTAGGGGGCAATCACTTTTTCACACAGGGCCATGATGGTTTGGATTTTTTTTCACCTTTAATAATAAACACCTTCATTTACAAATTGCATTTTGTGTTTACTTGTGTTGTCCTTGACTATTGTTTAAATTGGTTTGATGTTCCGAAACACTTAAGTGTGACAAACATGCAAAGGAACAGGAAATGAGGAAGGGGGCAAACACTTTTTCACACCACTGTATAGTAAAGTAAATTTATTAATAGAAAAACAAAAGACATCCAAGCACCAGCAAATAGGAAGCAAGCAAAGTGAAGATACAAGTGAACTACAGCCATATAACCAAAATGCCAACTAGGTAACTGGAAGCCTAACTGCAAGCTAACTATATGCAATATGTGGAGAACACGATAAACAGGGTAGACTGGCGATGGAGGGAACAGATAGAAAGGGGGAACCAGGACTGGGATCGGGTACAAGGGGAGCAAAAATAAAGCATCAGGGTACAAGATGCAAGGCAAGATCAAGTTCAGATGTAGGATAAATGACACTCAGTATCTGGCAGCAAGCAAAGCAAAATACTGGACAAGGTGTATCAGTAGAAGAGGGACTAAGTACCCCCCCAGCAGCCAGCATCAGGTGAAGACTGATTCCTGGGATCTGCTGACTGCTGGGTGACATCTACTGGTGGACACTGGAACTACAACTTTCCACTCTGGCAAGCACAGTGCCACCAGCAGGTGACCCAAGTCCTGACAATATTTCTCACCACCACAAATACCAGACACCTGATTGGCTGCTAACACCGGCCATTCCTCTCATAGTTTAAGAACTGCTTGACTACAAAAGATTGATATCTAAATAGATTCATGTACTTTCACTAGCTTTATTTAAAAATACATGTCATGATGTTTTAATGAATACCTAAGTGCATTGGATATGGGCAACTATGCTGTTATTTAAAAACAAAAGGTTGCAAAATGCCTGCCTGTTTCACTGCCTGCACTGCAGACCTTCTCTTTCCTGCAGACCTAAGCATGCTCCGTATCTGACACATTTCTGGGGTTGTCAGATTCTTGACCCCCCTGTTGTGAGCTGTAGTTCTTCCACCAGCCTGTAGATCATTATTGTGTCCTGTAGCGATGTGGGGCCAAGGATGAAAGCAATGCATGCAGTGGGGGTCAGGAACCCAACACTCACAAAAGTCTGGCAGATGCTGAAGATTATTCAGCAAGCTTATCTTTGTAGCAGAGCTAAGGTCAGCAATATGGGCAGTTGGACAGGTGATTATACCTCTTTTTTTTTCTTTTAAAAGTGTACCATTTTTTTGTTGACAGATATGAGTCAGACTAATGATCAAGAAAGACCATCTGCACAGCCAGGGAAAGGTCCACCCATCACTCAGAGGAACGCCGTCATTGGAGGTGCTCCACCGGGGCTTGTAATGTCAACAACATGGAGGGCACCAGTGACAAAGCCACAAGGTAGGACTTGATGCTTCTCCAGTGTGGATGCATATACCCAATCTGGATAGGGTGATCAACTGTGTTTATCAAAAGGTCTGAAAGAAGGACTTGCTGGCAAATTCAAAAATGTGTCCTCTGCAACCCTCTGGGCCAGAGAAAGGGCTACTAAGCCAAACAATGGCTACAGCTTTACCATGATCTGATGCTATAGCCTGAATAGGTTTTGATTTATTGCTTAGTGAATGGCAACCTAAAGGTTGAATATCCTACTGGATACTACTTTTTGACATATGTGCCTGATGCTCAAAGAAGTTAAAGTGTATATATAGCCCAAACTTTTTTGGGGGTTTGGAAGATGTTTGTAAAAGTTAAAGTGTATCTCTTGCTAGTAGTAGTTAGTTATGTTCATCTGGACTTATTTTGTAATGCTAAAGACATTTTGTAGCTTTTCCAAGCCATTTCTTAAATTCTAATGAGTGTCAGGAAGATACTCCAGAATTTATATGCACACAGGTAGATCCAACATGTTTATCCAATATCCATGGATTGTGTCAAGGCAGATGTTGATTGTCAAACAACAGGATGGGAAGTTTGACTGTTGAGGAACCATGGCAACCTGGGGCAGCCATCCCTGTACAGGGGTGACGGCCTTCGACACCATCCGTCTTTCACATATAATGCTTTTTTAACATCTCGACTTCAACAATTTGACAGTCCACACCTTTAGCCATGTAAATTGAGGAATTATCACCTACACTGGCTGCCTGACACCAAGGATTGGATTATGTAACTAGAACAGTGGGGTTCCACAATTTTGTGCATGTGTGAAGATTAACCTGCAGTGAATGTTTGATGAGAGTCACTGCTTTATAAAAATTTCCTTAATTGCCTCTAGTCCACCAGCATTGCCTATACCGGCCAATAAATTTTTTATTTTTCTAATCCCAAGAATTGCACATGTGGGACTAGTGTGCCTTTTAGTTCTTGCAAATCCTCATCGGAATAGAGTGGCTGGATAACAATGTCCAATTCTGGCTGGATAATAATGTCCAACATTGGCTAGATAACCATGTCCATTTTGGCTGGATAACCATGACCAATTCTGGATGGATAACCGGGTCCAATTCTGGCTGGACAACAATGTTCAAGTTTAGCTGAATAATCATGTCCTGTTTTGGCAGGATAACCATGAACAATTTTGGGTGGATAACCATGTCCAATTCTGGCTGGATAAGCTTGTCCAATTCTGGCTGGGTAAGCTTGTCCAATTCTGGCTGAATAACCATGGCCAGTTTCTGATGGATATCATGTCCAATTCCGACTGGATAACCTTGTCCAATTCTGTCTGGATACCCATGTCCAGATTTAGCTGGATAACCATGTCCAATTATGGCTGGATCACCATGTTCAATTTCGGATGGATATCATGCCCAATTCCGGCTGGATAACCTTGTCCAATTCTGGCTAGATAACCATGTCCAATTCTGGCTGGATAACCATGTCCAATTTTGGCTGGATAACCATGTCCAATTTTGGCTGGATAACCATGTCCAATTCTGGCTGGATACCCATGTCCAGATTTAGCTGGATAACCATGTCCAATTATGGCTGGATCGCCATGTTCAGTTTCGGATGGATATCATGCCCAATTCTGGCTGGATAACCTTGTCCAATTCTGGCTGGATAACCATGTCTAATTCTGGCTGGATAACCATGTCTAATTCTGGCTGGATAACCATGTCCAGTTCTGGCTGGATAACCGTGACCAATTCTAGCTGGATAACCATGTCCAGTTTTAGCTGGATAACCATGTCCAATTCCGGCTGGGTAACCACGACCAATTCTGCCATGAAATTCAAAAATATCCATACTGATCTGTTTAAAATCCATTGACTTACTTTTTTTTCCTGCAGATCTGACATCTGCGTTATATATGAATCCACCTTCCAGTGATGCATGGAGGTTTGTGGCTCATAGCCTGAAATATAGACGCACTGCTGCATTAGCTTTCTCTATATGGGCAGCTTTTACATTTCTTCATGACTAAAGGCTGCACAGGGAGTGCCAGCACAAACCAGTAACAAGAACCAGATGGAAGAGAGAGAGTCTAGATTTGGGAAGGAGAGGGACTTAACCCTTTAAAAAAGAGCTCCGGTCTCAGCTGAAAGCAGGATATTGCTTAGAGATGGGAACCTTTAAAAATCACATAGGCCGCCTTTAGATCTGTGCATTGCAGTAACGGCCTAACAGTAAATTGCATGATGTGACAAAGCATTTTAATTCTAGGGCAGCCTTTCTCAACCTTTTTTAATATGGGGGGACCCTTGAAAGAACCTTTAGGTCTCAGGGAACCCCCAAAAATAATTACTATATCTACAACTCATTGGGGGTTATTTAGTAAAGGAAAATCCACTTTGCACTGCAAGTGCACTTGGAAGTAAAGCCGCTGTAGATCCGAGGGGTACATGCAAGGAAAATAAAAAACAGCATTTTAGCTTGCACATGATTGGATGATAAAATCAGCAGAGCTTCCAATCATTTCAGATCTACCCCTCAGATTTAGAGGGACTGCACTTCCAAGTGAACTTTCAAGTGCACTTGCAGTGCAAAGTGGATTTGCCATTCGTAAATAACCCCCATTGTGTAAATTAGTGTAGTGGTCAGTGGGAAGAATGCTCCTTACATTGGTGGTCAGTGGCAATAATTCTTATTAGCCCTTGTACAGACGGTTGGAAATTCCACAAAATCTGTCTGATTTCTTCCGACAGATTTTTTCCGAAACTGGTGTTGCATACACACGTCGGACAAAGTTTTCGGAAAATCCGATCGCTTGGAACGTGATAACGTTTGTTCGTTATGACGGAACTACGTTGAGGCTACTAGCCAATAGCTTTGGTCTCGTAATTTGATCTGAGCATGTGTGGCACTTTGTCCGATCGGAATTCTCTACAAACGATCGGACAAAGTCCGATCGGATCATGTTGTCGGAAAATTTTATATCCAGCTCTCAAACTTTGTTGGTCGGACATTTCGACGGAATATACACACACGGTTGGATTATCCGACAACATGAGCCGATCGAACATTTTCCGTCGGAATTTCCGATCATGTGTACAAGGGCTTAAATTGGTGGTCAGTGGAAAGAATGCTCCTTTCATTGGAGCGCAGTATGAAGAAAGCCCCTTACATTGGTGGTCAGTGGAAAGTATACTTCCTACAATGTGCATTGGTGGCCAGTAAAATTAATGCTGCTTACATCGCTGGTCAGTGGAAAGAATACTTCCTACATTGGTGGTTACTGGAAAGAATGAATCCTAGATTGGTGGTCATTAGGATTAATGCTTCTTATATTGGTGGTCATTAGGAAGAATGCTTCTTATATTGGTGGTTACTGGGAAGAATGCTTCTTACAATGGTGGTCAGTGGAAATAATGATTCTTACAATGCTTGTCAGTAGAAAGAATGCCCCCCATATTGGTAATCAGTGGAAAGAATTTCTTTTACAATAGTAGTTACTCTGAAGAATGCTCTTTAAGTTGGTGGTTGGTTCAAATAATGCTTCCTACATTGGTGGTCAGGGTGAAGAATTTCTCTTACATTGGTGGTCAGGGTTGAAGAATTTCCCTTACATTGGTGGTCAGTGGGAAGAATGCTTCTTAGCCCTTGTACACACGGTCGGAGATTCCGACAACCAAATCCGTCGGATTTTGTCCGTCGGATTTTGTCCGACGGATCTTGTCTGAAACTGTCGCATACACACGGTCGGACAAAGTTGTCGGAAAATCCGATCTTTCAGAACGTGATGACGTAATTTCGTTACGATGGGACTACGTTCAGGTTAGTAGCCAATAGCTTTGATGTAGGAATTTGATCTGAGCATGCGTGGCACTTTGTCCGATCAGAATTCTCTACACATGATCGGAGTATGTCCGATCGGACAATATATATATATATATATATATATATATATATATATATATATGTCGGAAAATATTTCCAGCAAGTTGGAAAATTTGGTCTGACGAATATTCCGACGGAAACAGTCCGATGCATACCACACACAGTCGGAATATCCGACAAAACGGTCCGATAGGACACATTCCGACGGAATTTCCGACCGTGTGTACAAGGGCTAAGATTGGTGATCAGTGGGATGAATGTTACAAATAGCTAAAAAGATCATTGGTGTCAGAGGTTAACCGATGGTCCCATAGGCTCACACCCATCTAGTTCTAGTTATGACGACCAGTCCCCCAAAGTCAATGCTGTTGCTGGTCTCTGACCCGTCTTATCATTCTCCTCTCCCAAATGACATAATCACATACATTGCAGGGACAGTGGCCACATCCATAGCTACTGGTCCTGCATTGTACATGATGACATAGGAGTAACTGTCAACATTCCAGAGCTGGACACAAGAGGACTGGACCACTGGATTTCACGGGTAAGTAAGGCAAGTCCTCCAGCCAGGAAACGAGGCCGGTTTTATCTGAATCGCTGCAGCTTCTAATGCGCAGAATTACTCAGCTATGGTAAGGTCTTCTTTCTCTAGTTGGCAGATGACTGTCACCTTGAAAAGGAGGCCATAGTGTCCAAGAAACATGGAAGATTTTGATGTGTTCTATGTAAAATTCTGAAAATTCTGTTATTACAAATAAGACCTCAGAAAAGATTTGAGGGCTTTACATTTTGGTTGCGCTGGTAATTTGTGTGCCTTAGATTTTGCAGTATTACCGTGGACCATGCACCCTACCAAAGGCCATTAAAGGAATGGTGTGGGATGAATTTATGTTCACATTTGTAGACCAGGTGGTATTTTACAATTTTGCTTTCTAATGCCACGTACACACGATCGGAATTCTCGTTGGAAAAAGCTCTGATGGTTTTCCCGACGGAATTCCGACGGAATTCGGCTCAAGCTGTCTTGCCTACACACGGTCACATCAAATTCTGATCATTTATAACGCGGTGACGTACAACACGTACGACGTGACTAGAAAAAGGAAGTTCAATAGCCAGTAGCCAATAGCTTCCGTCTCGTAGTTGAATCTGAGCATGTGTGATTTTTGGCTTGTCGGAATTGCATGCACAGGATCGGAATTACCGATAAAAAGTTTTTCCGTTGGAAAAAATGAGAACATGCTATCAATTTTTGGCTGGCGGAAATTCGGACAGCTAAATTCCGATGGAGCATACACACGGTTGCATTTTCCAATGAAAAGCTCTCATCTGTCTTTTTCTGGCATTCTGGAATTCCGATCGTGTGTACGCGGCATAAGTTGTACCGGTAGTTTGCAGTCATGATAATAAGGTATGCAAATGAGGCCCATAATATATAAATGAGAGCCAGCTGGAGATACCTAAGTCACACCAAATATCCATCAGCATTTCGCATGTCACATTCAGCCAATGGAGACGGCTATCTGTGCAGAAGAAAGTCCTTTTAATAATCGGTTCCTTTTAAAAACGTCAAACAGAATTATGAAATTAGTTGAACTCCATTTTCTGAACGCTGTCCCAGATTTGCCGTCTAGGGAGCTGAGAAAGGGGAGTTATGGAAACTTAAAACAGACAATTGAAAGAACACAGAAGGACTGTGTAGACGCCGGGCAGGTGTTAGCTAGCTGCAGTTCCAAAGTCTCTTCGATAGGAAATGACTCACAGAGTCTGGATGGAGGGATAAGGCCCGGGGGAGAGTGGAGGCCCAGCTGTAGTTAAAAAGGGGTCCACTGTTTACGGAGTAGATAAACCTTGCCGTTTTACCTTGGGCTGTGGCCAAAATATCACCTGCAAGGAATTATATGAAAATAGATATCGTGTTTACATTATCTACACACACCCTTTGTTTTTACCAGTCAGAGATATGAAGCAGTTTCACATGTACACAAGAAACTGGGGGCCCACAGATAGAAAGGGGCAGCTGGACTTTACGCAGAATCATAGGAAAGCTAAATTTGAAGCTTAGAATTGTATTATCTGCTAAAAGTAATGCAATTGTGTTCAGCCAGTCTTAAAATTCAGATATCCCTAATATCCCTGCCATGGAGTGATGGAGGTCACTGACCAAACTTATTTTAGCTGCAGTTACGGCGACCCAACTTGGGTAAGGACCTTTGAAAGGATAGGGAAGGAACAGCAGAGCATTGAAAAGGTCATCTCTTTGCTCAGATTTCAGATTCTCTCACTGAATGTAATTTAAATATGAATAACCATTCTTATTCTCAGTCTTTGACTAATGGTCATTTAGATGGAGAATACCCATTTGTTTTCAAATTCTTAAAGTGGAAGTAAACCCATGGATTTAAACGGTTAAAAAAAAAGGCATGCCGGGAATGCTAACTGCACATTGGCTGTGCTCTCAGCCAAACTATCAAACCATCCAATGGCTGGTGTCATAACGAATCACATGTGCAGCACCATAGCAGTTGAAGATTAAACAGAGGCAAAGATGGCAGCTTCCTTGGCTGAAAACGATTCCACTTTAAGCTAGCAATGTAGATTTCTCTTGTTCATCCCATAGGTTGAACATCCCATAGGCTGAACATCCCATAAGCTGAACATCCATGGATGGAGGGCTCTCCCTTGTGGGCTTTTGTACCCTCATTCTCTGACTGTAGCTCATTTAGTTATGGAATACCAGTTTGTACCCTCATTCCCTAACTGGAGGTGATTTAGTCAAGGAATACAAATTTGTAACCTCATTTCCTGATTGGGGGTCATTTTGTTTCGGAATACCAATGCATACCCTCATTCCCTAACTGGAGATCATAGAATTAGGGAATACCAATTTGTATCCTCATTCTCTGATTGGGGGTCATTTAGTTTTTCGGAATACCAATTCATCCCCTCATCCCCTAACTGGAGATCATTTAATTGGAAAATACCAATTTGTACCCTCTTTCTCTGACTGGAGGTCATTTAGTTTAGGAATACTAACTTGCCTCCTTCTTCTCTAAGGATACCCATTTGGGTTCTTCATCTTTGACTGAGGGCATGTAAATAAACAATACCTACTTGTATTCTCCCTCTCTGTCCAGTGGTTATTTAGACTGAGGCCATATTTGTATCTTATGTATCTTATCTCATTATGACTGGAGGTCATAAACTGAGGAGGCAGGAGGTCATTGTGTTATCTCTAGGAACGCTGGATGATATAAAATATGTTCTAGTTGCCTGTCTTACCCATTAGGTTACCCAACTGTTATCCAATTCTACCAAAACAAGTAGTGCGTAGCAAGTATCTAAATGCCACTAGGGGCCACAGATCCAGTATTGATCCAGTGTATTATATAGTGTATTATATACAGGGGGCAAAGTCTACAAAGTGTATCAAAGTACCCGCAGCCAAAAAATGTTGATGTTTCCTAAAACAGACAATGAGATTACCTGTTTAATGTGGTGTGGCATGCATGGTACTATCTTCATATTCTGACCACATTTTATGCTGTCCTATGGAATCATGCTACCTTATGGGATCTTCCTGTGGTCCTGCTTTCAAAAATTGATTTTCAAATTTTTTTTGGTGATCCCTTTTTATTATAATTAAGTATTATGCCCCACCATCATTATTCATATAAATGGATCATTCCCTCTTGGGTTGACCCCCCTTTTTATATATTTTTCTGTCCCAGTGGGTAACTCCCCTGATGCGGCTATATGTTAGCACCTTGTGCTATACCAGGTTTACATGCTGAGGCTGCTGATGGTGAACGCACTCATCCCATCTTACATTATGTCATATTGTTGATTAATTCACCACTGCATAACCCCCTGAAGAAGACCTTTACAAGCTGAAACACATTGGGGCTCATTTGTACTAAATAGGTACTATATGGGTGCTGAAGATGACTCTTGCTGGTGGTTTTTCTAACTGTAAAAGTCGGCATGTATATGTGAATATGTGAACAGGTATCATAATAATTAGAACCCTTTTTATTGTTTGTATAACAATAAAATATTGTTGATTTTATACAGATTTTTTGCATTTTCAAACTTTTATGCCTCAAAAATCCCAGTCTATATGTACTATATTTTTTTAATCAAAGCCAATATACAATGAGTAGCCAGGACCACATATCTGTTGGATTAGCCACATGGGGATAGATTTCTGATGATTGTATAAGCGTCTTTACCCCTTGAGACCTTGGACAATTGGATTACATACTTATCTGGCAGACTTTGCTTGTTTTTGAATGCGGCTTCTTTGTTGTGTGATCTGAATGTGCCAGCTTTATGAGAAATTAATACATTTATGAATTTTTATATATTAGTGTTTTGTTTTTTTGTTGGTATACTGTTGTACTTTAAAGCAGAGCATGGACCTAATAGGATTTCCCCAATATGATGGCTTTATGGCTTGGAACACCCAGCTTTAATGGGTAACTGGGAACAATGACATCATCCTTGGCCCATTGTTTGTCTATGACTGGTTTAGATCAGCTCATTTGATGGATGTTAACCTCGCAAGCCAAATAAACGTTTGTCAGATCTATGAAACCTTCATGGAGCTTTTCCCAAATATGAAGCAGATGCTGAAGGAAGGGGGTTTTCTATCCCTGCAGGCCGTTTCATGAGCTCCCGTATCCCAGAATCCTCTGCTTCCCGACCTCTGTGTCAGCAGAGCCAATTATATGGACTGTAACCCTCCAGGTTGGATATTTCATTTCCTAAACAAATATAAAAATAACACTTTTCCTTAGTCTGGGATTTGGTCAGGAAGTACGGCTTCCAGAAGCAAATCTTCCATCTGAAGATAGTGTAATACTTTCCAACAGATTATATAACATAGGTCAGATCAAGAGCAGGTTCAAGTTTTTCATTTTCATATCTGCTGGACTTTTGTTTCCAAATAAAGGTGGTAATTGGGCTTTGTGCTGAACATAGACATGAGGCATGAGTCAAGAGGAGAAGAGGGGACTACAAGAACTTGTTCTCATCTGTCAGGCAGGAACAGCTGTAGTATTAGCCAACAATAGCATTGTCTTTAATATAAAAATTTGATAAAGGGGAATTTGGGGAAATACCTTTATTGCCATCTTAACATGGTCCAGCTTGGCAACGTGTAATCCATTTTTCTATCTAGAGGACCACTGGAGATACTAATAAAGCGTTACCCCCATAGGAGCTGTTATAATTGAACTGGTTCTTTCCCAAGATTAGTGCAGAGGCAGCCAGGCACACAGCAACAGTTACCTCACTCTGGATCAGTAATCAGTCTAGGGAATGTCTTTTTAAGGATTTTATTGACAAAGAACTTGGATGGGGTATAAGGTGATATGGGATACTCCATATTCACTGAATAGTTGCAGAAGGACACTCCACTTTACTAAGCCTCCCTGAACAGTCTGTATGCAAGAACAAGTACAAATGGCAGACTAAGTCCTCTTTAGAAACTATCCCAGTCAGGACTATCACTGGTTCTTCCACTCATAGAAAGAGTACACAGTCACTAGGACCCTAAGGTCAGCATTCATAATGTCACAGGATCACTGGTTGCCTCCTTCCAGTATCCACCGGACACTCTCCGGTGAGGGAGAGGTTAGTATTCACGATGCCACCTTTCCAACTTCAACTGAGCACTCTTCAGTGAGGTCTCCAGACCAGATCCTAGGGTGAAATTCCCTTGACTAGCTCCAAAAAAATGGATCTTAGAAGCAGACCCCCACTTATGCAACAGCTGGGACCTTGATGAACATGCAGCAAACTCCAGCGGTCTGCCCAGAGGGGCGGAGCCCCTCAGGCTGGAAACTCCTCCATCAGGACAAGAACATGGCTGCTCCAAGACTCAGACTAGGTATGTTCTCTTCAGCCACTTACTGGGCACAGACAATTAAGGGAAAAGACAGTGCTGAACAACAGACATATCCAACAAAGGTCCCTACAGTTCCCGTGGCTACAGTTGCGGCTCCCCCTCCACCAGACCCCTGGCCCAACGGTTCTGGTCGGGCCCCTTGCCAGCGGCGCTCCTGCACTTTCTGCTCCACGGCTGTGTAGGTTTCCCTGAGCCCCGGTGACATCTATGTGGCTCCAGCCTCAAGGTATTGCCAGCTCCTTATTCAAGTCTCTGCGTGACCATCTATAGGCTGCTGTAAAACTTGGTGATTACATTCACTTTTTATAAAATAAAGAGTTTTTGCTTCATACCTGAGGATTTTGTATATGACTGTTGTTCAGCGCTGTCTTTTCCCCTGATTGTCTATTTTCATTTCATTGGTCTATGAGTTTTGGACAGCAGCGACCACAGCTCCATTTATTCATTTGGTTGTTTGCTTGGAATTTTTTCTATGCTCCTGGACATTTGTTTTCTACATACTGTGCACAACTCCCCAATGATTGGCTAAAGCACAATAAACATTCAGGTTGCCCATTTGCCTTGCTCAACCTCTTAAGTTTCATAAGTCATAAGCAATCAAACCTACAGCCTGTGAGATTCAGATCAGCCCAAAGCAATCAACAACAGCTCCACTGATTACAGGGGAGCCAAAAAGACCTAAATTTGCCTGCCATCCTAGCAACCTAACTAGTAGGGTGCAACACTAAAAACCACTGTAGGAGTTAGCGCTTCATACAGTGATAGCCACAATCTTCCAGATTCTGGTTGAGCGGCTTACCCACTGTACATTAAACGCAGAGGGTAATTTATTGCGCACTGCCACCATACAGAAAACACCTTGTAATTTTTTCTGTGAATACAGGCCATTTTCTGATTGAACGGAGGACAGGAGGGGTAGATGATGCCACAATTTACCCTAGTACAATCAGAGAATGCCTTGTATTCATGATAGAATACAAGAAGCTCTCTGAATGGCAGTGGTGCTACATGAGCAACCCCTTGTGGTCAGTGTGCAAAATAGAAGTCACCTGAGCAGCACCCGGAGGAATGCGGCTATCACTGTATGTAGCACAGGCTACTAGAGTAGGTCCTTCAGATATAAAATATAGATAATTACATAGTGTCAAATGTAATTGGCAAATTAGGTAAATTGGCAATAAAGATAATTCCTGGAGTTCCGCTTTAAGAAGATCCTGTCACCAACTTAAAGCGGACCTTCCAAAATAGAAGGTCTTTTTCCTTGTTAGAAAAAGATTTACCAATAAAAGTTTAAAAAAACTACTCCCCTTGGTCCCAGCTTACCAGGAGGCACAGGTGATGTTGCTGTGCTTTACCACTGCCTTCTGGATAGCTGGGCTCTTGAAAAAATTTGAACATGCAATTCAGCCCAGGAATGCATTCTTGCGAGATTTTAAGTGGCCGAGAGACAGCAGTAAGGGACAGTGATATCACCTCAACCTCCTATAAACTGGGACCAACCTATTTTTAATTAAATCAGGGGCCCCTAATGACGTCATATGTGACGAAATGCGTAGGATGGAGCCACTGGTTTCTGGATGAAGTCCAATTCTCCGGCATTTTATGTGCTTTAACTCAATGTATCCACATGAGTGTATTCTTAATTATTAAATTGTTTTTACTTGACATTATTACACTATGTGGATTATCTTTTTATTCCATGTTCCTCACTACATGTCCTAATACTGTTTGTCAGTCTGGAGTATAGCGAATTCATTACTAGGTGCTGAGACCACAGAGGGCAGAATTTCCTATGGTTTTGATACCTGGAGGTTTTTTGTGAGGGCTGTTCCATAATCTGGGATTCTGGCTTGATTATTGTAAATAAAGCGCACATAGACCATTGTCATAAGGGGGTCATATACGTTCTGGTAAGCATAGCATGAGTGTGGCTGGTGACACCTTGGCTTTCCTGTGATTTCCAACTTCCATCATGGGACTCTAATAATCTTCCATCATGGGACTCTAATAATCTTAACTGTTGAAATTCTCCTTGTTTTGGACTTTTTTGGAGCTGTTTTTCTCCTTTTTTAGAGTCACATATTAATTAATTTTGTCACTCAATAATATTGAGATATTGATATTTTTAAGAGTGTATATTGCTCACAATTTTATGTTTATTGATACACTTAAGCACTGGACTGTTTTTAATTGAAATATGTGAAATGTCATCTGTCAAGTGTACAGCAGCTGTTTGCACAAACTTCTCACCATTAGCGCAGATTTATTTTGTTTTGTCTTTTTTTTATTCACTTGCAATGTGCCTCTGAACATGCTAGAAAATGTGATTACTGCAGGATGATTCAATACTCTAGCACAGACCCCCTCCACACGTCATAGCCTTCTTCTCTTCTGGGAGTCTCTAATTACTGTTTGTGCTGGCCCAGCTCCTCTGCCTCTTTCTTTATCTTTTTAGATAACTTTTTTATTTAGCAGCTGACGAAGGAGTGAATGGGAATACTACAAAGCTGCCTTTGCCAACCAGGGTTTTATGGAACTCTAAGGTTTATCCAGAGGTTGGGGTTCCTTGAGTTGTGGCTGAATAGCCTGCCATCTGATGGTGCTATGTAATTCCAGGGCCAACACCATTTGTCAGGGTTAACTGCATGACATCAATTAACCTTTTAGCTGTCTTTATGGTGGTCATCTGGCCCCAAGGGTTGCATTCTTCCTACCAACTGTAGAACCCTCCCTAGCGCAGGATAATAGGTATGTTTCGTTTTTGTCTTTTTCTGTAGTCAATGGAGCAGATACTGTTTGGTTTGATCTGTTCAGGGTTGTATAGGCTGGGAGTTTGATTGCTACCCCCTGCCTCTAGAAGACTTTTCTAGAGCCTAAGAGGAAGAATTACAATAACCAGACTGAATATTGATCAGGGCTTAGCCAATCCCTGGGGAGGTGTGCCCAGATGGTGGCTGGGAAGCTGGTAAATGATCTGGAACACTGGAGAGATTGTCTTTACCCAGGAAGCAGAGTTCCAAGCCTCAAGGGGCTCTTGCCCCTGAAGCAGCCTGTGGACTGTGTTGCTGTTCTGTGACTGTGAGGTCTCAGTGGTGGCAGAGTTGGGACCTGGTCATGATCTCGGACTGACTGCAGGACTTCACCAAAGGGGGGGGGGGTAACCTCATGGGGACCATGAGACTTGCCTCATGGTCCCCAGTTGTGAGACCTTAGACAAGCGAAATGAACTTTGGCACCCCAGATGTTTTGGAACTGCATTTCCCATGATGCTCAACTACACTGAAGAGTGCATGAGCATCATGGGAAATGTAGTTCCAAAACATCTGGGGTGCCAAGGTTAACCAGCACTGCCTTAGACTGTCCATTATTCACAGTTGCTGAAGGAAAAGACTGTCCTCTAATTGCTAAGCACTAACCGTTTTGGAGTATCCCATGCCCTAATCCCTCTCCTGCTAAAAGTTTTAACCGTTATCATATCAAGTTTTACAATCGCAAAAAGACAACCCCTGGACTGTTTATTGAAGTCTGAGTGAATGGACATTTGCTTGGGTGGTTGGTAAACTCTATGCTGTTTGGAGGAGAACCAGTTAAAATCAGCAGCCCCTGTGGGGGTAGCACTGCATACCCATCAATGTGGAGGGCATTTTTCCCATTGATGTCTGGAGTGATGGTTAAGGGTTCCCTGAGATCTGAAAATTATTTTAGAGTTTAAAAAAAAGTTGAGAAAGGCTGGTATAGCGTGTCACTTGAGTGATAGCTCTGCGTCTGCAGGGGTTTGTTTACACCACATCCAAGATGGCGGAACCCAGCAGCAGTCTCTCAGCTTTTTAATTGTTGACACAAGGGAGGCTATTAGTGGTAAATAACATGTATAAAATATGTCCAATGCATTTATCATGTTATGGGAAGATTTCTGTAGAAACGAATGGTCTGTTGACAGGTTCCCTTTAATCAGGACTCCACGGTAAAAAACGAATTCCTGCATGCTCCATTCATTTTCCTGGACAGATAACCACATTTCATTATAGATCCTAGCAGTTTTGTTTCACCAGACTGCCTGTTTTTCTCCAGTTTCACGTTTCTTATAAACAACGTCTGCTTTTTCTTTTTTTCTTTCGGTGACTCATTGCAAGTATTGAACGTCTCCATATGTTTATAAAAATGATTTTTGAATGATTGCCATGGCTGCAGTGTGATTATGTCAGGCTTAAATGGAAAACAGCTTTGTAAAGCCACAGAATAAAAACAGACCCACATTTGTGTTATGGATTCTAATATTAGACGGGGTCCCAATCAAGTCAAAGAATTGCTAATAATAATCGCTCCATTTTACCATGGAAGGAGTCTGTACATTTTGGGGTCTTTATAAAACATTTTGCTGTCAAAAACAATCCCCATAATGTGTCCAATATGTGCATTTCCGATGATATTTGTTTTCTCCATCTAGTGGCCATAATGCTGTATTTCCCTGATTGCAGTATTTCAGGGAAATATCGCATTATGGGCACTAGATGGCGCTGACAATTGTGTGAATGATGGAGTATTTGTGCAGCAAATTTTTAAAAACTAGATCCCTTTAAAATGGTTGTAAACTCTGCCCCCCCAATTTTGTCCCGTGTAAATCAGCATAAAAACCCTAATGAACACAGCTTGTAGATATCTCCTTACTTGCTTAGTATTGTTGTAATCCTTTTTGTTCTTTAGAATGACATCACTGAGCATGCCCAGATCTCCTCTGATTTACGGCACACTCTCTATGTGCTTTGTCTATCTGTTATCAGGACTTTCTATGGCACAACACTGAAATCCCAGGAGGCTGCATAATCATTCAGATATTCCTCCTACACCCCCATGTGACCATGTGACATCACATGCAGGTTAAACCTGGCCATTACTGAAGTCTTATCTGCTGAAGCTGATAAGACTGACACAGGCAAACATTAGACAATCAGCACAAGTAAATATGAAATAAAACAAGTCAGCTATGAACAGGGAAGCAGGGTTGCCATAGAAACATTGGATTGAGAAGGAGGCTTGGTTAACAGTACAGGAAGTGCTGAATGTAAGGGCGGAAATACACTCCACTGTGGACTCAGAAAACAATACTTAAGATGGTGCTGCCTAACCCCTGGAAACAAGTTTTTTTTAAGTTTCTTTAAACAGTAAGTAATATGCGATTTGGGTTGGATTACAGTGGCTATAGTTTGATAATTAAAATGGACTAAATGAAAAGAAGCATCAGAGTGGGAGAGTTTACTTCCTCTTTAAAAGTTGAACTTCAAGCAAACATAAAAAATAAAACACATTTTCAAAATTGGAAAGTGAAAGTACTTAAGCCTATCCCTATATTTGCTTTCTGTAATCCAGCGAGCAGAGGCATTCTGATTGGCAGATGGAGACTCAGCACTTTGATCCAGCTGGGGCTCTGTGCTGTTAGCCTACCGCTGAGAACATGCCTACAAATAGAGAATAATAGACTTCCTGTTATAGGGTGACAACACTCAGCACCCGTGTCCCAATTGTGCTCCTCTAGTCTGCATTCACAGCTCGTGTTTTTAGAATGCAGGCAAAATCGTGCTGCATTTTTTGCATGCTTGTGAATGAATGAATGAATGAAATACTTGTATAGCGCACAATGCGAACTGAATCGCCTCTAGGCGCTGTGGCGAGCTTTGATCATCTGCTAAAAGAGGAAGGTCTTGAGTTTTTTCCTGCGTTTTTTTTGCGTTTTTTTTGCCACACACATAGGGAAGCCCAATAATTTAAATGGATTGCCCTACACATGACCAATGCTCCTAAATAGCTCATGTAGCTTTTTGAAAGTTGAGAATTGAACTGTGAATTTTGACGCATTTGGCGTGTGTATAAATGTGCCATTCGTTTAGTTCCGAATTCGTTTTTTTGACGAATTTTGACAAATTCGGTAATTCCGAAAATTTCAGAATTTCCAAATTTTTACATTTCCGAAATTTCGAATTTCCAAATTTTCAAATTCGGAATTTCAGAAATTCGGAAATTCTAAATTTCTAAAAACCGTTTTAAATATGTAAACACCAAAATCTCAAAACTAGACTGGTCCTTAAGTGGTTAAACGATGCTCAATTGGTACTAAGGGGCACAAAGTGTGCCAAGAAAATATCCCCCACACCATTACACCCCCACCAGCCTGAGCCGGTGATACAAGGCAGGATGGATCCATGCTTTCATGTTGTTTACACCAAATTCTGACCCCAACATCTGAATGTTGCAGGTGAAATCGAGACTCATCAGACCAGGCAATAGTTTTCCAATCTTCTATTGTCCAATTTTGGTGATCCTGTGCCAATTGTAGCCTCAGTTTCCTGTTCTTAGCAAAGTGTGATTTCTTCAGTGTTGTCACATGAAAAGATAGAATAAAATATTTACAAAAATGTGAGGGGTGTACTTACTTTTGTGAGATACTGTATATGCCGCTCATTCAGCTCTATGGACAACAGAGCGTTGTAACGCAGATTATATTACATTTGTGTGCATTGCCCTGTATAAAAAGTGTGGCATGCCTACATAGACTGCTGCTGTTTTTGCTGTGCTCTTGCATCGAGTCTCACATCAATGCAGCTCAGTGCACCAGGTGTGAACGAGCACTTATATGGACATTAGAGTGTTAGCTCCTATGGGGCAAGGACTGACGTCAGTGGTTCATAGAAGAAGTAAGCACTGTGGGAAAAGAGGCAAGGCTATATAATTACCTCTTGCCTCTGTATAATAACGTACTGTACATTGCGCTGAAAGCAGTTGTGGACACTTAGAAGACGGTTCTATTGTCTCTTCCAAGTGGAAGCCCATGATCTACGAGTAAATAGCTCGTAGTACCATGCCGCTCCGTGTTTACACAAGGGGTAATTCATTCAGCCTCTGTTGTTCTTCTCCTTTTCCAAAGATCTGTTCCAGCTTGCCCGGGGCCCCCGTAGCAGAGCGCATGTTGTTCGGTCAGAAGAGCGGAGCATGAATTGACAATTAGAGTCTGTAGGCTTGGAATGTCCCAGGCCGTCGGCGCGGCCTTGTGGGACGCTGCTTGCAGGGTAGCTCAAACTACTTAAAATGGATAGGCCACATACCGGTAATTCTTTTTTATTTTTGTTTTCAGCCCTGGTTCACACTGAATGTGGCTTTGAAATTTTGCAAAATCACTTGAAATCATGCAAGTTAGCCAGTGCGACTTCACACGTGACTTGGCTGACATGTGTGTGTGACTTCATGTACACATGTCTATTCAAGTCGCACCTGAAATCACCAAAAATAGTGCAGGCTGTACTTTTTCAAATCGGTGCAACACCGCAAAGTCGCCATCGCACCGATTTGAACGGTTCCATTTCCAACAATAGGGTGCGAATTGTCATGCGATTTCGGCCAGTCAAATCGCATTGTCAAGTCGCATCTGTGTGAACAGGGGCTCAAAGTGAACTCAACTACTGGAGGCAGCCAGGTACATTAGGGAAAATAATGATTTGATACTCAGATTTTGTAGGTTTGTCCGCTTACAAAGAAATGAAGTGTCTATCATTTTTATCATAGGTGTATTTTCAGACCCCTTTCACACTGGGGCATTTTGCAGGCACTATAGCATTAAAAATAGCGCCTGCAAACCGCCCTAAAAAACAGCTGCTCCATTCACTCCAGTGTGAAAGCCCTAGGGCTTTCACACTGGAGCGGTGCGCTGGCAGGGCGTTACAAAAAGTAACAGCTCCTCCCCATTGAAATCAATGGGCCAGCGCTACTATGCCGCTAGCAAAACGCCACTGTGGCTGCATTTTACAGGCAGATTTAACCCCTTTATGGCCGCTAGCAGGGGGTTAAACCTGCCCCTCTAGAGGCCGAATAGCGCTGCTAAAACGATGGTTAAGCGGCGCTAAAAATAGCGACGCTTTACCACTGACGCCTGGGGCGGCGCAGGGTGAAAGGGCTCTAAATGATAGAGATAGAATATCAACCAAAAATCCCCCCAAAAAACACGATACAAATATTAGTTCAGCAGTTCAGGGAGTAAAATAAGTATTTGATCCCCAAGCAAAACATGACTTAGTACTTGGTGGGGAACCCCTTGTTGGCAATCACAGAGGTAAGACATTTCTTGTAGTTGGTGACCAGGTTTGCACACATCTCGGGAGGGATTTTGTTCTACTCTTCTTTACAGATCTTCTCTAAATCCTTAAGGTTTCTTGGCTGTTGATTGGCAACTGGAAGTTACAATGCAGTAAAATGTTTGTCCCCGCACACTGAATTCACATTGACTTACATGATAAAATGCAGGGGAAACGGATGTACATCATGCGGGTTCTAATGCGCGTTGACTTGTGTTAATCTGCATCTTAGCGCACTTGTAGAATGCAGGGCAGCGCATACACGATTGTTTTTTACGTATCCTGTTCATATTACAACGCCGCGTTGACCTGTGTTCTGTTAAAATGCAACATGTACCTGTAGCAGAGACCCGGGCCTCTTTATGCCTAATGGTGACCTCCAGAGTTATGGACAGCTGACATTCTTCTGTGTAGAGTGGGTTACGAGGCATGGTAGGTGTATTGCAAGATGAACAGGTGGGTGCCAGACACTTTTTGAATGCAAAGAGATTTATTGTCTCTTAAACAGAACTATAGGAGAGCGGGTTGGGGCCAGGACACCCTTAGGTAGATGCAATGTTAATTGTCAGACTCCGAGACTTCTATAGGAAGACAGCTATACAGGTGAAGGCTTCCAGCCAGACCCCACTTCTTTATAGGTAGGACGCTGTCTCCTATGGCAACAATCTTGTAGTAGTTACTAACAGTATTGGTATTCAACTATTTGCAACTCGAACAGTTCTCCTTACCCCACACTCTCACTGTGGGTCTTCACTCAACGAGCTCCCAGTTTCTCTCACCAGACTTCAGATCCACCAGCCACTGGATCCCCTGAGCTCCTCCACTTTAGCTCTCAGTATCTTCCTCAAGCTTCACCCCTGCTTCCCTGCTGGGTCCCTGGCTTGGCACTCACAAATACTCTTCAAGCTTCACCCCTGCTGACACCAGGGCTCGAGTCCTGCGGGAACGCGTGGGAACGGCGTCCCTGCACTTTTTTCACAGCAGGAACGCCGTTCCCTTTGCAGGACCAGAGCCGCCCGACTCGCCCGAGGCTCTAACACAGCCTGTTAGCTGTGTTCTCTTCACAGAGCTGACATTGGAAGAGCAGCACAGCTATGCACGGAGGGCAGGGGCTGGTCCAGTTAACTGATTGGTTAATAGAACCGCTCTGCATTCTATCAACCAATCAGTTAACTGAGGCAGGACCCGCCCTCTGTCCATCCCTTTGCTGCACTTCCGATGTCAGCTCTGTGCCTCTGATGCCATCTGCTGTGTCCTGTGTAAGGTAAGAAAGGGGGTGAGGACAGGAATGTGAAGAGGGGTTCTAGAAAGGGGGTGAGGAAAGGAATGTGAAGGGGGGTTCTATAAAGGGGTGAGGACAGGAATGTGAATAAGGGTGCTATAAAGGGGCTGAGGACAGTTTAAATTTTAAAACTGGCTACTTGGTCATCTCCTGTACTGTCGCATTCGCAGTCTGGTCATCTCCTGTACTGTCACATTCGCAGTCTGGTCATCTCCTGTACTGTCACATTCGCAGTCTGGTCATCTCCTGTCAGGGCTCGAGTCCTGCGGGAACGCGTGGGAACGGCGTCCCTGCACTTTTTTCACAGCAGGAACGCCGTTCCCTTTGCAGGACCAGAGCTGCCCGACTCGCCCGAGGCTCTAACACAGCCTGTTAGCTGTGTTCTCTTCACAGAGCTGACATCGGAAGAGCAGCACAGCTATGCACGGAGGGCAGGGGCTGGTCCAGTTAACTGATTGGTTAATAGAACCGCTCTGCATTCTATCAACCAATCAGTTAACTGAGGCAGGACCCGCCCTCTGTCCATCCCTTTGCTGCACTTCCAATGTCAGCTCTGTGCCTCTGATGCCATCTGCTGTGTCCTGTGTAAGGTAAGAAAGGGGGTGAGGACAGGAATGTGAAGAGGGGTTCTAGAAAGGGGGTGAGGAAAGGAATGTGAAGGGGGGTTCTATAAAGGGGTGAGGACAGGAATGTGAATAAGGGTGCTATAAAGGGGCTGAGGACAGGTTTAAATTTTAAAACTGGCTACTTGGTCATCTTCTGTACTATGTCACATTCGCAGTCTGGTCATCTCCTGTACTGTCACATTCGCAGTCTGGTCATCTCCTGTAGTCGCATTCGCAGTCTGGTCATCTTCTGTACTATGTCACATTCGCAGTCTGGTCATCTCCTGTACTGTCACATTCGTAGTCTGGTCATCTCCTGTACTGTCACATTCGTAGTCTGGTCATCTCCTGTACTGTCACATTCGTAGTCTGGTCATCTCCTGTACTGTCACATTCGCAGTCTGGTCATCTCCTGTACTGTCACATTCGTAGTCTGGTCATCTCCTGTACTGTCACATTCGTAGTCTGGTCATCTCCTGTACTGTCACATTCGTAGTCTGGTCATCTCCTGTACTGTCACATTCGTAGTCTGGTCATCTCCTGTACTGTCACATTCGCAGTCTGGTCATCTTCTGTACTATGTCGCATTCGCAGTCTGGTCATCTTCTGTACTATGTCGCATTCGCAGTCTGGTCATCTCCTGTACTATGTCGCATTCGCAGTCTGGTCATCTCCTGTACTGTCACATTCGCAGTCTGGTCATCTCCTGTATTATGTCGCATTCACAGTCTGGTCATCTCCTGTATTATGTCGCATTCGCAGTCTGGTCATTTCCTGTAGTCGCATTCGCAGTCTGGTCATCTCCTGTACTATGTCGCATTCGCAGTCTGGTCATCTCCTGTACTATGTCGCATTCGCAGTCTGGTCATCTCCTGTACTATGTCGCATTCGCAGTCTGGTCATCTCCTGTAGTCGCATTCACAGTCTGATCATCTACTGTAGTCACATTCGCAGTCTGGTCATCTCCTGTACTATGTCGCATTTGCAGTCTGGTCATCTCCTGTACTATGTCGCATTTGCAGTCTGGTCATCTCCTGTACTATGTCGCATTTGCAGTCTGGTCATCTCCTGTACTATGTCGCATTTGCAGTCTGGTCATCTCCTGTACTATGTCACATTTGCAGTCTGGTCATCTCCTGTACTATGTCGCATTTGCAGTCTGGTCATCTCCTGTACTATGTCGCATTTGCAGTCTGGTCATCTCCTGTACTATGTCGCATTCGCAGTCTGGTCATCTCCTGTACTATGTCGCATTCGCAGTCTGGTCATCTCCTGTACTATGTCGCATTCGCAGTCTGGTCATCTCCTGTAGTCGCATTCACAGTCTGATCATCTACTGTAGTCACATTCGCAGTCTGGTCATCTCCTGTACTATGTCGCATTTGCAGTCTGGTCATCTCCTGTACTATGTCGCATTTGCAGTCTGGTCATCTCCTGTACTATGTCGCATTTGCAGTCTGGTCATCTCCTGTACTATGTTGCATTCGCAGTCTGGTCATCTCCTGTAGTCGCATTTGCAGTCTGGGCATCTCTTGTAGCATGTCGCATTTGCAGTCACTGTATTTTATGTGAAATATATATATATATGCATATGAGCGTATAATTATTATTTTTTTGGTGGGGGAGTGGATCCTGGGTGGGAGTTCCCACACTTTTTTCCCCAGGACTTGACCCCTGACTGACACGTTGGGTCCCTGGCTTGGCACTCACAAATACTCTTCAAGATCACCTCAGCTGACACGTTGGGTCCCTGGCTTGGCACTTCACATGCGTTACCTTTGCTGTCCCGCTGGGTCCCTGGCTTGCCACTTTTCCCACTTCTTCACCGTCCCCGGCTGGCGAGCAGTCTGCTCTGGTACTGGCCTCAGCTCACTCACAGTGGTCTCTGGTAGCAAGGTGGATGGTCCCTTATTGGTGGCAGCTTTCCTTCTACCTCCAACCAAAACTGGTTCCCCGGCCAGAACCGTTACTTCTGGTTGGACTGTAAGCCAGCAGTCTCAACTCTGTGCTGCTCTCTTGCTTCTGAATAGGCCCTCAGACAGCCTAGCAGCCAGATGTCCCTGGGATAGGCCTAAGGCTTATGGCCTAGAAGCCTGGAGCGACATAACACACGTCCACCCAGACAGCCGTCCAGATGGCACAGAACCCCGATCACCTGACTCCACCCAAATAAATAGGCTCTCCCAGCAGGCCAAGGGACCCAAGAAAATCCCTGCCCATTGGCTGAGACACCCCATTCATTCCTAATCTGTCCTTGCTATGACCTTGTATCATCCATTGTCACCAGCTACACGGCCATCTAGTGGCAGAAGAGAGAAGTACAGCAATTCCAGAATTAGGGGGAAATCGATTGACTTCCTAACAATTTCCCAAGGCAACTAAATATAATAGCAGCCTTGCCTAAACATCAGGGTGTTACATACGCATTTTAATACTGGACACAACAAAGGATTCAATGAAGGTGCCTGTGACTATGTCAGGAGGGTCAAGGGCTAGATTGATTAGAGTGATCCATTGCAATACCATGGCTCTACACTAGCAGAATTTTGTTCAGGAAAAAATTTTTTTTGGAAAGTTTATGTGATTTTCTAACTTCAAATTGATGCCGTCGAAACTGATGATCATGTTTGTCACCAACCATGCTTTTAATGAGGAGAGACTGGCTGCCCTCTCCCACCTGGGCAGCACAGAGACTAAGTGGTTAGCACTACCGCCTGGCAGGAATCTCAAGAATCAAGATTCTTGTTCAAATCCCAACCACGGCACTACCTGGGTGGGTTTCCTCCCACACTTCAAAGACATGCGGGTCTGTTAATTGGCTACGGTCAAAATTGGCCCTTCCTTTTTGTACGCTCCTCGGGAGCAAATGTAAAAAGCAAATGATCGTAACCACAGTAACAAGAAAATAGGAGAAGGATGGAAATTTTTTCTCAAACTAACAAAAGTCTGTGAATATGGTTTTTATTCAGAAAAAATTATACTAATTGTAATGCACATGTGCATCCTGAAATTGCAACTAGAACAGCAACAGCATTGTCATGGCAATTTTCTGGTTTTCATACAAAATCTGGAGTCCGTAATAGTACTATTGAATGATCTTTAAATTTTTTTTCTGAATTTACGTACAAAAATTTTAATAAAGTTCTACTGGTGTAAGGCCAGCTTTAAGGCCCCTTTCACACTGGGGTGGTTTTCAGGCGCTACAGCGCTAAAAATAGCGCCTGTGTAGCGCCTGAAAAAAACGGCCCCTTTCACTCCAGCGGTGCGCTAGCAGGACGTTGAAAAAAGTCCTGCTAGCCACATCTTTGGAGCGGTGAAAGGAGCCGTGTATTCACCACTCCTAGACCGCTCCTACCCATTGAAATCAATGGTTTTAACCCTTTTTCGTACACTAGCGGGGGTTAAAACCACCCCGCTAGCGGCCGCAGACCGCCGCTAAAACGACGGTAAAGCACCGCTAAAAATAGGCCTAAGGAAAAGACTGTGGCTGCCCTCCCAGGATCATAGACCTGTCTGGCTGCTATTAAAAGGCCAACTACTACCAGAACCCCTGAACTAGTCTGATTGTTTGGGGTATCCTGTACCCCTAACCCTATCTCCTAGAATTGAGTTCAGCAACAAATTGTAAAAAAAAAAAACTAAAGTGACTGGAGCCCACCTTATTTTTCTGCCCACCATATGCCAAGAACCTAATGGCCCGTACACACAATCCAAAAATCATACAAAAAATACCGCTTTTTGAAGTAATCGTACGATAATCGGATCATTAGTACAGAGCTTTCGAGAGCCGATCGCAACAGTTCAGCTGATATTATCCAATCGGACAAGCACGAAAATTTTCCTCGTACGATACCCGATCGTACGATTTTCGTTTAATCAGTACAGTTGTCATCCGAAAATACAATACAAATACACTACATTTTTTTATTCGGTCGTTCTAGAATTTTCCTAACTTTAGTAAGCTCTTCATGTTCGATATGCGACTAGCATGCAAAAAAAAACAAAAACAGACGCTTTTCGGATCGTGTGTACGGGGCATAAGCCTGAGATGGAAATGTTAGCCTTAGTAGGACAGTTTGCATCATTCCAAGAAAAGGAGTGCTATGCATCTAGGGTTGCTACCTGGCCAGGATTCACCTGGGCAGTCCGGGTTTTAAATCAGGTGAACTGAAACCCGGACACATTATTCAACTAGGAATGTGGCTTGGAACAGGGCCTGATAGGAGGGTGAAGGGGCGCTATGTATGCCATATTACTATTCTCTTTGGAGTGCCCAAAGGTGTCCCAGGTCTGTTACAATACTATAGTGTATGCTAAAACCAAAAAAATTTACTCTGCGCCACTAAAGTGTTCGGGTTTGACTTGAAGAAAAAGTGGCAACCCTATATATATATCACATCTGAGGACTAGTAAGCTTCACTTTAACTGATCTATCTAATGTAAGTTGACATCAACAGCAAGTTACTGGCACAGCCAAATTTTGCTGGCATTTCCAAAGGTTACAAAATTACAGTTTTAAGTGCAGATTTCAGTATTTAGGCTACAAAAAGTACAACATACAATTAGCAATGTGATAGATATTAAAGTGTTACAAAACCCAGTACAGTGGAACCTTAGTTAACGAATAACGTGGTTAACGAGCGTTTTGAAAGACAGGCAACTTTATTTATTTTTTATTCCAAGTGTTGTCTCGCAAAACGAGCAGAATTCAAGTTAATGGGGTGTGCAGTACCGCATTTGGCCAGAGGTGTGGGGGCGCCCGTGACACTCGGAGTGGTTCGGAGCCGTTCAGGAAATACTCAGAATCATTCGGAAATACTTGGAAACACTCGGAAATACTCAGTTCCCAAGTGTTTCTGAGGCTTTCCGAGTTCAGCCGAGCTGTCCCTGAGTATTTCCGAGGCTCTCTGGCACCCCCCACCTATGGTCACATGCGGTATTGCATTCAATAGAAGTCAATGCATAACAAATTATCTTCTTTTCCATTGACTTCTATGGGGAAACTCGCTTTGATATACGAGTGCTTTGGATTACAAGCATTCTCCTGGAACGGATTATTCTCGTAAAACCAAGGTTCCACTGTAATATGAAAGTAGTTCACCCCCCACAGTGTTCACAGCTTATAAACCTTTTTACGTTAAAATACTGCCACTAGATACCTTTATGGATGATCTGTCTACCACAGTTACATGATAAAATGCACAGTTTCTCCAGTGCTGAGAGTTCAGGTAGGAGGAGATTTCCACTTCAGCCTGTATACACTCCCACATGTGTGATGTCAGTATCATGTGACCTGGCTAGCTCTGAGAACAAGCAAATGTTCTCTTCAGCAAAAAAGACACAACTGTGCATGTGCAGTTCGGCTACCCTGCCTGTGTGTTAGCTGGCTTTCCCCAGATAGACAGTGCAGGAGGGGGAGGATCTGTGCATACAGGATAAAGCAGCCTTTTTACACAATGTGGAGGATTAACCCCTTAAGTTCCACAGTGAGCATAACAAGCATGCTATGCTGCATGTACAGACTGATTTTACTGTTGTGGGTTTAGTAACACTTTAAGGTAGGGTTGCCACCTTTTCTTCAAGTCAAACCCGAACACTTTTGCGTCACAAGCCTCCCCCTTTACATCAGAATCCACAGAGTTCCCCTTTTACATCTGAACTCAGAGTTTCCTTTCACTGTAAGGGGGGACTCTGATGTAAGGGAGAACTCTGGGGACTCTAACATAAGGGATGCTCTGGGAATACTGAGGGTGTACACTGAGAACTCTGATGTACGGAGAAGATTCTGATGTAAGGGGAAACACTGTGGCCTCTGGTGTAAAGGGGAACTCTGATGTAAGGGGTGCTCTGAGAACCCTGATTTACCTTAGTGTACTGAGAGGCAAGAGAGAGAAGGGGAAGACTTCAGATGGATGGATGGATGGTGAGCTCACTCACCCCTTGGCAGTCAACACCTCTCATCCATATGGATCTGAGGCTGCTGGACTTCACATTTCTGAGGCACAGTGCCAGGGATTGGAGTGTGGGCAGACAAAGAGAGGTGGGGGGAAGAGGTGCAGTTCAAGCCCTCTCTCCTCTGCCCTCTGTATGTGTTGGGGGGGGGGCGTGTTAGTGCTGGCTTTGGGCAGTGTGAAAGAATGTAACAGACACTCTCAGCTTAGATAACTGCAGTCAGTAACTCTAGCCATAGTCCAGTCTAAATAATGTGTCCGGGTTTCAGACAGTCCAAAACCTGGACACATGATTCCAAACCCGAACTGTCCGGGTGAATCCCGGACAGGTGGCAACCCTACTTTAAGGCAAAAAACATATTTCTTATTTTCTTTTTGATATGGTAAATAAGTAGCTTAGGGAAAGGACTCAGGAGGGCAAGAAAATAGAATGGACGTCACACACATGAAATTGACTCTCACAGTGACACTGACAGCAGTGTGCAGCAGCACAGATCAACAGGACACGTCCCCTCCTGAGTAACAGTGACATTCTGTCTCCACGCCAGGTGGTCCCTTCAGTCCACTCCAGTCAAAGTAGCACTGACAGTCCCGCTCCCGGCTTGTCTTGCTCCCGCACATGAGGCTCTGGCCACTCCGCCCGGCTCCCTTGCACCATGACATCACGCGACACGCTTTGTCACCACCTCCACCAGAAACCTCCCCCCACTCAGGCACTCGAATGGTCTCAGCCGGCTACCGACCTGAACTGTGCATGCGATGTTCTGAGCCAAGTGTCGCCACCATATTTTTGACTGGCGACCTTTTTCCTCTTACTGGCTTTTACCGGCAGGAGAAAAGTGCCTGTTTTTTGCTGGCTGCCAGTAAAAGGCTGGCAACACTGTCTGGTACAGTATATCTTTTTTTTTCTTTTTTTTTTGATAATTATAAAATATCCAATCCATGTATATTCCTCTCCTCCACAATGACCAGTATACCGTACATCCTCAGCACATCGTCTGTTTGGACTAAAGCTGGTTTATCAATCCTCAACATTAAACATCGCCTCTTATTTCTGTACCACTTTGTATTAGCTTATCTTAAGAGAGGTGACAAGTACATTGTTTGGAGGACACTGGAGACCTTGTGGTGCAAATTGCTGAGAGCATTGGCATTCTTCCTACAGCTCTTCCATGGTAGAGGTAACAGGATATGGAAGTTGCTGTAGATCTTGGCACAAGGCAGTAGGCTACAGCATTCCCTTACTCTATATTACAATGGGATTACAGAATATATTATTGAGCAGATGGCTGTGTAGAGATCTGAAGTTAGCTGTTTAAGCTTAGATGTGACGACTTGTAGCTTACAATTACGGGACACGATCTGCAAGCTGTTCCCATCAGTTCATCAGGACTGATAGGGTCCACCCAATCGCGGGGGAAGAGAAGAAAAAATGGATTCCCGCAAAAGTCTTTTGGGAATGGTCAGGAAATATTTGAGGTGATGACCACATATAGGAAGATATTATAGTAGTGTAGTTTACCAAGGTCACCAACCAAGATGGTTGCAAAAAAATATTATGGATTAGAAGAGGCTGTGATAACACTGTCTAAAAAGTTTTCCATCTGTACTGCTTTACAGCAGATGGGTTTTATTTCCTCTTTTTTTCCCCCTGCAAAGTACTGTAAAAGCATAATGGGCAGGCATGCATAGCATACTAGCCCATGACCAGTGTAGTCCAGATGTCCCCACCTATTTTACTGTTACCAACCCTTTATACTCCAACCCCCTTTTATCCCCTAAATAAAAGACCACACCGTTCTTATGGAGTATAATGGCCATAACAGCCTTTATTAAACAATCTGAATAAAACTCCAAATAACCTTAAATATAATCAACATATATAAACCTCAGAGAAACAACATGTTTCAACCCCCAATCTGTTGGTCAATGACGGAGCTACCTCCTTTTTCCACCATATATCACCAGTACACTGCGGGACCTTTTACCAAACATCATAGGCCTCCAGCTGTACCGCTCGGAGACAACCCCTTTCCCGCAGTGCAACCATACCAGTGTTCCTCCTCGCTCGGTCTCCCCGCGTGACTGCCCGGACTTAAGCACCGCCCCCTTTTTATATGGCCGCTCCTTCCGTCCAGTCCAGCCCCAATTCTCAGCCTACAACTCCTCCCCCTTTCCTTCTGTGTGTATGCTGCCCCCACCATGTTTCACGGTGGGGATGGTGTGTTCAGGGTTATGTGCAGTGTTCGTTTTGCGCCACACATAGCGTTTTGCTTTTATGCCCAAAAGTTCAATTTTGGTCTCATCTTACCAGAGCACCTTCTTCCACATGTTTTCTGTGTCCCCCACATGGCTTCTCCCAAACTACAAACAGGACTTCTTATGGCTTTCTTTCACCAATGTCTTTCTTCTTGTCACTCTTCCATAAAGGGCAGATTTGTGGAGAGCACGACTAATAGTTGTCCTGTGGACAGATTCTCCCCCCTGAGCTGTGGATCTCTGCAGCTCCTCCAGAGTTGCCATGGGCCTCTTGGCTCTTCTCTGATGAGTGCTCTCCTTGCCCGGCCTGTCAGTTTAGGTGGACAGCCATGTCTTGGTAGGTTTGCAGTTGTAAAAAGAGAAATCCACCGCTCCAGGCTGATCCACCAAGAAACTGGCCACTCCAAACAGATAGGGGTCCCAGGTGCAGGCTAATTGCACTAGCCAAATGAAGGAACCGAAAAAACTCTGGATAGCCGCACTCCGGATCAGGTAAAATAAGTTGTGCTTTTATTATTTCCACCAAAAAACCTTCACATCATACGAGTTACAGCAGCAAAGGGAATATAGAACAGGGAATGCTGACGCGTTTCATAATAAAAGCACAACTTATTTTACCTGATCCGGAGTGCGGCTATCCAGAGTTTTTTCGGTTCCTTCATTAGATTTGCAGTTGTGCCATACTCTTTCCATTTTTCCACTCTTTCCATTTTCAGATGATGGATGGATTGAACAGAGCTCTGTGAGATGTTCAAAGCTTGAGATTTTTTTTATAACCTAACCCTGCTTTTCACTTCTCCACAACTTTATCCCTGACCTGTCTGGTGTGTTCCTTGGCCTTCATGATGCAGTTTGTTCACTAAGGTTCTCTAAAAAAAACTCTGAGGGCTCCACAGAACAGCTGTATTTATACTGAAATTAAATTACACAGGTGGACTCCATTTACTAATTAGGTGACTTCTGAAGGCAATTGGTTCCACTAGATTTTACTTAGAGATATCACAGTTAAGGGAGCTGAATGCAAATGCACACCACACTTTTCACATATTTAGTTGTGAAAAATTTTGAAAACCATTTATCATATTTCTTCCAGTTTACAATTATGTGCCACTTTGTGTTTGTCTAGCACATAAAATACCAATAAAATACGTACAGGTTTTTGGATGTAACATGACAAAATGTGGAAAATCTCTAGGGATATGAATACTTTTTCAAGGCATTGTATGTGTGTGTGTTTGTGTATATATATATATATATATATATATATATATATATATATATATATATTCCTCCATTTCTAAGGCTTAATATACACCAAGTGGTCTGTCAGCGCAATCATTTATATTTTTCGGTAAATATATACCCAGCATATCATATATATATATATATATATATATATATATATATATATATATATACCCAGCGCACATCATTGTCCATAGATGTCACTTTAAAAACCTTTCCAGGTCATCAGTTTGGAATTGATCTTGAATGATGACCCTAGAATTATTGCATTTTCTCTGTCATTCATGGCTAAATGTAACGTGTAGTACAATTGTCGTTTGTGTTCATAGACACACCCACCACAGGCATTTGCATTCTTATGTGTGTATGTGGGGATTTTACAAATATTTTGTGTTTTTGTTTTTTTTTTTGCTCTATTTTTTATGTTATTTTTTTTTTTTTTTACAATTCACTTTATTGCTTTGGCACCCCAGATGTTTTGGAACTACATTTCCCATGATGCTCATGCCTTCTGCAGTGTAGTTGAGCATAATGGGAAATGTAGTTTCAAAACATCTGGGGTGCCAAGGTTCGCCATCACTGGACTATGATGTCTCCCCTGCCTTCCACTGAAGCTTATGGAGCACAGACCATGCTCCATTAGCTTCTTCTTAGAACCAAGAAGTGACATCATAGATGTCACTACCATGTTCATTCACTGGAGGGGGATCAGCGAATGGACTCTCACTGGTCTCCCTCTGTTTCACCCACTGATGCCAGTTATGCCACTCTTGGGTCCACAGATGAGACAGTGGAGTCTACGATAGATACATCATGGTGGGGGCTGTCTGGTGGGGCTGTGGTTCTTTCAGCAGACTGTTGAAGTGATTGGTCACCGCTTCAACGTAAAACCCCATCACAGGCTAAACAAATTTAAACACAATATTCAGGCACTTCCTGTAATAGGGTGACAACACGGTTTTCTCTGTCTCCTAACTGTCCTCTTGCATTGTCAACCTATCACATGCACTACCAGCATTGTCTACAAGTGGCCATGCCGACACAGATGACCGGAGACAAGAATGCAGATTAGGACTTTGGTGATCCTGATCTGCATACTTGTCCAAGGCCAGGGACTGAGAGTACTGAGGCCAGTGGGAAGAAAAACAGCCAGGGAACTAGCATTTTCAAAAGCACTTGTAGCATGGGCGGCATTTTTCTTTTATATCTTCACCTTAAAAGTGATCTCTTTATCCATCAGTCAGTTTGACATTACGATGTTTTCTAAAATACTTTGCTTGTCAAAAATGGCTATTTTCCAGGTTTCCATAGAAACTGTTGGCATGACTCTCGCCGAGGGTCCATTTCAGGACATCCTCCCAAGATTGCTCAATTCTGCATCAGCCTTCCTTCTTACAGTCCTATTCTCCCAGCTATGAATCTTAAAACAAAGGCAACCAAGTATAGCATCACCCTATTTTGCCCATCTGTCCCCCAAAATACTCTACCAGGGTACAAGAAGGACCTAAAGGAGAACGTCTCTCCAGCATTTTCATTTCTTTTTTTTTTTTTTGCCCCCTTACCTTGACAGTTGATTTGCCCATAAAAAAAAAAATAGCTCACCCCCGTTCAGCGCAGCAAATCTAGTCACCATCCATCCCAGCAAACCCCTAGACTGGTTTTTGAGCCAGAGGAAGAATGTTGAAATGCTGTGTGCCTGGCTGTGTGTGTTCTAAGGGAGGAAACAGGACCATATTTACCAGTGGCTCCTGCAGCATTGTGCAGAACTAATGCAGGTTATGTGGCCCAGAACCAGGGCACTGTTTCACACCCCTTCCCTGCTCCCCTACAGAGGGCCCGTGTGACAAAACACAGCTTAGATATACTTTATACACTCTCCAAAATAAACCGCACCCTGGGATTCCTCCGTTGCCAAACACTAAAACATTGGTGATGTCATCTCAGCCAAAAAGGCTTGGGTAACTCATTTTCAAACAGATACAGCGGCGCTGCCGAAACACTTATCACCCTTTAGCTGAAATCATATGACATGGGACTAACATTCATGGAGTCCCATGTCGGCCATATTTTAAATGAGGGATTATGGAACTGTGTAATAACTGCATGAGCAGTTCATATGACTAAAAGGGCTTTTTTGTTCCCTTTTATTGCTAGTTTTCCAAGCTAAACTAAAGTGTGCTCTAATTAAATATCAAAACCAGCTGAATGACCTGTTTCAAATTTGCCATTCATCTCCATTCCAAATCTTTGTCCTCTGGAGTTCCCTGCCTCTCAGATTGTTCATATGTAGCCCAGTTAAAAGTGGCTACAGATATAAAACGGTCTTTACCCAATCTAGTTGGTAATGGTCAGATGGGCCATGTGGGGTTCTCTGCATTTTCATATGCAGCCTTGTTAAAGGTGCCTACAGACATAAGATGATCTTCACTTGATCTGGCCAGTTATGGTCAAACTGGCCATGTTGAGCTCCCTTTTTCTCAAATCATTTATATGAAGCCTAGATGAAGGTGCCTACAGACATGCTATGATATTTACCAGATCCAGACCGTTTTGGTCAAATCGGCCATGTGGAGTTCCTTGCCTCTCTGATTTTTCTTATGCAGCCCAGTTAAAAGTGGCTACAGACGCTTGGGTGTGGGGGATCCTATTGAGGGCCCCATAGCCTATGCTGGTCTGCTTCTACACGAAAATGAGAAATGAGGGACGAGATCCACGGAACCATCCAGCGGTTCAGAAGTCCCCCAGGCAGAAGGATACCTCCCACTACAGCTTGGGTTAGGGCCCGTAGACATTATTATGTTTCCTCACTCTGGTGAAACTCAAGGCCCCAGGAGGGCTTGGGTGACGCCTTAGAGACTAACTGTTCTTAATTATATCTGCACACCGCACATATGTTACGTGGGATTTCTCAGTTTATTGCATATCATGATGCCCTGTGTTTATGTTCCTTATGGATGTCGTATTTTGTGTGCCTTTGACCTTGATATAAATAAAAGATTTGAAAAAAAAAGTGGCTACAGAAATAAAATAGTCTTTACCCAATCTAGTTGGTTATGGTCAGACGGGCCATGTGGGGTTCTGTGCATTTTCATATGCAGCCCAGTTAAAGGTGCCTACAGGCAAGATGATCTTCACTTGCCCTGGCCAGTTATGGTCAAACTGGCCATGTTGAGCTCCCTTCTTCTCAGATCATTTATATGAAGCCCAGATGAAGGTGCCTACAGACATGCTATGATCTTTACCAGATCCAGCCAGTTTTGGTCAAATCGGCCACGTGGAGTTCCCTGCCTCTCAGATTGTTCATATGCAGCCCAGTTAAAACTGGCTACAGGCATAAAACGGGCTTTATCCAATCTAGTTGGTTATGGTCAGATGGACCATGTGGGGTCCCTGCATTTTCACATGTAGCCCAGTTAAAGGTGCCTACAGGCAAGATGATCTTCACTTGATCTGGCCAGTTATGATCAAATTGGCCATGTTGAGCTCCCTTTTTCTAAGATCATTTATAAGAAGCCTAGATGAAGGTGCCTACAGACATGCTATGATCTTCACCAGATCCAGCCAGTTTGGGTCAAATCGGCCATATAGAGTTCCCTGCTTCTCACATTGTTCATATGGAGCCCAGTTAAAGATGCTTACAGACATAAGATGTAGGCTTGTGCAGTTCGTTTCGTAACGAATCGAAATTCGGCCGAATAAAAAAATAAAGAATAACAACGAATACGAAAGAAATATAATGAATGAATTTGAATGAATTCGGTAATTCTTTAAAGATCTAATGAAACAAAAGGTCAGCTCAAAGTAAATCTTATAGTCCAATAGATATAGGCAATATGTCAAGTACTTTTCTGCAGCAGAGAATGACATTTTGCGACCCGATTTTGGGGCCACATATCTTGGGGTCACTTATAGCTAGAAACCGCAAATTTGGTATACAAACACAATAGTACTAGCACTACAACATATACCAATTTGGAGTTTCTAGCACCAAGTGACGCCGAGATACATGGCCCTAAAGTCGGGTCACAAAATATTTTCGAATGCGGTTGAAATAATTTCGAATCATGTTGAAATAATTTCGAATCCGGTAGAAATATTTTCGAATTTGGTTGAAATATTTTCGAATGTGGCCGATTTTTCAAATTCGGTAGAAAACTAAACGAAATCCGAAAACGAATTTAAGGAAGTTAACGAATATAACTAAACGAAATTAATGAATTAACGAATTTAAAACGAAACGAAACTAAACAAATTTTTTCCTTTTGCACATGTCTAATAAGATGATCTTCACCTAATCTAACCAGTTATGGTCAAACCAGAAATGTGGAGTTCCCTGTATCCAAGATTGTTCATATGCGTAAGCTCTTTCTCTGTTTCAGACTCCCTTGCATGCACTCTTTCATTCCCATTGCAGTAGTCAGAGATTGTCCGACAATATAGTGGACCACGCATGTGCGCAAGCCTATTCGCAACAGCCACTGTTTGCCTCCCTGGTAGGGGCCCTATTACTTTGTGCAAGGGCCCATCATGCTGTTAAGGTGGCACTGATCAGGAGGCTGGCTGATCAAAGGACATTTTTCATGGCTAAAGAAGATGGGAGTTGTTGCCAATTTAAATTTTTACCGTATATACTCGAGTATAAGCCGAGATTTTCAGCCTCTTTTTTGAGGCTGAAAGTGCCCCCCTCGGCTTATACTCGAGTCATCGCCGTCTGCCTGCTCGATCAGCGTGTCGAGCAGACAGACGGCGGCCATTCTACTATTCAAAAGCCGCGCCTCCCTGTCTGTGATAGGCGGAACACTCAATTTCCCAGCAGTCAGTGGTCCGCCTATCACGGACATCCGCTCATCCTCATACTACGGACGAGGATGAGAGGATGTCCGTGATAGGCGGAACACAGACTGCTGGGAAATTGAGTGTTCCGCCTATCACAGACGGAGGCGCGGCTTTTGAATAGTGGAATGGCCGCCGAGGCACCGACGAAGAGCGGCGATCCTGGCATGGCAGAAGGACGGAGGCTCGGCTCGGGACGGGACGGAGGCTCGGCTCGGGACGGGATGGAGGCTCGGCTCGGGACGGGACGGAGGCTCGGCTCGGGACGGGACGGAGGCTCAGGACGGGACGGAGGCTCGGGACACAGGTAGGCTGGACACACAAGGCTGCACGGACACACACACAGGGATGGATGGACACACACACAGGCATGGATGGACACACACACAGGGATGGATGGACACACACACAGGCATGGATGGACACACACACAGGCATGGATGGACACACACACAGGGATGGATGGACACACACACAGGCATGGATGGACACACACACAGGCATGGATGGACACACACACAGGCATGGATGGACACACACACAGGCATGGATGGACACACACACAGGCATGGATGGACACACACACAGGGATGGATGGACACACACACAGGGATGGATGGACACACACACAGGGATGGATGGACACACACACAGAGATGGATGGACAGACACACAGGGATGGACGGACACACAGGGATGGACGGACACACAGGGATGGACAGGCATGTCTCACCCTCGGCTTATACACGAGTCAATAAGTTTCCCAGTTTTTTTGGGGTAAATTGGGGACCTCGGCTTATATTCGGGTCGGCCTATACTCGAGTATATACGGTATATGCAAAAATGTAAAAAGTCATAGTAAAATTTGCAAGGGAAGCTCTAAAACAATAACTCTGAATATGCGCTCATTATACTTTTCCTTTTTAGGTAGGGTTGGGAAGGATTAATTGACTTTGAATGGCCCTCAGTAAAATAACGGCATTATTGTTTGCCACCCAGACAGTCCTAATCCCAGTTAGATAAAGTTTTCTCTTCTGGTGGCCTAGACATTGGATCAGAATGCCCTTGAATACACCGATGACCTCATCCCTCCGCGTCTGATGTGCTTCTTATAAACATTTGTAACAGACCTAGTGACCTGTGATCTGCCTATTCACCATGGCGGGCCGGTTACCTCTGCTACACTGAACTCCCAGCAAACAATATGGAGACAATGTGCAGCCAGGAGGAAAAGTAAAACCCTGCAGCCATTCCGACACAGCGGATGAGAGTGCACTGATAATGTGATAGTCAATGACTCATCAACACATGCTTGGAATGCTGAAGAATGAACTCCAGGCAGATAAACATAGACACATTAGTGCAGCTCTATATGTATTAATGCACACGTGTTTTTTTTTGTTTTTTTTAACATGGAATCTGTGCAAATACCCAAATTAAATTTGGTATCAGACGCTAGCAGTCCCCTGTACAGCAGAGCTCAGATATTAAAAGAGAAAAGCAGCACAAGGAGTCAATCTGCTGTACTGTGGTGTAAAGTGCATGCTGATAGGAGGAGAGCCCAGAGTGATGGAGAGATGAGCTGATCAGTCTGCTGCTTCTCCTTCCACTGTCCAGTCACAGGCCGAGGGAGGCACAAGACCTGAAAGTGTTACTTAGTAAAGTGTTACTAAACACACAACAGTAAAATCAGTCTGTATATGCAGTAAAGAATGCTTGTTATACTCACTGTGGAACGTAAGGGGTTAATCCTCCGCATTGTGTAAAAAGGATGCTTGATTCTGTCTAGACATGTGCAGTTCATTTTGTTCTGAATTCGTTTTTTGGGAAATATGCGAATTAGCGAAAATCCGTTTAACAAATTTTTCCAAATGTTCATAAATTCGTAAGTTCGAGAATTAGTAAATTAGAAAATTCAAGATTTGAAAATCAGAAATTTTGGAAAATTCGGAAATTCGAAAATCTGAAAATAAGAACGAAAATCCAAAAATTTGAGAACCCGAAAATCTGAAATAATAACTAACTAATACTAATTTAACTATTACTAACTATTCAATTATAGTTCTTGGAATTACCTTTTAAATTTGACTGTTAGAGAACGTAACAAATGCTAATTTATCCAAAGTTACAAATTATCCGAAATAACGAATGTTGTATCTAAACAAATGTAACGTAACAAATTAATAATAATAAATAACTAATAATAATAATAAAAACTTTTTATTATTAATTCATTCCGTTCCATTTGTCTAGATGCGGCATTCGTTATTTCGGATAATTCATAACTTCGGATAAATTTGTATTTGTTACGTTGACTAACAGCCAAATTTGAAAGGAAAATCCAATACCTATAATTTAGTAGTTAGTTATTATTAGTTAGTAGTTAGTTATTTCGATTTTTCAGATTTTCATTCTTTCGAATTCTCTTTTTCGGATTTTAGAATTTTTGGATTTTTTTGGAGCTCACCAGATTCTAATGACCCTCACAAGCAGAGGTCTTAAATCGCATTAATGCATGCACAGCCTCACAGCCGATCCGAGGGTCCTGACAGGTTGCTGCACCTGTCACCTATCAAGTATTTTGAGGCTCCACGCAGGCAACACAGGCAGGGGTTTATAAAAGGAACAAAGAACACCTTCCATAGTGTAAAACCATAATAATGGTGATGTATAATAAAAACAAATGCACTTACATATTCCTAAATTAGTACAAGCCATACGTTTTCCACCCTTTTCCCAAAACAAAGATGGCCGCAGGTGGGTCCCGAGTGTGCAGTGGAGTGTGTTTTCTGGCTCCGCCCTACATGTTTCGCCATACATGACGTCATCGGGGGCACGGAAAACATGCCGTCGCTGTCTTAAGTATATATATATATATATATATATATATATATATATATATATATATATATAACACAACATAAGGAGGATTCCCATCCGAATGGACAGGCTTGATGTCTGGTTAAAGAAAGAAAATTTAGCGCTAAAAAATGAAATCAAATAGTGTGGAAACACAAATAACAGTCCACAAAAAGTCCCTCCTAAACCATGATGGGCCACCAGGGCTCAGAAAGCAATCCTGGAGAAAGGGAATCAGTAGTCAGCTTCTGCTAGATGGAATAGTGACATCCACAACAATCGAGGAGGATGAAATACTCTTACCAGAGTTGGTGGACCTGTGTGTCAGCGACACCAGATCTTAAAGGCATGGAACGATAATCGCTTGGAAGGGACTAGTTGTATAGTATCTCTCACCGTCAGAAGTCATCTGGATGATTCGACGGTCCACACCTCAGGCTCCCGGTAACTCGAGATGTATGTTTCTCCGGCCACTCAAAAAGCCCAAAGGGCAAGTATAAAAAACATAAAAAACTGACTCCCAATGGTGTAATTCTGAGAGTACAAAATGGCCTTTTATTTGCAAAAAATTCCAAATATACAAATAGTAATAAAAGGGAAATAAAAATTGTGATCACATAAATTAAATGGGAAGCGTACAAAGCATCCCTACGCGTTTCGTCCGAAGTGTACTTCAACTAGGGCATCAAAAAAAGCTGGTTAACCCTCTCAGGGTTATAAAGTTTTGTTTTAAAGCCCAACTCTGGGATAAAGCTTTATTTTTTAAAATAGATCCCACTATAGTGTAAAAAAGGAGTACTCGCTGCAATACTTACCATCAATCGATAGGTTTTCATGCAGTATATCTTCTTCGCAACAAGATGTCCTCGGTGTTCCAGGTTGAATGACGTGTCGCTCAATATATAATGGGAGTGCAGGGTGTCACGGCTCACAAATCCATAGCGGTGACCTGTACTACCATATCAACATATCCTTTTCATCAGGAGACTGTTTGGTCTTGACCAATCAGCCCTAGAGCACAACATAGAATTAAGTTACATTATGTCAACAGCAATACCATGACCTGTCCCATGAATGTGTCTCATTGTAGCGTGAGCCGGTGACTATAATGTTCAGGAATGCAGACATTCCATAAGTACATTAGAACCGTCTCAGAGCTTTAGGGATCTGATTGATCACGGCTACGATGAATATACAATTCTTGATCATTAAACATCTAAAAGATTTCTCGTCACTTACAGTCACAAAACCTGTCATCATTGCAGGAACAATCGTCTGGGCTGTCTGCTACTAATGCCACAATTTACAGTTCTGTGTCATCATAGCAGCAATCTATTATACACAAAGCATACAAATGGAACATATACGCATTTTTGGATGAGGTTAGAAAAATGAACTTTCGCTCTTTTATGTCTAAAAATAATTATTGAATATGAAATGTTTTTCTTCAGTTTATTCTTTATTAAAACCGGTGCCTGTGAAAATTTTGCGGCATGTTAACGGAGGATGTAGATATTTTATATATTTTTTTTTCTTTATAGGTTCAGGGCTAAAAAAATCTTTTAAAAAATGTTTTCTTTGTGTCCAGTAAATAGGAAATATTAAAATTCATAACAGCCAGTAGATGGAGTTCTAGGCTCTCTTTTAAAAAAAAAATGTTTGCTAGGCTAATCTTAGCTGCTTTGTTGAAAAAGTACATTGATTACAAACATGAATAGCTTGCCTTAAGCGTCCCTACTTTCTGTTCTAGAAGCACAACAGGAAGTGAGTAGAGATCTCCCCAATGTGAGAGAAATTTGCTTAGTTTTCACCATTATAGGGACTGTAATTTGAGGATGTCCTCCCCTTTTCTGTTCCAGGGAAAATTTCCCTTTTAAAAATCACTGTTTAGATGTATCTTTATGGGCGTGTTTATTAAATCAAGACTCCTAATCATTACTATCAATTTTGTTTTTCAGACCCTGTGGCAGAAACTCAACATCCACAGCTAGCAGAGTCTTCAACAAGCAGACTCTTCCCAAATGGGTCCAAAAAGAACGGGCGCCGCGGGGAAATTAGGGTCACAACCCAAAGGGCCTTCCGCCGGCCACAGCTGATTGATGTCCCCACCAGCTTCACCTCTATGAGATCAACACTAGAGACTCCAATCTGCAACAAGAACAGTGGCACATGTGAATTTGTTGGCACCAATAAGACACTTCTAAAGTGGGATGACCTTCGTCACACTCTAAGTTTTGCTTGGGATATGCACGTTTATGGCACAGGTTCCCTGTTTCTTCTTTTAGCTTTAATTGCACTTGTCAACCTTATCGGATCTCCCATCCTACAAGTGACCTACCTCCCTTATGTTATTGTTGCAAATGGCCTCTTGTTTGCGATTGGAATCCTCAGAGGTGTGTTTTTCCTCCTGGATCCTTACGGAACAAAAGGGAAGATTTCACAGCCTATTTCTCTTGTCCTTTGCAATGTCACATTCCCACTTATGATCTCCACATTCGCGACCTTGGTTCTTTTGGTTCTGAAGATTGCCCGTCTACAGCTGCTGCCTCCAAAGTTTCAGAGCCTGGCATTGCTTGCTGTTATAGCAGTTATTCACTTTATTGTTCTCCTGAGCGCTGATCTTCTAACCCATCTCCTGAACCCTTCCGTAAACATGGTCTTGCAGATCCTCTCTATTTCCTGGGGCATATTTCTCATGGTGGGCAACTTTGTGGCCTATTATCGCCTGAGAAAAAGCAGCAAAGATATTGTAAATGAGACGCAAAGAGTATCTCCTGTTGAAGACATAGCAGTGGTTCAAACCCAAGGACGAAGTATAAAGTGTATGTTTACATCCTCCAGAGTGTTATTAGTGAGCAGTATTTTTGGACTTCTTTGCTGTGGCATGCAGGTGTATGCCATATTATGGCTTTATGGGCTACTTGGTCAGAAAAATGAATTTTTCTGGTCTTGGTGGTTCCTCCAGTTCTGGTACAGGATCTTTGAATTAGTTCTGTGTTTCTCCATGATATTTGTAGCCTCCCACAGCTTCTGTCTACAGTGTAGTAGCAGCGATCACACGTGCTGGTCCAAGATCATCAGCTACTTTTGCACCTACAAAAAAACAGAGGCACCAGAGTATCCGAACAACTGCTATGACTGGACAAACGGCATCCAGGACAAGATGGTCAACAACAACATAAGTAAAAGCATCATCAGAAACCAGGCTGAGAATGTTCCTCTTAGAATCATCAAAGAGAACAATGAGACAAAAGGTCCAGGGATCGGCAACAATAGTCGTTCTTCGTCGCCTCTTTTCAGACCTAAACCAGAAGTGGTGTTTGCTGCGAAATCTCAAAACGTAACTATGGGTCGCTCTTACACAAGTATTTGTTTTGAAAAAGAGTCTATGCTGTCACTGGCTGATCTGGAGTTTCGACCTCCATCACCCATAAATCTGAGCAGAAGCATTGATGAGGCTTTGTTTAGAGAGCATTTGGTCCGAGACAGCATATTTTTGGATTCCAGTCTACAGTACCCCAGTTACTTAACAAGGCAAGACTCATGTTCTTCACTGAAAGAATGTTCCGCTATGAACCAAACTATAGACCCTTTGATTTCTGCAGACCTGAAGATGAGAAGATGCAGCAATCCAGACTACCTGTACAGCTTGACCAATGGTAGTTCAACGACAGAGATGGACTCCCAGAGTGAAAGTACACAGCAGAGTAAAGAGCTTCCTCGAGATGTCACAACAGAACCAGTGGCTTCGGTGAGCTCCATAGACAGTATTTCCAAAGGGTCCATCAAAATCAGCTGGAATCCTTGGCGCCATGGCCTATCTTCAGTGGAAAGTCTTCCTCATGAAGACACGCCTTCGTCTCAACTTCTAAAGCAAGGATCCCAACCTAGCATCATGTCCAAAAGCAGCGAGCCTGAGAAATCCTTTGGCAGGAGGTTTATGGAAAGAAGTCAGACCACAGATTCTAACAGCATTGCTAGCGAGACCATCGAACTGTGATATGCCGAAAAAGTGTTATCAAGCATAGACATGTTACAAAGAAAAAGTTTGCCATGTTTTAAAAACATTCATTACTAGAGGGATGAATACAGAAAAACTTATTCTTTTCTTCTTTTGAATGAGGAAAAACAGATTTTAGGAAAGCGACAAAGATTATACACATACCAAGAATCCTCTGTTTGGTTACTACATATAGTAAATCTCTATAATAAGCACATTGCCTGTCCGTGTTTATAGGCAACAACATTGCTTCACATTTTTTATTTACTGATTTTTTTTTTTAAGTATTTATTTTGAACTGTCAAGGTGGTTTCCTTCAAAGGCCAAAAGTCTAAAGCCATTACCTGAAAGAATGACGAAAAATATATTTGTGACTTTGTTATTTTATCTAAAACACAATTGTATGGACAGGGGTTTTTGTCCCTGATGGATGTAAACAAGTGGAATATCATTATTCGGAAATCTAAAACTTATAGGAATCATATGTAAAATGTGGTACTACAAGTACTTTCAAGGTACGTGTCAAGCAAGCCAAGCAGAGCGAAGACATTGGATGTGCACCATAGGTATCCATGGAAACTGTCTGAAGTCGACACTTTTGTACTGGAATAAAAATCCCAATCTAGACCGTGAAGGTGTTAAATCCTTCCGTTGACTGTGTTTGAAGACAATCAGACACATCCTTTTGAGGAAACATTTAAAGTGATGTGTTGAAACACGCGGGTAATGGACACCACAAAGTCCAAGATGTAGTCTTGTAAAATTAAGGGAAGATGTAAAAATTAAGGGAAGAAATATATTGCCACATCAGCCAATAGATGCACTTAAAAACCAACAAGCACTAGAAAAATGACAGCTGAAATGTAATTGGTTGCTAATGCACCACAAAGGCACTTTCGTTTATCCATAGGGCAGCCCAACTGTAAATTTCAACTTTCGGTATTGATAACAATTCGGGGGTTTCTGTAAAAAAGTCAGTCCATCTAAAACTATTAAATCAGTTTTAGGACTTGTGTAGATGGGCATTTCTTCCTTGGTTTGAAGTGCACTTGAAGGCCACTTCAAACCAAGGAAAGCAGATTGCTAATGGTGCAGTATGGATACAAGTTCAGTGGTTGTGTTTGACCTGCTATGCATTGCATTTCTTTGGATGCAGCATGTCCTATTGAGATACATTCACGTAATGCAGATCACTTGCAGCCCTTTGCTGTGTTTTGCATTCAATAACATTTATTTGACCAGCACTGCTAATGCAAAAGGCCCATCTTCATGAGATATTAGACAAATGATGGCATCTTTTGAGGACCCCCATCCTTAGGATCTCTCTCGGAAAACCAGCTGTGAACCTGTTAGTCCAAGACATCCTTATGCCGCGTACACACGATCAGATTGTCCGGCGTACTTAGTCCGCCGAAACGCATTTCAGCGGACAATTCGATCGTGTGTGGGCTTCAGCGGACTTTTCCAGCGTGAAGTCCGGCGGACTAAGAAAGTATTTTTGCAGTCCAATCTTTCCGTCAGACTTGGGTTTCAGCGGACAATACGTTCATCAGTATGCTAGTACGGCGGACTAAGAATGACGCATGCTCAGAAGCAAGTACGAAAAAGGAAGCTATTGGCTACTGGCTATTGAACTTCCTTTTTCTAGTCCCGTCGTACGTGCTATACGTCATCACGCTAGCAAACGCCGGACTTTCTGTGTGTCCGTGTGTGGCCAAGTCCGTTTGGTAGAAAGTGGGCCGGACTATCCACCAGATTGTTTGCCGGACTAAGTACGCCGGAAAATTAGCTCGTGTGTACGCGACATTAGAGATCTCCAGATCTTTAAATATTTAGACTATTTTGTAGCAAAGATTGGGCAATTATTGACACGGTTGTAGGCAGTTGCAATCTACTTTCTCCACTGCACGTGGTGCGCAACTGCAACATTGCAGAGGGGGAGGAAGTCAAGAAAAACGTGGTTCCTCTATGGTTTCCTGGGTCACTAAGGAAGCTATCCGATTGTATGCTGCCACCCTATGTGACTCGCCCTCTTGGACCAGGCAGCATCTATTTAATTTCCAGGCTTGAAGCACATTTCGCATGTGCGTAGTGTAGGGACAGGTCACCCACCTGTCAGAGAGAGTGATTAGTGATAGGGAGAGGTTCCAGAGAGTAGGGAAATGATAGGGACACGCCATCCTTCCTGGAGACCTCCCCCTTTGAGTTCAGATCAGCCAGGCTGCATTCCGTCCCTCAAGACATCTGAGACCTGCTCAACTACACACGATTTTTACATCTTGAGAGTATTCCCAGTTGGGTGCCTTCCCTCTGGGCTTGTTGTGAATTGCCAAACTTTACCTTTAATACAAGTCCTGTTTTCTGCAACTGTTGTGTTTTTGCTGCCGCACCACACTGCACTTCCCCACATGAAGAAGCTGTGAACCTGTTAGTCCAGGAAATCTTTAGGGATCTCCAGGGGATCTTTAGATCCTGCTTTTTTTGCAGCAAAGAATTGCCTTCAGTCAATAAAACTTTGTTGTTGTGTCCAAGTGCATGACAAAAACAGTCAATAGTTTAGTAAAAAAGGCAAAAGTTGAAAAACCCCTCAGAATGCAAACTGTAAAAAGTGAATTTGTTTTGATGGATATTTCAGCTGTCATTTTCCAGAGCAGTTAGAAAATTTAAGGGAGCCAACATTTTTACTGCTTAAACCCTAGAAAGAATAATTGGGACTGCCATTGCTGACAGATTTTTGGTGGTGCAGGCCAAGGAGGTCCGAATTCTCAAAAACCCTAATTCTTGTTCATAGTCAGCGAGGATACCGGCACCATCAAAAACAAATTAACAATGGCAGTTCATTTATCTTTATCCAAGTTCCCTTTATTGCCCTGTTAGCCCTTGTACACACGGTCGGAGATTCCGACAACCAAATCCGTCGGATTTTGTCCGAAACTGTTGTATACACACGGTAGGACGAAGTTGACGGAAAATCCGATCGTTCAGAACGTGATGACGTTATTTTGTTACGACGGGACTACGTTCAGGCTAGTAGCCAATAGCTTTGATGTAGGAATTTGATCTGAGCATGCGTGGCACTTTGTCCGATCGGAATTCTCTACACATGATCGGAGTATGTCCGATCGGAGCATTTTGTCGGAAAATATTTCTGGCAAGTTGGAAAATTTGGTCCGACGGATATTCCGACGGAAACAGTCCGATGCAGACCACACACAGTCGGAATATCCGACAAAACGCTCCGATCGGACACATTCCGTCGGAATCTCCGATCGTGTGTACAAGAGCTTAGAGTGACCCTGTCAGGTTCTTCCAAAAAGGCAGCTGTGGTCTAACCAAGAGAAAACGTCTTCTACCCTTGTCTTTTACTTTTCCTCCATTCAAGCACTGCAGCCTCCTTCATTCTCTAAAGTATTTGACTTTTCTCGGCAGTGTTGGATGCCGGTGTCTACCATCATGTGCTGTAGTTCCTTCCTCCAACTCCTACATCAGTACAGGGACTTAACAACACGCAGGGGCATCCGAAGTTCCCAGACCTGTCATAGGCTGAAGAGACTGATGGAGGCTTCAAAGCTGGAATTGAAGGAAGTTTGAAGGCACGGGGCACCAGAGGTCAATATAATAGCTCTTCTCATGCAACGTTACGCTGCTTTTTTGTTAACTGTTCAGTCATCTCTAAACATATACTGTATTTTCTGAGCACTTTTTGGTATCTTTTAGAAAATAAATGAGTAGATGTGTTCATAATTTTTGTTATAAAGTTCAGTGACTGTCCTAACTAGTATTTTATGAAAAAAAATTGTTCATTGTTGTTTTCTTTTGGGAAACAATGACTTTGTTTAAAGTAAACCTGTAATGCAGTACAATGTAAACTAAAGTGGACTTTACATGAAAACACAAGGTCCACTTATCTGGGACCTCCCCGCACCGCTTCATTAAAAAACACTCAGTGGAAGGTACTTTAAATAATTTAAGAGAACATTTTTAAACGGTTTTCACCTTACCAGTTTTTTTAAAGTTTTCTGTAGGAACAGGTGATATCCCTGGATCACATCAGAGCATCCTGGGAAAGAATCAGAGCATCCTGGGAAAGGTAAGGGTCCACAAATTCCCTGGAAGATGCTCCTGCACTATACAGGAGAGCATTTGGGATCTTCATCTTTCTCAAGATTTCCAAGAAGTACGTCACCCTCGACCTAGACGTAGGGTGTAGGACAGTAATGGCGAACCTTGGCACCCCAGATGTTTTGGAACTACATTTCCCATGATGCTCATCTACACTACAGAGTGCATGAGGATCATGGGAAATGTAGTTGCAAAACATCTGGGGTGCCAAGGTTCGCCATCACTGGTGTAGGATGAGAGCATTTTACATTTTTCTTAAAAAAAAAAAATCATATCTTTCACTTTTTTTTAGATAGAGTTTCCAGATAATCAGACCTTACATTTTCATGAAAGTTCAGTCTGCTATGGGATAGCGGATAATAGTGAGGAGCCAAGCTTCGAATTGGAAATGCTCATTGTTCTTAATATATGCATACCGATTTTTCCAATTTGCATTGAATAATTTAATTCATACGTGATGAAATGATGAAATTTGCATTTGTTATTCTATTGATTCAGTTATCCCAACGAACCTTCCTTACTACTATGTACTATACCTGTACTGTGACATTTTACCACCACCAGAGCTATGTCCTGAAAAAAAAAAAAAATGAGCATGAGCACACCCCCACCAGCAGTCACAATGCATTGTTGATGCAATAGAGATCTATTGGAAGGTTGCAACAGTCCCATAAAAGATAAGAGTTAAAATCCAAATGTCCTGCTGCCCATGCCTGATCTTTGCCCTGTTGAAGGAATACTCCTGCAGAAGAACCTTGTACATCCAATACTTCTGGATGTGTTGAATACCCGCTTCCCCTGTTTCGACTGTGGTTCTTTCTGCTGGTCATGTGTCCTGTAGTTTTGTAGGGGTCAACGGATTTAACCACAGTGTGCAGTGGGGGACACAAGAATCGAACACACCCAAAAGCACTGAAGATTCTGCGAGACCAGCCTTTCTCTATTTTTAGAAGCGAGAGGGGGGTAGGTCGCGCTATGGAACCTTTAGCACAAAGAGATAAATGTGATTTTGGTAAGAGCGGCCTCTATTGATTTCCACCCGACTTGGGTGAAACAGTAAAATGAAATAAGGGAAGAAAATAGATTTGGCTATTTTTAACACAGAGAAACCCTTGAAATAGCTATATATCTATAACTCTTAATACATTAGTGTGATGGTCAGTGGGAAGAATGCTCCCTCTACTTGTGGCCATTAGTAAGAATTACCCCCTTATAGATAGCTATAAAGATCAATGGTGTCAATGGGAACTTATCTGAGAGTCCGAAATTGCTCATTGCTCAAGAAACCCCTAGCAACCTCTGGAAGAACCCTAGTTGAGTAATCATGTGCTAGACACTATAGTTTTACGAGACAGCAAAGTGAGGGCTTCCTGCCCATCAAAGAGTTATTAAATTATTATTAAAAGTATTCTTTAGCTTGGGCCTTTTATAAGAAATGTTTTAATGGCGGCTGTTGCCTTGCCCCGCAAGTTCTCTGTAAAGTCCACAATGCATTGCTTGATGCCAAAAAGATCTGTTGGAAGGCTGCAACATTACCAAATGGGAAATGGAGGGATGTACCAATGCAAATACCATCTTACAGAATTTCAGTATTATCAAAGGAACTCTAAAGGGCTCTGGTTGTGCACTAAGCAGGCAAGTCGGTAAGACATGACACCTTAGGGTGCCTGGTATCCCTCAGCGGCCTTAGTTTACATTGCTGTCCTGTAATACAGGTGTACTTTAATATTCATGTGCAAACTGCAAGATTTTTTTATCCCCTTATTCCGTTCTAATTCTAGCAATGCTATCTAATTGTTTATATGGTGCCTGTTTTGTATCTCTTTTTGCTCCTTAATATGTTATTAAAAATTTTTTGAACGTTAAATGGAACCTGTCAAAACGCAATCGTATCTATATGAGAAGTCTTAAAATAGAAGCTGCTGTTCTCTGACTTTGCATGCTAGCCACCAGGGCAGCGATGTCACTTGTAGCAAAGCTGAATATGCCTGGGAGATAATGGCAGCTTCCATCTGGGTTTCTCATACAGATATCCTGATGCATGACAGACTCCCATTTAAAGTGGTTGTAACCCTAAAAAAAAAATAAAAATAAAAAAAAGACCCTGTTCCTTTAAGGCATGATCTAAAGCACATTGCTTGTGTTGTGTAATTTGTCCCTTTCTATGTTGTAAAATACCTGGTTGATCCTGCCTGTTCATGCGTCCCCCTGTGTGTGCTGACCACAGTAATCATGGCTGCTGATACCATTGTACCGTGGTCAGTTTACTTGCCTCCGTCATCCCACTTTGTGTTTTGAGTCTCTCCTCTCTCCACCTCCCTCCCTGGCTGTCAGTGTGAGAGCCAATCTCCTCCCCGCCCCTCCTGCCACTATTCCGCTGCAATATGCAGCAAAAATACTTGTATCCCCTTTGCTTTATATAGTCATAAACTACAGTGTGTGTGGTTTTGCTTTTTAAATTATTATGCTAAATACCTATTCTCACACTGCAGCTGTGCGGTCACGTGACCTCCCTTTGCTGGCTGGCTGATATCAGAGAGGGGTCACGTAAGAAAAGGTATTTAACATTATCATAAAAAAAATAATAAAAACACACACACACACACACACACACACTGTAGTTTGACTGTATAAACCAGAGGGGATATCAGCAAAGTCACAATGTGACTTTAAAAACACTTTAACTGTCACCAGAGTGCCGATACTTGCCAATGAGTACCAATGTAAAACAGGCCACGCCCTGGACTAAACCCCACCTTTTAATAAAATATTTCTCAGACTCACAAACCACACCCATTTCTTGTGAAGACATTGCAATATAATTGAGAATTGTTGGCAAGTATGTAAAAAATGTACTATTATATGTCTATACAACAATAATATATCCTTGTACAGCAGAATGTGAGAGGTTGGGACTATTCAATGGGAAGTTCTACTCAAAGTTCTAAGCTTCACCTCCTTCATTTATGCACTGGTGTCCACCAAGACTTTAATATAGCTTTCAGACCACAGTGGCTCATATAGGTGTAGTCATCAAAGCCTCCACCAGCAGAGGAACTACCTCTAAAATGACCTTGAATTTTAGGGGAAGAGATGGTCGAAACTTCCATGGATTAATAAATTATAGGCATTTTTGTAGGTATGTGAGTGAAGTTTTGGACGTAGAGAGACACAATTGTCTTGATTCATCAAGCTGCGTTAGCAGTTAAGGAATGCTAACTAGCACTCAAGGCATGCTAACATGACATACAATCATACTGTCTGAATGGCCACTTTAGCATGCCTTAAGCTAATTTAAAGTGCTGCTTGAACCTTGGTTAATCTGGGCCAGTGTGTCCCACTTAGAACGTAAGCCCTCAATGAATCAATATGGGTCACAATGAATGCGAGATCCAGCCTTACTTGGCTGACCTCTCTATTACACAAGTGTCAGTATTTGCAGAGATGTTTTATAGTTTGTATTTAAAGGATCATTCCACCTCCTATTTCAGTTTTTTCTAGATGCTTGTGTGTTAGATCACCCGTCTCCAGAGCTGGAGTTCCTGCATTTCATTTAGCAGGTTTTCCGACCTAAATGTGGTATATCAAAAACCGGGCTTGTGTATATAAACCTTATGAAGAAGTGAAAAGCAGCAACTATACCAGTGATGGCGAACCTTGGCACCCCAGATGTTTTGGAACTACATTTCCCATGATGCTCTGGCACTCTGCAGTGTACTAGAGCATCATGGGAAATGTAGTTCCAAAACATCTGGGGTGCCAAGGTTCGCCATCACTGAACTATACTATGAGATATTTATCATAGTCAAAACAATGTAAACCAGTTGTGTTACACTAATATATAAAAAACACATCTTGTCATAATCGTGAAAACGGAATGTCCCAAATTATAGTGCAAAAGTCCACACTGTGAAAATGTTCCACAATAAGACCCCTTTCACACTGAGGGCGTTTTGCAGGCGCTAAAGCGTTAGAAATAGCGCCTGCAATCCGCCCTAAAACAGCTGCACCATTGTCTGTAGTGTGAAAGCCCCGAGGGTGTGCGCTGTCAGGATGCCAGGAAAAGTCCTGCCAGCAGCTTCTTTGGAGCGGTGTGTTTAACACTCTTCCACCGCTGCTCCCCATTGAAATCAATGGGGCAGCGCTGCATTACCGCCGGCAAAACGTCGTTATTGCTTCGTATTGCGGGCAGTTTTAACTCCTTCTTTTACCCCCTGCTAGCGACCGAAATGCGCTGCAAATCCGACGGTAAAATGCCGCTAAAAATAGCAGCGTTTTACCACCGACGCTATGGGCGCGGCAGTGTGAAAGGGGTCTAAAGGTCTTGGACTGTGTTCCCACACCAAGCAGAATCACCTCCACCAAATGGTTACAAATGTAGGCTTACCAAACTTATGTGACCCTCTTATTATACAGAAGTCATAAATAGAATGTGATGTAAGACCCCTTTCACACTGCTGCACCCATAGCGTCGGCGGTAAAATGCTGCTATTTTTAGCGGTGTTTTACCGTCGGATTTGCAGCGCATTTCGGCCGCTAGCGGGGGGTTTTACCCCCCACTAGCGGCCGAGAAAGAGTTAAAACCGTCCGCAATAGCGGCGTTTTGCCGGCGGTAATGCAGCGCTGCCCCATTGATTTCAATGGGGAGCAGCGGTGGAGGAGAGGTAAACGCACCGCTCTTTCACCGCTGCAAAGAAGCTGCTGGCAGGACTTTTCCTGACGCCCTGCCAGCGCAACGCTCCAGTGTGAAAGCCCTTGGGCTTTCACACTGGAATGAATGAAACAGCAGTTTGAGGGCGGATTGCAGGCGCTATTTCTAACGCTATAGCGCCTGCAAAACGCCCTCTGTGTGAAAGGGGTCTTAGGGTCCATGAAAGCCACGTTTCCTACACTCTTCATCAGATTCAAATATTGGCTGTAGAAGATAAAGCTCATGTAGACCCTTTTCGAGATATGAAAAACGTGTTGCGCAGAATACAAAACAGTTCCGGCCAGCACATAGATACCCCTCCTGGTCACTTCCGATAATGTGGTGACATCAGCATGTAGCTCTATCCTATGTGTCTTCCGGGGCATATATCACCATATGACGAAACGCGTAGGGGGCTGAAAACACCACTTTACCGGAGATGTGCCTTTCAGCCTACCCAGCTACCAACACAGGGTCCCTCTGAAGCAATTTAGGGGAAGGAGATTAAAAACACAATGGGGAGATCCCATTAATGAAGTCACCATAGAAAAGGGACCCGGTTGGTAATGACTGCTAAGATTCAGCTCCTGTTGACTTCAGTGGGGCTTGGATTTGACATTCACCAAACCTACCCTGAACCGAACCCAGGTACATTTGGCTCAATGTTATTGGTGATTTAGCTCACTGACATCTAACCAAAACTGATGCACACTTTTAGGTGGAGTGACCTTTCAATGTGTGAAAGTAATTTTATATGTATATCTGTCTTTATACTAGTGTATATATGTACACATGCTGTTTTTATTGGACCAGCAACCGATGAAAGTGAAGAGTTCCTAAATATGAGTGCTCCTTCCCCGATTGGTGGAGGTTGCCTATGGCAGCTGAACCAAGAGACCGGTGGTCTGCACGTCGGTGTGGAGTGTACAAATAAAGCTGTGACAATCTGGAGAGAGAGACGATCATATGACTTGGTGTGATACGTCTCTCTATCACTGCACAGGAGCCTCCATATTTGTACCTGTATATTATCAAGGCTTGTGTGCCAGCAATGCTGTGTGCCAAATTACCCTTGTAAATAAAATATGTCTTTAAAAACAGGATAAATGTATGAGTTTTTATTGTTATTACTTGTATTAGAGAACCCTAACTAGTTGCTTGTGAACCCCATGTACACGAAATTACCAAAAGTATTGGGACACCTACCTTTACACGCACATGAACTTTAATGGCATCCCAGTCTTAGTCTGTAGGGTTCAGTATTGAGTTGGTCCACCCTTTGCAGCTATAACAGCTCCAACTATTCTGGGAAGGCTTTCCACAAGGTTTAGGAGTGTGTCTACGGGAATGTTTGACCATTCTTCCAAAAGGGCATTTGTGAGGTCAGGCACTGAGGTGTATGAGAAGGCCTGGCTCACAGTCTCCACTCTCATTCATCCCAAAGGTGTTGTGTCGGGTTGAGGTCAGGACTCTGTGCAGGTCAGTCAAGTTCCTCCACCCCAAAATCGCTCATCCATGTCTTTATGGTCCTTGCTTTGTGCACTGGTCCAAATCATTTGGTGGAGAGGCGATTATGGTGCGGGGGTTGTTTTTCAGGGGTTGGGCTTGGCCCCATAGGTCCAGTGAAGGGAACTCTTAAGGTGTCAGCATATCAAGACGTTTTGGACAATTTCATGCGGGAACAGTTTGGGGATGGCCCCTTCCTGTTCCAGCATAACTGCACACCAGTGCACAAAGCAAGGTCCTGACCTCAACCCGATAGGACACCTTTGGGATGAATTAGAGCAGAGACTGCGAGCCAGGCCTTCTCGTCCACATCAGTGCCTGACCCCACAAATGCTCTTCTGGAAGAATGGTCAAACATTCACACTCCTAAACCTTGTAGACAGCCCTCCCCTTGTGGCGCTGCCATTGTAAGTAAGGGAAACTGACAGTGAAGCCTACAGGCTACAGCCGGTTTCCTACTGCGCATATGTGTGAGTCGCACTGTGCTTTCTGAATGGTCCTGCCATCTTCTGGGACCTGTGTGTGTGTCCCAGAAGGCAGCGGGGGAAGGAGGAGGGGCTGGAAATATCATAGATCGACATATAAAAGCACTTCATTACAGCAATATGACACTGTGGGGACTGAGAATGAGTCGACGCGTTTCACACTATGTCAGCACTTCCTCAAGAAATGAAAGGAAATATCTACCAGATTCAGGCATACAAGAGAAAAAAATCATTGGGATTTCAAAGGTATACATAAAATCTCATAAAATCTGGAATTTATTTAACCTGGTTAAAAGGTCATCCATATAAAAACATAAATATACTGAATTGTGAGGTTGGTATGATGTTGATCACAGTACATATGTCGTACGCATATTTTCCTCCAAATTTGTTTCCCATTTAATATATATAGCACATTTCCACATTACATATTTCTTCAATTGGGGTATAACAGCTCTGTACACATTTCATCAACAACATTCACTTCTTCAGGAGAGTATAAATACATGGTGTAAATCTGGAATATATTGCAATACGTTGGAATATTTTCCCTCAGCTCTTGTTCTGTTGACAAATGTAACAGGGCATTAATCTTCATCAACCCTTAAAACGGAGTTCCAGCTGGGGGAAAGAAAAGTAAAGTCAACAGCTACAAATACCACCCGTCGCGTGTTTCGTCATCAACTTGACGTCGTCTGGGGCACGGTTCTGAATGGTCCCTGCTGTCTTCTTGGACCTGTGTGTCTCCCAGAAGACAGCAGTGGGGGGGCGAACATGGCGTAGTTCACCACAGAATGTGTGGCGATCTTTTCCCAGAAGTGGGAGCAAATACCTGGATTTGACAGATATCTGCTCCCCCCCTCCCCCCTAAAGGTGCCAAGGTGGGGGGGGGGGGGATCTTATAAGCGGAAGTTCCATTCGGAGAGGTAGCAGCCTAGAACCAGAACGGGGTCCACCTATATTATAGGTAGATCCATCAAAACCAACTTTCACTTCTATTGGTCCAGCGTTATCACACCAGCAATCAAGCAATAAAAAACAAATTCAAGTTCTAACCCTTCCCCCGGCTCCACCGAAATTTTAAAAGAAAAAAAAAACAAAGTTCTGGCTGTACCTACCCTTTAAGTGCCCTTTAAGGTCCCTTGAGTGTTACTTGAAGCTTGATGACTCAGAGCTTATGTTTGTTGATGATAACCTTCCTCCAAAATTCTCAGCATTCAGTACTTTGAACACCCGCATCATACAATTCCCAGCTGCAAGCAAAATGCAAGAAAATGCAAATTCATACAAATCTTTACAAAGGATTTTTTTTTTGCCTAGAAAAGTAGATCTGGATATGCAGCAGTTTACTAATTAAACAAAGTAAGGACAAAAATAATATATAAATAAGAACAAAAATGTAATATATTACAACTTATCATTCCTGTGGTGGCTGCATTCATTTTTTTTTTATTTCTTTATTTCTTTATTTTCTTTTTTTTTTTAATTGTTTATAATTTTTTATAATTTATTTATTTATTTTTATTTTTCTTATTTTTTTATTTATTATTTCTGGCTTTTTTACCCTTTTTTTTTTTAAACGGGTGATCTTACCAGTGGCACACTTCATGTCCATCCATGGTTACACCAAGGGGTGGCCCGTCCATTGTAGACGAATGGGCCCGCCACTTCCCATCCATGACCCGCTGCCCTCCCTATCCATGCGCCCAGCCCGTTTCAGGAGCCAGGCGCATGAATTCCTATGGCGGGGGGGGGGGGTATGTTTTTTGAAGCACTGATTAGAGCCAGAGTCTCTTTTAGGCTTCAAAATAGGGTGGGCTCGGGGTGCAGAGCATTGCGTTCTGGAGCCCACCCAGGTGTGTTGCAACAGCGAATGAATATTCACTGTTGCAACACTGATCCTCCTCCCGGTCATTCGGGAAGAGGGTCTGATACCCGTCACTCGATTTGCTGAAAGGACCGGGGCCTATTGGATCCATAGGAGAAGGGGAGGAGACTCACGGCAGAAGCGAGGAGAAGAAGAGCCACTGGCCAATGCCTGAATGCCCGCTGATGACCGGTGCCCCAATCCCCACCGCTCCTCGGATGCCCAATCCCCACTGCTCCTCAGATGCCCGATCCCCACCACTCCTCGGATGCCCGATCCCCACCTCTCCTCAGATGCCCAATCCCCACTGTTCTTCGGATGCCCGATCCCCACCGCTCCTCGGATGCCCGATCCCCACCGCTCCTCAGATGCCCCGATCCCCACCGCTCCTCAGATGCCTGATCCCCACCGCTCCTCAGATGCCCAATCCCCACCGCTCCTCGGATGCCCGATCCCCACCGCTCCTCGGATGCCCGATCCCCACCGCTCCTCGGATTCCGGATCTCCACCGCTCCACGGATGCCCAATCCCTACAGCTCCTCGGATATCCAATTCCCGCCGCTCCTCAGATGTCCACTAATGCCCGATCCCTGACAATGACCACCGCCTAGATGGTGTAAATGCCGGTGGACCGATCGGCAGACAGCATGGGGGGGAAGGGGGGTTTGAGTAGCCACGGGGGGGGGATATTTGCCGCTCCCCCCCCCCCCAAACAAAAAAACACCAACTGCCACTGGCTACACCCATTTTTCCACTGTATTTTGCATTTCTGGCTGGTATTTGCTATTATTGCTGAGTCTGAAAAGTAAAAAAGGAATGCAGCCACCACATCTAGCACATGGTAGATTGCAATATATTCAGTTTTTGGTTTTGGGTTTAGATACGATTTGTACCAGTGAACAAAAAAAAAAAAACTTGCAATGGGTCATCCCTGGATTACATGCTCAGTAAGTCTGGGGGTCAGTGTTGCCAACCTCCCACAGCATTTTTTTTTTACTGACAAAACATGGGAAATTTACTGACGGAGCACATTTTTTACTGACAACCTGAAAAAATGACAGAACTCCTATTAAAAACGAAGACAATCAATATTTAAAGAGTATAACCACACTATGGAAACACTATAACGCAGTACACATAATAAGTAATTTGCCTGGTTTACACTTAAATAGTCAACACAGCACGACAAATTATCAGCCCCTGATATTTACAGACAGTTGTAAAATAATCACAGATTTTTACAAACTCTACATAAATTTACTGAGGAGCAGGCTGCAATACCTTGTCCTATACCTTGTCCCCATACCTTGTCCCTATACCTTGTCCCTATACCTTGTCCCTATACCTTGTCCTATACCTTGTCCCCATACCTTGTCCTATACCATGTCCTTATACCTTGTTACTATACCTTGTCCCTATACCTTGTCCTATACCTTGTCCCTATACCTTGTCCTATACCTTGTCCCCATACCTTGTCCCCATACCTTGTCCCCATACCTTGTCCCTATACCTTGTCCCCATAGTTTGTCCCTATACCTTGTCCCTATACCTTGTCCTATACCTTGTCCCTATACCTTGTCCCCATACCTTGTCCTATACCTTGTCCTTATACCTTGTCCCCATACCTTGTCCCTATACCTTGTCCCTATACCTTGTCCCTATACCTTGTCCCTATACCATGTCCTTATACCTTGTCCCTATACCTTGTCCTATACCATGTCCTTATACCTTGTTACTATACCTTGTCCCTATACCTTGTCCTATACCTTGTCCCCATACCTTGTCCCCATACCTTGTCCCTATACCTTGTCCCTATACCTTGTCCTTTACCTTGTCCCTATACCTTGTCCCCATACTTTGTCCCTATACCTTGTCCCTATACCTTGTCCCTATACCTTGTCCCCATACCTTGTCCCCATACCTTGTCCTATACCTTGTCCTATACCTTGTCCCCATACCTTGTCCCAATACCTTGTCCCTATACCTCGTCCCCATACCTTGTCCCTATACCTTGTCCCTATACCTTGTCCCCATACCTTGTCCTATAGCTTGTCCCCATACCTTGTCCCTATACCTTGTCCCTATACCTTGTCCCCATACCTTGTCCCTATACCTTGTCCCTATACCTTGTCCTATAGCTTGTCCTATACCTTGTCCCCATACCTTGTCCCTATACCTTGTCCCCATACCTTGTCCCCATACCTTGTCCCCATACCTTGTCCCTATACCTTGTCCTATACCTTGTCCCTATACCTTGTCCCTATACCTTGTCCCCATACCTTGTCCCTATACCTTGTCCCTATACCTTGTCCTATAGCTTGTCCTATACCTTGTCCCCATACCTTGTCCCCATACCTTGTCCCTATACCTTGTCCTATATCTTGTCCTATACCTTGTCCCTATATCTTGTCCTATACCTTGTCCTATACCTTGTCCTATGCTCCTTTGTTCTTATACCCCAAAGCCTCTTTACTCTGGTGCTCTCTGATGGCGGTCACACTCTGGTGTCATTACATACAATGCAGGACCAATGAGGAGAGCACAGGAAGCCTACCGTAGTGAGGAAGAGGGTTGTATTACAGCCTACAGTGGAACCTTGGATTACGAGCATAAGCCGTTCCAGGAGAATATTTGTAATCCAAAGCACTCATATCAAAGCGAGTTTCCCCATAGAAGTCAATGGAAACTAAGATAATTAGTTCCGCATTGACTTCTATAACATGCAATACCGCATGTGGCCAGAGGTGGGGGGGGGGCGCCGGAGAGCCTCGGAAATACTCAGGGACAGCTCGGCTGAACTCGGAAAGGCTCAGGAACAGAGTATTTCCGATTATTTCCGAACCGATCCGAGTGTCAGCAGCGCCGCCGCACCTCTGGCCAAATGTGGTACAGCACACCACATTCACTTTAATTCTGCTCGTTTTGGGAGACAACACTCGCAAACCGCATCAGGATTTAAAAAAAAAGTTGCTTGTCTTTCAAAGCGCTTGTTAACCGCGTTACTCGTTAACCAAGGTTCCACTGTATTCCACTACTTCTTAACTTAATAAGCATTTAACTCTTGCAGTGCGGGAGGATTGGAGGCGAGTAGAGGGGAAGGGCACTGCAAAGACATTTTTAAATCCCCCCCCAATTCCATGCAGCCTTCTGGTATAGCTATGTATTTTTATATTTTCTTGCTCTAGGTACCTGCAGTCATTAGAAGCTGCCTGTCTAATTCTTCCATTTGTAAAACTGCTCTATGCAAAACTGATGCTGTGGAAGAAACTCAGCTAAGCCACAGTGCCACCATGTGCTTCAAAAATGCATTGCACTAAATTAAATGTATGCATGGTACATGGAAGCAAGTATATGCCTATGCGCTATATTATCAAAAGTATTGGGACGGCTGCCTTTGCACGTACATGAACTTTAATGGTATCCCAGTCTTAGTCCGTAGGGTTCAATATTGGGTTGGTCCACCCTTTGCAGCTATAACAGCTTCAACTCTTCTGGGAAGGCTGTCCACATGGTTTAGATGTGTGTCTATGGGAATGGTTGACCATTCTTCCAGAAGTGCATTTGTAAGGTCAGGCACTGATGTTGGATGAGAAGGTCTGGCTCGCAGTCTCTGCTCTAGTTCATCCCAAAGGTGTTCTATTGGAATGAGGTCAGGACTCTGTGCAGGCCAGTCAAGTTCCTCCACCTCAAACTAGCTCATCCATGTCTTTATGGACCTTGTTTTGGCCCAAATCATTTGGTGGAGGGGGGATAATGGTGTGGGTTGTTTTTCAGGGGTTGGGCTTGACCTCTTAGTTCCGGTGAAGGGAACTCTTACGGCGTCAGCATACCAAGATATAATTTCATGCTCCCGACTTTGTGGGAACAGTTTGGGGATGGTCCCTTCCTGTTCCAACATGACTGCACACCAGTGCACAAAGCAAGGCCCATAAAGACATGGACTTAGCAAGGGTGGCGGAAAATTAACTTCAAGTGCAAAAATTCAGATTATAATAGTAACTAAAACATATAGAATTAAATGTAACAATCTAAAAAGTTGTTGCACATGAAGATAGTTTATATTGCAATTATCTGTAGAGGGGTTTCCACCATCCCTGCTTAGTTAAAAAGAAGTTTTTGTCTTATTATCATTTTGATGTGCACTACATGTGAAATCACATATCACTGCAATTATTGCACTTGAACTTGTATAGCAAATATCTATAGGAGGGGTTTCCACTATCCCTGCTAATTTTAATTTTTTCATGTCTTTTTTCAGTTTGATGTGTATTAGATGTGACGTTACATATCACCGGTATTGTGGTAATATTGACGTTTATTGCTTTTTTTTTGTGACCCATAAGCCTCATACACACGATCGGACTTTGTACAAACTTTCCTGTGGATTTTTGTAAAAAAAAGGGCGTCGGCCGTGAACTTCTATTGCATACACACTGCTGGACTTTTTCAGCCAACTTTCACCAAATCACGTGGTTTTTCTGCTCTTTACCGCCACCTTTGGTCAACTTCTGTATTGTTGTCTGATCTTTTGCATTGGTTCTGAGCATGCGTGTTTGTACTTTGTACAAAAGTCCTATGGTTTTCTGTACACACGATCGGACTTTGCTCCATTGGACTTTTGTTGCCGGAAAGTTTGTCCGTTCGTACAGCCAACAAAGGTCAGATGAAAAACTAAAAAATTTGTCCGATGGAGCGTTTGTTGGATGTTGCCTTAAAACAGCTAATTTGCATGTTTTTTGTCAAAAAGTCTGAGTCTGCAGAGTCCCCCCTTACAGTGGAAGGGAACTCTGCAAATTCAGATGTAAAAGGGGAACTCTGTGGACTCTGATGTAAAGGGGGACTCTTGTTATTCGCTTCATATGATTCGAAATGTTATTTAATAGCAAAATATATGTATACAGTGCCTTGCGAAAGTATTCGGCCCCCTTGAACTTTTCAACCTTTTGCCACATTTCAGGCTTCAAACATAAAGATATAACATTTTAATTTTTTGTGAAGAATCACCAACAAGTGGGACACAATTGTGAAGTGGAATGAAATCTATTGGATAAATTAAACTTTTTTAGCAAATAAAAAACTGAAAAGTGGTGCGTGCAAAATTATTCGGCCCTTTTACTTTCAGTGCAGCAAACTCACTCCAGAAGTTCAGCGAGGATCTCTGAATGATCCAATGTTGTCCTAAATGACTGATGGTGATAAATAGAATCCACCTGTGTGTAATCAAGTCTCTGTATAAATGCACCTGCTCTGTGATAGTCTCAGGGTTCTGTTGAAAGCGCAAAGAGCATCATGAAGACCAAGGAACACACCAGGCAGGTCCGTAATACTGTTGTGGAGAAGTTTAAAGCCGGATTTGGATACAAAAAGATTTCCCAAGCTTTAAACATCCCAAGTAGCACTGTGCAAGCGATCATTTTGAAATGGAAGGAGTATCAGACCACTGCAAATCTACCAAGACCTGGCCGTCCCTCTAAACTTTCAGCTCAGACAAGGAGAAGACTGATCAGAGATGCAGCCAAGAGGCCCATGATCACTCTGGATGAACTGCAGAGAACTACAGCTGAGGTGGGAGAGTCTGTCCATAGGACAACAATCAGTCGTACACTGCACAAATCTGGCCTTTATGGAAGAGTGGCAAGAAGAAAGCCATTTCTCAAAGATATCCATAAAAAGTCTCGTCTAAAGTTTGCCACAAGCCACCTGGGAGACACACCAAACATGTGGAAGAAGGTGCTCTGGTCAGATGAAACCAAAATTGAACTTTTTGCCCACAATGCAAAACGATATGTTTGGCGTAAAAGCAACACAGCTCATCACCCTCAACACACCATCCCCACTGTCAAACATGGTGGTGACAGCATCATGGTTTGGGCCTGCTTTTCTTCAGCAGGGACAGGGAAGATGGTTAAAAGTGAGGGGAAGATGGATGCAGCCAAATACAGGACCATTCTGGATGAAAACCTGTTGGAGTCTGCAAAAAACCTGAAACTGGGACAGAGATTTATCTTCCAACAAGACAATGATCCCAAACATACAGCAAAATCTACAAAGGAATGGTTCACAAATAAACGTATCCAGGTGTTAGAATGGCCAAGTCAAAGTCCAGACCTGAATCCAATCGAGAATCTGTGGAAAGAGCTGAAAACTGCTGTTCACAAACGCTCTCCATCCAACCTCACTGAGGTCCAGCTGTTTTGCAAGGAAGAATGGGCAAGAATTTCAGTCTCTCGATGTGCAAAACTGATAGAGACATACCCCAAGCGACTTGCAGCTGTAATCGCAGCAAAAGGTGGCTCTACAAAGTATTAACGCAAGGGGGCCGAATAATTTTGCACGCCCCACTTTTCATTTTTTTATTAGTTAAAAATTTTTCAAAAATCCAATAGATTTCGTTCCACTTCACAATTGTGTCCCACTTGTTGGTGATTCTTCACAAAAAATAAAAATTTGATATCTTTATGTTTGAAGCCTGAAATGTGGCAAAAGGTTGAAAAGTTCAAGGGGGCCGAATACTTTCGCAAGGCACTGTATATATATATATATATATATATATATATACATACATATACATATATATGTATATATATGTGTATATATATATATATATGTGTGTATATATATATATATATGTATATGTATATATATGTATATGTATGTATATGTATATATATATATATATGTATATGTATATATATGTATGTATATATATGTATGTATGTATGTATATGTATATATATTGTAAGGGATCTTCCCGGGGTAGGGTGTGTTTGGACACAGTTCACAGCAGACTTGGAATTTGATAAAGCAGATCTTGGCGTTTATTCGTGGTACAAACAAAATATACAGCAACACCGTGCTTTCTAAGTACAACAAAAATAAAAGTCCTAGCCCGGCTGGGCGCTTACTAACAGGTTCTGCTCACCTATCTGACACTTACAAACACAGCGTCTTTCGCCTGGATATCGCAGGGTGAGATTTAGCTCCAGCAGTGGCTGTGCTTGCAGCTTCCTTCAACACACAGATTGTTCATTCCCTGGCTGAGAGCAATCACCTGCAGACCCTGCAGAGCCTTTAGCTTCCCAGGCTAATTAGGATCAAAGCTCACCTGATCCCAAACCCAGAACTGGATCGGGGGATGTGGAATGACAGGTCCCTCTACCAAACCTACCTGCCATTCCATATAAACCCAGGCCCGGCAAAATTAAATAACAACTCAGCAGCATATCGCTGCTGAGAAACTGATCGATCCTGGATTTACCATCTCACACTGTGTAGCAACCTAGGTGAGATGTACACCCCCTCGATCACTTCTCCAGTGACATGTCTACATATCCCCCCCCTCTTTTTCAGACCGGAGGGCTGAGCCTTTTGTCCCCACAGACAACTTACCCTTGACAATGCGTCAGCATTTGCCTGTAATTTCCCTGGCCTGTGTTCCACAGTGAAATTAAAGTTTTGTAGGGAGAGAAACCATCTAGTCACTCTTGCATTTCTCTCCTTGTTTAACTTCATCCATGTTAGGGGGGCATGGTCTGTCACCAACTTGAATTTCCTGCCTAGCAAGTAATACTTTAAAGATTCTAGGGCCCACTTCACTGCCAAACATTCTCGCTCCACAATGGCATAATTTTTCTCGGCCGGGGTTAGTTTTCTACTCAAGTACGTCACCGGATGCTCCTCACCATTCACTACTTGTGAGAGTACTGCACCTAAGCCTGTGCTAGAGGCATCTGTCTGGACCAGAAATTCTCGCCTGAAATCGGGGGTGACTAACACAGGTGGTTGGCACAAGGCAGACTTAAGGCTTTGGAAAGCCTCCTCGGCCTCTGGGGTCCACGTGACCATTGCTGTCTTTCCGCCCTTTGTCAAGTCAGTTAGCGGAGCAGCAACTGAGGCAAAGTTCGGCACAAATCTACGGTAATAACCCGTAATACCCAGGAAAGCTCTAACCTGTTTCCTTGTCAGGGGTCTAGGCCAATTCTGTATTGCCTCAATTTTATTTAGCTGTGGCCTAACCAATCCTCTTCCAACAATGTAGCCCAGATATTTGGCCTCTTCTAGGGCTAGAGCACACTTCTCGGCATTTATGGTCAACCCTGCATCACTTATGGCATCCAACACGGCCTGTACCTTACAGAGGTGACTTTCCCAATCAGGGCTAAAAATGACCACATCATCGAGGTAGGCGGCTGAGTAATCACGATGTGGTCGCAGAATCAAGTCCATCAACCTCTGGAAAGTTGCAGGCGCTCCATGTAACCCGAACGGCATCACTACATACTGGAATAGCCCATCAGGGGTGGAGAAAGCAGTTTTCTCTTTAGCCTCGTCAGAAAGTGGAATCTGCCAATAGCCCTTTGTGAGATCGAGGGTGGTTATGTACCTGGCGTTACCCAACTTCTCAATCAACTCATCTACCCTGGGCATAGGATACGCATCGAACTTGGAGATCTCATTCAACTTTCTGAAATCGTTACAGAACCTCCAAGTTCCATTGGGCTTTGGGATTAGCACAATTGGGCTGGACCATTCACTCTGTGACACCTCAATTACCCCCAGAGCAAGCATACGTTTTACCTCGGCAGATACGGCTTCCCTACGTGCCTCGGGTATCCTATAGGGCTTAAGGTTTACTCTGCTTCTAGGCTCAGTTTCAATGTGATGATGGATGAGGTGTGTACGCCCTGGGAGGTCAGAGAACTTGTTTTTGTTTTTCTGTAAAAATTCCTGAGCCTCCTGTTTCTGTGACACTGATAGAGTATCACCTACCTTGACTGGAGGGATTGGTTGTGACAAATTATTAACAGTATTTGTCGCCCCCAAGGATTCCCTGTCTTTCCAGGGCTTGATCAAGTTTATGTGATAAACTTGGAAAGGCTTCCTTCTACCTGGTTGGTGCACCTTGTAGTTCACCTCACTGATCTTTTCAACAATTTCATAAGGACCTTGCCACTTCGCCAAGAATTTACTCTCAACAGTGGGGACTAGTATAAGGACCCTATCGCCTGGGTTGAATGTCCTGATTCTTGCGGACCGGTTGTAAATTCTACTTTGGGCCTCTTGAGCCCTCTGGAGGTGTTCCCTTACCAGGGGCATTACAGTGGCTATACGGTCCTGCATTTGTGCTACATGCTCAATAACACTCTTGTATGGGGTGGACTCATTCTCCCATGTCTCTTTTGCAATGTCTAGTAGACCCCTAGGGTGATGACCATAGACCAACTCGAATGGTGAGAACCCTGTGGACGCTTGGGGCACCTCCCTAATAGCAAACATGAGGTAGGGTAATAAATGATCCCAGTCACGACCATCTTTTGCCACCACTTTCTTCAACATATGTTTCAAAGTTTTATTAAATCTCTCCACCAATCCGTCCATCTGGGGGTGGTACACAGAGGTACGGATGTGTGAGATTTTAAATAGTCTGCATAATTCCTTCATTACTTTCGACATAAATGGCGTACCTTGGTCAGTTAGGATTTCTTTGGGGATCCCAGTCCTAGAGAACATATAAAACAACTCACGTGCAATTGTTTTAGATGCAGTGTTTCTTAAGGGTACAGCCTCAGGATAGCGGGTCGCATAATCCAGGACTACCAAAATATACTGGTGTCCTCTAGCTGACTTTACAATGGGACCCACTAAATCCATGGCAATACGCTCAAAAGGCACCTCTATAATAGGGAGCGAAACCAAAGGACTGCGAAAATGTGACACTGGGGCACTAACCTGACATGTGGGGCACGACTCACAGTATTTTTTAATGTCATCATATATGGCCGGCCAAAAAAACCTCTGGAGAACCCTCTCTCGCGTTTTGTCAGTCCCCAAGTGTCCCCCAAGAACATGGTTATGTGCCATGTCAAGCACCTGACGCCGGTACGGCTTAGGTACCAGAAGCTGTTCCACAATCTCATCCTTAACCTTATTGACTCTATAGAAAAGATCATTAGTCACCGAAAAATGTGGAAATCTTTTTTCAGCATCTGGTTCCTGAGGTACCCCGTTCATAACAGCAACCTGCTCTCTCGCATTTTTGAGAGTGGGGTCCTGTAATTGTGCAGTCCCAAAATTATCGCTAGACACCTCTAAGTCTAGTATATTTTGCTCAGTGGGAGGAGCCTCCTCCTCCCCAGCCAGGACCTGCAAAGGAAAACAATCATTTTCATCCTGCACATTTTTATCATTCACAGTGGACAAGGCAACCCCCTTAGAGGTATCCTCACTCCTTTTGGGGATTTTTCTTTTTTCCCAAAGAGCCCAGAATAATGGAAAATCGCGCCCCAATATTACATTATGCATGAGGTTTTTAACCACACCCACTTCATATTGTACGGTGCCTTGTTCAGTCCCGACTTTAGCCAGCACTATAGGGTACACTTTTGTATCACCATGTATGCACACAACACTCATATGCTTTTTAGACTCTAAGTCCCCAGTCACCAGGCTAGCATGCACCAAGGTTACAAGGCTTCCTGAGTCCATTAACGCTTTAACAGGAAAGTCATTGATTGTGATGTTGCAGATTTGCGGTTCAGTCTCTAGTCCAGGAACTGCAGCACAAGATGGTTCCGCAAATAGCGACTGACGCCTGCTAGCGTCACATTCCATGGGTTCAGAGGTAAGAGGGCAATGGGCCGACACGTGTCCCGCCTCATGGCATCTCCAACACTGGATAGGGCCTGGTCTCTTTGGCAAGGAGTCCTTTTCAGAGCCCCTTAGCCACCCGGGACCATCACCAGTCTTTTGTCCCTGAGACACCACTTGAGCCCTTTTCCCCCCCATCAGCACCCCTCCACACTCCCCCAATAGATGGAAGTCTCTTACCAGCTGACGGCACAGATCTGGCGCTCCGGGGAGGTGAAGATGCTGCAGGAACATCACGGAGGTAGTCCTCAGTCGCCTGGAACCTCTCCACAAGGTTGACAAGTTCGTTTGCATTCTTAGGATCACCTTGTCCCACCCAGCGTTGCAAGTCAGTAGGAAGGGCTCGGAGGTAGCGATCCATCACGACCTTCTCTAGGATTTGTGCAGGAGTAGAAGTGTCTGGCTCCAACCACTTTCTTGCCAAATGGATTAGGTCATACATCTGGGACCTCGCTGATTTGTCCAGACTGTAGCTCCAGTTGCGTACCCTCCGGGCACGGACTGCAGTAGTAACTCCTAGTCGGGCAAGCATCTCCTCTTTTAGCCGAGTATAGTCCTTAACCTCTTGCTCACTGAGGTCATAGTAGGCCTTTTGAGGTTCACCTGTTAAATAGGGCGCAATTACCTCTGCCCACTCAGCGGCTGGTAACTTCTCTCGCTCAGCCACGCGCTCAAATACTGTTAGATAGGCCTCAACATCGTCCTCAGCAGTCATCTTTTGCAGCGCTTTCTGCACAGTCCTTCTCCCAGAAAAAATCTCTGGAGCGGCTCCCTCCATTGTGGGTGGATTAGCAACCACAGGCGCCTCTCGATTTACTATCAGGTGCTCGATAAGTTGTTGTTGGCTTTGGCGCAAAGCTTGCAACTCTTCCTTATGCATCCGCTGTTGTGCAGCCATCATCTGCTGTTGTGCAGCCATGGACTGTTCATGTCGTCTATTGGCCTCTGTCTGCGCCTGCTGTTGTGCAGCCATCATCTGCTGTTGTTCAGCCATGGACTGTTCATGTCGTCTATTGGCCTCTGTCTGAGCCTGCTGTTGTTGCAAACTCACTTGCATAAACTGCTTCAGCATCTCCTCCATGTTGCTGGACTGTTTTTGGAGTGTAGTTGCAGCTTTCACCCAGGACATCAGCAGCTGTAGCCAAGTCTGTCCACACCGTTGCCCCTAGCAACCGCGTTGCCCGCTACCTCCACCAATTGTAAGGGATCTTCCCGGGGTAGGGTGTGTTTGGACACAGTTCACAGCAGACTTGGAATTTGATAAAGCAGATCTTGGCGTTTATTCGTGGTACAAACAAAATATACAGCAACACCGTGCTTTCTAAGTACAACAAAAATAAAAGTCCTAGCCCGGCTGGGCGCTTACTAACAGGTTCTGCTCACCTATCTGACACTTACAAACACAGCGTCTTTCGCCTGGATATCGCAGGGTGAGTTTTAGCTCCAGCAGTGGCTGTGCTTGCAGCTTCCTTCAACACACAGATTGTTCATTCCCTGGCTGAGAAGCAATCACCTGCAGACCCTACAGAGCCTTTAGCTTCCCAGGCTAATTAGGATCCAAGCTCACCTGATCCCAAACCCAGAACTGGATCGGGGGATGTGGAATGACAGGTCCCTCTACCAAACCTACCTGCCATTCCATATAAACCCAGGCCCGGCAAAATTAAATAACAACTCAGCAGCATATCGCTGCTGAGAAACTGATCCATCCTGGATTTACCATCTCACACTGTGTAGCAACCTAGGTGAGATGTACACCCCCTCGATCACTTCTCCAGTGACATGTCTACAATATGTATATGTATATATATGTATATGTATGTATATATATGTATATATATGTATATATATGTATGTATGTATATGTATATATATGTATATATATGTATATGTATATGTATATATATGTATGTATGTATATGTATATATATGTATGTATATTTATTTTATTTTATTTATATATATGTGTATATATATATATATATCTATATATATTGTATGTGTATGTATATTTATTTTATTTTATTTTATTTTTTGCTTTTTTAATTTTTTTTTTGCTTTTTTTTCCCCCCACGAAAGTGGAGTTACCCTTCAAAGCCATTGTAGACTTTTTTTTTTTATCCTCCTCTGTGATGGTGGTCAGTTGTATGCTCTACGCACATCAACACACGGACCTCACAATGCGCCTTGGTTTGATTTACTTAAGGTCAGGGGCGATAGTGTGGCGCGTCTATGAACTACAATCAAAGAAGGAGACCAAAAGGAGCCGATCTGTTTCACATTTCCTCTATTTATTTAACTATGGAGCAACAAGGACGAGAGGGGTGGCCATTTACTCGGGGTGGTCTTGGCAAGGCGTCAACAAGGGCTTGTATGATATATCGCACACAATTCATCAGGAGCCAGGTGATGCCAGACAAACAATGTATTATTTAACACAAGCCGGGGAAGGTGGGCCCCGCGCCATCTCTTCCTATAGAAAGACGCGTGTTGTTAATACGGCGGATTGAACAATGGCTTTATGTCTGAGGCCGCGTTCTTCATGTGGTTCCAAGTCTTGTTTCACCAGAAAATCTTGTTGAGCACACGCACATGTTTAAGTTAAATAAATCTGTTCACAGCAGCTTAGCTTAGGGTAACAGACACATGTCAGTAAATATTAGGCAACCCCTTATCGTGGACAAATTAAAGAGAACCATTCGTGAGAACAATACCCACCCAAGCCACTGTTGTCTGTCTTCAGATATTGGGCTTGATTTAGGAAAGCTGGAGAGTGCAAAATCTGGTGCAGCTCTGCATAGAAACCAATCAGCTTCCAGGTTTTAATGTCAAAGATTCATTGAACAAACTGAAGTTAGAAGCTGATTGGCTAATATGCAGAGCCGCACCAGATTTTGTACCCTCCAGTTTTATTAAATCAACCCCCCCCATTGTGACTTTCCTGGCTGCTGCTCTTCCATATTCACCACTTGGGAAGCCACTTGAGGCAGAGCAAGAATACGACAAATGAGGGTCCTTCACACTATAACAAACCATGGCGTAGGTCTATCACGGTATATGTGTGTCGGGGTGCAATTAACTTTCCATTGAAGGTCATAGGACCCAAGAAAGTGAGCCAAGGTGGCATGGGATCCCCCAGAGGGTGCAGAGTCTAAGCGCCAGCCAGTTTTCACCAGAACTCCTGATGGTGCGGATGGGTTTTGCTGGGTGCTGGTACCACCGTTGTGACCTTCGGGTTCACTTTGTTTTAACTCTTTTACTGCCACCAGTGTATGGCATATGTCCAGGGCAGGACTTACCATTGGGCTTGACTGGGCTCAAGCCCATGGGCCCCTCCAAATAGGGGGCCCTGCTGAGATACATAGCTGAGTGTACTCGGCTCAGCTCTGCTCACAGTCATGCCCAGTCCCGCACTATGATGGACATAACACAGGGACTGGGCGTGAACGTGAGCCAAGCCAAGTACACTTGGATACTCTCTGCGCCGCTCGTGGACTTCGACAGGACCCAAGAGCCGCCAAGAGGACCCGAGAGCTGCCGAGATGTATCACGGTGACGCCATTTTTAAACTTCAAGACTGCAATGACAAAGGCTACAAATGACAAGGCTGCAAATGACAAGGCTTCACTGACAAGGCTGCAATGACATGGACAAGGCTGCAGATGGATGGGCAAGGCTGCAGATGGACACTGATAAGGGTTACTTACCTGACCTCTCGAAAGTCCCGCACTCGCCCCAGACGTACTCTTCGCCACTCAGCCTGGCCGCTGATTGGCTAGAGTGGATGGATGGAAAGCAGCGCATCCATTGGCTCGCGCTGCTGTCAATTACATCCAATGATGCGGCGCGTGGATGGCGGGGCCGAGGGATACAGTGAGCGGCTGCCTGATTGCCAGGTCATAACATTAATGTGAAAATAGCAAAAAATAATTCGCTATGTCACACAACAGGGTGGGATCGGGATGCAGTGCTCCGCACCCCGAGCCCACTCTATTTTGAAGCCTATTAGAGCCTCTGGCTCTAATCACGTGCTTCAAAATACACCCCCCACCTGTGCCTTCCCAGGTGCTGAATGCCTGCGGAGGCTGGGCACCAGAATCGAGGTGGCATTTAAAGCGGGAGTAAACCCGCAGATGTTTTTTTTTTTTTTCTACCTGCAAAGGAAAAGGCATAATGAGCTAGTATGCACCGCATACTAGCTCATTATGAAATACTTACCTTAGAACGAGGCCCCGACATCTGGTCCAATCCACGCCGAGGGAGCTGACATGCTCCCTCGGCGTTTCTTCCGGTATCGCGGCTCCGGCGCTGTGAGTGGCCGGAGCCGTGATATCGTCACTCCCGCGCATGCGCGCGGGAGATCTCATCCTGGCCGAGTCCGGCCACTGCCGGGCTTTCAGCCGAGAATCCCCTTGTGCGCATGCGCCGCTGCAGTCAGCTGCGCATACCGAGGGGAATATCTCCTAAACCGTACAGGTTTAGGAGATATTTTTTTTACCTACAGGTAAGCCTTATTATAGGCTTTCCTGTAGGTAAAAGTTAAAAAAATGAGTATACAACCACTTTAAAGACACGGACCGTTAGAATGGTTAGAGAGGTAGAGACCCTCATCGTTCTCTAAGTAATGTTATTTGTTGTTTTGAGCCGACAGGGGCCCCATTGGGAGTCAGATGGAGTTCCTGGGCCTGGCAAGGGCTGCCTGTGGGTGGCCCCAGTGCAGCGTCATTCCAGCAGAGTGCTGGAGAACAGAACATTGCAGGACACGGGGCTTGGTGGCCCTGTCAGTTAGGCTGTATGGAGCCCCATTATTTCTAATGTTGGCCCATCAGTGCCCATCAGGGTAGCCTTTCAGTGCCCATCAGTGCAGCCTTTCAGCGCACATCATTGAAGAAGAAAAATGACTTTTTTGCAAAAAAATTTAACAATTTTTTTGTTTTTTTCCCCAAATTTTTGGTCTTTCAGTGGTGATTAAATACTGCCAAAAGAAATCTCTATCTGTCTCAAAAAAATAATAAAAATTGTATATGTGTACAGTGTTGCATGACCGCACAATTCTCATTCAAAGTGCGGTAGCGCTTGAAAATTGGCCTGGGCAGGAAGGGAGTGAAAGTGCCCGGTATTGAAGTGGTTAATTAAAAGTCAGCAGATACAGGACTTGGCTTTTCATTTTGTGGAGGGGGGGTGCTGAGGACCATTTTTAAGAATAATGGCACCCAAATGTGTGTGCTGTGCATTTTGCTGCAATTTTACCACATTACAGAATCGTGGGCAGAGATGTGCAATTTTGCCCGTGATTCTGCTATGCTGAGATGTAAACAGGGGCCTAAATGTTTGACCGGAGCTCCTCTTTAACGAAGACACGTTGATAAATAGATACAGTAAAACCTTGGTTTGAAAGTAACTTGGTTTGAGAGCTTTTTGCAAGATAATTGTTTTATACATTTTGACTTGATATACAAGCGATGTCTTGATATACAGGTAGCGTCATATCACAACTGAGTATAAAAGAGAAGAGAGGTGCCTCTAAAGCCCCATACACACTATCAGATTTTCTGCTGATTTTTTCCTTCAGATTTACCAAAACCATATAATATGAGGTCAAACCTTAGGAGTTTCAATGTGTATGCAATCAGGCAGGGCCCTTCTACTACATGGTTTTGGTAAATCTGAAGGAAAAAATCAGCAGAAAGTCTGATAGTGTGTATGAGGCTTAAGTGTAGCAATATGGTTGCATTTAACCACTTTCAGACCGGACCAATTTGCTGGTCAAAGACCAGACCACTTTTTGCGATTCGGCACTGCGTCGCTTTAACTGACAATTGCGCGGTCGTGCCACGTGGCTCCCAAACAAAATTGACGTCCTTTTTTTCCCCACAAATAGAGCTTTCTTTTGGTGGTATTTGATCACCCCTGCGGTTTTTATTTTTTGCGCTATAAACAAAAATAGAGCGACATTTTTGAAAAAAACGCATTATTTTTTACTTTTTGTTATAATAAATATCCCCCAAAAATATATAAAAAAAATTTTTTCCCTCAGTTTAGGCCAATACGTATTCTTCTACATATTTTTGGTAAAAAAAATCGCAATAAGCGATTATTGATTGGTTTGCGCAAAAGTTATAGCGTTTACAAAATAGGGATAGTTTTATAGCATTTTTATTAATAATTTTTTATTATTTTTTTTTTTTACTAGTAATGGCGGCGATCAGCGATTTTTATTGTGACTGCGACATTGTGGGGGACCCATCAGACATTTTTGACACATTTTTGGGACCATTGTCATTTATACAGTAATCACTGCTATATAAATGCAGTGATTCCTGTGTAAATGACACTGGCAGTGAAGGGGTTAACCAGTGGGTGGCAGTGTAGGGGTTAAATGTTCCTAGGGGTGTGTTACTAACTGTGGGGGGGTTGGGCTTTCATTTAGTGAACACTGATCTCTGCTCCAATCACATGGAGCAGAGATCAGCGTCACTAGTTGCTAGGCAGAATGGAGAAATGTTGTTTACAACGGCACTTCTCCATTCGGCCGCTCCGTGAGACGATTGCGGGGATGCCCGTGGCGATCGAGTCCGCGGGTCCCGCGACCGGACTCACGGGGGTCCCGACCAGCGCCTGGAGCGCGCCGCCGGCGGCGCGCTCCCGATGGCAGGGTGGCAAATTTAAAGGGACGTACATGTACGCCCATTTGCCTGCCCGTGCCATTCTGTCAACGTACATTGTCGTGCGCTGGTCGGCAAGTGGTTAATGAAGGTACAAGATTTAGCAACATATTGCTACACTTAGAGGCGCCTCTCTTCTCTTTTATACTTTGTAACTCCTGCTGGATTTTGTTTCTTAATCCCCTTGTGGAGGCTTCTATTTGTGGATGGACATTTTATGGCTACACAGCCTGTCACATTGCTATCATCTTTATATATGGACTATAAACTGAAGGATTTATGAATGAATGGTTGTGGAATGAATTATTTGAGTTTCCATTATTTCTTATGGGGAAATTTGCTTTGATATACAAGTGCTTTGGATTACAAGCATGTTTCTGGAACGAATTATGCTCGCAATCCAAGGTTTTACTGTATATATAATTTTTCTCCAGCACTCCGCAGTCCTCTATCGTTCACTTTAATTTGTACAAAGCTTTTAGCAAACAGACCGCGAGGTCACACAGACCAGACGGGGAAATCAGACGTTTTCGTGAAAGTGACGTTCTCCCGTTGAAAGGCAGACTGTTGTTTGACAACCGCACTCAGATCAAACACAGGAGGTCACAGCGACTTGAATAGAGAAGTCAACAAAGTAAAACTTTATAGACATGACAGGCCCCAGCCTGCCCGGAGAGCCGTTCACTGCCAGGCCACAGACGGGGAGATTTACCCCTGAGAATGAGGAATAGGGAGCCATGCCGGCGGTGGGTCCTTGTGAGCGTATCCACCGCCGGAACCCCACCCACCACTGGGGACCCCACCCACCACTGGGGACCCTGCCCTCCCTGTGGTCATACAAAGCAAAAAAAAACTAAAGCAACATTTTTTTTTCCATTTATATAAGACAGAAGAACTCACATATTTTACATGCATTTTATACAAAATTCAGCGTGTTGCTGGCAAAGCAACTATTTCAGTATGTACTGTATATATCGCTAGAGAAAACAAAATTGATTAGTAAATATAACGATGGCCGTGCGCTTCTATTATATCATAGCTTCCAACTGTCCCGGATCTTGTGGGACTGTCCCTGATTTGGAGCAATGTCCCTCTATCCCTCATTCCTCCTCATTTGTCCCTCATTTTGGTCTGATCTCTATAGATGTATATAAAATGCACTTTTTATCTTTCAAAAAGTGTTTTCCAGCGCTAAAACTTTCATCTGATTTCTAAATTGCTGCATTTGTAAAAGCCAATATAAAGGAATAGTAGTGGTAAAAAAAAAAGCTTGTGGATTTAATTTAACCTTTTTTTCCCCCCGGTTAATTCTCCTTTAAGGGGGCGTGGCAGGGGGCGTGTCCTATGCCTACATACATTTGCTAGTAGGTGTCCCTCATTCCCATCTACAAATGTTAGGAGGTATGCTATATTCTGTTTCCATTGCTGCTTTATGCATTGACACATCTCCATAGACCCAGTCTGTCTGGCCTGTATGATCAATTGCTGGGTTGGCACCATTCACAGGCAGCTTAAAGTGGTTGTAAAGTCAAATCTGTAACTTTTACCTACGGGTAAGTCTATAATAAGGCCTATAATAAGGCTTACCTATGGGTAAAAAAAATATCTCCTAAACCTGTACGGTTTAGAAAATATTCCCCTCGCAATGAGCCGCTGACTGCAGCGGCGCATGCGCACAGGGGATTATCAGCTGAAAGCCTGGCAGATGCCGGACCTTGCCAGAAAGAAGTCTCCCGTGCGCATGCGCGTGAGTGACGACTTGGCGGCTCCGGCCACTCACAGCGCCAGAGCTGCAATACCCAGAAGACATGCTGAAGGAACATGTCAGCTCCCTCTGCATGGATCGGGTGAGATGCCTACGCCTTGTTCTAAGGTAAGTATTTCATAATGAGCTAGTATGCGGTGCATACTAGCTCATTATGCCTTTTGCCTTACAGGGATATAAAAAAAAAGTGTCAGTGGGTATACAACCTCTTTAACTCTTCAGTTATTTGCAGCGCACAGGATGTTTTTCCGGTCTTTGAAAGTGTTAAGCAGCCCATCGATAACGCAGTTTACTTTCCTTCCACCCAAAATTGTTTGATTCCCCATCAACACAATCAACACAATCAGTGTGAATAGGGAATCCCTTTCACAGCGCCATTGTGTTCTACCGGCTCCCCGCCAGCAGTACACAATGATCACTGCTGGTAGCTATAGCCACACCTCCCAACATTCTGAGATGGTAATGAGTGACACCTACTATCAAACATATGTAGGCATAAGACACGCCCCCCTGCCACACCCCCTTAAAGGAGAATTAATCAAAAAAAGAAGTTAATGAAATCCACAAGGGCTTTTTTTTTTACCACTACTATTCCTTTATATTGGCTTTTAATTTGTTTTAAAAAACTATTCCTAAACCCTAACATTGACTGAGGGAACATAAAAGAAACAGAGAGGGTCTAGCTAGGACTGAACTAACACTAAACAGGAGGGGAGGCCAGAGGGTGATACCAATTCCCATAACTAAATATGTTGTAATGGCCCAAAACCACCATTAGATGTCAGCATACTTAAACTTCCCTCCTAAAAGTTTTTTTCCTTAAAATTCTCTCCTAAACTTGGAGTGCGTGTTATATGCTGGGGTGTGTTATACGCTGATAAATACGGAAATGTATAGAAGGTATGGCCCAAAAGTAGGGTTGCCACCTGTCTGGGATTCACCTGGACAGTTCAGGTTTGGAATCATGCGTCCAGGTTTCAGACTGCCTGAAACCCGGACACATTATTCAGACCGGATTATGGCTTCCCGATACATCTGGATGAGAGGTGCCGGCTGCCACGTGGGTGAGTGAGCTCACCATCCATCCCTGTCTGTGACTGAAGTCTCTCCCCCTTCTCTCTCCTACCTCTGAGTGAGTACACTAAGGAAATTCAGGGTTCTCAGAGCACCCCTTACATCAGAGTTCCTCTTTACTCCATAAGCCGCAGTGTTCCCCCTTACATCAGAGTCCTCTCAGTACATCAGAGTTCTCAGTGTTCCTCCTAAAAGCGGTTGTGTACCCACTTTTTTGACTTTGACTTACAGTTAAGCCTATAATAAGCCTTACCTGTAGGTAAAAAGAATATCTCTTAAGCCTGTACGGTTTTAGGAGATATTCCCCTTGCATGCAGCCGCTGACTTCCCAGCTGAAAGGTCTGGCAGACGCCGGACCTTGCCAGAAAGAGGTCTCCCACGCGCATGCACGGGAGTGATGACATTGCGGCTCCGACCACTCACAGCGCCAAAGCCGCTATACCCGGAAGACACGCCGAGGGAAAATGTGGCCCGAGATCACCTGCCGACTCCTCATTCTAAGATAAGTATTTCATAATGAGCTAGTATGGGGTGCATACAAAAAAAAAGGAAAAAAGGCGGAACTTTAGATGAAACACACATTCAATAGTGAGGGGTCAAGAAGTTGTATATTTATTATAAAACATGATGAAAAATTCCATACAAATAGGTACATGGGTCACAAAAATTCATCTACATTACAAATATTTCTATTATATTGGTATTACACATTGCATATACAAAGGCTCATAGTTCATCTATATTACATATATCTATATTGTATCAGTATTACACATTGCATGTACAGAGGCTCTACGCGTTTCGTGGAGTATTTATATCCACTCTTCAGGATCAACAGTGTATGTTATCTGAAAAGAAGCATAGTAAGTGTCAGGTCAATGCTTTTAAATAAAAATATAAAAAGTATATAACTTGGGAATTAACCCTGGTTATAAAAATACTCACAGCTACCATGCAGTGAGAGTGCAACAGTGATAGTTGGAGGCTCCCAAAGGGGCATCTTTTCCGGGAGCGGTGCATACTAGTTCATTATGCCTTTTGCCTTACAGGTTTAAAAAATAAAAAAAATCTGCGAGTTTACTACCACTTTAAATCAGGGTTCCCAGAGCATCCCTTATGTCAGAGTTCTCCCTTACATCGGAGTCTGCAGAGTCCCCCCTTAAAGTGAAAAGGAACTCTGCGAATTCAGATGTAAAAGGAGAACTCTGTGGACTCTGATGTAAAAAAAAGTGAAAAAAATATAAAAAATTGCTGTGCGCCGCTAAAGTGTTTGGGTTTGACTTGAAGAAAAGGTGGTAACCCTAACCGGAAGTGACTCATGCCCAGGGGCCCCCACCACCTTAAGTCCTGCCCTAGCCAAGGCAAATAAATGTAATAGCAACCCTGCTACATACATACAGAAATACCTTGGATTACGAACATAATTCTTTCCAGAAGAATGTTTGTAATCCAAAGCACTTGTATATCAAAGCGAGTTTCCCCATAAGAAATAATGCAAACTCAGATAATCCGTTCCACAGGCACTGCTTGTCTCTGCAGTACCGCATGTGGCCAGAGGTGCGGGGGGCACTGGAGACACTCGAAAACACTCAGACACCTGGGAACAGAGTGTTTCCGAGTGTTTCTGAGTGTCTCAGAGCATCACCGGTGCACCCGCTCCTCTGGCCACATGCGGTACTGCACACACCAGCTGCTTGAATCCTGCTTGTCTTGCGAGACAATTCTCACAAAGGGAGTCAGGATTTTTAATTTTTTTTAAAAGCTTGTACTGTGAAGAGCTCAAACCACGTTACTCCTTATCTGGGGGTTCCACTGTTATTGGCACAACATAGATAATAGAGGTTTTTTAGTCTTGATTTATAGAGGCCCTTTAAAAAAAAGCAGATAAATACAAATGTGGGAGCTGTTTTACCTGTCAAAGAATTTCTGTCCATCCAGTTCTAGACAGAAGTGACTCATGCTCATAGCAGAAGAACAAAGTAGCACAGAGATATGACACTTACCCCCCTCCCCACCACCACTACTGCCACTGATACCCCCCACCACTACTACTGCCACTGATACCCCCCCTTCTACCACTGCCACTGATACCCCCCCACCACCACTACTGCCACTGATACCCCCCACCACCACTACTGCCACTGATACCCCCCACCACTACTACTGCCACTGATACCCCCCCTTCTACTACTGCCACTGATACCCCCCACCACCACTACTGCCACTGATACCCCCCTTCTACTACTGCCACTGATACCCCCCACCACCACTACTGCCACTGATACCCCCCACCACCAATACATAATAAAAATGTCATAAATCTATCCCCTATTTTGTAGAGGCTATAACTTTTGTACAAACCAATCAATAAACACTTAATGGGATTTATTTATTTTTTTAACAAAAATATGTAGCAGAATACATATTGGCCTAAATTGATGAAGAAATTCAATGTTTTAAATGTTTTTTATTGGATGTGTAGTATAGCAGAACTTAAAAAATATAGGTTTTTTGTTTTCAAAATTGTCGCTCTTTTTTTGTTTATAGCGCAAAAAATAAAAAAAAACGCAGAGGTGGTCAAATACCACCAAAAGAAAGCTTGTTGACCGCTGCACACAGATGTACGTCGGCAGAATGGCACATGCAGGCAAATGCCCGTACCTGTACGTCCCTTTAAATTTGCCGACTATTGTCACTTGTCAACCCCTTCCCTGCCAGTGTCATTTACACAGTAATCAGTGCATTTTTATAGCACTGATCGCTGTATAAATGACAATGGTCCCACAATAGTGTCTGATGTGTCCTCCATAATGTCGCAGTCACGAAAAAAAAATCGCAGATCGCCGTCATTACTAGTAAAAAAAAAAAAAATGCCTATTTTGTAGACTATAACTTTTGTGCAAACCAATCAATATACGCTTATTGCAATTTTTTTTTACCAAAAATATGTAGAAGAATGTGTATCGGCTTAAACTGATAAAAACGAAAAAAATATTTTTCATATATTTTTGAGGGATATTTATTATAGCAAAAAGTAAAAACATATTGCATTTTTTTTTTCAAAATTGTCGCTCTTTTTTTGTTTATAGCGCAAAAAATAAAAACCGCAGAGGTGATCAAATACCACCAAAAGAAATCTCTATTTGTAGGGGAAAAAGGACGCCAATTTTGTTCGGGTGCAACGTCACACGAACGCACAATTGTCAGTTAAAATGATGGAAGGGGGGGGATAAATCTTCCGGAGATCAAGTGGTTATTCACCCGGTAAACGTTTCTGTGAAATAAATGTACATCTAATTAGTGGAATAACACAAAGGGCAGGAGGAACGAGTGAAAGTTGCAGCCCCGGTCTTGCTGCTTTCTCTGAACAATGGGCAGTAGAACTCGGAGTATAATGAGCTCAGTACTGACGTCAGCCGGCGAGTCAACCGGCCCGGCAACGTACACCGGACAATGTTTTCTTTTATCAGGATACAAAGTACATTTGTGTATTGGATATGGCTGGCTGGTTGCTGGTTGGTTACACTGTTGTCTATGGGACCTTCCACACAGGTGGTCCAATCATGTCCACCTGTCAGAGCTCCATGTACGGCCCCTTTCACACTTGTGCGACTTGTCCTGCAACCCGGGACTGCAAAGTCACATGACAAGTCATACCCCATGATTTCCAATGAATACCGTTCATTTCTGTGCGACTTCAAAGTAGTCCTTGCCCTACTTTGGTCCGACTTTGATGCTACTTGAGGTCCATATCCCTCAACAGTACACACCGGCAAGTCCTGGCTAGGGATGAGCCGAACACCCCCTGGTTCGGTTCGCACCAGAACTTTCGAACGGACCCCAAATTCGTACGAACGTTAGAACCCCATTGAAGTCTATGGGACTCGAACGTTCGAAATGAAAAGTGCTAATTTTAACGGCTAATATGCAAGATACTGTCCTAAAAAGGGTTTGGGGACCTGGCTCCTGCCCCAGGGGACATGAGTCAATGCCTAAAATGTTTTTAAAAATGGCCGTTTTGGCGGGAGCACTGATTTTAATGACGATTAAAGTGAAAAAAAAAAGTGAAATATTCCTTTAAATATGGTGCCTGGGGGGTGTCTGTAGTATGCCTGTGAAGTGCCACGTGTTTCCCGTGTTTAGAACAGTCCCTGCACAAAATGACATTAAACGGAAATAACACCATTTAAAACTGCTTGCGGTTTTAATGTTATATCTGGTTCCTGCAATATGGTTGAAAATCATTGAGAAAAATGGCATGGGTAGCCCTCCATGCCCATTACCAGCCCCTTTAGGTCTTGTACGCATATTAAGGGGAACCCCGTACCCATATTAAAAAAAGGAAATGCGTGTGGCCCCCAGGCCCTATATACTCAGAACAGCAGTATACAGGCGGTGCAAACAAGACAGGGACTGTGTAGGTTTGTTGTGTTAAGTTGAATCTGTTTGTAATTTTCAACTGGTACATTTTTAAAGTGTAGCTCCAGTCAAAAAAACTATTTTTAAGCTTTTTGGAAAACATAGGGAAGGGTTATCACCCCTGTATAATTTGTTTTGTCGTCCATCTTTTTTCATCTCACTTGCTGTTGTCTCCTTACGTTTGCAAGTAGGAGATGTTTGTAAATTGGATGTTTGAAAGTAGGGGCCTGCCCTATATGCTCTGCAGAAATGGCGGAACAAGGTGTTGGTTTTGCCACAACATTGTAAGCCCTCAAAGTGACTCTTGGTGGGCGCCGGAGCGCCCTGCTGTGAACGATTATATCAAGAATTGTAATTACATGCCATTGTTGAACAGTGGTAGAAAAATTGACCTTTGGTGGTTGTGGTGCTGGTGCCACAACACTATAAGTCCTCACCGTTGCTCTGGGTGGGCACAGGAAGGGGCCCTCCTGTGAAATATTATATCAAGAATTGTAATTACATGTCCCTGTTAAACAGGGGCAGAAAAATTTGGCCTTAGGCACTGCTGCTGGTGCCACCACACTGCAACCTCTTCCATATACTTTAGTTTTATTGCAGGAATTAGCCCTGCTGCAAAGCATTGCATCAAAAATTGTACTTAAACGCCCCTGTTAAACAGGGGCAGAAAAATTGGGCCTTAGGCACTGGTGCTGGTGCCACCACACTGCAACCTCTGCCATATACTCTAGTTTTATTGCAGGAATTAGCCCTGCTGCAAAGCATTGCATCAAAAATTGTACTTAAACGCCCCTGTTAAACAGGGGCAGAAAAATTGGGCCTTAGGCACTGGTGCTGGTGCCACCACTCTGCAACCTCTGCCATATACTCTAGTTTTAATGCAGGAATTAGCCCTGCTGCAAAGCATTGCATCAAAAATTGTAATTAAACGCCCCTGTTAAACAGGGGCAGAAAAATTGGGCCTTAGGCACTGGTGCTGGTGCCACCACTCTGCAACCTCTCCCATATACTCTTGTTTGATTGCAGGAATTAGCCCTGCTGCAAAGCATTGCATCAAAAATTGTACTTAAACGCCCCTGTTAAACAGGGGCAGAAAAATTGGGCTGATGGCATCAACCAGAACCAGAAATGTTCTTCCAACATATCAGCGGAGGAGGAAGAGGATAGACAATCAACATAACAGGACAGTCACTCAGCATCAGCATAGGCAGTCTTGAAGGGATGTGGTATTTCAAAAAAAATTATTCGGTTACATCAGCTTCAGGTGCTTGGTAGCTGTGGGTGATCCAAGACTGATTCATCTTGATGAAGGTCAGTCGATCAACTGATTCGGTGGACAGGCGCACCCTGTGATCGGTAACAAAGCCACCAGCAGCACTGAAGGTGCGTTCCGAAAGAACGCTGGATGCAGGACAGGCCAGTAGCTCAATTGCATACTGTGCAAGCTCTGGCCAGTGATCCATCCTCAAGACCCAGTAAGCCAGAGGATTTTCGGTGGGAAAGGTGTCCAAGTCTGACCTTGCCCCTAGGTATTCCTGCACCATGTAAATCAGACGCTGGCGATGGGTGCTGGAACCGATCATACCTTGGGGCTGCGGACTAAAAAATTGTCTGAAAGCATCAGTCAGACGGCCACCTTCTCCACCGCTCCTTCTGACCGATGCCTCAGCAACACGTTGTCCAGGACCAGGAGTTTGTAACCTCCCAGTCTCTGGGAACGCGTTGCACAGACCTTTCTGCAAGGCCTCCCGGAGATGTCTCATCCTCTGCTCCCTCTGCGATGGCAAGATAAGGTCGGCAACCTTACCCTTGTACCGTGGATCAAGGAGAGTGGCCAGCCAGTAATGGTCCCTCTCCTTGATCCGAAGAATACGAGGATCCTTCCGCAGGCTTTGCAGGATCAGGGAGGCCATGCAGCGTAGGTTAGCTGAGGCATTCGGTCCGGAGTCCTCTGGGTCACTAAGGACAACATGATCCGCAGCTACCTCCTCCCAGCCACGTACAAGTCCACGTGTTTCTTGGGACTGTAAATCATCCCTACAAGACTGCTGCTGCTGCTGCTGATGCTGATGCTGAGTGCCAGCCTCCATCTCCATGCTGACACAATCATCCTCCTCCTCCTCTTCCTCCTCCTCATCCTCTTCCTGTGTGATGGGTGGCACAGCAGGAACACTGTCTGGATAAAGGGGGCCTTGAGAGGCAAGGAAGTCCTCCTCTTCCTGCCTCTGTTCTGCCTCAAGTGCCCTGTCCATTATTCCACGCAGCGTATGCTCCAAGAGGTGGACAAGAGGTACAGTGTCACTGATAAATGCACTGTCACTGCTCACCATCCTTGTGGCTTCCTCAAACGGTGACAGGACAGTGCATGCATCCCTGATCATGCCCCACTGGCGTGGTGAGAAAAAACCAAGCTCCCCTGACCCTGTCCTGGTGCCGTAGTCGCACAGGTACTCATTGATGGCCCTCTGCTGCGTGTGCAGCCGCTGCAGCATGGCCAATGTTGAGTTCCATCTGGTGGGCATGTCACATATAAGGCGGTTCTTGGGCAGGTTCAACTCCTTTTGGACCTCAGCCAGCCGAGCACAGGCATTAAATGATCGGCGGAAATGCACACAGACTTTCCTGGCCTGCTTCAGGACATCCTGTAAGCCGGGGTACCTGCCCAAGAACCGCTGCACCACCAGGTTAAGGACGTGAGCTACACAGGGCACATGCTTCAGTTGTCCCTGTCGGAGGGCGGAGAGGAGGTTGGTGCCATTGTCGCAAACCACCATTCCTGGCTTAAGCTGGCGTGGCGTCAACCACCTCTCGGCCTGCCCCTGCAGAGCTGACAAAACATCCGCCCCAGTGTGAATCCTGTCCCCCAAACAAACCAGCGCAAGCACGGCATGGCATCGTTTTGCCTGCGTACTTGCGTAGCCCCTGGAACGCCTACGGAGCACCGCTGGTTCTGAGGACAGAGCACTGGAAGAGGCCATGGAGGAAGAAGAAGAGGAGGGGGTGGAGGAGAGAGGTGTGTCACAACCAATAGTAGCATTTTGGAGGCGTGGTGGCGGAACAACCTCCAACACTACTGCACCTTGTCCTGCATCCTTCTTAGCTGCCAGAAGAGTGACCCAATGGGCCGTGAAAGACAGGTAACGTCCCTGTCCATGCCTGCTGGACCATGAGTCAGCGGTAATATGCACCTTACCGCTGACCGCCCTGTCCAGCGAGGCAAGGACATTGCCTTCCACATGCCGGTAGAGAGCCGGAATCGCCTTCCGTGAGAAAAAGTGGCGTTTGGGGACCTGCCACTGAGGAACCGCACATTGTACAAACTCACAGAAGGGGGCCGAGTCTACCAACTGAAAAGGCAGCAGTTGAAGTGCTAGCAATTTAGCCAAGCTAGCATTCAACCGCTGGGCATGTGGATGGCTGGGAGTGAACTTCTTCCGCCGGTCCAGCAGCTGGGGCAGGGACATTTGCCTGCTATAATCGGACGTGGGTGTACCGCTAGCAGAGTTCCCGGAAGCACTTGGCTGTGACACACCTAATTCTACACCTTCATTCCTCTCAGAGCAGGTTTCAGAGAGGACTGAAGGTTTAGTGGGGTTGGAGATGCCAGCTGATGAGGAGCAAGGAGAGGTCCGCTTTGTTCTTTGGTGTGGGTCTTTGAGGTACGCTTGCCAACGAGCTGCATGGCAGGTCAACATATGTCTGGTCAAGCATGTGGTGCCCAAGCGGCTGATGTTTTGGCCACGTGAGATACGCTTGAGACATATGTTACAAATAGCAGCGGTGCGATCTGATGCACTCGTCTCAAAAAAGGCCCACACCAAAGAACTTTTAGAATAATGCGCAGAGGAAGCGCTCTGCACAGGCGGAGCTCTGCGGTGTGATTCAGTCGGTGTGCTGCCCCTAAGCTGGCCCCCGGAGGGCATCCTGCCTCGTTGGACATGTGCCTCCTCCTCCCCCTCCTCCTCCTCCCTCCTTCCAGGCACCCACGTGGAGTCAGTGCCCTCATCATCCCCTCCCTCTTCATCGCTGTAGCAAACCTGGCAGTATGCTAAAGCTTGTGGAACATGACTGCCAGATTGCTGTCCTTCTTGAGCATCCCCTCTCTCTGCACTCACGCTACTGCCTTCCTCTAGCTGAGTGTCATCATCAGAGCCCACAAAACACTGGGCATCCTCCTGGAGCATGTACCCAACACTGTGCTCAAAGAGTTCAGGAGACTCCTCAGGAGGACGTGGTGGGTCTAGGGAAGGAGTCACTGATGATGACATTGAGAGGAGGGAAGACGATGCGTTGGCAGCTGCTTTGCTACTACCCTGAGACTGGGTGAGAGAGGATGAGGAGGATGAAGAGGGCTTGGTCATCCACTCTACCAAGTCGTTGGCATGTTGCGGTTCAACATGTCCAGCTGCCGAAAAGAAGGACAAGCATGTCCCATGGCCACGTGCTGATGACAATGCACCGCGTCCACGACCAGCACTGTTGTCTCTAGACACAGAGCCTGCTTGCCCTCTTTTATCGGCTCGCGCCTGTTTGCCTCTCCTTGCTGGCCTTCCAGACATGGTAATGGCCTGAAGGGAGTTGGGTAAAACAGCAGTTGGGTAGTGTATATTGTGCTAGAGGCACACAACATCCACTAACTCCTGCAGATGGCAAGTGGGCTCAAATAGAGAACAGCTATGTAGGTGGATATAGCGGTATGTACTGGGTACAGAGCACGCAGACAGCACGCACTATCTCCTAACACTACTGACTGCAAGCTCTATTATTAAAGATAGATCACTAGCTATAAAGGTGAGGTGAATATAGCGGTGTATACTGCGGTCAGGGCACGCAGACAATAACCACTACACAACAGCAAGATAGAAAATCGGCCGAAAACGATCGGTGTGTACTGTGTTGAAGGTACACAGAACACCCACTGCTTCAGACGCCAACACACTACACGAGGCCGCCGCGATGGCGGCCTTATATAGTGTGGGGCGTGCACTACACAGCCTGAGCTATGATTGGCCACAGGCATCCTGCCTGTGGCCAATCATGGCTCTCCTCGCTGCTGGCGCTGCGATTGGCCAAGCATGCGGGGTCACAGTGCATGCTTGGCCAATCATGCGCCATCGCAGTGCATTGTGGGCCGTGAGCGCCACGCGAATTTGATGCGAACGGACCAAAATGTTCGGATTTCGCCGAACGGACGAACAGCCAATGTTCGAGTCGAACGTACGTTCGACTCGAACACGAAGCTCATCCCTAGTCCTGGCAAAAATTGCAGGAAAATCACGCGACTTTCCGGTCGCACAAGTGTGAAAGGGGCCTTATGCCGCGTACACACGATCGGAAATTCGGGCCAGCAAAAGACCGATGAGAGGTTTTGGTCGGAAAATGCAACCATTGGTTCTCAATTTTTCGGTCGGAAAAAGTTTTGATCGGAAATTTTAATCATCTGTAGCAATTTCGACGCGCACAATTCTTACGCATGCTCAGAAACAATTCGACGCATGCTCGGAAGCATTGAACTTCATTTTCTCGGCTCGTCGTAGTGTTGCATGTCACCGCGTTCTTGGCGGTCGAAAGTTCAGCGAACTTTTGTGTGACCTTGAGTATGCAAGCCAAGCTTGAGCGGAATTCCTGTCGGAAAAACCATCCAAGTTTTTTCCGATGGAAAATCCACTTGTGTGTTCGCGGCATTAGGCTCCATTCGCACCAATGCGTGTTTTTCATGCTTTTTTGCAGAAACACAGGACATTTTTTTAACATGGGTTCCTATGGAATACGGTCACATCAATGCATTTTTGTGCCTCTGCGTTTTTGGAAAGGGTCAGGGACTTTTTTAAATGCAAGACGGTGGTGTTTTTTTTTTGTTTTTGTTTTTGCATTTTTGTTTCATTAGACTTCAATGGAGAAGCTGCAGAAAAGCACGTAGTGGTTTTTTTTTCCGCATTTTTACTGAAATTTTGCAGTGATTTGCATTTTGCGTTTTTTAACAGGTTTGCCCAAAAAACCATAAAAAAAAAAAAAAAATGCAAAATGCAAATCACAGCAAAATTGTGGTAAAAAAAATAAATAAATGCAAAAAGCACTGCAGAAATGCTCAAAAGCAAAGTGCATAGGTGTGAATGGAGCCTTAGGGTCATAGACTTCAATGTGAACCCTTAAAAGTTGCATAAAAGTCGTGCCTAAGGATCGGTTCACACCAATGCGTTTTTTCATGCTTTTTGTTTTTTTTTGCAGGTCATTATTTTTAATATGGGTTCCTATGGAACGTGTTCACATCAATGCATCTTTGTGCCTGGAAAGGGTCAGGGACTTTTTTAAACGCAAAATGCTGCTTTTTTTTTTTTTTTGCTTTTTTGGTTCAATAGCCTCCAATGGAGATGCTGCAGAAGAGCATGTAGAGCTCTTTAAGGGCTGGTTCACACCACATAAACGCCCTCCGGATGCTTTTTTTTTATGCATCCGTGTTTTTGATGAGTTTTTGACGCGTTGCAGTGCGTTTTTGGTGCTTTTTTTATGCATCCGTGCTTTGGATGAGTTTTTGATGCGTTCCAGTGTGTTTTTGGTGCATTTTTGGTCAGTTTTTGATGCAGTCCGGTTAATTTTTTCCCCCTCTTTTTCTTAACCTAAGGACATGTTTCTTCCAGAGCATTTTTGGTGCGTTCCAGCACAGTCCAGTGCAGGAAAAATGCAGCATGGTCTAATTTATTTTTTTCTGAAATTGCAAGCACTGGTGTGAACAATGTCATTGAAAACCATATAACCTACTTTCCACGTGTTTTTGATGCAGAAATAAAACGCACTGGACTGCGTGTGCCCTTAGTGCGTTTTTGATGGATTTTGCATTATTTAATCTGCCCTACAACAAATTGGCCAAATAAAAAAATTAAAAAAGCATAAAAATTGCAAAAAACAAAAAGCATCAAAAACCGGTCAAAAGATGCGTATCCGAAAACATGGAAAGCACTGCAGAAAAAGCAAACTGCATGGAGCCTTAGGGTTAGAATATTAATGTTAACCCTTAAAAGTTGCATGAAAGTCGCTCCTGAATGTTATACAGTACAACAATATATATATTTTCATTAGCAGACCGATCCTCTGAAGAAAACCCTTGGTATATGGGTTGAAATGCGTCAGTCCAATCTTTCATACTGTCGACATTTCATTATTAATGTTGCTATGAAACTCCTGTCTGCAAGTGTATATTTGGTTTAGTTTTAATTTTCCTACTGGTGCTCATTTTTTAACCATCATGTTATGCCCTTTGGTACTACTAATAAACAATCCTTTTTTTTTTATATACAATATTGACACATTTTTTCACTTTGCTGCCTAAAAACCCCACTTTGGAGGAACTTTTCTCCCTTGTATACAGTGCAACAGTCGTCCATTATCCAAGTCGTATATAAGTCGCACCCATTCAAAGTCGCACACCAAAGTCCGCTCAACTTTGGAGTCGTACAAGTGTAAACAGAGCCTTAAAGCGGAACCACTCTGCATCTGAGCACCATAAACCAAAAACACAATTTATTTCATTTGAGAAATCACATTGATAGACACCCCTCTAGCATTTCTGGCCATTTTGAGTAAGGACAGACAGTTCATGTAGCATTTACTTCCTGGATTCCATCTACCCTTACCTCAGGCATGCAGGCAGGAGGGTGTGCCTAGCTGAGAAAATCCCTCCCCCCTCCTGAAGACTCCTGGGATGTGTATGACATCATTTTCCTATCTATTTACTAATGCGAGCAGCATGAGGATTACAAATAGTCAATGTTGATTGGAAGAGTGAAGTTCCGCTTTAACTCCTATGGAGTGTTCTGTCTTTCTATATACTTTGTAAAGTTACATTGTAACCGCCTGCTGAGACCTTTTGCAGCCAAGAGATTAGTTAACCATTTCTCTGCCAGGTGACAGGCTTTGCTGCCGATCTGATAATGACGAGTTTGTGTACAATGGATTCCTGAGTCCCCTCTGTGGGAGTCCCCGGACCTGCCCTGCCACTTGCCGGGCCTATTGTCCGCAGGATTTCTGTTTCCCATAGAAGCAGGCGGTCACATGATGCAAACAGTCCTCCGGAGAGCAAAGAGAGAGGAGAGAGAGGAGAGAGATTGAGTTACAGAGGAGAAGTTCATCTATTTCATCTCCTAAGAGGATCTCATCACCGCGTCTCTCCAGTAATCAGAGGATTCCCGGGGCTGGGAGGACGCAAGGTGAGTGCGCCCGCAACGTCCGACCGCGCGCAACACTTTTACGCTGCAGTGCGCTGAACGCACGCTACATTCATTCAGAACTTTTCAGTATTAGGGCCACATTGTACATTTTATAAATATTTGTTGGCTGACATTTTTTTTAAATTAATATATGAATCCCCATTTACATCAGGATCCCCATCAGAGTCCTCCCTTACATCAGGATCCCCGTCAGAGCCTTCCCTTACATCAGGATCCCCATCAGAGTCCTCCTTTGCATCAGGATTCCCATCAGAGTTCCCCCTTACATCAGGATTCCCATCAGATCCCCCCTTACATCAGGATCCCCATCAGAGTCCTCCCTTACATCAGGATCCCCATCAGAGTCCTCCCTTACATCAGGATCCCCATCAGAGTCCCCCCTTACATCAGGATCCCCATCAGAGTCTTCCCTTACATCAGGATCCCCACCAGAGTCCTCCCTTACATCAGGATCCCCATCAGAGTCCTCCCTTACATCAGGATCCCCATCAGAGCCCCCCCTTATAAAAGGCTCACCATCAGAGTCTCCCCCTACATCACCCCCCCCCCCCATATCAGGGTCCCCATCACAGTTCACGTTTCCCATCAGAGCCCCTCATATCAGGGTTCCCACCAGAGCCCCCCCTTACATTGAAGTCCCACCCCACCCCCCTTATTTCAGGGTTCCCATCAAAGTTTTCCCTTACATCAGGGTTCCCACCAGAGTTAGCCCTTATATCACCCCATCAGAGTCCTCTTTACATCAGGCTCCCCATCAGAGTCGTCCTTAAATTATAATCCCCATCAGAACCCTCCAACATCATGGTCCCCATCAGAGTCCCTTTTACATCATGGTCCCCTTCAGAGTCCCGTTTACATTGCGGTCCCCATCAGAATGCCCCTTACATGAGGAGGTCCCCATTAGAGTCCCTCTTTAAATCATGGTCCCCAATAGAATACCCCCTATATTAAAATCCCCATTAAAATCCCCCTTATATCATGATCCCCGTCAGAGTCCCCTTTACATCGGGTTGAAGCAGAGACTGACCCGAGTCCTCAATCAATGTACATAGAGGAGATGGCATGGATCCTGGCCATTGGTTGGGTACAATTTTGGGCTCCACCTATAACTAAAATCTCCCTTTTGGGAAGACGATCGTCCATTTTCCTGAAATGTTTGGCTTGGGGTTTTAAACATCAACATGATACAGAAGTGGCTTATATATAACAGTAGAAGTAGAAATGTTTCTGTCATTGCAGGTCATCCTCTGACCCCCGGCAAGGCCAAAGAATGAGCCTGAGTAAGTAGACAAGCTCTGAATCCCTCCATTGTGCAGTCCGCTGTATTCCTAAAGGTATAACTAAAGGCAAAAACTTTTTCTTTAGCTTTGGATACATTGGAAAGGGACCCTTTATTGCTCTCTGTGCCCCCCGTTAAGAGGATTCATCCTCTTTATTTGTCCTGGAGACTGTTATCAAAAGTCAAAGAAAATCACAAATTTTGGGTTGTCATCGGAACAGAAATAGAGGGAAATCTTCCAATGGGGACGCGAGTTCTGGATTCCTGCACTTTGGAGAGATTTCCTTTCACTTCCTGTTGTGTCTATGGGAAAGGAAGTGAAGGGAAATCTTCCAAATCGGGACACAGATGGCCGAATACACAGATGGCCGAATAACTGACAGGGTTTATAACCCTCCTTTACTCTATCAAAAAAAAAAAAAGTTTTTCCTATAGTTCTACCTTAACAATGATTTGCTACCGTTTGGTCTGTTAAATATACCATTAAAAGTGTTTAATAAGTGCAAAATATGAATTGATCCTGCCAGAAATCTGGTGAGTTTGAGACTTCCTGTGCACTCTTCTGCAGTGAACCCTGAGCAGTATTATCAGCCCTGCCCAGTTCACTCGGTGGACTGCAGAACCCCCCCCCCCCCCCCATTTTAGGATGATGCGGAGATGGGGTGGTGTTCTGTAGTTTAAATAAGAAGCAAGTACATGCAGTACAGTAAGTGAGCGCTATCTCCCTAGGACAGGAAGTGTGTTACTGGGAGGATCACCAGGTGAAAATAAAGGGGAAAAAAATGCAATTGCAAAGCATTAAAAGTCATCATTGCCCATTGTAGGCTTGTAAAAATGACAAAAACCATATCTCACAGGCTAGGTTTAGATGTGTGTCCAAACCTGCTGCTCCTCTGAAAATCAATCCACATTTGGATCACTTTTCATAGACTACTGAGGTTTTGTGACTCACCACTTGCTTTAACACCATTTGTGCTGAATAAATGCCCAACAACTACGTGCATTGTATATGGGTGTTTGCAGCACTTCACAATTTGCTTGAATGGGTCGTGATCAGCAGGCTTCCCGGCCCGAATATTGTGTTTTGTTGGCTAGTTTTTGCTGCGGATGTGAAGCATCAATGACCACGGCCTGTAAACACCCCCATTCTCTGCCATTGCAGCTTAAGGGGGCTGTTGGGGGAGGGCACTAAAAACATGTCTCAACCATGCATTTTTAACCCCCCTTCATACTAGTGGTTGGGGGCCAATAAAACACTGCAGTTGGGCCACGCTTTTACAATACCCCCTCCCCCACCACCAATTGCTACCCCCTTTATTCAAGCAAACAGGGCTGCCCCGCAAGCACCCCACAAACATGTGCAATACATGCAGTTGCTGCGTGCTAGTGTAGTGTTGAAAGGGTTAAAGCAGGCAATGAAAAGGCGTTGTGAAGGAGAAACGATGGAAGGCGCGAAGATCTGACGCTTTGATCAAAAGATGTATACAGTTTATTCACATGAAAAATGATAAAAGCATATGCAAAGTATTTACGTATTCATAAAAGCAGGTTAACAACATATTCACATTAGAAACTTGTTTTTAAAAACAGGCATGTCCATACAAGGACAAGCATTCGAAAGGTGGGCTAACGCGTTTCGAGGATGTCCTCTGATGAAGAGCCCACCTTTCGAATGCTTGTCCTTGTATGGGCATGCCTGTTTTTAAAAACAAGTTTCTAATGTGAATATGTTGTTAACCTGCTTTTATGAATACGTAGATACTTTGCATATGCTTTTATCATTTTTTATGTGAATAAACTGTATACATCTTTTGATCAAAGCTTCAGATCACGCGCCTTCCATCTTTTCTTCTTCACCTGGCTCTTTTCGGACCACCCCTGATCAGTTTAGGCAGCAGAACACGCACGATCATTTGTTAAATTCACTGCCTTTGAAAGTACTACCACCCTATACCAGCAGCACCTTCACAAGCGCAGATGTAATTCATTATTTCTTTGTTCATATTTACTAGTGAAAAGGCGATACAACACCTCCTCACCATCTGTCAAATGCTCTCTGAAGAGAAATCCGAATGCCAATAATACTTCAGAGAGCAAAGCTAGAGTGAACAAGCCTTATGCTGCATACACACGATCAGACTTTCCGGCGGACCAGAGTCCGTTGGACAATTCGATCGCGTGTGGGCTCCAGCGGACTTTTTCTTCCCAAAAGTCCGGCGGACTTAGAAAAAAGACTGGCTTCAATTTTGTCCGCCGGACTCGGCTTTTAGCGGACAATCCGTTTGTCTGTGTTCTAGTCCGACGGACTAAAACCGACGCTAGGGCAGCTATTGGCTGCTGGCTATGAAATTCCTTATTCTACGTCATCACGTTCTAATCCGTCTGACTTTTGGAGTGATCGTGTGTGGCCAAATCCGTTTGTTTGAGAGTCTGGCGGACCTCAGCTGCGAAGTCCTTCGGATTGTCCGGTGGAAAGTCCGATCGTGTGTATGTGGCAGTAGACTGAATACTATATGTGAGCATCTAGAACAGTGTTTCTCAACCAGGGTTCTGCGGAGGTTATAGGTTATAAAAACCAAGGGTTCCACTTAAGGTTATAAAATACAAGGGTTCCATCTAAGGTTATAAAAACCAAAGGTTCCTCCTAAGGTTATAAAAACCAAGGGTTCCACCTAAGGTTATAAAAACCAAGGGTTCCTCATAAGGTTCTAAAAATCAAGGGTTCCTCCTAAGGTTCTAAAAATCAAGGGTTCCAACTTCCACCTAAGGTTATAAAAACCAAGGGTTCCTCTTAAGGTTATAAAAATCAAGGGTTCCAACTTCCACCTAAGGTTATAAAAACCAACGGGTTCCACCTAAGGTTATAAAAAACAAGGGTTCCTCCTAATGTTATAAAAACCAAGGGTTCCTCCTAAGGTTATAAAAATCAAGGGTTCCAACTTCCACCTAAGGTTATAAAAACCAACGGGTTCCACCTAAGGTTAAAAAAAACAAGGGTTCCTCCTAATGTTATAAAAGTCAAAGGTTCCTCATAAGGTTATTAAAACCAAGGGTTCCCCCTAAGGTTATAAAAACCAAGGGTTCCTCCTAAGGTTATAAAAATCAAGGGTTCCAACTTCCACCTAAGGTTATAAAAAACAAGGGTTCCTCCTAATGTTATAAAAACCAAGGATTCCTCCTAAGGTTATAAAAATCAAGGGTTCCAACTTCCACCTAAGATTATAAAAACCAACGGGTTCCACCTAAGGTTATAAAAAACAAGGGTTCCTCCTAATGTTATAAAAACCAAGGGTTCCTCCTAAGGTTATAAAAATCAAGGGTTCCAACTTCCACCTAAGGTTATAAAAACCAACGGGTTCCACCTAAGGTTATAAAAAACAAAGGTTCCCCCTAAGGTTATAAAAACCAAGAGATCCTCCTAAGGTTATAAAAACCAAGGGTTCCCCCTAAGGTTATAAAAACCAAGGGTTCCTCCTGAGGTTGCTAGGGGTTCCTTGAGCTTTGAGCAATAGTGGATTGATCTCCCACCTTTACTGATCACCAATGCAAGGGGGTAATTTTCCACTACTTCTAAACTAACCACTAATGTTAGTGTGGACACTAATTACTTATTCTTATATTTACAACTTTCTTTGATGTATTAATTATGCTAATGTATCATGAGCTGTAGACTTAATTCTGTTTAGCAGGGGTTCCCCGAGAAGTTGAAATTATTTCAAGAGTTCCTCGGGGTAATAAAGTTGAGAAAGGATGATCTAGAAGAAGGATGTCACTTATCAAAATCTTATCACATGGTCACCTTCTTTTTCTCCAGAAGGGGTGTCGTTGCCAAGTACACCGATCGTCACCTGGGGGGATTACTTCACTCCTAGAAGAAAATGTTCCATCACCCCCCTGTGTCTGCCCCCTGTGCCAGTGTCACATACCACCAGCATGGTAGTAAGTATGATGCCATTATTCTGTTATATGGAGCCTCCCTCCCATCAATGGAACCCCATCAGTGTAGAAAGGAAACTTTTTTTCATGGGAAACTCTAATGCATCATCTATGGTAAAGCCCATTGGGTGAAACATGTCAGGGGGTGTTTCTGGGGGCGGGACCATGTGCTGAAGCTTTTCGCCTGCATAAAGTTTTGCCCGTGAAAAATAACAACTGTGTGGCTTTTCTTTTTGATTATACTGGGAAATTATAATGGCTTTAACCAGATGCCGACCGCCCCTGTATGTGATTCTGCACTTCCGGGTGTGGGGCATGCGCCGCTGGTGACCCTCTCCCCCTGTGATTGGACACTGCGGCAGCCAATCGGCAGGTCCAGCGGACTCCATGTCCACCGAGACCTGGCAAACATTTGGGAGAGGTGCAAAACAGCAATCTGGTAAACAAACAAGGCAGATCGCCGTTCTGTCAGTAGGGAAGGTAGTGATCCTGTGTTTCTGCAAAGCAGGAACATGGATCTCTGCCTTCCCACAGCACAAGCACCTCCCACAGAGTAACAAAACATCACATTTAACCCTTTGATCCCCCCTGATGTTAACCCCTTCCTTGCAAATGTCATTAGTACAGTGACTATTGTTAATACTAATCGCTGTATTAGTGCCACTCGTCCCTAAAAAGTGTCAGTTAGTGTCCGATTTGTCTGCCACAATGTCGCAGTCCCACTATAACTGATCTCTGCCATTATTAGTAAAAAAATAAATAAAAAAAATAAAAATTTCATAAATATATCCCATAGTTTGTAGACGCTATAACTTTTGCTCAAACCAATCAATATTCACTTATTGTGATTTTTTTATTTTATTTTTTTACCAAAAACGTGTAGTAGAATACATATTGACCTAAAATGATGAAGAAATTAGATTTTTGTATTGAATATATTTTATAGCAGAAAACAAAAAATATAGATTTTTTTTTAAATTGTCAGTATTTTTTTTGTTTATAGCACAAAAAATAAAAACCAGAGAGGTGATCAAATACCATCAAAAGAAAGCTCTATTTGTGGGAAAGAAAGGACATACCATTTTATTTGTGTACAGTGTTGCACGACGGCGCAATTGTCAGTTAAAATAGCGCAGTGCCGTATCACAAAAAATGGCCTGGTCATGAAGGGGGATAAACCTTCCAGAGCTGAAGCGGTTAAAGTGGTTGTAAAGGCAGAAGGTTTTTTACCTTAATGCATTCTATGCATTAAGGCAAAAAACCTTTTGTGTGCAGCAGCCCCTCTCAGCCCTCCTAATACTTAACTGAGCCACATCTCTCTCCAGCGATGTCCATGAGTGTCTTAGCCATCTGGGACTCTCCTCCTGATTGGCTGAGCCATTGGCTCCCACGGCTGTCAATCAAAGTCAGTTAGCCAATCAGAAGAGAGAGGGGGCCGGGCGGGGCCGGGTCGGACACAGGGGGCTGCGACTCTGCTGGGGTGCCCCCATAGCAAACTGCTGGCTGTGGGGGCACTTAACAGGAAGGAGGAGCCAGGAGCACAGAAGAGGGACCCAAGAAGAGGAGGATCTGGGTTGCTCTGCCTCTGTGCAAAACCAATTGCACAGAGGAGGTAAGTATAACATGTTTTTTTTTTTTTAAACAAGACTTTACAATCACTTTAATCTAACATTGACACCGGCAGCAGATCACATGGATGCCCTGTGATTGCAATGCAGTGCGGAAAATGCACAGGATTCACTGCGTTTTCCACAACACATAAGTGTGAACCAGGGCTCAATGGAGAAACTAAGGCAAAAGATTTTGCCACAATTTGCATTTTTTAACTCACCAACAACAAATTGGCCAAAAAAAACGCATAAAAAATGAAAAACCCAAAACACATCAAAAACGTGCAAAGATGCGTCATGAAACGCATGCGCAAAAACGCAAAAAGCACTGCAGAAACTGATCAAAAGCAGACTCCATAGGTGTGAACCAGGCCTAAGCCTACCGTATGTCGCTTGTAATTGTTCTTTATATGTTCAGGCCTGATGTTTTATTTCACTATTACGTGATGTAAAATACTTTTACTTGGATGTGTTTGTTTTGCTCCAGTTCCCTCCTCGTGTCAACCCCCTCCATCCCCCGGGAGTGAAGAGGAGGACGGTGAGCCTGGAGACCGTGCCCACCCACCAGCACAATCACCAGAGGGTCATCTGCATGCAGCAAAGAGAATATAGCCGGTGAGTAACTAGCAAGAAATCACCATAGCAACAGCATTATAGATACCTGGGGGAACTCATAGCTGGCCTCACATATGATTAGGTCTGTGTTGTCCATTGCAACCTATCAGACTAGGGTTGCCATCAATGTTTATCAAATTGAAGGCTATTGGGTGGCGTAGAAAAGTTGACAGATTAGAGGAGGGCTAATGGTGGCCGAACCGTATTTATTGGGTTGAAGGACATTGACTTCTGCACTCAAAGATGACCTCACCCTCTCCTTGGCATCGCAAGGGTGCGCAGGGGTGTCCTCTCTTCACATCAGAGCTCCTGCTTTCATATCTGAAGTCCTCTCTTCACATCTTTCACCACTACTGCATGAACGTTAGATGCCTGTGCCCTGGTAACCAAGGAAGCTAGGCCAGTGGTTCTCAACCAAGGGGCACACAAGTCACTGGAGAACCAAGGTTTACTGCATTAGGCATCAGGATACACCTGCATCTTGGCAACCAATGGTGTTAGGCAGATAATGTGGATAATGACAGAACTCTGGACGGCCGCAGGAAGCTAGGCCAGTGGTTCTCAACCAAGGGGCACACAAGTCACTGAAGAACTAAGGTTTACTACACTGGGCATCAGGATGCACCTTGGCAACCAATGGTGTTAGGCAGATAATGGGGATATTAACGGCTGCACTCCAATGCTAAAACGATGCTTTATTCAAATAATGTTTAGGACACAGCAAATAACATCACAGCGAAAGATGCTAACAGCTGACGCGTTTCGCACTAAGGCTAGTGCTTACTTATAGCTGGTTAACATGGTGGCAGACAACAAATAAATATATATATATTCTGACGCTTTTGCATGGGCGGCCGTGTGCATATTAATGCTTTTGATTCTTTCGATTGTACACACGTTTATGTACTTCATTGTTCACACCTTTCAATCACTTTTTCACAGTTTATGTTTGCATGGTTATTTAACCATACTTATACTTACAATCTCATAATTTCATTTCGTTTTTACAATTCAGCATTTATTATGACCACGTACACATTTTTTCACATACATTTATATTGAGGCATATCCATTCACATCCAATGATTTGGGTTTTGCACACTACTTGTCACTTCATATAAATAATTTTCTTTGTAATTTTTTATTAATTCTTTTTTTTTTTACACAGCTATTATATATGTGTCCTCCTCGATCCATCCCTGTTGGGATGTGGCCAAAGGTTTTGCTTTTGTGTTTGCAATGCACTGTAGTTCACATTGGACTTACACTGAGCGCTTTCATCGTCTTGTATAAAGATTAAGGCCCCTTTCACACATGCGGATGATATGTCCGTATTTCATCCATCCGTTTGCGGATGAAATACGGACATCCATTCCTCCCTATGGGATAGCGGGTGTCTGCGGATGAGCATCCGCAGACACCCGCTATTGTCCGCCTCCGCAAATGTCCGATTCTGCAGACGGAGGAAAATCCTATTTTTCTGTCCGTCTGCAGAGCGGATCGGATGAACACGGACACACGGTCCGTGCTCGTCCGATCCCCATAGAGGAGAGCGGAGAGCTGACAGGGCGGTCCCCGCACAGTGTGCGGAGACCGCCCTGTCCGCAGCCGGCTCAGCGGGGACAACGGAGCGATCCCCGTTGAGCGAGCGGATCATCACGGGGCGGATCATTACTGATCCGCCCCGTGTGAAAGGGGCCTAAGAGGTTCAGGTGGACAGGCACCAGGTGATGTCTCTTTTGTTTGATTGATTCATCGCCTGGCCCTACCCACTGTCATATTGCAACGCTCTATATATTTATTTGTTGTCTGCCACCATGTTAACCAGCTATGAGTAAGCACTAGCCTTAGTGCTAAACGCGTCAGCTGTTAGCATCTTTCACTGTGATGTCATTTGCTGTGTCCTAAACATTATTTGAATAAAGCATCGTTTTAGCATCGGAGTGCGGCCGTCCAGAGTTCTGTCATTATCCACATTATCTGCATGCTGTGGCTCGCACCCGGATCCCTTCACCTGGAGCAATGATCTCTGAGTTCTCAGGACCTGCCTTTGAGCGGTGGTGTATATCTCAATGGTGTTAGGCAGCAGGAGTCATCTGGATATTAGACTTGCAACCAATACAGGGCAACCTGTGTCCTGTATTGAATCAATACAGGCTTGAGGCTCAGTTTCAAGCTTGAGCGGAATTCCGTCGGAAAAACCATCAAAGTTTTTTCCGACGGAAAATCCGCTGGTGTGTACAGGGCATAACAAATTAGTACGAAAATATATTCCTTATGAACCTGATCGCACATGTCTACTGCAGAGGATTTCCTGGGTCCAGCAGTTCGGTGTGCACTAGAGCAGTGGTCATCATCAACCCTGTCCTCAGAGCCCACTAACAGGCCAGGTTTTATGTATTACCTTGGGGAGATGCAGACTAGAATACTGCAATCACTGAGCAGCAAATGATATCCAGGGCCGTCTTTAATATTGATTGGACCCTGGGCAAAACTTTTCTTGGGGGCCCCCCCATGCAGTTTAGCTCTCCACCTCCTCTGAGACATACAATAATTAGCAGTTAGACTCAAAATTAGTTTACTGAATCAGATCAGGCAACTATTGTAATTGGTTGCCAGAGGTTAGTGTATCATTTCCACTGGTTGCTAGAGGTTACAGCACACATTATGGCTCATTAATTAGTTGCTAGCGGTTACAGCACATGAATTCTGCTTGTTGATTGGTTGCTAGAGATTACTGTGGATATGACCTCAAGGGGGCATGATATACAAATGAATGTCGGTAATTTACATGTAAACACATTTCTGCAGGTGAGTCATCTGTACACAACAATAGGGCAGAGCTGGGCAGCATTAGTAGCAGCATTTCACACTGAGATCTCAGGACACAGCACAGGACTAAAACCTCAAAGGACGAGGGAATTTAAACCAGGATAGTTGGCAAGTATGAGGTAGCTGCTTTGGGCCCCACAACAATGACAGGGCCCAGGGCAGCTGCCCCTTTTGCCCTGCCTTAAAGACGGCCCTGGCTGTTACAGTGGATGTAGCGTGCCTCCTGCACAGCATACACCTGAATCTACCCCCCCCTCATTACTGGTGTTGTGTAGTTCATTTGTGCAACACAGGCATCTGTGTTAGCGGGCCCTGAGGACAGGGTTGATGACCACTGCACTCAAGGGTTCTATGCAGATAACTCTTTCTCATCCAGATGAAGCAAAATGCTATTACATGTTTGATGTCCAGATCACACCGCATAGACCAGTGATGGTGAACCTTGACACCCCAGATGTTTTGGAACTACATTTCCCATGATGCTCATGAACTCTGCAGTGTAGTTGAGCATTATGGGAAATGTAGTTCCAAAACATCTGGAGTGCCAAGGTTCACCATCACTGGCATAGACAGTAGTTTGATCAATGTATCAACTGCTGCAGAGAAAATATAAAAGTTATGGGGGGGCAAATCTACATCCAACTTTCTCTCATCCAAATTAAACAGGCTGTATGGAAGTTATATGCACCACATTGGACACAGCAGCCTCCAGGTGGGTCTTATGGAAGACTGAGCGTCCTATAGATTGGAAGTGTGCCTGCTGCAGTGTCCTTCAATGTGAATTCAGAGGAACAAGGTGGAGGAGGGGGAGGGGTAATAGTATAGTTTTTCACAAAGCACCATAAGTAGAAGCAGATGGGACAAAAAAGGCTGGAGTTTTAAATAAGTGTAAAAACTCCTGTTACATTTTCCACTCGGGCTTTAAAGGGAAGACAATTCAGCACCATCATATAACAAATTCTTTATTTTCCCAGGTTCCACACGGGCTGGAGGCGGCCATTTTATGGCACAGCACTAGAAAAAGAGGAATACAGGCAAGTAATATTTAGCTTTTCATAATAAGACTTTTCTGACCTTCTCCTCATTTTCGGAATATCCTTCCATTTTCCATTTGGCACTCTTTAACCCGGGAACATTTAAAAACGTCACTTTTAATTTTAAAGTGTAACTCCACTTTTGTTGATAAAAACATTCCCCTCTGGATGATCTCTGTACATTTCAGGGATTTTAACAAACTTTGTTGCAGATTCCAACCTTTTGTTATTCTGAAGAAATCTCTGTGCGTGTGTCTGTGCCCCTGTGCTTAGTGAGTCTAATGGGAGTGGTTTCATAATTATCAACCAGCTGCTGCAGAATCAGGGCTCTAATGGGGAAAGTGTCCGGGTCTACATCCCTTTAGACATGATTTCCTATTGGGAGAATCTAACCAAAAATGTTATTTTTGTTGCAGGGGATGCCAAAAATCTGATTTGTATCTTAGTGTAGACTTCTGGGAAAATCAGTGAGACAATGATACAAACAGGAAAGTGGAGTTACCCTTTAATTAATCAAGCAAAGAATTTGCCCGACCAGCCTTTAAATTGATGACAAAGTCCTGCCAACTGGAAGCCCGTTTTAGTTTTAGTGACCAATCAGAGCACTGCCATTGAACAGGTGGATAGTAATTGGTAGAGATAAGCCATCAAGTCAGGGAGAGTCTAGCTTTTTTTTTAGACATTAATGGCTGTGTGTTGAGTTATTTTGTGTTGAGTTATTTTGAGGGGTCAGTAAATTTACACTGTTATACAAGCTGTACACTCACTACTTTACATTGTAGCAAAGTGTCATTTCTTCAGTGTTGTCACATGAAAAGATAGACTAAAATATTTACAAAAATGTGAGGGGTGTACTCACTTTTGTGAGATACTGTATATACTATATGTCATTTTCTAAAACTCTTCTCATAAATACAGTTTTTCTTATCCCCAATCAGCGGCGCTGTCTTCCTCCGATGTTTGTATTACAGAGGGAGGGGCTGAGCGCTCCCTATGATGTCTGCCGGGCGGTCATGTGACCACCCTCTGTAACACAAACATCGGAGGAAGACCCACCGCGCGGTCACGTGACCGCGGATCAGGAATAAGAAAACCGGTATTTATAAGAAGAATTTTAGAAAATGGCATATAGTATATACTGTAGATCATGTAAGCCTAGCAGAGGGGATGGCAGTGATTGGGAGCAGTAATATGCAAGCTGCTTGGAATGCTGATAGAAAGGGGGGGGGGGCGGCTTACACACAGAGCTGACAGGCGGGGGGGGGAGGGCAGAGAGGAGCGCTACAGATAGCAATCTGCAGATGACGGAGGCACGTAAACTGACCATGGTGTCAGGGCTCAGCAGCCATGATACACCGTAGTCAGTTTACATAGGGGAGGGCAGAAACTGGCAGGATCAACTAGATATTTCAGGTGTTACAGGGGGCCAAATCACACAACACGAGTACTATGCTGTATAAGAAACAGGATCAATATATATTTTTTATTTTTTTGGCTTAACAAATGCTTTAAAAAGGTATACATTTTATTGCACAATTCTTAAAATTGTAAGTGGGGTTTGCAATCCTCTAAAAACATGAGGTTGTTTAGCAAACTATATTCGGTATTACAACCCCCTATTAGAGAGGCAGCTCCCCTAGTACACATACAGTAGATATATACCATACTGTTACATATGACATCTCAACATTTTCAATATCACACGCATTCCAGTATAACAGGGGGGAGAAAGTGAGAATGCCTCGATCCAACACATTTCGCAGTGAAAGCTTCTTCAGGGGTTCATGGGGTGCATTCAAAGTGGCTGCTGCAAAAGGAAAATACATGAATTTGAACAAATATATAGTATACATAATCCTTGAATTAAGTAAGCAAGCAGATAAAAGAAAAAAAAAAAAGTGCTGAGAAAATATCACCACTAAGGGTACAGACAGAATCTACCAATCTCTCAAACCATCATTAAAAGCATTAATGGTGCAAAATGTAAATAGTGCAGAAGTGATGGCCCAGACAAGAGCCTCCAGAAAGTCCCAGATGGCGCCCACAAGGGGGAGTCACAGGGTTATATCAGTCCCCGTTGAATGCAAAGTCTAGACCAGCGATATGCAATTAGCGGACCTCCAGCTGTTGCAAAAATACAAGTCCCATCATGCCTCTGCCTCTGGATGTCATGTTTGTGGCTGTCGGAATCTTGTTGTGCCTCATGGGACTTGTAGTTCTGCAACAGCTGGAGGTCCACTAATTGCATATCCCTGGTCTAGACAGATAATTAATAGCATCATGTATTTTCCTTTTTCAGCAACCATACTTGAATACACCCCATGAACCCCTGAAAAAAAAAAACTTTCATTGTGAAACACATCAGGATGGGGCATTCTCCCCCTTTTTATAATGGAATGTGTGATACTGAAAATGTTGAGATGTCACATATGTAACAGTATGGCATATATCTATGTGTACGAGGGGAGCTGCCTCTCTATTAGGTGTTGCAATACCGAACATGGTTTGCTGAACTACCCAATGTTTTAAGGGGATTGTAAACCCCACTTAGGATTTTAAGGATTGTGCAATAAAATTCATACCTTTTAGGAATTTAAGTGTATTGGGAAATTCAATTGACCAATAAATGGCATCTGTTCATAGACTGGATTGCTTACTCTTAAAAATGTAAGGACTCATGCAGACGGCCAATTAGGCCCATGCACCGCCCATCTCAGCACACTTCTGTGGTGCACATGTCAGCACACTTCTTTATCAGTAAGATCATATACACAGGGCTGGTGTAAGGATTTTTGATACCTTAGACAAAACCGAATTTTGCCACCCCCACCCCTCCCTTGGCTCCACCCCTGACCCCACCCCCTTTCCCCTTGTATACCCCCACCTTTTTAATGAAGTACACATGAAATTCAGCCTCACCAGTGCCCATCAATGCAGCCTACCAGCGCCCTTTAATGTAGCCTCACCAGTGCCCATCAATGCAGCCTACCAGCGGCCAGAAAATGCAGCCTACCAGCGTCCTTTAATGTAACCTCACCAGTGCCCATCAATAAAGCCTACCAGCGCCCATCAAATGCAGGCTACCAGCACCCATCAAATGCAGCCTACCAGCGCCCTTTAATGTAGCCTCACCAGTGCCCATCAAATGCAGCCTACCAGCACCCATCAATGCAGCCTGCCAGTGCCCATCAAATGCAGGCTACCAGCACCCATCAAATGCAGCCTACCAGCTCCCATCAAATGCAGCCTACCAGCGCCCTTTAATGTAGCCTCACCAGTGCCCATCAAATGCAGCCTACCAGCGCCCATCAATGCAGCCTGCCAGCGCCCATCAAATGCAGCCTGCCAGCGCCCATCAAATGCAGCCTGCCAGCGACCATCAAATGCAGCCTACCAGAGCCCATCATGAATGTTTGCTTGCTTCCATTCATTCGGGAGTCAGAACACAGACAGACACAGTCCTCCCCCGCCGCTGTGCCTCTGACACTAGGTGCAAATGGAGCAGCGGCTGCCTGCTGATGCCGAGACTTAGTTGCTTGCTGCAGAAAGTAGGAACACAAGTGGCAGGGTACCCTGGGCGGCTGCCTAGTTTGCCTAGTGGTAGCACCAGCCCTGCATATATGTCAGTAGATGTTCATATATGACAGATTCCCATCTCATTTCCATGACAGAAACCATTTTCTTTATCACGTATTTTCCAGAAAGGAGACCAGACATGTGCTGAAGAAGCAGATGAGTGACAAGTGGGCTTTGCAGAGGGAGACCCTGGCCAGCCAGAGCAAGGAACTGGAGATTCTCAAGGAAGCTGACCGGCTAGCCATTGTCCAGGACCTGGAGCAGGAACGAGCAAAAGCCTTATTCCTGAGAAAATACAGGGATGAGAATAAACGGGTGAGTCAATAATTTTATATTTCTAAGGTTGCCTGGCACTAGTTTTAAAGTTGCTTTTAAAGTAGCTTATATAAATAAAAATGTACTCATCGCCATCTCCCTCCTTAAAGCCTATTCCTAGATAAAACGTTTTATTGATGTCTCTGGAAGTAAATCAAACAAAAATGCTGCTTTTTCTGCAATACTGACCTTCAAACCTGATCTATCCTCCATAGCACTTCTTTTGCACAAGATGTCCATCCTATGTCATTCCACCTGGAGACTGAGGACATATTATGCGTTCAGGACATCACATACCCTTCATCTTGGCGTCACCTTGGTATCCTTCACTCACAGTGGCCCTGATATCATCGCCGCTCTTTGAATCACCTACTGCCCAATGCCATAGAACAGGGGTCCAAACTGCATCCCATAGGCCAGATGCAGCCCTCTGCTTGCCTTTATCTGGCCTGCGGGGTACTGTTTCTTTCACTGATACTAGGCAGTATTCTCCCTACTGACATCAAGGATCGGGAACCATTTCTTCCACTGACACCAACAGTGGGGCACTATTCCTCCCACTGATACCAATGATGGGGCACTATTCCTCTCACTGATACCAATGATGAGGCACTATTCCTCCCACTGACACAAAAGATGGGGCACTATTTTTCCCAATGACACCAGTGATGGAGCACTATTCCTTTCACTGATACCAACAATGGAGCACTATTCCTCTCACTGACACCAATGATGGGGCACTGTTACACCTAAAACACCAACCATGGCACACTATTCCTCTTGATTAGAGGTCAACCGATATATCGGCCGATATTTGGCGTTTTTTAATTAATCGTCATCGGCCGATTGTGCTGTTAAAAAAGGCCGATGATATATTCAGTGCGACTTGCAAATGACTTCAGTAATAGAAGTCAATGCAAGTTGCCTGAAGACAGCAGTGAAGCAACTTGTCTCCTCTCTGGGCAGTCTGCCAAGAAAAGATCAAAGAGATACAATGTTTACACTTCTGAATGAATTCAACTCAGTGTGTAGAAGTTCTCAGTTTAACCATTTAAAGACTAAATCTTTTTTGACACTTGCTGCTTACAAATAAAAATCCTGTATTTTCTGCTAGAAATTCACTTAGAACCCCCAAAACTTATATATATATATATATATTTTTTTAGCAGAGATCCTAGGGAATAAAATAGCGGTTGTTGCAATATTTTATGTCACACGGTATTTGCGCAGCGGTCTTTCAAACACATTTTTTTGGGAAAAAATACACTGATTTAAAAAAAATAAAACAGTAAAGTTTTTTTTCATCCAAAAGTTTTGATTACCTGTTTTTGTGTAATATATATATATATATATATATATATATATATATATATATATATATAATTTTTTATAATTTAAATTATACATACAAGTGAACTGATTGGATGTTTGTTTTGTTTAATAAATGTTTAAATGTAAGAAATTTTCTGCATCACTTAAGACTGCTTTCACACTGGAGCGGGCAGGCGTTGACGGTAAAATGCTGCCAGTTTTAGCGGCGTTCTACCGTAATTTTAGCGGCGCTATTCGTCTGCTAGCGGGGCACTTATAATCCAGCTAGCAGCCGAGGAAGGGGTTAAATGTGCCCATGAACCGGCCTAACAAAAAGGAAAAAAAATAAAATAAAAATAAAAATCGGCATCAGCCAGAGGAAAAACCCATATCGGTCGACCTCTACTCTTGATACCAATGATGGGGTACTATTCCTCCCACTGACACCAACAATGGGCCACTATTCCAACAGACACCAAAAATGGGGCACTATTCTTCCCACTGATACCAACAATGAAGCTCTGTACCTCCCACTGTTACCAATGATGAGGCACTATTCCTCCCACGGATACCAACAATGGGGCACTATTGCTCCCACTGACACGAAAGATGAGGCACTATTTTTCCCAATGACACCAGTGATGGAGCACTGTTCCTCTGACACCAATGATTGGGCACCGTTCCTCTCACTGACACCAATTCTTTCCGCCGTTACCAACGATGGGGCACTAATCCTACCACTGGCACCAAGAATGGGGCACTATTCCTCCTCCTCACCAGGGCCACTAGGCAATTTTTTCTTACTTCCAACGATCACCATGCCTGAAGCATTGTTTATTCCCAATGATGCCAGGGCATTTTCTATTCCCACTGACCACAGTCCAGCCCCTCTAAAGTCTGAAAGACGGTAATCTGGCCCTTTGTTTAAAAACATTGAAGACCCCTTTCATAGACTACCTGAAGAGAAAGAAGATCCCAGCTGCCGTGTGACTGGCCTGACGACAGATGGAAAAGTAGTATTTTTTTTTTTAAAGCATAATATACATGCGGCAGTCCTCCAGGGGGAGATTGGGAAGCGGGAGAAAACTGCAGATGGGTTTTAATCTTTTAGAGTATTCGAATAAAAAGGAATATTGGGGGGGTAATAAATCGCAACCGCTTAGATCACTTAATAAATCATCCTAAAGAATTTTGTGGATAAATGCTTTTTCTTCAATATTTGTAGTTAATGGAAAACAGATGGCAAGAAAACCGGCTGACCCGATCCTTGGAGACGCTGAAGGAGAGAGAACTTCTACAATATAACCCAATTAACTGGAGCGGAACTCTGAAATAATACAAACTGGTCAGCAGCAAGCATAGTGCTAATAAAATAAAAAAATAAAAAAAAAAGGGGGAAGAAGAAAAGTTAAATGTGTTCATAAAAAAAAAAAAAAATTAAGGTTCCTATTATAAAGAGACAAAAAAAAAAAAAAAAAAATCTCCTTTAAAGAAAGAGCACGGCTTTATTCCAGGTATGGATATTGGACCAGTTTAGACCAATATTACTATGTATATACCATACCAGCGGATCCTCTAGAGCAGTGATGGTGAACCTTGGCCCCCCAGATGTTTTGGAACTACATTTCCCATGATGCTCATGCACTCTGCAGTGTAGTTGAGTATCATGGGAAATGTAGTTCCAAAAACATTTGGGGTGCCAAGGTTCACCATCACTGCTCTAGAAGCTGAAAATCACCTGTATTAGACACTGCTACTCCAGTGATCTGTACTGGCTTTGGGGGTCCCATGAGCAAGCAAGCAGAACAAAACTCTGGATAGCCGCACACTGGAAAAAGACTTGAAATCCCATCTTTAATTGAAACAACATGGGTCACATCAAAACAAAATCAAATAATCCACAGCAAAAGAATGAAAGGGTACAGGGTTTTGCTGTGGATTATTCGATTTTGTTTTGATGTGACCCATGTTGTTTCAATTATAGATGGGATTTCAAGTCTTTCCAGTGTGCGGCTATCCAGAGTTTTGTTCTGCTTGCTTGCTCATGGTGTGTGTGTAATTGTCAGCACCTGGGGCTCATCAATAGGAGACAGAGCTTCAGTTCGAGGATTACTCTGGAGTGGTGGTTTATCTTTTCTATTAAATTACAATCTTTGGGGGTCCCATGTCGAGCAGCAGCCCTGTTGCATTGCGATCGGGTCCGCTGGTCCCACGGTCACGCAGCTCAGGACGCTGGTCCCGACCCACGGCTGGGCACTTAAGAGCAACGTACCGGTACGTGCTTGTGCCCAGCCGTACCATTCTGCCGACGTACATCGGCATGAGGCGGTGCTTAAGTGGTTAAGCATGGTGGTGGGAGTGTTATGGTCTGGGGTTTGCACGAGTGCTGCCAACACTGGGGAGCTACAGATCATTGAGGGAACCATGAATGCCAACATGTACTGTGACATACTGAAGCAGAGTATGATCCCCTCCCTTTGGAGGCTGGGCTGCAGGGCAGTATTCCAACATGATAATGACCCCCCACTGCCTTGCTAAAGAAGCCAAGAGTAAACATGATGGACTGACTGGCCAAGCATGTCTCCTGACCTAAACCCTATTGAGCATCTGTGGGGCATCCTCAAAACGGAAGGTGGAGGAGCACAAGGTCTCCAACATCCACCAGCTCCGTGATGTCGTCATGGAGGAGTGGAAGAGGACTCCAGTGTCAACCCGTGAAGCTTTGGTGAGCTCCATGCCCAAGAGGGTTAAGGCAGTGCTGGAAAATAATGGGGGCCCACACAAAATATTGACACTTTGTTCCCAATTTGGACATTTTCACTTAGGGGTGTACTCACTTTTGTTGCCAGTGGTTTAGGCATTAATGGCTGTGTTTTGAGTTATTTTGAGGGTACAGCAAATATACACTGTTATACAAGCTGTACACTCACTACTTTACATTGTAGCAAAAAGTGTAATTTCTTCAGTGTTGTCACATGAAAAGATATAGTAAAATATTTACAAAAATGTGAGGGGTGTACTCACTTTTGTCAGATACTGTATATGTTTGGGGGTTCTGAGTAATTTGCGATAAAAATATTGGGTGGCAAGTAGTTAAATGGTTAGAATCTCGTATTCATGTATGGCCAGCCTTAGTAAAAAAAAAAAAAGGGGAAATTTCCCTCTCTTCCACCCAGCATCACCCGCCATGCCAGGCCCAGGTCTGATGAGGGACCTGGAAACATGGTGGGGCTGCATGAGGAGAGTCCGAGGTTGGGCAGTGCTGTGTGGAAGCAGAAGTGCTCCTTGGAGGTCACCCCGTTACAAAGACTTTCAATGGAGACAAGAAGTGGCTGTGTCAACACACAATATGCAGCCATGGTCCACTGGTGTCCCCATAATGAATCCCAACCCCGAGGAAAAGCCATGTAGCCATTGCTGGAGTACATGTAGAAGGAAGTGAAGAAGGAAATGCAGAACATCAGCAGTACATGAATTCCAAAATCAAATGTTAAAAGCAAAAAAAATAAAATAAAAAAAAATAAAAAAAAAATAAAATAAAATAGAAAAAAAAACCAAAACAAAGAAAAAAAAAATATATATATAAAAAAATAAAATACCCCAAAAAAACTAATAAAAAACCCCAAAAAATTATTAATAAAAAACCCCCAAAAAATTATTAAAAAAAACTGAATTTTTTTTGTTTTTTTTATTATTACAATTTTTTTTTATTATAATTATAAAAAAACAAAAAAATAATTATAATAATAAAAAAAAAAAAAAAAAAACATTTGCAGTATGTTCGACTCACACTCGTCAAGGCATTAAGTGTACCCAGAATTTTCATAAAAACGTTATAAAAAAAAAAAAAAAAAACTACTGGTGGTGTTCTGTCAGCTTTAGACATTCTTCCTCCTTTATTTCAAGCAGCGTATTGGCTTTTCAGGCCCATGTTAAACAGAGAAAGGAAATAATAAAACCTTTGTCAAGTTTTTATTACCTTTTATGTGCCCCCGGTTGGTTGGAGAACTTCACTCCATCTTGGTGACAATTATCACCAAAAAAAAAAAAAAAAAACAAAAAAAAAAAAGGGTCTGGAATCCCAGATTGTAACAAGGGGAAATTCTCCACTCAATTAACTATGAATTAATAAGACAATCACAAATGTTTAAAAGGCTTAAATATGTTTATTATCCTGAGATGAATAAATAAGAGACAAAACAGTTTCTAAAAAGGTAACCGAGTCAAATAAAACAGGCTTAGAACATGCACAAGCTCATTGTCTTTCGAGCCCTTTTACTGATAGTCCACAGGAGCCGTGAGGGATTTCCTCCCAAAAAACCTATTTAGTTTGTGGTTGCAGAACATCAACAGGTAACTCCGCTTTTGTGACAAAAATACAGCAAATGGAAAAACAAAAAGAAAACAAACAAAATTACAAATATTAAAAACACAAGCCATGATGTATTTTATTGTTAATGACCTCTTTTTCATTGTTCTGTATACGGTTGTTATACAGATGCTCTCAAAAAAAAAAAAAAAAAAAAAAAAGATTTCCTGGAGAGGGTTGGCTCACTGATATTAGGCACCCCCTGCAATAGGAATTTCAGTTTTCATAAGATACTCCCCAGGGGTTAGATACTTCTAAAGGCATGCAGAGCCTGCAACTTTTCTCACTAGAACACCGAGTGCACCAGGTGATTTTAATGAACTAAAGTTTCCTATTCAAATTCAGCTTACATAGGACATAACCATTTCTAGCAAAAATGCTTAGAAATATGCTACTAAATTTGGCAAATCCCTGCAATGTACAAAGTGCAGGGCATTTGTTTTTTTTTCTCCTTCAACAAAAATGGAATTACTTTAAGATCTTAGGGCCCTTTCACACCTGCCTTCCTCCCACCCTTCCGCAGAGACCGGGCGGATGGACAGGTCTGTACCCGTTCAGTTTATGCGGCACAGACATGGACAGACCCCACTCTGCTGTCTGTTCACACCCGGCTGCCCCTAACCTGGTCCGCCCAAATGGACGAGGACGCAGTCCTCTTTTTTTATTTATTTTTTTCTTCATCGGCCCAGAGGTAGGTGGCTGTAACAGACAAAAGTAAGTTTACACTCGCTGATCCATAAACCTTACAATCAGGTCGGCCTGAAAAACTGACAGGGGGACCCGATTGGATTCCCCTGTGTGAAAGGGCCTTTAATCTGCAAACCGTGTCCTTTGTTCAAGTATAATTTGCACAGGATAAGAAAATCACAACTATACACTTTTTTTTCTGAAGCCGTTATTTTAATTCTCCAAAATTTGACCATTTCTGCTCTATATTTATAAGGGGATCTGTGCTTTCTATATAAAAGGGCAAAGCAATGGTTCACTTTAGCGCTACTCCCACCTCAAGTACTACTTTTCCCTGTTGGGATAGAAGGGACCCCCTTTCCCTTGCCTCCAATGTGACCATGCAAGCGGTTGAATATTGGATACTCAGGCGCCGGCACATGGGGTGGGAGGAGTTCTCAGTCCTGTGTAAGCATCAAAATGCGACTTGCAGCCTACACTTCCTCTCTTCACATCCAATGGCCGAATGGCACAGCGGGGGTGTGAAAATAGGGGAGTATGCGATGCAGGGGAGGGGTAAGCCAAGTGAACTATTGCTGTGCCCTGCATGAGTAAAGCCAGTCACATATTGATTGAATCTCAGCTGATTCAGCAGGGACGGCCCAGATCCATCTATTGACTTCAGTACAACCAGCCCGTCTGATTTTCTTTTCCCATTGATCACTGCTGACGGTTATAGCTGCTAGCAGTGATCATTGTGTTCTGCTGGCAGGGAAGGCTCTCCACCAGCAGAACACAATAGTGCTGCAGGAGGGATTCCCCCATTAAACACTGACTGTATTGATGGGGGTATTGAGAAATTATTTTCTTGCACCCTTGGTACAAGGAGAGAAAATTGTATAATCTATGGTATGCCCAAAGCATAGGCTCATTTAAAGGGCTTACGACAAGTAGTTTTGGGTTTGCGTCGAACAAATGCATCTTGCTTTCAGGTGCATTCCACTTGCACTTAAGATCCAATTGAGTCTCTAAGATCATTGATTGTTAATAGACAGGCGGTGCATTTGATCTGCCATTTACCGCCTTCATGCCAACATTTGACCTCCTAAGCTGCATCAACCTAATTTAGAATTCACATTGCCTTGTATGGGGAGAGAAGCAAGTTCTGATGCAAACAAAAGCCCAAAAAGCAAAAAACTCAAAGTAAAAACTATTATCCTCAACAACTGATCTTCCTGACAATCAGACTGCTGTAAACAGATCGGATTGGTTGCCGAGTGACTGACCCATGTGTGATTGCACAGGCCCAACAGCATATGGACAAAAGGATAATCTGGGTTTTATTTTCTACAGGCCACAAAAGGTGTTGAGGTGCGTACTAGAAAGGTGCTTATGCGAGTATGAGAACAAGCAAAGGGTTTGGCTAAACCGAAAAAACGATGTTCTCCAGTGGCATATTTCTATAGTGCAGTATGTTGTGATTGGCTAGTGGTAGCGTACTATGGGCCCACAGGCAAACGGAGCCCCAACTGTCTAAAAAAGTGCAACACTCTTAAATATGTACTTGGGAAAAGCAAAACATTACCAGTCAGAGAAGTATCATTTTCTAGCCAGGCCACAACGTCACATCTGGTTCCCGTCTACGGTTTGTAGGCAACCTAAAATGAACCTATGCCCAGACTACGAAAACAAAGTGAACCTCTGCCCAGACAAAGCACATTAGGCATTTACATATTCTAAACAAGCAGCCAAATCACTTTAAAAAGAAGCTCTCATTCACCTCTGTAGCTATAGGCATCGTAGAGGTATTCATCTTCAACTTCACAACAGAGGCACCGAGTCTGAAATCTTAGCTTTTCTTACAGAGAGTTTTGCTAAACGTGCAGCAAGCAGAGTTTTTATTTTTTGGAAATAGTGGGGGCGATTCACTAAACCACCAACATCAATAGTGGGCCACTGATGGCAACACAAAATTGTAGTTTGCACGTTCTACACCCCTCCTGACTTTTATGGAAATACTCTGCGCCAGCCTTTAACATTTATAGAAAAGCAGTGTGGGGCTGCCAAGGCATAATGCTGCGGAGAACACTCCCGGCCAGGAGGAGAGCAGCAGTCACACGACGGTGGTGAAGCCTATACGTGACCATATTGTGAGCTACTACCCCGTTTCCCCGAAAATAAGACCTAGCGTGATTGTCAGTGATGGCTGCAATATAAGCCCTACCCCCCAAACAAGCCTACCCTGTTTCCCCGAAAATAAACCCTACCCTGAAAAGAAGACCTACAAGGAATTTAACTAGGGCTTATATTGTGGCCATCACCGACAATCGCGCTAGATCTTATTTTCGGGGAACCAGGGTAGTAGCTCACAATATGGTCACGTCTAGCCTTCACCACCGCTCTATAAATGGACCCCCAACCACAGGTACTAGATGGAGGCTTCAGTGACTGTAAACTACCATTGTTCACACAAAAAAACAAAAAAAAAAAACAAACACACACACACACACAAAAACTATTGCATATACCAGACAAAAAAACATAATAGTGCAACATTCAATGACCGTTCCAGGCTCTTCCTCGTTGTCCTAGAGAACACATGACACCCTAATAAACGTATCTGTTTAGTGTATGTGCACACGGGAGTCTCACTTCAAGAAACGTGCGCGCCGCCACAACCAATCCTTCTATATAAAAAGGCCTGGCTGTCATGTCGATTCTTGGACTGCAAGGCTTTTTGTGCCACTGACCTGGAACAAGTATGCAAATCTGGTTTGTCCACATGAACAGTAGTGTTCTGTCATTCTCACACTGCAGTTTTATAGCTCTGGATTTTGCCTTTATATAGTATCAACAATATGCAAAACAAAAACCCACAATAATGTGTCTTCCCATTCTGTTTTAGTCCCTCTTTTGTAAGGCATTTATAAAAAGGTGATAAGCAAAACGAAGGATGAGGGCAAAAAGGAAACCACGAGCATGGGCTAGGACAGGGGTCTCCAAACTGTGGCACAGGGGCCAGATACTTGCCTTTATCCTGGCCCATGGGGCACCATTTCATACATTGACTCCAACAAGACATAATTCCTGACACCAACAATGGAGCAATATTTCCTCACTGACACCAATGATTGTGCACAATTCCTCCCACTGACACCAATGATTGGTGTCAGTGGGAGGAATTGTGCCCAATCATTGGTGTCAGTAGGAAGAATAATGCCCCATCATTGGGAGGAATTGTGCCCAATCATTGGTGTCAGTGGGAGGAATTGTGCACAATGATTGGGCACAATTCCTCCCAATGATGGGACATTATTCTTCCTACTGACACCGATGACTGGGCATTATTCCTCAGACTGACACCAACAATGAGGTACTGTTTACTCCAACCGAGGCAAGAAATTTTCAAATACCCACTTGTCATGGTGCAGCCCCTCTAAGGTCCAAAAGGACAGCAAACTGGCCCTTTGTTTAGGAAGTTTGAAGACCCCTGTTCTAGGACTGAACCGACTGCTTCAGGCTATCCAGGTTCAGATGAATGAGTTAAGGAGGTCCATGTCCTCACACACTTGCAGCTAGCTCAGACAACACGGAGCCCTCTATGGTTCCCAGTGATTGATGCAAATGCTGGGCCTTTCCAAAAGGAAAATGCTGTCACTACAAGGACAAATCGGTAGACAAGACTATGCATTCAGACACTCGACAAACTTATCTTTAAGACTGAAGGACTTGGCCCTTCATTTAGAGAGTTTGGAGACCCCTGGGCTAGATGATGCTGGGCCTCAGGTTGTATTATGTTTAAGATTATGAGAGGCCTGGCCCCAAGCTATCTCTGCTCTCGATTTCATAAACTAGCTCGTCAGATCACTCAGATCCTCCGGTAGAAATCTCCTCTACATCTCGGTGCCCAAGATCTGGCGTGGTGGTCAGGCCTTCTCCCACCAGGGTGCCGTACTATGGAATAGCCTCCCTGTCCTGCTCTAGGAGGCACCCCCACTATTCCAGTCTTCCGCAGGCTAATGAAGACTTGGCTTTTCCTGCGTAGTCTCTCTCTTCTACCTTTCGGCCGTTCTGTGCTGCTTCTGGTCCCTCTCTTCCCAGGAACTCAATGCGCGTCGGGAGCCTTCGGGGTAAGACCGTGCTATAGCGGGATTGCACTGTGGAAAAAAATATTAAAAGCCAGCAGCTACAAATACTGCAGCTACTGACTTTTAATAAATGGACACTCACCTGTCCCGGGGTCCAGCGATGCCGGCAGCCGAGGCCAATCGATCGCTCGGCTCTCGGCTGCTGCCGCCACCATTCTAGGTGAGGGAATCAGGAAGTGAAGCGCTGCGGCTTCACTTTCCGGTTCCCTACTGCGCATGCGCAAGTCACGCAGCGCAATAGGAATTGTCCGCGCTGTCTCTGGGACCCGTGTGTGTCCCAGCAGACAACGCGCAGGGACAGGAAGAGGCATAGACACCTGTGGGAGTCTATGCCCGGAAGTCGGTGTAAATACCTGTCTTTGACAGGTATCTGCACCCCCTCCCCCTGAAAAGGTGCCAATTGTGACACCGGAGGGGGGGGGGGGAGGGTTCTGATCAGCGGAAGTTCCACTTTAGGGTGGAACCCCGCTTTAAAGATACCTCTCAACTCATCCTGCCAGGAAATGAGGCAGGCTCTAAATGACTTGCTGCAGCATCTAATGCACACTGTGAGAAGCTCAGTGTGCAGTGAAATCAGACTAAGCAACTTCAGTCCATGAAAGGAGTCTGTACAACAGTGCAAGACTGAAGGGAAGGCTGGAGGTCAGCTTTAATGGTCTTGAATTTTTCAACACTGAGATGTCTCGTGTCCTTCTCGGACATTTGGATGTTGCAGGCTACCTCTATGTGGTCCTGTGCATCCAGTTACATTTCCCCAAAGATGTAAATAAACCAGAAGGGATGTGGGCAACCCCTAAATGGCCTCATCAGGTGTGCAGAACCAGGAACTCAGCACAGGTGGTTTGATCTGCTGTCAATCACATACCAAATATTAAAATGTCCGTTTTGGACAGACTGTTCTTTTTAACATTTTTGTGAAATGAAGACGAAGGTTCATCTCCAATGTGGCAATAATCGGTTTGCTTTGAGGTGTATGGAACTCGCTGCTTATCCGAGTCACTACGTTTGGCATACAGGTTGTTAGAAGCAGAACTGTGTAAATAGTGACAGGTCTTCCAGTTTCATGCTAGTGCCAATGTCACATGGCTTGAGTTTTTTCCCCGCCTGCAGGAAAAAAGTCAAGCCGATTCATAAAATACATTTTGCGCACAGCAACCTAGGAGTCCATGAGCAGGTTAAAGGATGTATCCTAAAATCAAACTGGCTGCTATGGGCATAGCCCTAGTCCACCCTTGCTCCAGGTTTCATACCCACAGGCAGAGGTTCAACAAGCTGGATGGAATTTTCCTTCACTCTAAAAAGGAATCAAAATAAATCCCAGACCGATATTAGTACATCATCAACCACAGCTCTAATCCTAAAGAACCACAACAACGAGAATGATTGCATTCTCATAACTGTAAGTGGTCACCTGCAATGACGGTGTTAGGTTTTTGCATTTCATTTTCTCACATGCCTTTTTTTTTTATATTTTGATCTGATTTTGCATACGGGTCAAGCTGCATGTAACAGCACAGTGGTTTAGTGGTTAGCACTTCTGCCTTGTATCACTGGGGTCCGCTGTTCCAATTCCAACCAGGATGCCACCTGCATGCAGTTTGTATGGGTTTTCCTCCCACACTTCAAAGACTTTGTAGGATAACTGGCCCAAGTACGGGTATAGTCTTTTCGTGCTGTACGAATGCTAATCCCTATGGTGATGTGTTATAATGTGATCAGTGATAAGATGGGCAGTGTACAGGCTCAAAGGCCGATATATTATAACGTGATAGGTGGCGTACAGTCCTAATGCCCGTTATGTAATGGGCAGTGTACAGTCCTCGTGGCCAATAGGTCATGGGCAGTGTACAGTCCTCGTGGCCAATAGGTCATGGGCAGTGTACAGTCCTCGTGGCCAATAGGTCATGGGCAGTGTACAGTCCTCGTGGCCAATAGGTCATGGGCAGTGTACAGTCCTCGTGGCCAATAGGTCATGGGCAGTGTACAGTCCTCGTGGCCAATAGGTCATGGGCAGTGTACAGTCCTCGTGGCCAATAGGTCATGGGCAGTGTACAGTCCTCGTGGCCAATAGGTCATGGGCAGTGTACAGTCCTCGTGGCCAATAGGTCATGGGCAGTGTACAGTCCTCGTGGCCAATAGGTCATGGGCAGTATACAGTCCTTGTGGCCGACATGTTATAGTGCGATGGACGGTGTACAGTTCTAGAGGGCGAGACATTATAACGTGATGGGTGGCGTGCAGTCCTAGAGACCGATATTTTATAATGTGATGGGTGGTGCGCAGTTCCAGGAGGCTGCTCACCAGCAATAATAGAGTCCTGCTGGACCCTCAGCATTTACTAAAGTGTTGAAAGAATGGGAGCACCACGCTAGTTTGTGCAGTTAAGTTGAAAGATTTTATTTTGTAACATTCAACATGTTTCAGCTCAGCACTTCCCCTTCATCAGGGATAAAAAACAGATCATGCAGGTGTCTGGACTGATAAATCCAGACACTTCATGATCTGTTTAGTCCTGATGAAAGGGGGAGTTCTGAGCCCTCTAAACATGTCTGACGTTACAAAATAAAATCTTTGGGACTGTACAAGGCAGTGTGGTGCTCCCATCCTTTCAAAACTCTAGTACAGGGGTCTCCAAACTACGGGCCCTTCAGCTGTTGCGGAACTACACATCCCATGAAGCATTGTAAAACTCTGACATTCAGACATGACTAGGTATGATGAGCTTTCTAGTTCTTGAACAACTGCAGGGCCAGTTTGGAGACCCCAGCTCTAGTATATGTGTAGGTGACAGTGACCTTCGTAAGCTCCTTGAGGGCAGGGAGTGGTGCGAATGTATATTATTTAAAGCGCTTTATAAATTGCCCGCACTCTAACTACCAATAATAAAGAACAATCAAACCATGCAATTAAAAAGGTCATCTTTGTAAGCACCCAGTGGTCATGTTAAAGTAAAGTTTGTTCTATCCGCTGTCACTTGCTAAACAGTTTGGCTGCATGTAAATTTGAAGATAATAACTAAAAAGGCACGTGAAATAAAACAGATTTTTGTATACTTACATACAAGACCACAAAGTTAGACAGATGTCTTTTTTTTTTTTTTTTGCAATATCTTTTAAGTCAAATCTTAAGACCCCTTTCACACCGAGGGTGTTTTTCAAGTGCTATAGCATTAGAAATAACGCCTGCAATCTGCCCTCAAACTGATTCTCCACTGTCTCCAGTGTGAAAGCCCGAGGGCTTTCACACTAGAGCGGTGCGCTGGTAGGGTGTCAGGAAAAGTCCTGCCAGCAGCTTCTTTGGAGCAGTGTTTTTACCGCTCCTCTCCATTGAAATCAATGGGGCAGCGTTGCAATACCGCCAGAAAAACGCTGCTATTGTGGGCGGTTTTAACCCTCTCGGCCGCTAGAGCGTGCGCCGGGGGTAAAATCGCCCCGCTATCGGCTGAAACGCGCTGCAAATCTGACAGTAAAACACTGCTAATCAACTGTGGGTTCCCACATCGCACCCGGCATGCACGACAGTTCACACTGCCATATGCGAACTGCTGGGGAGTGTCATATGTTAATGACACCCCCATTTCAGCTCGCATATCACACTGCGAACTGACAGTTCAGACATGAATCGGATCGCATATGTGTGAACACACATGCGATCCGATTCTGGTCCGAACCGAAAAAAGGGTCCTGTGCGTGTTTGCACCGAATGCGGTGCGATATCAGCCATACTATCTGTATGGCTGACATCGCACCCGCACAGACATTGCATGTAATGTGAACAGCAGTGCGCTGCTAATTACATGCAATGTCTGCCATCGCAACAGTGTGAACCGGCCCTTAAAGCTCTAGTCCAGGCAACTAAATTAAATTTCTTGTGTTGCCTAGGGGAGAGGAGAAACAGTTTTACTTACCGATTCTCTGCTCCCCCAGCAGATGGCACTCCAGGAGGTGGACTGTCCCTCGGCATCATCATGTCCAATGCAGGGCTTTGGATTTGATGACTTCAGGACCATAGACCACTGAAGCGTGGGGGGAGAAGAAGCTACAAGGACTGGTTTAGAGGCAGGGAGGACTAGAGGATTGAAACAGTAACCCCCCACCCCAGACCAAAAATGAGCAATTAACCCTTGCAGTGCTGACGTAGCCCCATTGTTTTAAGTTGCCCAGAATTTGTGAAAAGTAGAGGACATTTGACTCTCCAGACACTTTAACCCTATGCTCCTATGCTCAGACAAACCCAATCCAATGAAAGACTAAATAGGCCACATTCTGAAAAAACAAATAAAAACAAAAAAGAAACAAACACACACACACACACACACACACACACCTTATACCCTTTCCTATGAAAAGCGGTATGTCAAATGGCTTCACAAATAGCTCCAGGTCAGCAGCTGTCCAATAGCTACAAGCTTTGTAGAGTCACGGCTTCAAGTTCACATTCTGCATGCCACCAAGTTACTCCAGTCTGTGTTAATCAAATCCATTTTTTTTTTTAATCTATAGCAGCATTGCTGGACTGTCCATAGCACAGGCTGTAAGAAGGGCAAACAAAACGTAGTTAATAGACTTTTTTGTCCAGATGACCGCAAAAACCACACAGGCATATGGAAGGACCCCACACACCATAAAGAATATTCCTTTTCAAGGAGTTGCTCAGCAAGGCCATAGGTACACAATGTGCTAAATCATAAGTTTCTGGACAGCTTGGCCAGGTCGTGCTTTGAGGAAACACCTAACGCCTATGACGAGTTGTCAGGCTCCATGTAAAGCTCCTTATTAGCCAGGAAAGTCTAGCCAAGGCCTATGCAGGTAAGGTGGCCATACAAAAAAGGTTGACCATAAAAACTTCTCAGGCTTAGAAATAATATTCGCCTTCTATTTTCACCCGCTAGTTGCAGACTTCCAGGATGATAATGCTTCGATCTGTACTTGGAGGGGTCTTTTATTACTAAAAGAGGACGTAAATTGGGTGTTGCTTATCCTAAGGTCAGCCTGGTTTAAAGACTTGATAAGGATTCTCTGCTTCAAAGCAGAGGCGATACAAACTCTTTGGTGCCCACTTGTAAAGCAGAGGAGAAGCACTGTACACAATTCACTCCATCGTACGTGTGTATCCCCATCGCCGAGGAGCTATCTGCCTTTCAGGAAGCCATCCAAGACTCGATCGCTTTTTTCCGAGAACCAGTATCCAGCCATGGCGGCCACTGCCCCGATGAAGATGGCTGTAAAGACCATGTCTCCCTTGGCTGCCAGAGTGGCCAGAGCACAGATCACAACTCCAAAGAACATCTGCTGCAGGACCACCACCTCGTCATCTGTGATGTCATCAAACAGGCCTTTCTCAGAATCGTCTGCACAAAGAACACAAAAGAAAACTAATGACTTTATGCGCGTCACCTGATCTCACCAATTTATCTAAATTGCTATAAATCTTCTGTGTGAGGGGGCAGTTGACAGACAAGTGATGAGACATGGGCCCCGGATAGTGTCTGCCCTGTACTGCGTAAGCGCAGTATGGAAGACAAGGAGACGCCGAAAGTCTCTGAAGATGATTGGCGCCTGCGCACCAAGTCCAGGTTCAAGCCCAACCATCCAAGTGGATATAGAGTTAGAATAAAAAATTGCAGAGCGAAGCGAGCCCGCGAGGGGTCCTGTTACTAAGTGCTACTGTATGTCCACTTGGATGGTGGGCTTGAACCCCGACTTCATCTTCGGAGTCTCCTTGTCCTCCATACTGTGCAAGCGCTGCGCCTGCGCAGTACGGGGCGGACATTATCCGATGGGGGACAGTTTTTGGCAGAACACCGGTCCAACAGAAGCCAAGTGTTGTGCCGAGTGGAGTTCCCCTTTGACAGCTGAAGTGTAAACCTGACGAAAGAAAGAAAGAAAGAAAGAAAGAAAGAAAGAAAGAAAGAAAGAAAGAAAGAAAGAAAGAAAGAAAGAAAGAAAGAAAGAAAGAAAGAAAGAAAAGGCAAAGCATGAAAATGTTTAACAACATTGCCCAGCCGCTAAAACAGAAAGATAAAAAAAAAAAAAAAAAAAAAAAAAAAATTAATTTTGCACCTTTCTGTTTCTTCATCTACAGATCAGTTCAAAAAAGGATGAACTTTGATCTACAAAAAAGTGGCCACTGTCCCCACCTATAACTGGTCTTTGTAGCAAGGAGCACTGGAATAGTGGCACAAGTCAAACAAACAAATACAAAGATTTCCAGCCAGCGACCAACTGTATTGACTTGTCTAACAAAATGTGTTAGGAACAGGGGTTTCGTTGCACACATTTGCAAATATATGCTTAAACTGCAGGCCCCGCCAAGGCACCCCGTTTTCTGCAGTCCCCAACTCTCCATAATGGAAGCACATGCATTAATGGATATTTGTATTTTTAATATATTGGTCAGGCAAATGCACTGACACCCTTGCTGTCATAGTGTCATCTGCCGAGTGTTCAGTGTGCCCCTGAATCTTTGAGGAGTGAGCTCCCTCCAGGCTCACCTACCTATCCATTATAAATGCATGTGCTTCCACCATAGAGACTCAGACATTAGGGACTGCAGATAACAGGGTGCCTTGGCGGGGCCTGCAGCTTCCACCGTTGTATTTGCAAATGTGTGAACCAATCCCCTGTTCTTAATGCATTTTGTTAGACAGGTCAATACAGTTGGTTGCTGGCTGGTTGGCAAGTTTGAGCTTGGAAATCTTTGTATTTGTTTGATGAACTTTGATCTGCAGATGAAGTCAGTTTAAAAGCAATCCGTTTTTTTTTTTTTTTTTTTATAAAAACGGTTATACTTACCTGCTCTTGGCCCATCCATCCTGCTAAGTACCCCCACAGAAAGCAGCTTCCCATTAGGGCACCCAAGCCGAGCCGCTGCTCTGTGTCTATATTCAGACAGGGAGCCATGACTTGGCTCTGCACCCTCACTCTCCCCATTGGCTCAATAAATTTGATTAACAGCAGCGGGAGCATCAGGAGGGAGAGCCCCAGACAGCCCAGTCTCTCAGACAACATCCCCGGATCGAGATGGGACTCAGGTAAATATTAGGTGGGCTGCTGCGCACTGAAGAAGGTCTTATCTTAATGCAAAGAATGCATTAAGATAAAAAATAAATAAATAAATGCATTTAGAACAACTTTAAAATGTTCCTGTTTAACCCCTTAAAAAAAGGAGTTGCAGAAGGTTTATCTTAATGCATTCTATGCATTAAGACAGGGCTCGACAAAACCCGGGTGCCAGGTCGCATTGGCGACTAGAATTAGCGACCCGGCGCCTGGGGCAGCACAGCTGGGGGTCTCCTGTCTCCGTGGACCCCCCCGGCGTGATTGCGTCGGGCCGCGCCGCCAGTAATTGAGCCCCCGGCTTTGAGGCCTTCTGTGATCCTATTCCTTCTGGAATCTGGCGCCCTCTTGTGGTGGCCGTTGGAATTACAACCAGCAATGCTAATGGGGATATCTCCTTCCATTTACTTAGAACACCTAAACATATATATATATATATATATATATATATATATATATATACACACATACATACATACATACACACACACACATACATACACACATACATACACACATACATACACACATACATACATACATACATACATACATACATACATACATACATACATACACACATACATACACACACACATACATACACACATACATACATACATACATACATACATACATACATACATACATACATACATACATACATACATACATACATACATACATACATAGACACACACACACACACACATACACATTTTTTTATTCTAACACCCTAGAGAGTAAAATGGGGGTCGTTGCAATAATGTCTGTCACACCATATTTGCACAGCGGACTTACAAGCGCACTTTTTTGGGGGAAAAAAATGTATTTAAATTAAAAAAAATAAGACAACAGTAAAGTCAGCGGCGGGACAGGGCGCGTTTAAAAAATTATTTTTTTTTATTTTAACTTTTATTTTTATTTTTTTCACTGTTCTTTTAAAAAAAAAAAAAGTGTGTCACTTTTATTCCTATTACAAGGAATGTAAAAATCCCTTGTGATTTTTTTTGTTTATTTTCAATAAAACAAAAACTATTAAATAATTACAACTTTGTTCGTTAATATTTTTACACCTTTAACATATAGTTACAGGTTTCACATAAAAAAAAAAAAAAAAAAAGAAGAAGTGCAAAATGGGAAAATAAACACGTTTAAAAATTGTAAATAACTTTCCAAAGCTTTATACCATTGCTAAAAGCCGAAGTATAAACAAAACAGTTGTCAGGTATCGACGAGCGTTTCTACCGTGGCATCAGCTCATGGCACAGTCACCAAGAACGATTGCCAGATCTGCCCTATTGCTTACTTTTTTTTAGGTTATACAGGCTAAAAAGCTGCACGGAGCTAAAAAGGGAGCGTGGGCACGTTCCTATCAAACACTCCTACCTTGATTGGTAGTTCTGCACATGCCCTCTACTTTGGAGTAACCCTTCTCACACACGCAGTTGTAGCTGCCCTCCGTGTTCACGCACTCCTCGTGTGAGCCTTTGCACTTGGGTAACTCACTGTCACACTCATCGATGTCTGGAAGAGAGACATGTACATTAAAAACAAAAATTTATTTAATAGTGAAGCACAACTGGATGAAAAAATGGCATTACTGGGTATCACTTCTCTCCCATACGGTGCTGACATATTACTTGGTGCCATAGTATAAACAGAGCCACTCACATCAACCCCTAGCCCCTTGAATGAGCTTATAATGAACAATGCTTTTTTTTTTTTTTTTTTTTTTTTAAAGGTGAACGCTCCACAACTGTAATCATTATCGCTCCATACTCTACAACATCAATGATGGCGAACCTTGGCACCCCAGATGTTTTGGAACTACATTTTCCATGATGCTCATGCACTCTGCAGTGTAGTTCGGACATGGATCGGATTGCATGTGTGTAAATACACATGCAATCCGATTCTGGTCCGATTAGAAAAAAGGGTCCTGTGCGCGTTTGGACCGAATGTGGTGCGATATCAGCCATACTATCTGTATGGCTGACATTGCATGCAACGTGAGCAGCAGTGGCTCTGCGAATTAGATGGAATGTCTGGCATTGCACTAGTGTGAACCAGCAGTTAGGGGTCAACCGATTAGCAGAGCCCCCCCATTACTAAAAATTTTTCAAAATTATCAGCAAGAAACATACTGATATTGGTCAGACCTCCTCCCCCTGTCCCCGTGCAGTCTGTCCGCGGTTTGGTGGGCAGCAGAGAGATGACATCTCACTGCCTGAATCACCCCTACAGCAGGTACACGTAGGTTTCCCTTAACAGAGCTGCAGCCGCGTGCAAAGAGAGAGAGATAGTAACGTCATTTCTCACTGCCCGCATGTTGCAGTTTACAGTGGAGAGGCTGCCAGAAGTAGCATAAGTAGTGACAAGCTACATATGGGTGGCAGGTGATGGTGGCAAGTGACACGCTGCGTCTGGTGGCAGGCGATAGTGGCAAGGGACATGCTGAATCTGATGCCAGGTGACGGTGAGCTACTCTTAGGTGCTTCTGTAACAGTCATATACACAGGGAAGAAGAGGCGCCAACTATGCTGCTTTTGGATTCACAAGATCACCAGATGAAAAACACACAAACATTGAAAGAACATAGACAACGTATGGACTGCAATCGTATTTATACCCTCCCCCCCAAACCATCCCCAATCCCAATGCTCAAGACCACGGCATCTAAAACCAAAATAAAACTGCCGATATCTACACAAAGAATTTAAACCAGTTTCTCCTTTTATAAAGTATTGGAAAAAAGAATGCAAAAAACAAAAATAAAAAATTAACAGGAGTGCATACTGCAATGCCTTCAAAATCATTTAGATTACCCCCAAAGCTAATCTACATAATGCAACTCATAGTGGAGTGCAACCCTATATAAAAGCATAAATAAAAAGAAAATCAAGCTGTACAGTGCTGTACAGTTGACAAGGACATGCCTAAATGAGTATTCATTAGTGCTGCAGCGCCATCTGGTGACAGATGCGATTTACTTTCTTCATCAGTGCTACAGTGCCATCTGGTGTTCACGCTTTAAGAGTACACCAGACTCTAGCAATATCCCAGTCATCATTCCCTTGAAAAAACATAATCTGTTTTTCGTAAGCTGTTATGGAAGAACAGACCTTCTAGAGCAGCTCCAGAGACCCGAAAATAGCAGGGGATGGCCCTACCAAATCCGTGGAGTTTTTAGTTATCGGTCCAGCTTTAGCATACTGTTTATGGCCCGTTCAAAGTGGCCAACCCTGACGGCCCGAGTTCTACACTCAAGATACTGCTACACTATACTGGGGCCAGGGACCCCGCCCTCTGGGTTGGAATCCTTATCCTTCCACAAGCCCAATAAACTGTTCCCTATTTATGTGCTTCAACAAAAAAAATTGGAACCAGGCCAAACAACTGCAAAAGGTCATGGGAATCATTGGGTTCAGCCATATATGGCACAATGGTAAATAGGGCAAACTAAAGAAGTTTCAATTTGGTAAACGGTGGCAGGCTCATGAGGATATTACACATCTCACTCGTATTTTCAACAATGGCATCGGTTTTCATTCCTGGAGCTCCATGCTTAATTTTTCCCTACCTTTGAGTGCATATTAATATCTTCAGCTGCACCATGCAGTTAAAGCTCAGGGTTACGTGTGTGAATGGAGGATGTCCCCCACTCCTGTCTCTAATTCTATGGCACCTCAAAAAGGTTTTGTATCCCAGGGTTACTCTATAATGATACTTATCTGGAGGGGTTCTCTTCTGGTGTGGCCTAGAAGTGGGAACCCTGTCAGGGGGCGAGGGAGACCCTGCGCTCCAAACCGTTCCACTCGTATCACTTAAAGTGGTTGTAAAGGCAGGTGGCTTTTATTCTGCATGCAGCAGCCCCCCTAATACTTACCCGAGCCCCATCTCAAGCCAGCAATGTTGCACCAAAAAAAAACAAAAAAAAAAAAAAACAAATAACACTCGGCTGTCCGGGACTCTCCCTCCCGATTGGCTGAGAGGCGAGAGGGGCCACGCCTCAGTTTCGTGCCTGAATAGACACAGGGCAGCGGCTTGGCTCAGGTGCCCCCATTGCAAGCTACTTGCTCTGGGGGCATGCGGCAGAAAGGAGGGGCCAGGAGTGCTGGCAAGGGACTTGAGAGGATCGGGGCTATTCTATGCAAACCCATTACACAAAGCAAGTAAGTGTAAGTGCCAGTTCACACTACAGCGACCTGAAAGTCAGAGGCAACGTGCAAACGACATGGCTGCATGTATTGAAACAATCTATAGCTGGTACCTGTATAATTATTATTGTTTTTCCAGGTATGTTACATGTATCCATTTTCTAATAAACCTTTTCAGAAGAAGACGAAAAAGACGACAAATAAAATAAAAATGTCTCAATATGTCTTTGTTCAGACTGCCTGTAACAGTGGTCCCAGCACTCACCCAGACATCGGGCTCCGTCCCGATAGTAGCCAGCGTTACACTTCTTGCATCGAGAAGAACCAGCTCCCATGCAGCCAATGCAGGATTTGTCACACTCTGGAAATAAAATAAATGGAGCATGAAGAGAAAATAAATAAATAAATAAAATAATGAATGTCACCTAATGGTGGTTAACAGGCAATGTAACGTGACAGTGACAAAATTAGGAAAAGAAAATCCCTCACCAACAATATATACTTTTGACTGCAAGAATTTTGGCAAACTTTTTTTGCAGATGGTCTCCTGTTCTGATAATATGAAATGTAGTCTTTAGCAAGCCCTTCTAATCTAACTGCTAAGTGGGAGAACCTTCCTTCACTTTAACCCCCCCTGAGCAAGGGAACTCTAAACATCTCTCACCAAAAATTAAAATCTTATTGCAGGGATGTTTGCAATTTGACCTTAATCTCTGAAAACTTGGGGAAGACAGGGAAAGAAAAGCAAGGCTAGTCACACAAACAGGAAAGCACAAGAATACAATCACCAACTTTAGCTAGGAAATGATCACCATGGCCACCTCTAGCGTGCCTTTTTTGGCCTCAAAGTGGACTTGAACAAAAAAAAAAAAGATTTTTGTACTCACCGTAAAATACTTTTCTCTGAAGTTCATTGACGGACACAGCAGCTCTTCTTGACCTTAGGGTTATATCGCCCCTTTAGGAGAGGACTAGGCAGAAAGTGTTAAAAACAGAAACACTTGCACAGTACCGCCCAGGGGGCGGTCCTACTGGCTATAACCCCTCACACTGCATCCAGCAGCTCAGTTCCTCAAAAGCAGTACAAACATAAATAGGAGGGGTGGGTGCTGTGTCCAATGAAGTTCAGAGAAAAGGATTTTATGGGGAGTACAAAAATCCTATTTTCTCCATCGTCCATTGACAGACACAGCAGCTCTTCTTAACCTTAGGGAGGTCCCCAAGCAGTGTCAAAGAAATGAGGGGTGGGAACAGCAAACAACAACTCCACCTATAATAACCAGAGCTCCTTAACGAAGGAGTTGCCACCTTAAACAGCCACCTGCAAAACCTTGCGGCCAAAGCAAGCATCCGAAGATGCGCTCACATCAACCTTGTAAAATTTTGTGAAAGTGTGAATGGACGACCATGTCGCCTCCTTACACACCTGGGAAACGGACACCTGGTGTTGGAAAGCCCAAGAGGCACCAATTGCCCTGGTAGAATGTGCAACGACAGGAAAGGGGGGGGGGGGGGCGTCACTCCCCTTATGGAATAAGCCTGAACTACAATCTGTCTGATCCACCGAGAGATGGTGGCCGATGAGACCGCCAGTCCCTTCTTCAGGCCAGCCACCGATACAAACAGCGAGTCCGACCTCCAAAAAAGGACAGACAGATACACCCGCAGAGCCCGGACCACATCCAAGGAATGCAAAGCCACCTCTTTGGTGTGTGATGGCCGAGGACATAAGGATGGAAGCACGATGACCTTTGGAAGAAACTAAGGCTGCGGACACTACCACTTTATCCCTATGGAGGATCAAGTAGGGAGACTTGCAAGACAAGGCCGCCAACTCAAAAACCCTCCTGGCAGATGTAGTGGCCACTAGAAAGTCTACTTTCTGAGAGAGTGTCAATAAGGGAATATCCCTTATGTTTTCAAACGGCGGCTTCTGAAGCACCAAGAGCACCAGATTCAAATCCCATGGAGGTAGAGGTGGATGAACCGGAGTGGCCAAATGTGGAACCCCCAGAAAAGCCAAAGCTGATATCTGCCCCTTCATGGTGCTTAATATAAGTTTCTGATCCACTCCTTGCTGCAAAAACAGCAGGTTACTGGAAATATGTACGTGGACGCCACACCATCTCCTCACACATGGAGATGTAGACCTTCCATGTATGATAAGTCTTTCGAGAACATGACTTCCGTGCCCTCAACATAGTGGCTATTACCAAATCTGATAGACCTCGGCCCCTTAGCACCTGGCTTTCAACAGCCATGCCATTAAAGCCAGTGACAGTAAAGCAGGATGAAGTAATGGACCTTGCGACAGAAGGTCCTCTCGCCTCAGCAATCGCCAAGGAACATCCGCCACCAATCGTACTATGTCGGCGTACCATGGACGCCTAGGCCAATCAGGATTACCGGAATCCCCTCGGGTTCCACTCTGCAAAGCAGACATGGTAGAAGTTTGAGTTGGGGAAAAGCATAAATAAGCTGATAATGTCCCCATGGAGCCACCAACGCGTCTGCCGCATCCGCCCAGGGATCCTTTGACCTGGCCACAAACCTCTGTACCTTCCAATTGAGTCGAGAAGCCAGGAAAGCCACATCTGGCATGCCCCACCTTAGGCAAAGGAGCCGATATACATCCGGATGTAGCGACCATTCCCCTTGGCCCAGCATCTGACAACTTAGGTAGTCCGCTTGCCAGTTTTCTACGCCTGGAATGTACATGGCCAATAGAGCTGGCACGTGCCGCTCTGCCTACCACAGGATGTGAGCGACCTCCAGTGCTGCAGCCGAGCTCCTTGTTCCTCGATGGAGGACATACGCCACCGCCATGGCATTGTCAGACTGGATCCTGACCGGACGCCCCTGCAGCCTTTGACCATGTGGAGAGGCACTGCCTGATTGCCCAAAGTTCCAGCACGTTGATCGGCAGGCGGGATTCTTCCTGGGTCCATTGACCCTGGGCTGACTGTAGGCCCCAAACTCCCCCCCAACCGGGTCAGGTTGGCGTCCGTTGTGATCACCGTCCAATGAAGAAGAATGAACGACTTCCCAGACCAAAGAGCCGGCGACCTCAGGCACCAGAGCAGGGAGTCCCTGACTAGCTGGCTCACTCGGATTTGACAATCCAGGGATAATGGAGATTTGTCCCATCTTGACAGGATCTCCTTTTGAAAGATTCGAGTGTGGAATTGAGCATACGTTACCGCCTCGAAAGTGGCTACCATGAGACCCAGGACTCACGATAAAAAAAAAAGAAAGAAAAAAAAAAAGAAAAACACGCAGTGATGACCACCTGCGGGACACCAATAACTTCACCGCAGCTTGAAAAGTCTGCAGCGTGTCCGAAGAAGAAAAAATAAATAAAATAAAATAAAAACACGCTCTTGCCTCCGAGGAGTCCAAAAGCAGGCCCAGGTACTCCAGGCCTTGAGTCTGCACCAACACCGACTTATGTAGGTTCAGTACCCAACCAAACTCCCGAAGAGTTTGCATGGCGATTTCTACATCCTCCCTTAATCCTGAGGAGGAAGCTACCCTCAGAAGGAGGGCGTCCAGGTAACCGACGATTGCGATCCCTTGCTGCCTTAGCAAAGCCAAAATTGGGGCTGCCACCTTGGTGAAGACACTCTGTGCCGACGCCAGGCCAAAAAGGGAGAGCTACAAATTGGTAGTGCTCGTCCCTTTCTAGGGTGAGCGGCTATTTTTTTAGCCTCGCTGGATGACAAGTCCGCCAGTGCCTTCTTAGATGCCTGGTCCTCAGACCAGCATTTCAGCCAAATCAGGCAACATAGCACTATTACTGATACTGAGGCTCTAGAGAGCAAGGGGGCCATATCTAAGGCCGCGTCACAGACATACTTAAGGCCCGGCACCAACTGGTCGACCAGCTCCATGTAGACCGGGGATAGCCTGTTGCTTCTCCAATTCCCGGTGCAACAATTTAGCCCATTCAGTAAGTGTCTGCGACACCAGGGCCATAGCCAACACTGGCCGCAATGCTGACCCCCACCACGGTAAACATGGACTGGGCAACCGCCTTGGCCCTTCTGTCGACAGGGCCCTTGAAAGCAGGGGTCCCTTCCACCGGAATCGCTGTTATTCCATTTAACCTGGAAACCGGGGGGGGGGGGGGGGGTCAACAATCCGAGGAATCAGTGTTGGTGCCGACTCAACAGGGGACATGCTACTGCATTTGTACCAAGATTAAAATTGCTACATATAATATACTTAAAGCGGTTGTAAAAGGCAGAAGGTGCATTCTATGCATTAAGATAAAAAACCTGTGTGGAGCAGCTCCCCCTAATACTTACACAGGCCCCATCTCTCTCCAGCGATGTCCATGAGTGCCTCCGCCATCCGTGACTCTCCTTCCTGATTGGCTTAGTAACAGCATCGACATCGGCTCCCGCTGCTGTCAAAGTCAGTTAGCCAATCGGGAGAGAAAAAAGGGAAAGAGACCAAACCAGGGCTCCGTGTCTGAATGGACACACAGAGCTGCAGCTCGACTCGGGTGTCCCCATAGCAAGCCTCTTGCTGTGGGGGCACTCAACATGAGGGAGGGGCCAGGAGTGCCAAAGAGGAAGATCTGGGTTGCCCTGTACAAAGCCACTACACAGAGCAGTTAAGTACAACTTTTTTTTTTTTTTTTTTTCAGTGAAATTCTTAAAGTGACTGTAAAGTCTGTGTTTATAGAGAAAAAAAATAAAAATAAAAAACTGCTACAGATAGAAAATGGAGAAATAAAATTGATTGCCCTCATCTAATTTATCTAGACATGTTTCACTTATTCCTGTTAAGTCCAGTAAAAAAAACAATCCTACAGAACAATTTACAAACCGCTTCACTCTGTGGGAAGAGGCTACAGGCTGCATACAAAAGGATCTCACAGCACCCTCCACTGCTACAGTAAAGACTTCCAGATCTGCAACATTACTGACCTCGACATTCATAGGACCCATCTGTATTCAGACAATACTGGTTTGATTTACAGCGATCCAAAGTGCCACATTCATCGACATCTATGGTGGAGAAAAGTTCAAAAGTTATTTTTGAAGGAACACACACACACACACACACACACACACACACACACACACACACACACCTCTTCGGTTATACTCAGTTTAATTATTATATCCGTTTTTGTAAAAGTACATACAATGAAAGTTATAAATAGTATAGCAACAGGAAGGGGGGGGGGAAATCAAACTATAACACATGAAAGTAATTTCAGGACACAAAAAGATAGAAGAGCAGAATGCTTCTGACCAAAAAACACCAAAAAGCAGATTTGATCATCTATTCATTATTTTTGCCTAGAGCTATCCCTTCATTAAATGTATTAACAGTAAAGATATGAAGGAGGTCTGCAAGAGGCTGGATTGCCAAAGATCTCTCTTGCTTTTTAAAAAAGGGACAGACCACCTTTTTGTTATTTTCGTTTTGTTTTTTTGTGGTTTTAACAGATGTTGCAGAGTAAGAAAACTGCCAGGTCAGGAAACAAAGTTGTGATTAAAATGGCACTTTAAGGCCTGGTTCACATATGTGCGGCCGCTGGTTTGTGCCTAGTGTCTGATGAATGTCTGTTCACCGGTTCAGGTCCGAATTTTCGCCTGAATTCGCACCTGAACCAAACCCAAAACAAGCACAGGACCCTTCTGCAATCCGGACTGCGGTTGCCCTGGACATGTGTGAACCAGCTCCATCGAGAGCCGGCCACACTCGCCTGTCATGCAAATTGGATGCGAGGAAACCCACATCCAATTTGCATATATGTGAATCCAGCCTTAAAAGGGAAGTTCACCTTTTGGAAAATGTTATACCCATATTTGGGTTGGAACATGCAAGATTTTCCAACAGCTGCAACCCCACCCACAAGCAGACAGATATACTGAGAAATCTGCAGGCCCTGCATGGCACCTGCTTTCCAGGCTCCAAGTAAAAATGAAATCATAAATGTAAATTTTTTTTTACCTGAAAAAAGGATGTGCATTTATTTTACAAAAAAGTTGAACCTTTAATTTGGTCTTTGATACCTCCCATTCTCAGTACTTACCAATGCATTTTTTTTCATGCAGCATCCAGCCCTTCTTGCACAAGAGGCACTGATCTTCCTCCGGGCCAAGACACTTGCTACATCCCTTGTGGCACTCTGTTTAAAGAGAAAAAACACAGCTCAGCACCAGATCCACAAAAGAATGGGTTCCCCAGTTGAGACCAATACACATACAATATTGTTTTATACGTTTATAGGTTTTAATGCTGAACTCTGATCATTAAACACCCTCAAAGTAATCATCCATTTAAAAATAACCCAAGCTAAATGCTCCTTTGGCGTATATAAATCCATGGTCACTTTAGAGCAAGAGGCCCCTTCTTCGGGTGCCCATGTTGCTACTTGGGTGACGTTAGGGCTGAAACAACTAATCGATTAATCGACAACTAATCGATTATGAAATTAATCGATTACCATTTTCATAATCGATTAATCGGGCAGTAACATAATGGGGTTAAAAATAAACTAAAATGAGTCCTTTTATAGTACAAAAATATAATCACTACTGTAAATATTACTTTCAATGTTCTACAGTAAAAAAAATGAACCCCTTACAGTACCGATTATCTGCTTTTTTGTACTATAAAGGGCTAATTTTAGTCTTTTTAACCCCATTATGTTACTAAACATCTTAGGCCTGGTTCACATCTATATATGTTTAATGGTGCTTTTTGCAGAAACGCACTACAGTTCATTTACATGGTTTCCTATGGGACACATTCATATCTCTGCTTATTTCAGCCGCTGCATATTTGGAAAGGGTCAGGGAATTTTAAACGCAAATGGTGCTTTTTTGGTTCAATATACTTCAACGGAGAAGCTGCAGAAAATAATGTAATGCGTTTTTGCAGCAATTTGTGTTTTTTAATCTGCCCAAAAAAAAAAAAAAGCAAATTGCAGTAAAATCATGTGCGCAAAAATCAAAAACACACAGCAAAAAGCACTGCAGAAACAGATCAAAAGCAAAAACTGCATAGGTGTGTACTGAGCCTAATGCTGGCCACACAGATCAATTTTCAGGTGAGACTATTCAGATGAAAAATCTTTGTACATTCACTGAATGAAAGAATGTTGTTTTAAAATTTCACTTAATTTCTGAACAAAAAAAACATACACCGTCTGAAAATTCCTTTGACCAAGAAGTTTTCTGTTATTTCCAGATTATGAAAATAATCGTTAGTTGCAGCCCTAGGTGACGTGGACACTTACTAATGGATATCCAGCAGCGAGGTACTCCTAGCCTTCAGAAGAACACAAAGATATGATGCAGAGGTGACTGGTCAGTGCAGACAGACTGCAGTGCTGGATCAGTCTTCGCTCCCAGAAGCGGTGTAGAAATGGGACAAAGAGGGCAGCCTCTTATAGTCAGTGAATCAGTAGGGAGGTGAGGAGGACTTTGGCCAGAGATGGGTTTTCGTGAAAACCCACCATTCCAAAAACAGGCACACCTTTCCAGGTATATTGTTCATCACTGAATCCATGGCCATCTGATAAAGAAGTCAATGTTCAGACTCATTCACCTTTGTATGTAAACTTAAAAAAAATAAAAAAAATAACCACAAAGAGGAGCTCCAGCACCTTCAGAAAAAAATAAAAATAAATTAAAAGTCAGCAGCTACAAATACTGTAGTGGCTGACTTTTAATATATCAGGATACACCTGTCAAGGAATCCAGAGGTGTCTTCACCCGAGCCAATTTTTCAATCGGCTCTCGGGTGCTGCCACCCCCATCTCGGGTAAAGGGAACTGGCAGTGAAGCCTTGTGGCTTCACAGCCAGTTGCCTACTAGGCATGCATGCTGCGCTTTGTGAATGGCGCGGCTGTGAAGGAAGGCCGAGGGCCGAACTTCCAGATGAGTTCGCCGTGGCAAAGTCAGCCGGAAGTGGGAGCGTGTACCTGTCAAAACCAGGTAGCCACTACCCCCTGAAAGGTGCCAAATTTTAAATGATACACTATGAGGGGAATTTACTAAACTGGAGCAGCTTTGCATAATAACCAATCAGCTTCTATCTTCAACTTGTATTAATTGTGCTTTAAAAATGAAAGACAGAAGCAGTTTGGTTGCCATGCATAGCGGTTTCAATCTTAGTAAATTTTGCTCGAGATAGAAGAAGAAAATGTGTATAGAACCACTACATTTGCTTAAAATAAAAAATAGGCAGGTAATATTACGCTGGGTGTGAGCGCGCTTTATCGTCTCCCTTTACATACCCGAACATACCAGGTGGCTCTCGTTTCGGGATTGCTCGTAATAACCGACAGCGCAGTCCTGGCAGAGCGGGCCACCATAGGAAGGGTTACAGTCACAGGTTCCTGAGCCAGATCGTGTCCCAGAGCCATCGCATTTGCCGTGTCCGCTGCAGGGTTTCTCTGTGCCCCCTGGGCAAGCTGTAGTAAAAAGGAGGAAAAGCATTGCCCGTTAAGGGAAATCTATACTCTTCAGGATACAATCCAATTGTGAGGGCAACTACTCACGTGTACAGTTGATGCCGAAGGTGCCTGGAGGACAGCACAACTTCAGAGTTTCCATACAAAGCCACTCAAAGAGGCCACTGGGATCCTTCGGTCTGAAAATGGTGGAGACAGAGAAAAAAAAAAAAAAAGGAAAGGAAGGCAAGTCAGGTTAATAGCTGACAAGCACAAAAAAACAAAACAAAAAAAAAAATTTATAACGTAACTATTTGCTGACCGTGCTATAGCCGAACGACAGCTACAGCACAACAAGCCAGTTCTGGGAGGCAGTCAAACGACATCCTCCCGTGATCTGGCAGCACTCTGATCGTGCCGTCCTCCAGACACAGCTCATTGCAGATCGGATAAAAGAGCCAATTGGCTGCTTTTGATGACATGATCAGCCATGTCCAATGACAGCTGATCAAGATGTAAACACAAGCCAGTTAGCGGCATTTCTTTTCTCACGCTGACAGCATGAGAAGGGGAGGAGAGCCGATAACCGTGTAAAAGGGACATCTACACTGATAATCAGGGCACCAATTATCAGATCAGTCCTAACAGTGCTGCCAAACAGCACCCACCAGTGCTGCCAGTGTCACCTTATAGTGCCCACCAGTGCAGCCTCATCAGCGCACATCATTGAAGGAGAAATACAAATTTAGAAAACAGGTAATTTAACAAACCATGAAAATGTTTTTAGTCTATTTAGCAAAAAAAAAAAAAAAAAAAAAAAAAAAAAAAAAACACAGTGGTGATTAAATGCCACCAAAAGAAAGCCCAATTTGTGTGAAAACAAATAACAAATTTAGTATGAATACAGTGTTACATGACCGCACAATTGTCATTCAAAGTGGGACAGTGGTGAAAACTGAAAATTGGCCTGGGCTGGAATGGGGAAAAAAGTGGTCAATGTGTCGTGAGAAGTACATAGACTACCTTTGCGGATTTCCTACTAAAAATGCTAGTTGCATGGCTGAGTCTGGTTTTAATACTGTCTAGACCACAATGATATTGTAACAAGTAAAGATGGTAGAATTCAAAACTCCCCATCTGTCTATTTTGCTCAGAGCCAGTGACTGAGAAGCTGATCCTGTGTTTTTATTACCATGATAACCAAGCCACCAAATGTTATCACCGTATAGCAATGGCTCCATGTTTGCTTGAAATACATTTTGAGCAAACAAAATCTGAATGGCCACCTGTCTCCTTCTCAGGATGCTCAGTCTTACATGTTCAACTCACTGGGTGGTACATCGGATCACATCTGTTGCCTTGCTGGGAATTATTCCCACCAAGTGGCACCAAGAGGACAGTGTCTGTCGGTTTCCTCTGTGTACCAAAAAAAAAAAAAAACCCCACACACCACATACTGGCAGGTTATTAACCTTCTACCAAAAATCAGCCCGAGAAGGTATGGTAGGAACAAAAAAAAAAAAAAAAAAAAAAAAAGATTGCAAGCTCCTCTGAGGTGGGGACTGGTGGGAGAATTCCCAACAATGTAGCCTATAATCTGGCTGGTCAACAGAAAAAAAATAAAATATAATCAGATTTCATTACCAGCGTATATCCCAGTAAGATTATGATGATGATGATGATCCTCACCTCTTGAACCACCAAGTCTCCAGATGCTCCTCATTCACCTCCAGCATTTTGTTACACTCAAAGTCGGACTGATCGCAAGCGTTTTCTATCACTTCCACCAGGCGCGTCTCACTGACAAAGACAAGATCACAAGATGTCACAGACAAAAAATGTTATCCACTTGATATCAAGGAAAAGGTCATCTTTGTTCAGGCATCATCAAGGGTCACCATCTACTTCCAGGACAGAGATGCCAGCTCAGAGATGGCTGACACAGTTTGTCTGTATTTACAAACGTCTTACATAAATTGTAGCAAATCACAATGTGAGCGGCTTCAGCGGACCCACTCACATTGTGATCTGCTACAAAGTTGCAAAGTAAAGTCAGATAATTAGGGGCAGGTGAGACTAAGGAAATGCTTAGTTTTGCCTGCAGCAGAATGATAGCCTCATCTCAGCCTAGGCAAAGGTAGAAGACTGGTGGCCAATGACAGCTTTATAATAAGTTGATTTTTTGATGATACTACTGCAGTATATTGCGACAGGTCAAAAATTTATGCAGATTTACAAAAAACTGAAAGGTCCATTTTAGGTATCTGCCAACAACCTAATAGTAACTAGGAACAGCCTAAACCATCTAGTCAAAATCAGAAAGCCTGGCCTTCAAATTGTTGGTTGGCAAGATCAGTTGAACTGGCCAGAATTAGAAATAGACTTGGAAAACTTAACATTAATAAGTCACCGGGACCAGATGGCTTACACCCGAGGGTCCTTAGGGAACTCAGTCAAGTAGTTGCCAGACCATTGTTCCTAATTTGTACGGACAGTCTACTGACTTGAATGGTACCATTGGAAAAAAGCCAATGTAGGGCCAATATTTAAAAAAGGACCAAAAAAAAAACACATCCCCGGGACATCAATAGTATGCAAGCTTTTGGAGGGGATGATACAGGAATATGTATGTATGTATGTATGTATGTATGTATGTATGTATGTATGTATGTATGTATGTGTGTGTGTGTGTGTGTGTGTGTGTGTGTGTGTGTGTGTGTGTGTGTGTGTGTGTGTGTGTGTGTGTGTGTGTGTGTGTGTACACACACACCATTTTTTAGTAATGCGAACGGTATCATTAGCAGTAATTGGCATGGATTCATTTAGAATCGTTCTTGCCAAATCTAAAAACCTTCTATGAGGAGGTGAGTTGCCATCTAGATAGATAAAGGAAGGCCCGTAGACGTGCTGTATCTGGATTTTGCAAAAGTATTTGACACAGTTCCCCATAATACGTTTACTGTACAAAATAAAGGTCCGTTGGCATAGACCATAGGGCGAGTATATGGATTGAAAACTGGATAAAAGGGCGAGTTCAGAGGGTGGTGATAAATGGGGAGTACTCGGAATGGCCAGAGGTGGGTAGTGGGACCTCCCAGGGTCCTATTAATTTGTTAATAAAAGACCTGGAGGATGGGGTAAACAGTTCAATCTCTGTATTTGCGGGTTTATACTAAGCAAAGCAGGGCAATAACTTCTACGCAATACGTAGAAACCTTGCAAGAAGATCTGAACAAAATGAATGGGGTGGGCAAATACATGGCAAATGAGGTTCAATGTGAAAATATATAAAAAATAAAAATAAAAAAAGAATTTGGGTGTTAAAAATATGAATGCAATCTATAGACGCTTGAGAGGGGATATGATATGAATTCACAAATCCTGTACTGGTTACCCCACAATAGGGATAAAACTAGTTTAACAAGACATGTGGCCATTCATTAGAAGAAAAGAGGTTTAATCTTAAACTACGTAGAGGACTCTTGTTTAAAAACAAAAAAACTATTAGATAAGCACCTGAACAACCATAACATACAGGGATATACAATGTAATACTGACATATAATCACACACATAGGTTGGACTTGATAGACTTGTATCTTTTTTTCCCCCCCCAACCTCACCTACTATGTAACTATGTAAAGAAACTTGTTTCTTATGGCTCAAATGTAAAAAGGAAATGCTAGTGCGCTCCACCTGAGTTATCCTACAGAAAAGAAATAATGTATCTAGGAAGCAGCCAGCATAAAAAAGTGTTCTCTGCACCAGAATTAAATATATGAATTAGTAAAAATGCGGCGCTACCAAAAAATTGCTAAATAAAATCAGTGTGTAATAATCTCAAAATAAATGTGAATAAAATAATATCCACTAAATATAAATACAATAGGTAATGGATTAATTTCAAAAATTCAACAAATATACGTGAAAACAATAAATGTGCAAAAATAGTGAATAGAAATCCGTGGAAAAATATTCAGACACCTAAACAATCCACATAGACAATCCAGATGCAAACAAACATAATAGAATATCCATATGAAAATTATAAAAAACAATAGTGAAATAACGTGAAAAAATAAATATTTAGTCCATAATTAAAGTGCATTAGTGACTGATGCCATTGCAAAATAAATGGATAAAGTTCATGCAAAAAAATGTGATCAGACGATTCCCACAAGTGACAAATCACTGCAAACTTCAGTGCTTAATGGGTGCACCACCTATTTCCCCCAGCCTCTCACCTCCAATAACTGGTATACAGGCACTGTATAAAAGGGTAACTGCTGGCTTCTATTTCGTTCACACTGCTTCACCGCTGATTAAGTTTTCACTGTGAGGATATATATTACTTGCCCTCCCAATAGCTCCAGGGTATCCAGACCATAAAGAGTAAAAGAACACAGAGGGCTCTCATGTGCAGTAACTTCGCTATTTTATTGGGTTTTCAATAAAATAGCGAAGTTACTGCACATGAGAGCCCTCTGTGTTCTTTTACTCTTTATGGTCTGGATATCCTGGAGCTATTGGGAGGGCAAGTAATATATATCCTCACAGTGAAAACTTAATCAGCGGTGAAGCAGTGTGAACGAAATAGAAGCCAGCAGTTACCCTTTTATACAGTGCCTGTATACCAGTTATTGGAGGTGAGAGGCTGGGGGAAATAGGTGGTGCACCCATTAAGCACTGAAGTTTGCAGTGATTTGTCACTTGTGGGAATCGTCTGATCACATTTTTTTGCATGAACTTTATCCATTTATTTTGCAATGGCATCAGTCACTAATGCACTTTAATTATGGACTAAATATTTATTTTTTCACGTTATTTCACTATTGTTTTTTATAATTTTCATATGGATATTCTATTATGTTTGTTTGCATCTGGATTGTCTATGTGGATTGTTTAGGTGTCTGAATATTTTTCCACGGATTTCTATTCACTATTTTTGCACATTTATTGCATTCACGTATATTTGTTGAATTTTTGAAATTAATCCATTACCTATTGTATTTATATTTAGTGGATATTATTTTATTCACATTTATTTTGAGATTATTACACACTGATTTTATTTAGCAATTTTTTGGTAGCGCCGCATTTTTACTAATTCATATATTTGTTTCTTATGGCTACTTTTCATTGGCTATACATTTAAAATGGTGTGCTTTACGTGTATTCAAAAAGGGCCATAAAATACCTGAATTCATATTTGGCTAGCTTTTTCTCCTCCCAGGCTGTGTTGCCTCCACCAAAGTTATGTCCAGCAGTCTTCTCGATGCCCTAAAGTAGAAAGTATATACAATTTAACTAATACACAGCATGCAATTTTCACTATAAGAAAAAATAAAAATAATATACAAAAAGGTGAAGTGTAGCTCAAACAAACACTGAAGCAAATCTCTGTTCTCGTTTTTGAAATACTACAATAAATATACGTACAGTGGGGAAAATAATTTTTGATCCCTTGCAGATTATGCAAGTTTGCCCATTTACAAAGAAATGAAGGGTCTATAAATATTTATCAAAGGTGTATTTTAAATGATAGAGACAGAATATCAACCAAAAATCCAGAAAAAACACACACGATACAAATCGAGTTGCAGTTTAGTGAGTAAAATAAAGTTTTAGATCCCCTATCAACCAATAATAATTCTGGCTCCCACAGAGTTTCTACAGTATGTGCATATGGGGTACACAGATTAGTCCTGTAAATTTAACCACTTCAGCCCTGGAAGGATTTACCCCCTTCCTGACCAGAGCACTTATCGCGATTCGGCACTGCATCTGTTTAACTGACAGTTGCTTGGTTGTGCGACGTTGCACCAAAGAATATATGAATATTATATAACATATATACACACACACACACACACACACACACACACACACACTCGGCTTTGTGTATGTCAGAGGTGCTCACACCGCTCACAATCAGCGGGGGGAAATCTGCATTACGGTAATAGATATAATCTAAGGGAAAGTATTACATATAACGATATACAATAATGAGCTGAACACTTGGAATTTCTCACCCGAACAAAATTGTTGACCAAGTTCATACAAGTCATGCATGGCTCTTGCTTGGCAGCGCTGATGTTGGACAGTACCAGAAGGATGTACAACGTCCCAACAAAGTACCCCATCAGTCCTGACCGATGATCCATATTGGAGAGTCAACAGCAATGAACTGAATTATGAAAATAAGAAAACCATTAGAAATAGAGTGCTTAAAGTGCTATTAAAAAGGTTTTTTATTTTATTATTTAAATAACAACAAACGTGTTGTTACACACACACACACACACACACACACACACACACACACACACACACACACATTATGTGTGTGTGTGTGTGTATAACACATACATACACACTTTTTTTGCCTAAAGATACATTTTATAAAAAGCAGCGTTTATGAGAACATCCATTTAAAAAAAAAATTTAGCAAAATAAATCTGAGTGCATATTGAAAAAAAAATTAAATCAACAGAACTGGATATACAGGTGCAGCTCCCAAAATTTGCATATCAAAGTTAATTTATTGCAGTAATTCAATAACAAAAAAAGTGAAACCAAGATTCTATATAGATGCGTTATACACAGTGATATTTCAAGCATTTCCCTTTTAATTTTGATGATTATGGCTTACAGCTAGTGAAAACAGAACAGAATTCAGTACCTCAAAAAATGAGAATATTACACAAGACGCATAAAGGATTTTGAATACACAAATGTTGTTTTAGTGAAAATTATGTCCAGGTACAGTATAGTATGTACTCAATACTTGGTCGGGGCTCCTTTTGCATGAATTACTGCATCAATGCAATGATAGTAGTTATGAGGAAAGGTTGCGAGCACTGAACTTATTCTCTCTGGAGAAGAGACACTTGAGAGGGGATTTGATTTCAATTTACATATACCACACTGGTGACCCCACAATAGGGATTAAACTTTTTTGGGGGGAAGGAAGTTTAACAAGACATGTGAAGAAAAAAAAAGTAGAGGGTTCTTTATTGTAAGAGGGGCAAGGATGTGGAATTCCCTTCCACAGGCGGTGGTCTCAGCAGGGAGCATCGATAGTTTCAAAAAAACTTAGATAAACACCTGAACGACCGCAACATACAGGGATATACAATGCAATACTGACATAATCACACACATGGGTTGGACTTGATGGACTTGTGTCCTTTTGTCCTTTTTCAGCCTCACCTACTATATAGTGCGGCATGGCATGGAGGCCAGGTTGCTTTGATAGCGGCCTTCAGATCATCTGCATTGTTGGGTCTGGCATCTCATCCTCTTCTTGTTAATTGGCCAATTCTTAGCCAATCAAGCACAGCGATACCACGATCATTAAAAGTGGTTGTTACCTTTCAAACCCCTTTCACTTGCAGCCCCTTTGTTTTATCCAGAGATAATGCACTGTATAAAAAAGGTGGGTTTTTTTTTGTTTCTTTTTTTAATAAACAAAGTCACTAAATACCTTTTTTTGCAGCTACATTCAGGGTGGTCAAGCGACTTCTGGTTGCTCTGCTACCACCATCCAGGACTACAGCGGGAGAGGCCGAGATCTCCCTCCGACATCAGCCGAGGAGGTCACATGGCTGCTCTGCCCCTCCTGCTGTAGCCCTGTTAGCACTTTAAACCAGATATTGGTACTTTTGGAAGTGTGGGCAGGTGCCTGTCAAGTCCTACTGGAAAATGAAATTAGCATCTCCATAAAGGGGAAAGAGGGAAGTATGAAGTGCTCTAGAATTTCCTGGTAGAGGGCTGTGCTGACTTTGGACTTGATAAAACACAGAGGACCAACACCAGCAGAGGACACGGCTCCCCCCCCCCCCTCAAATCATCACCGACTGAACTTCACACTGGACCTCATGCAACTTGGATTCTGTACCTCTCCACGCCTCCTCCAGACTCTGGGACCTCGATTTCCATATGAAATGCAAAATTTACTTTCATCCGAAAAGAGGACTTTGGACCACCGAGTAACAGTCCAGTGCTTTTTCTCCTTAGCCCAGGTAAGACACTTCTGATGTCTCTGGTTCAGCAGTGGCTTGACACAAGGAATATGACAGTTGTAGCCCATGCCCTGGATACGTCTGGGTGTGTGGTGGCTCTTGAAGAACTGACAGCAGTCTGTAGTCCACTTCTTGGGAATCCTCCCCCAAATTCTTGCTGCAGTTATTATGCTTGGATACAGCACTCTGAATAGCCAGCTTCTTTACCAATGACCTTTTGTGACTTACCCTGACTCTATATACGAGTTTCCCTTTTTAAATTGAATTGCTGAAATAAATGAACTTTTTCATGATATTCAAATTTTTTGAGATATACCTGTATACGCTGCTTAAAAATGGTATGCAAATCCTGTCTTACCGGTAATACTCAGGACTGAACCATCCCACTTCTTCACTATTGGCTGGCGAGGATGGCCATCACATTTAAAATTTAACTAAAAGCCCAATTTTTTTTTTGTTTTGGATACAGTGGAGAGGGATTAGAACACCCATTTCTGTCTTTGGCCCTGGTAGACTCACCCTCTCCATTTCTCCTGTTTACCATTGATGGTACAAGTTAGAGCGGCACAAGTCTGGCTAAATTGGGAATCCCAATTTTTTTGCTTAGAATAAAAAGATCACAATACTTGTGGCGTAAAATCTTTCACGTTATACACACAAAAAAAAAAAAAAATTGGGCTAAATTTACTAGTTAGTTGTTTAGTGTGACATAAATTATTGCAACAACCGCCATTTTATTCTCTAGGGTCTCTACAAAAAAAAAAAAAAGTATATTATATATATATATATATATATATATATATATATATATATATATATATATATATATATAAAACACACGTTTCTAGCAAAAAAAAATTTCCTTGAAACCAACAAATGTCAGAAAAAGTTTTAGTGTTTGTGTAGTTAAACTTTCCTCATGTACACACCAAAAAGTGTATTCCTTTGCTGCTGGTAAACGGGCATTCAGAGGCAGTTGGATGCTTTTATTTTTTGTTCAGCTGCCCCTGAACTCATCCAATGTTATCTTATCAGTACATGTACACAGGTTCATTTAATGTCGTTTTTAGGCAGTTGAGTTTAAAAAAAAAAAAAAAAAAAAAAAAAAAAAAGAGTTCAGACGCTGACGTTTAGAGGCATTTCAATCGCCAAACGCTTCTAAACGTGGCTAAATGCGGTAACTTGCGTTTACAAGAGTTTCCATTTTGGCCTAAGAAAAAAAACAAAAACAAACACCATGCGGCTAAATGGACGCCCCCCGTGTACATTAAGCCTAAAAGGACAAATTGTTACAATGTTTATACTTAACGTGGTGCTACACCCAAAAAATAAATAAAATAATTGGGATTTCTTTTTTTTTTTTTTACTCACCTCTAAATGGCTGTTGCTAGGGGGTCCCTTGTAGTCTGCCTGCTTCAGTGCCTGGGCTCTTGACGTCACTTCCCCCTCGCAACAGGAAGAGCTCAGCTCTGCCCCCTCCCTCTTGTCAATCATCTGGGACACGCGACAGGTCCTAGATGATTGTGTGGCCAATCACGGCGCCGCTCGCTCATGCGCAGTGGGTACCCGGCTGTGAAGCCACAGCCGGGGCGCCCACAGTTACAATGCCGGCGCCGCCGAACGTGGCTTCGATCATCGCTGGACCCTGGGACAGGTAAGTGTCCGATTATTAAAAGACAGCAGCTGCAGTATTTGTAGCTGCTTTTTTTTTTTTTTTAAATTGGGAACCCCTCTAAGTTCCACTGCTAAAGAATGTTGTGATTCATGGCAGACGGAATGGTTTTAGCAGGGAGAATTCTCTGCATAGAAAGAATCGGGAAATACTTTATAAAGATCTCAACGGGGAAACAAAAATATATATTTTTTTTAATTGTGATAACGATTCTTAACGATTAAACGTGCAGCTCTAGTACAAGAAAAAGCCCAAATTTTGGGTTGGCATCAGAACAGTAATAGGAGGAATCTTCCAATGAGGATACCAGTTCTGCTGACAAGGGATTCCTTCACTTTGGAAGGATGTTCTCTCTTTTCATGATTTGGCTATGGGACAGGAAGAAGTAAAGGGGCAAAGATGACAAAGAAAAACCTGACAGGGTATAACCATCCCTTACTCGATCCAAAATGAAGAAAAGAAGATTGCCTTTGGTTACACTGTAAAGATCAATGGGGAGGCTCCCAATGCAAGAGAACGCAAGGCAAGGGACTGTCAGATGACAGAACCAGGTGGTTGAAGTCTATTTTTAATTCTGCTGCCTGATGAAAACCAGGCAATGGCTGCCCCATAAAGCATAGCTTTGCAGCAATGTCTATGGGAAACAGAAAAAAAATATAAAGAAAAAAAAAAAAAAAAAAAAAAGAAGGGGCATGTAGCGTTCAAAAGGTAGTATTGCTTGCCTTCTGAATGGGTCCACACTGCAACTGTGCGGGGTGGGGGGGGGGGGGATTTACTAAAACTGGAGAGTGCAAACTCTGGTGCAGCTCTGCATAGAAACCAATCAATCATCGCCCAGGTTTTTTTTGTCAAAGCTTATAATTGAACAAGCTAAAAGTTAGAAGCCGATTGGCTACCAGGCACTGCTACACCAGATTCTGAGTGCACCGGTTTTAGTAAATCTCCCCCTAGATCCTTTGGATGAAAGAGCCTGTTCAGTGCAAAATCCCTCTTCTAACAGGCAAGAAAGAGGCGTTGAGGGCCAGCCGCTTGATCCACCAAGGGTCAGAGGGCCACAACTAGGCCCATATGAAGGGGGCCCTACAGGAAGAGTCAGAATGAACATTTTAATGGTTTATATCTCTGGATCTACTGATGGTTTAGAGTAGACCATTCATTCTCAACTAGGGTTCCTCTAGTTGTGGCTAACTGACCGCTCATCTGATGGCACCTTTATACCGCGTACACACGACCGGACTTTCCGGCAGAAAAGGTCAGACTAAATCATTTCAAAACAGATTTTCCGATCATCTGTGGGCTTCATCTGACTTTTTTTTTTTCAAAAATTCTGATGGACCTACAAATAGAACGTTTTAAATCTTTCCGACGGAATCAATTCCTTTCGGGAAAACCTTTTGTCGGTGTGCTATTCCGACGGACCAAATACGACGCATTGAACTTCCTTTTCTAGTCCAGTCATACATCATCGCGTCCTAAACAAACGGACTTTGGTGTGATCGTGTGTAGGCAAGTCAGCGGAACTCCATCAGAGTTTATTCTGATGGAAACTCCGGTCGTGTGTATGCGGCATTAGAGTTCCAGGTCCAAAGCCACTTAGCAGAGCCAGTGATGGCAACATTCTGGCCACCACTACAAGTAAGGCGTTCCTCCCACTGACCTCCACCGATGTAAGGGTCATTTCCCCCCCCCCAATGTCCTCTGATGGACTACTCTTCAGGGGTTCCCTGTAAATAATTTCAAGAGTTCCTCTGGGGCTAAAAAAGGCTGACTTATGCCGCGTACACACGAGCGGACTTTTCAACATCCAAAGTCCGAAGGACTGAGTCCGTCAGACTATCCGATCGTGTGTGGGCTGCAACGAACTTTTGACTCGCCAAAGTCCGAAGGACTTTAGAATATGGAACATGCTTCAAATTTTTCTGAAGGAACTCCGCCGGACCCGGTCCCCTTCGAAAAATCCGCTCGTGTGTATGCTACTCCGACGGACTAAAACCGACGCTAGGGCAGCTATTGGCTACTGGCTATGAACTTCCTTATTCGAGCCGAGTCGTACGTCATCACGTTCGAATCCGTCGGAGTTTAGTGTGATTGTGTGTGGCCAAGTCCGCTCAGCCGAAAAGTCTGTCAGAACTCCGTCGGAATTCCAGCAGAACTCCGACGGAACTCCTTCGGAAGTCTGTCGGACATAAGTCCTCTCGTGTGTACGGGGCTTTAGATACTGAAGATAACCTCCGCTAAAATGATCTCTCTTGAAATCCTCCTGTACTGTATATGCAATACAATATGGATGCCCCCCCAGAAGACGTAATCTGTGACGAAACAGCATAGGGAGGAGCGGCGTGCTGACGTCACCATTTGCGCGCTTGTCCCGGAAGCGACGGGCAGCGATTGAGAGCTGAAACTGAGACCTTTTTTTTTTTTTTTTTTTTTAATATACGGCATTCTGTAAGTGCAATACTTTTTTTATTTATTAAACTATTTTAAAGAGTTACACTATGGAGGCTTTTCTGTTCTTTACATGGGGGGAATGAGCGATTGTTACTCTGAGAACAACCTGAAGGGACCCATCTGGGAATTTCCTGCCAGCCTTACACAGAGACCCAGGGCTGGGGAAAGAGCCACAGGCTTTTGGTGATCTCCGTAATAAGAGATCGAACAATTTGGTAAGCGGCAGTATTTTCGGTGGTGGAGGACCTTTCCTTTCATACCCGGTCACAATTTCTTGGGTGATCTAGTGTTACGTCACTAATGACTAGAGTAATAAGGAACAATCATCTGAATATCGTTTGGAATCGCACTATTTTATGGAACATTCATTTAGCGACACTCTGGAGCGAATTGGACAATTTTAATAGTTATATTAATTTATGCTGTTGTATTCATCACCGTGGTTTCATCATCACTTTCAGCATTGAGCCACCTGGCAAAGTTTTTCCCAGTGGGGGCTTACTCATTGACATCACCTATCACCAATTTGTTATTATTTAAGTTTATAGTATTTATTTAGCACAGCTAATCTTTTTTCCCCCCCAATACAACATGGATACTTTTTATATCTTTTATTATTATGTGATAACATGGGCATACCAACAGAGCAGGGGGTTTTCAAACTACGGCCCTTCCAGTTGTTCAGAAACTACAATTCCCATCATGCCTAGTCATGTCTGTGTATGTCAGAGTTTTACAATACCTCATGGGATGTGTAGTTCCGCAACAGCTGGAGGGCCGTAGTTTGAGGATCCCTGCAATAGAGCGACAACACTTTTCTACTTTGTATACATTACATTCTTTAAGCATTATTAGACATCATATACAATCAGGTCTTGGTGGTGCGTTTCATTACTCAGCGAGTGCTGTGCTGCCGATTGCTGGGTGAGCACGGCCCGAGGTCTCGGTGGACTCAGACGCAGAGATGTAAATTGCTACTTAAGTATTTATTAGGAAGGCAGAGCCCAAAGGGACCAGAGTGACAGATGTGCACCATGAGCCGACACAGGACGACTAGGTACCTGCTGTGCCGACATACAGCAGCCATTGCTTCTCCTGTACACAAAGGATTATTCTGCCCAAAACGGATATTTCTGATACAGGCGGAGGCAGCTACTTGCTGGCTTCCCATATCTCTAGGGGGGCCTGTGATAAGATCTCATTGTCATTGTTGTTCCTGGCGCTGCTCTCCGCATCATCATATTTAATGGCCAAGAGTCTCACCTACTGCCTAAAGCTGACCATACACATTACAATCTGATTGTACAACCTATCTTCAGTCCTCTAAACACTGATCATATACATAACAATCTGACTGTCCAACCACTGTACAATCTTTTAGAGTTACCAAAACTGTTTCCCCATAAGAGTCCCCCCTTAGATCAGAAAAGGTGCACCAATGCCAAATATCCTGGCCACCCTTTTGAACCCCGTTGCCGCGATGGTCCAATAGCGGCCTGCAGTTATCTGCTGTGCAAGGACAACGGTCATCATACATACACCGTTCAGCCATAACATTATGACCACAGACAGGTGAAGTAAATAACATTGATTATCTTGTTATAATAGCACCTATATGTGGGACATATTAGGCAGCAAGTGAGCATGTTGTCCCTGAAGTTGAAAGCAGGCAAAAAAAGGAAAGCGTAAGAATTTGTGCGCATTCGACAAGGGCCAAACCGTAAAGGCTGGACGGCTCGGCATCACAACTCCAAAACTGCAGCTCCTGTGGGATGCTCCGGGTCTGCAGTGATCAGGACCGACCAAAAGTAGTAGCCCAAGGAAGGGAAAACGGGCGACAGGATCATGGGCAACCAAGGCTCACTGATGGGCAGGTTGGCCATTTGTAGTCAGATCCAATAGAAGAGATACTGTAGAACAAACTGCTGAAAAAGGTAGTGCAGGGTCTGACAGAAGGGTGTCAGAACACTCAGTGCATCACAGTTTGTTGTGTACGGGGGGGGGGCGCAACTCGTGTCCACAGCCAAACACACCTACGATGGGCATCAGAACTGGACCATGGAGCAATGGAAGGAGGCGGCCTGGTCTGGTGGATTCAAGAACGGTGTGAGGAACACAACAATGAGTTTGAGGTGTTGACTTGGCCTCCAGATATTAATCCAGTTGAATATCTGTGGGATGTGCTGGAAAAACAAGCCCAATCCATGGAGGCCCCACTTCACAACTTACAGGAAGTGAGGGATATGCTACTGTCGGCTTGGTGCCAGATACCACAGCAGAGGTCTAGCGGAGTCCATGCCTTGATGGGTCAGGGTTGATTTGGCAGCAAAAGGAGGAACTGCTCAATATTAGGCGAGTCCCCACCTTATGGTGTTGTGGTGGGGCGTTGAGGCCGCGTTATGGGGGGAGACCGTCGCTCGGAGGCCGCGTTATGGGGGAAGACCGTCGCTCGGAGGCCGCGTTATGGGGGGGGGGGCGCCGCTTGGAGGCCGCATTATGGGGGGCCGCCGCTTGGAGGCCGCGTTATGGGGGAGGGCGCCGCTTGGAGGCCGCGTTATGGGGGGGGGCCCGCCGCTTGGAGGCCGCGTTATGGGGGGGGGCGCTTGGAGGCCGCGTTATGGGGGGGGGCGCCGCCGCTTGGAGGCTGCGTTATGGGGGGGCCGCCGCTTGGAGGCCGCGTTATGGGGGGGCCGCCGCTTGGAGGCCGCGTTATGGGGGGGCCGCCGCTTGGAGGCCGCGTTATGGGGGGGCCGCCGCTTGGAGGCCGCGTTATGGGGGGGCCGCCGCTTGGAGGCCGCGTTATGGGGGGGGCGCCGCTTGGAGGCCGCGTTATGGGGGGGGCGCCGCTTGGAGGCCGCGTTATGGGGGGGCGCCGCTTGGAGGCCGCGTTATGGGGGGGGCGCCGCCGCTTGGAGGCTGCATTATGGGGGGGTGGCCGCTGCTTGGAGGCCGCATTATGGGGGGGCCACCGCTTGGAGGCCGCGTTATGGGGGGGGGGGCCGCCGCTTGGAGGCCGCGTTATGGGGGGGGGGCGCCGCTTGGAGGCCGCGTTATGGGGGGGGGGGGGGCGCCGCTTGGAGGCCGCGTTATGGGGGGGCGCCACTTGGAGGCCGCGTTATAGGGGGGCCGCGCCGCTTGGAGGCCGCGTTATGGGGGGGCCGCGCCGCTTGGAGGCCGCGTTATGGGGGGGCCGCGCCGCTTGGAGGCCGCGTTATGGGGGGGCCGCCGCTTGGAGGCCGCGTTATGGGGGGGCCGCCGCTTGGAGGCCGCGTTATGGGGGGCCGCCGCTTGGAGGCCACGTTATTGGGGGGCCGCCGCTTGGAGGCCGCGTTATGGGGGGGCCCGCCGCTTGGAGGCCGCGTTATGGGGGGGCCCGCCGCTTGGAGGCCGCGTTATGGGGGGGCCGCCGCTTGGAGGCCGCGTTATGGGGGGGCCGCCGCTTGGAGGCCGCGTTATGGGGGGGCCGCCGCTTGGAGGCCGCGTTATGGGGGGGCCGCCGCTTGGAGGCCGCGTTATGGGGGGGGCCGCCGCTCGGAGGCCGCGTTATGGGGGGCCGCGTTATGGGGGGGCCGCCGCTCGGGGGCCGCGTTATGGGGGGGGGCACCGCTCGGGGGGCCGCGTTATGGGGGGGCCGCCCGGGGGCCGCGTTATGGGGGGGCCGCCCGGGGGCCGCGTTATGGGGGGGGGCGCGTTATGGGGGGGGGGCCACGTTATGGGGGGGGGAACGCCGCTTGGAGGTCGCGTTATGGGGGGGAACGCCGCTTGGAGGCCGCGTTATGGGGGGTTCATGCTGTGGTGAGCCGTCACGTTGTGGCTGAATGAGACGGTCATAGGTGACAAGTCACAAAAAGGTGCAAATGAAGCCCAATGGGCAAATACACATGGACCGCGTTGTATAGTGTTGGTGATAAAAGGGTCAGCTGTGGTGCTGGGTGTATGGAGCTCATGTGAGGTGGGTGGATGGGTGGGTGGGTAGGTAGGTAGGTGAACACACTCAGTGATAAGACGTTTATTTTAATCAGACACCCAACACACCATAGAAGGCTCCAGTCCTCTTTCTCACCATATAGTAGAGCTGCAAGATTAATCGTTAAAAAGATTGTGATCTCGATTCAACCCCCCCTTCACAATCTTAACCCGACATTTCCTCGATTCTATGTGACAAGTGCAGAGCCGCTCATAAGGAGGGGGGGGAGCCTGCAAATGTTTATTAACATTCCTCAGAGCTGGGAGATAGAGAAGAGATACAATGTATCCCTCGGTTCTTTTAAATCAAAGGAATGAACTTTGGTCTGTAAACGAAGTCAGTTTAACCACTTAGAGACCAAACCTTTTTTCTGACACTTGATGTTTACAAGTGAAAGATCTGTATTTTCTGCTAGAAATTACTTAGAACCTCCCAAACATAATTTTTTTTTTTTTTTTTTTAAGCAGAGACACTGAAGAATAAAATGGCGGTTGTTGCAATATTTTATGTCACACCGTATTTGTGCAGGGGTCTTTCAAACGCATTTTTTTTTGGGGGGGGGGGGGGGGCAAATAAATAAGAATACATAAATAATAAGCCACATACAGTTAAGTTTGCCCAATTTTTTGTATTACGTGAAATATGATGTGAGAATCGTGATCTTTATTCTAAGCAAAGAATAAAAAGAAAAATGGTGTTTCTCATTTGAGCCAGAATGGTGCGGCTCTATGATATAGCAATCTATGACATGGTGCACTCCAACACACCCCTCTTATCAAGGTGCATTGTGGGTGACCCCAGAACACACACAGAGGGGTGACTGGGCACCACACCTGTCCCCAGCATGAGGGCCACTAATACCTCCCCTCCTCCCTCCCCCATCTCATGTCTATGGGAGTCATAATGCCCCCACCCTGCCATCTACGAGCCCTTCATACCCACCTCCGGCGGTGTCCCCTATACAGATGAGGGGTGCAGCATGTCCCCCAATACCCGGCTCTGCCTCTCTCTCTCCAGCGCCACTCCCAGCGTGCACCGCGCACTCCGCACTGCGAGCACCAGCTGGCTGCAGAACACGTCTCCTATTGGCCCGGACCCTCGGCCAATCAAAGGCGGCCATGTGCCCTGACGTCACCCGGCGAGTCCCCAGGCAGCGGTCTGTCAGTGTGCGGTAACCCGTTATGTGCCGGGAGGGGGGCGGGTCTAATGATAATGTGATCGGAGCAGCCGGTACCGTGCCGCACGTGCGAGGCTCTAGAATGAGGATCAGAGATCATCATCTCTATTATACTGTTATGTTTTATATTATTTTTATTTATTTTAATATTTTTCGGTAGTGCAGGTATTCTCATATATTATTTATTATTATATTACATTTGTACAATTAATCTTAGATGTATATGTTACTAATCTGTATTATTAATATTACTATTATGTTTTATTAGTACAAGTAATCATATATGTATACAACTTTATTAATATTATTTTGTAATAAGTTTATAAGCATATATATACTAATATTTTTAATTATTATTATTTGGTATATTTACTTATATGTTACTACAAAAAAATATATATATATATTATTATTATTTATCATTATATTCTTAATATATATAAGGTATATACTACGAATATTTATTAATATTAACTTTTTTTTTTGTATCACAAGTATCCTTATACACTTATATTACTAATATTTAAATTATCATTATTTATATTATTTTGTGTATATATATATATATATATATATATATATATATATATATATATATATATATATATATATATACACATATTAATATTATTTTTCAATAGTACAGATATTCTTGTAAGTATATATTACTAATATTCATTCATTTTATTATTATTGTGTTGTAGTTGTACTAGTAATCTTATATTTACAGTAAATATTACTAATCTGTATTATATTATTATGAATATTTTGTAGTAGTACAAGTAATTTTAACGTCTATGTTACTAATCTGTATTATTAATATGATTATTATGTTTTATTAGTACAAGTAATCATATTTGTATACATTTCTAATTTGTATTAATATTATTATTATTTTGTAGTCATTTTATAAGCATATTTTACTAGTATTTTTAATTATTATTATTTGGTATATTTACTTATATAATATATATATATAATAACTATTATTATTTATCATTATATTCTTAATATATATTAGGTATATTAATTATTATTAATTATACTACTAATATTTATTAATATTAACTTTATTTTTATGTTTTATTGTATCACAAGTATCCTTATAAGCATATATTACTAATATTTAAATTATTATTATTTATATTAGTTTATGTTACTAATCTGTATTATTAATATGATTATTATGTTTTATTAGTACAAGTAATCATATTTGTATACATTTCTAATTTGTATTAATATTATTATTATTTTGTAGTCATTTTATAAACATATTTCACTAATATTTTTAATTATTATTATTTGGTATATTTACTTATATAAAATATATATAATAACTATTATTATTTATCATTATTTCCCTAATATATTTTAGGTATATAAATTATTATTAATTATACTACTAATATTTATTAATATTAACTTTTTTATTTTTCTATTGTATCACAAGTATCCTTATAAGCACATATTACTAATATTTAAATTATTATTATTTATATTAGTTTGTGTGTGTATATATATATATATATATATATATATATATATATATATATAATTTTTTATTTTTTTTTGCAATAGTACAGATATTCTTGTAAGTATATGTTACTAATATTTATTCATTTTATTATTATTATGTTGTAGTTGTACTAGTAATCTTATATGTACAGTATATATTACTAATCTGTATTATATTATTATTATTATTATTATTAATAATTTTTTAGTAGCACATGATCTGGCCACCCTGCACCAGATCACCTACCTAGTACATGATCTGACACTTTTGGGTCTCGGGCGTGCGTTGCCGGCAGCCCGCTCCCTATTAGATTCCACGCAGCAGATTTGGTGTTCCCCCGTCCACCCGCCAATTACACAGGACACGGGCACAACGACAATCTGCCTATGTAAACAAGGCATATGGTCATTCTCTCAGAAGAGAAGGCACCGAGCCTGTGTTTCTGCTAAGCAGGAACACAGATCTATGCCTTCCCCTAGTCAAAGCACCTCCCCCACAGTGAGTAAGCACAACCCAGGCACACATTTAACTCTTTGATCGCCCTGATGTTAACCCCTTCCCAGCCAGTGTCATTAGTACAGTGACAGTGCATATTTTTAGCACTGATCACTGTATCAGTGTCACCGATCCCCAAAAAGTGTCAGTTAGCTGTCTGATTTGTCTGCCGCAATATCGCAGTCCCGCTATAAGTCACTGATCACTGCAATTACTGGTAAAAAAAAATAAAAATAAAAAATTAATAAATAAAAATATTCCATAGTTTGTAGACACTATAACTTTTGAACAAACCAATCAATATACGCTTATTGGGATTTATTTTTTTTTTTTTTACCAAAAATTATGTAGCAGAATACATATTGGCCTAAACTGATGAAGAAATAATTTTTTTTTTTACTTTTTTTATGGGATATGTTTTATAGCAGAAAATAAAAAATATAGTCTTTTTCTTTCAAAATTGTCTGTCTTTTTTTTGTTTATACGCAAAAAAATAAAAACCGCAGAGATGATCAAATACCACCAAAAGAAAGCTCTATTTGTGGGGGGGGGGGGAAGGACAAACATTTTATTTTGGATACAGCGTCGCGTGACCGCGCAATTGTCAATTAAAGTATTGCAGTGCCATATCGCAAAAACAGGCCTGGTCATATGGGGGGGGGGTAAATCTTGCGGAGCTCAAATGGTTAATACGCACTTATTTGGATTTGTTTTTTTTTTGTTTTTTTTTGTTTTTTACCAAAGACATGTAGCAGAATATCTTTTGGCCTAAATTTATGAAGACATTTGATTTTATTGCACATGTTTTATAACAAAAAAGTAGAAAATATTTTTTTTCAAAATTTTTTGTTGTGAAAAAAAAAAAATGAAAGAAATACCACCAAAAGAAATCTCAATTTGTGATTAAAAAAAAATGGTATAAATTTAATTTGGGTACAGTTTTGCATGACCGTGCAGTTACCAGTTAAAGTAGCTCAGTGCTGAATAGCAAAAAAAAGGGGGTAAAATCTGTTTCAAAATGTCATCAGCGTGTAGACAGGAAGGGGGATGGTGACCAGGGAAGACAAATTCTATGCAGAGAAAACTTCAGATTTAACATACCAAAAGAGAGGAAATAGGAGAAGTTTATTGTTAAGAGTTTATATACACCTTCAACTTTTTTTGTTAATTTTGCTTCATTTGAGTATGCTGAAAATATACTTTGGTGTCTTAAATTTACTTTGTAAAAATGCCAAACATTGTGATACAAAGTTTGAGCCAACTGAAATTGTCTGAGCTTTCGAAATAAGACTTTTATGCCGCGTACACACGATCAGACTGTCCGGCGGACTTAGCCCAGCGGACAAACCGCCGGACTTTGAAGCGGAGCTCCGCCGGACTTTCCGAACGAGCGGACCTGCTCACACACAACCGGACTTGTGTGACCGGGAGTCCGCCGTACTTTTGAAATGAATGGACTTGCCCACAGATCAGTTAATTTTGAATGCGGCTCCAGGTAGACGGGACTAGCGCAGGAGGTCAATGTCGCCACCTTAGGCGGCGAGATTGACACGTCGCTGGCCCCGTCACCTGGTATGGACTTAAAGGGGAAGCCCTACGCCGGAAAAATGCCGTGGGGGTCCCCCCCAAGGTCCATATAAGACCCTTATCCGAGCACGCCGGTCAGGAAAGGGGGTGGGGACGAGCGAGCGCCCCCCCCCCTCCTGAGCCGTACCAGGCCGCGTGCCCTCAACATGGGGGGGTGCTTTGGGAAGGAGGGGCCCTGAGGCCCCCCCACCCCAAAGCACCTTGTCCCCATGTTGATGAGGACAAGGGCCTCTTCCCGACAACCCTGGCCGTTGGTTGTCGGGGTCTGTGGGCGGGGGCTTATCGGAATCCGGGAGCCCCGATTAATAAGGGGGCCCCCAGATATCGGCCCCCCAACCTATGTGAATGAGTATGGGGTACAATGTACCCCTACCCATTCACCTGGGGGACAAAAATAACACAACACAAGGGTTTAAAATAAATTATTGCACAGCTCCGGGGGTCTTCTGCCGTCTTGGGGGGACTTCTCGCCAGACTCCTCCGCTATCGTCTGCTAGCTCTTTTACTAGTGGAGGAGCCCGGCTTTCTTCTTCATCGCCGCCTGGGGGTCTTCTTCCGACTTCAGGGGTCTTGTCCCCCTCTTCGGTTCTTCTTCCCGGGCCTCCACTTTCTTCCTTTAGCTCTTTTACTAGCGGTGGCCCGGTCCTCTGTCGCCGCCGCCTCTTCTTCCAACTTCGGGGGTTGTGTCCCCCTCTTCGGTTCTTCTTGCCGGGCCTCTGCTCCTTCTTCCAGCTCTTTTACTAGCGGTGGCCTGGTCTTCTGTCGCCGCCGCCTTCTCTTCTTGTTCTTCTTCTTCTTGTTTTTCTTCCTTGAGATGTTGACTCGATTCTCTCTCTGGCCGCAATGACAGGGATGCGGTGTGCGGCGACATTGACCTCCTTCGCTAGTCCCGTCTACCTGGAGCCGCATTCAAAATGAACGGACTTTCCTCTGTGTGCGGGAAAGTCCGTTCATTTCAAAATTCCGGCGGACTAGCACACACACGGCCGGATTGTCCGGCGGACAATTTTTGAGTCAAAACTACTAAGTCCGCCGGAGTTTTGGGGAAAAAAAAGTCCACCGGAGCCCACACACGGGTGGATCCGCCGGACCAAGTCCGCCGGATAGTCTGATCGTGTGTACGCGACATTAGTGGTAACACGTTATATATGGCCTGAAGTCACTAAAGCCCAGAATTCAGCCCAGTTTGGCTGTAATGCACCAGCAGCCCACTAAGGGGCGCTATCAGATAAGGAATACATTTGTTCTCTGATCTAAAATCAAGGAACAAGGCTTGATATGCTTGATTGGCGTTCTCTCTATTACACAGTCAATTTGTTACTGCAGTTTATTACCCAAAACATATTCAAAGACTTCCAGAGGTCCCAAATATAAATTGTAACATTTTCATTTAAAAAGTGGTTGTATACCCTTATTTTTCATTTTTACTTACAGGTGAGCCTATAATAAGGCCTATAATAAGGCTTACCTGTAGGTAAAATTAACGTCTCCTAACAGGGCCATCTTAAGAGCCTTATAGGCCCCAGGGCAATACAGTGCACTGGGGCCCTGTCTACACAATCACGCAAATAAAAATGCAAATGATCAATAAGGTTATATTTATTGGTACTTCCAACTAAATCAGTGTTTAAACATTAACACAACGTTTGGACAATATAACACGAGCTCTGCTCTAAAGGTTATTTTCACCAACACATAATAAAGTTTATTTTTCCTCAACTTTCTTATGCCCTGTACACACGGTCGGTCTTTTCGACGAAAAAATCCGTCAGATTTTTTTCCAACGGATTTTGTCCCAAACTTGTCTTGCATACACACGGTCGCACAAAGTTGTCGTAAAATCCGATCGTTCTGAACGCGGTGACGTAGAACACGTACAACGGAACTATAAACCAGTAGCCAATAGCTTTCGTCTCGTAATTTATTCTGAGCATGCGTGGCACTTCCATCGGAATAGTGTACACGTGATCGGAATTTAAGCGATCGGATTTTGTTGTCGGAAAATTTTAGATCCAGCTCTCAAACAAAAAAAAGTCTGATGGAGCCCACGCACGATCGGATTTTCCGACAAAACACACAAAGTCTGACCGTGTGTACAGGGCATTACACTTCCTCGAACTTGTGGAAACTCTAATGCCGCGTACACACGAGCGGACTGTATGGCATACTTAGTTCGTCATACAATCCGACGGACAGTCCGTCGTACTTTCCACTGAACGGACTTGACCACACACGGATACACAAACAGTCCGTCGAAAGCTTGCGCGATGACGTGTACAGCACGTACGACGGGACTAGAAATAGGAAGTCCAAGACACAGCAAAGCACCCTTCCGCCGTGTAAATCCTTTCTGGGCATGCGCCATTCTTAGTCCGTCGAACTAGCATACTGACGACCGTATTGTCCGCTGAAACCAAAGTACGATGGACAGAATTTAGAAAAAAACGAAATACTTAGTACGCCGGACTGCACGCTGAAAAAGTCCGCTGAAGCCCACACACGAGCGGATTGTCCGCTGAAATGTGTTTCGACGGACTAAGTACGCCATACAGTCCGCTCGTGTGTACGCGGCATTAGATTGATATATAAGGGGAACACATAAGATATTACAGTGAAAACTTGGGCACTAATAATAACTTTCACCACTAAATCATACAACTAAAAAAAACTAAATAAATATATATAAATGTACACACTCACACTCTGGTGCTGCTGGCGTGGGTACTGCTGGTGCTGGTGGGTACAGTGCAGACCCCCCTACAATACAGACTCCCCTCTACAATACATACCCCCCCTACAGTGCAGACCCCCCTACAGTGCAGATCCCTCCCCCCTACAGTACAAACTCCCTCCTACAGTGCAGACCCCCCTACAGCAGGGCCATCTTTTTGCATGGGCACGCTGGGTTGCCCAGGGGCCCCACTTGCTAGGGGGGCCCCACCTGCCCAGCGACCCCAGCCAAGCATCATTCAGATGTCCAGGCCACACACTGGGGGAGTGTCAGGCCGACGCCCCCCCCCCCCCCCCCCAGTGACTAAAGCGGACTAGCGGAGATAGCGGGCAGTGACAGGCACACGGAGAGCCTGAGGCGAGCTGCAGTAGCTTTGCAGGAGGGGGGATGCGAGCCGCACCCGAATGACACCTGTCGGTAGACCCAGAACCTGGCCGCAACGATCCCCTTCTCTCGTGGCCACGATCAGTCTCAGCTTGGCTCGGCTGTCTCACACAGGGATGGGATCTGTATTGTAGAGGAGGTCTGTATTGTAGGGGGGAGGGGTCTACACTGTAGGGGTCTGCACTGTTAAGGGGTCTACGCTGTAGGGCAGGGCCGTCTTAATAACATCATGGGCCCTTGGGCAAAGTAACACACTGGGGGCCCTACCAGCCTGCCCCAATTTGCACCCCTACGCTGAAGAATTATAGCATGAATAGTTGATAGAGTTGAAAAATATATGGAGTAGTACTTTCAATAAAATCAATTTTAAACAATGAGAACACATGCCATAAATCAAAGACTAATCAACACAAAGGGCACAGTACAGAGGGAAGCAGAAAGGCACAGTACAGGGTAGGTCAGGGGGGCACAGTACTGGTTCCGGGACGCTGCCCAGGACACGGCCATCCTGGGACAGCTTAGTAAAAGCATGACTTTTAGTAAAAGCAAATCCAGGACAGTTGTCAAGTATGCCAGATTATGATGGGGCCCCCCATGCACCTGGGGCCCTGCGCAGTGCCCATGCATTAAGATGGCCCTGCTGTGTGCTTGGAGTGAACGAGACATCAGCACGTTGGGGGGAGAGCTCCATTGCTGGATTGTGGCCTGCTGGGGTGAGCTAAACCATATAAAAGACTGTAGCTCTGGCTAGAGCTGTGTCCTGTGCATACCAGCCTGTTGGCTGCAGAGGCTGAACTTTTCCCAGGTGTGCCCCTGTGTTACAAGCCAAGCCTGACAGCTCTTTTTTTTTTACTTACCTTTTGCTGAATAAAGTTTACTTTAATTTTACTGGACTGTCTCTTATCTGGCTGTTCACCCCTCTGATCCCTTGTTACTTCTATCAGTGTCTCGTTAACTACTTAAGGACCGGGCCTATTTTTCAGACTCAACGTTTACAAGTTAAAATCTGTTTTTTTATTTAATTTTTTTGCTAGAAAATTACTTAGAACCTCCCAAGCTTTATATATATTTTTTCGGACACCCTAGAGCAGGGGTCTCCAAACTTTCAAAAGAAAGGGCCAGTTTACTATCCTTCGGGCTTTAGGGGGGCCATACTGTGCCCAGTGGGAGCAAATAATGACAGATCTTTGGTATTAGGGTGAGGAATACTGCTCTATCGTTGGCATCAGTGGAAGGAATAATGCCCCATTGTTGGTGTCAGTGGCAGGAATAATGCCACAAGGGCCGGATAAAGGCAAGCAAAGGGCCGCATCCGGCCCCAGGGCCACAATTTGGAGACCACTGCCCTAGAGAATAGAATAGCGGCCGTTGCAATACTTTATATCACACCGTATTTGCACAGAAGGCCTTATAACTGCAATTTGTTTGGAAAAAAATACACTTTTTTGAATTAAAAAATAAGACAACAATGAAGTTAGCCAAATTTTTTTATATTGTGAAAGATAATGTTACGCTGAGTAAACTGATACCCAACATGTCACGCTTCAAAATTGCGCCCGCTCGTGGAAATGCAACATTTGAACTTTTAAAAATCTCCATAGGCGATGTTTAAAAATGTCTATAGGTTAACAGTTTAGATTTACAGAGGATGTTTCATGCTTCTCCCGCTAACAATCGCTACGATACCTCACATGTGTGGTTTTAACACCGTTTTCATATGTGGCTGCAACTTATGCGTTCGATTCTGCACACGAGCTCGGTGAAACGGGACGCTTTAAAAAAAACAGTTTTTCTTATTTATTTAACTTTTTATTTTTACACTGTCCTTTAAAAAAAATACATTTGTGTCACTTTTATTCCTATTACAAGGAATCTAAAAATCCCTTGTAATAGAAAAAAAGCATGACAGGACCTTTTTAATGTGAGATCTGGGGTAAAAAAAAACTCAGATCTCACATTTACACTAAAATACAATAAAATTAAATTTAAAAAAGTTTTTTTTTGTTGCAAAAAAACCCAAAAAACCTTTAAGACCATTGGGTGGAAGTGATGTTTGATGTTGCTTCCACCCAATGGTACGGAGCCGGTGAAAAACCTCCTGCAGCGGCCCCCCGAGCCCCCCTTTTACTTACCTGAGCCATGTAATTTCCTGCAACCGGAACGAGCACACCAGCTCCAGCTGGTGTCTCGCGTCCTGATTGGATAGATTGATAGCAGCGCAGCCATTGGCTCCTGCTGCTGTCCATCAAATGCGGGGGGCGGGGCAGAGTCCTGCTGTCTGTGTCAATAGACTCGGGAGTGCGCCCGCAAGGGTGTCCCGAAGGAGAGCGCTTCTCCGGGGCACTCGACAAGAGGAGAAACCACCAGCGCCGCTGAGGGACCCCAGAAGATGAGGTTCGGGGGCCCCTCTGTGCAAAACCAACTGCACAGTGAAGGTAAGTATGACATGCTTGTTATTTTAAAAAAAAAGCGAGGGTTTACTTCCTCTTTAACCCCTTAGGTTCCACAGTGAGTATAGCAAGCATGCTTTACTGCACATACAGACTGATTTTACAGTTGTGCATTTAGTAACACTTTTTAATGTGTTAATGAATACAGAGCTTCACTCATTTGTGTCATTTATATCAACCCGGAGTTCAGCTCTAATATGATTTTACCTTAAAGCGGAGGGTCACACAAAAATTTAACCTCTGCTTTTCGGAACCCCCCCCCTCCTCCGGTGTCACATTTGGCACCTTTCAGGGGGGAGGGGTGCAGATACCTGTCTAAGACAGGTATTTGCACCCACTTCCGGGCATAGACTCCCACGGGAGTCTATGCCTCTTCCTGTCCCCCCACGCTCTCTGCTGGGACCCGCACGGGTTCCAGGAGATAGCAGGGACCAGTTAGGATGCGCAGCACGACTCGCGAATGCGCAGTAGGGAACCAGGAAGTGAAGCCGCAACGATTCACTTCCTGATTCCCTCACCGAGGATGGTGGAAGCGGCAGCTGCCGAGAGCCGAGCGATTGATCGGCTTCGGCTGCCGACATCGCTGGACCCTGGGACAGGTAATTGACCATTTATTAAAAGTCAGCAGCTGCAGTATTTGTAGCTGATGGCTTTTATTTTTTTTCAGGTGGATCTCCTCTTTAATTTAGTTACGAGAATCATCATAAGGGGAATTGGAAGAAAAATATGAAGGGATCATTAAATGTTGCCCAATAATGAATTCATGTTTAAACAAGGTGCAGTAAAACTGAAACTTTAACTTCTGTTTCATTTCAGAACAGAATTGAGCAACCTGCACTTTGACATATAATAAGACTGTGACTAAATGTTACCTAAACAAGGTACAGAAGAAAGGTTTGCCTGTATTAGACTTTGAACATGGAGGCGTTGGAGGTGCACTTATCACCTTTTCTGGAAAACCATTCCAAGAAATTTAGCTTTATGATTTCTCTTATCTCTCCTATTGGCAAAAAGTCATATTATTAATGCTAAACCCAAGGATCAACTTTTTACGCCTTAAAGCGGGGTTCCACCCTAAAGTGGAACTTCCGCTGATCGCGCTGTCTGCTGGGACACACACGGGTCCCAGAGACAGCGCGGACAATTCCTGTTGCGCTGCGCGACTCGCGCATGCGCAGTAGGGAACTGGGAAGTGAAGCCGCTTCCCTTCACTTCCTGATTCCCTCACCTAGAATGGTGGCGGCAGCAGCCGAGAGCCGAGCGATCGATCGGCCTCGGCTGCCGGCATCGCTGGACCCCGGGACAGGTGAGTGTCTATTTATTAAAAGTCAGCAGCTGCAGTATTTGTAGCTGCTGGCTTTTAATATTTTTTTCCGCAGTGCAGTCCCGCTTTAAAATTGCCTTCACAGTGTACAAATAAATTGGCCAAAAAATTAATACAAAGTTCAATTGCAGAGAAAACCATTCTATACAACTTCTATGATGTCACCACCTTTCCCCCAAGCACTGCAGCTGCCTCACGGCATCAGGAGGAGGACTTACATCATGTACAAAAGGAGGGTAGGTAATGGCGCAAACTGCAATCAAAAATGCCGGAAACCATAGTCTGTGTAATGCCACGTACACACGATCGGAATTCCAGCCAGAAAAAGACCGATGAGAGCTTTTCATCGAAAAATGTGAGCGTGTGTATGCTCCATCGGAATTTAGCTGTCCGAATTTCCGCCATCCAAAAATGTATAGCATGTTCTCAATTTTCCAGACGGAAAAACTTTCTATCGGAAATTCCGATCGTGTGTATGCAATTCTGACACGCCATAAATTACGCATGCTTAGATTCAACTATGAGACAGAAGCTATTGGCTACTGGCTATTGAACTACCTTTTTCTAGTCCCGTTGTACGTCAGTACGTTCTAAACGTTTGGAATTTGGTGTGACCGTGTGTAGGCAAGACAGCTTGAGCGTAATTCTGTCGGAAAAGCCATTAGAGCTTTTTCCGACGATAATTCCGATCGTGTGTACGCGGCATAATTGTATGGGTGTAGGGTTCCGGAATAAAGTACAAAAATGGGTGAATGGACAATGATATCCTACAGGGTGAGATGACAGTCCACAACTCAGGGCAGGGCTCTTGGGGGAAGCGGAAGCACAGTTCTGCTTTTTTTACTTACGTCCTGTACGCATTCTACGCAAGGCTCACAGTACACTGTCACTCAAGGGCTCAGGGTGGGGATGGGTGGTAAAACACAGAACATGTCCACCCATTGCCGGCATGCTGTACTGATGGCAACACCGCCATTTGGCTTCAAATGCTAAAGAAAGGAGTTTACACCACCATTAGATAACTCACGGAGAAAGCAAGGGGGTTGCCGGTCTTATCAGTGCAGTCAAGCCCTGAGGTGGAGCTTTTTCAGGGGCTATTTTTTCGTGAACAACTGAGTCTGTTGAAAAAAAACTATTTGCAGGTTCGGTTAAGGTAAGGCTGGCCATACTTTATACAATTTTCATGTTCAATTCCTTTTAGATTTACCTTCAACTATGTAGTGCAAGGACCTGCTTGGCTGCATGCATATCATACAAATCATATATGGTTTTAATAAATCTAAAGGAAAATTGTAGAAGAAAATGTATGGCCAATGTATGGCCAGCCTTATGGGATCACTCTGGAGTTTAGCCTTAAGCCTGGTACACACTAGTCCTGAAAAGCTCAGGAAGAGCCGCTGTACTAACTATCCGATGTTCAAGTCTTAGAGGGGGACCCCCTTCCCCCTGCCAAAATATACTTCGCTGATTGGATGCCAATCGGCAGACCTTTTTTTCCATCATGCCCCTTCAATAGAAGCTGGCCAAATGGACAACTTCTGTTGGACCAGCTGCCATACACACGGGCTGAATGTCGGACAGTTTCTATTGAACCAGCCGATTCTGCTCGATATTCGGCCCATGTGTACTAGGCTTTATTGCCCAGACAGATAACTATAACTACCACTATTTGCCAATCCATAATGACTTTTTTTGTTTGATGGAAAATACGATCTCCAAAGGTGGGGCTGAGCGAAGCACCAAGCCTTCTGAGTATTTTTCCAACAAATATAAAGTGAACTCCCTCTAGGATTGACAGAAAGGGCTCATTTACACTTGCTTCAGCTTCAACACACATTAAAGGCTAGTTTAAACCTGCTTCAAAACAAGGCTTTGGACAGACTTTTTTAAAGCTCTCTGAACACTAGTCAAAGCTCCTGTCACTAAATAAAATATTTAGCTTACAGTCCTGTTTACAGCTTGCTTTGCTTTGGCTTTGCTTCAAAAATTATACCTCATGTAGCTTTAGTGGTGCTTCAAAGTGTCTTCAAAACCTCCATAGAAGTTTATGGCAAAACTCGCTTGAAGGCTCATCGAAGCTCCACCAAAGGCTCATCAAAGCTCATCAAAGCTCCAACGAAGCCTCATCGAAGCACCAAGCAAAAGCAAGGTGTAAACAGGACTGTAAGATAACCATTTTATTTAGTAACATGGGCTTTGACTGGCGTTCAGAGAGCTTTAACAATGCCTGTTTGAAGCCATATTTTGAAGCAAGTGTAAACTAGCCCTAATTTATCTGTCTGGCCATGACTTGTTGCCAATGGTAGAAATAAGCCAATTTCTATATGGGACAGTGGGAGCATTGGGTCTATGGAAATAGCAAACCTTACAGACCCATTCCTTTTTTTTCTGTTAAATAAATGATTTTTACTAGATAGTGATGAACAGCATAAAACCAATGATCTTTTTAAATGCAGTGGTGGCTTTCTGATCACCACTAAGGGGGACATTCTTCCCACTGACCACCAATGTAAGGGTTGTTCTTCCCATTTGACCCTGATCAATTCAGTTTAGCTGAGGTTCCCTGAGTCATGAAAATTATTTGAAGGGTTCTTCTGGGGCAAAAAGGTTGAGAAACGCTGTTCTAGGGACTTTGTGGATGAAGTATACAGATTTGCAAACGGAAAGAGGATTTATTAAAAGGGATGAAAAAATAAATAAATAGATGAGGCATAGCCAGTGGAACCAAACAGGACAACTAAACATCAGAATTTTTTTTCTACAACATATAGCTTTAATTTAGGAGAATCAAAAGGATAGTGAGATGATATAAACCAGTGTTACTTAATGACCCTGTTTTTTGTTAAGGCTGCTTTCACACTGGGACATTGGTGGTAAAGCGGCGCTTTACCGCTGTTTTTACTGAGGTTTTTGGCTGCTAGCGGGGTGCTTTTAACCCCGGCTAGCAGACGAAAATGAGTTAAAATGACACACAAAGCGGAGCTTTGTATACACCGCTCCTTCACCACTCCAAAGATGCTGCTTGCTTGGTGTGAGATACGGGTCCCGGTCTCCTACAGCCCTACCCTCTTAAGGCCCCCTCCCTAGCCCCCCTCCCACCACACTTCTACCCCTCTCCCCCCCACACTTTCCCTTCCTCCCCAACTCCCTTTGATGCCTTAAACTTGTAACGGGCCTTCCTAAATGCCTTTAAGATGCTGTTATGTGTCTGCTGTACTTGGAGGGGGGGGCTAGTCATTCGTTCCTGTGGGTAGGGGGAGATTCCATCCTCACTTTTGGGGAAGGGGGACTCTCCTACATGTGAGCAGACTCTTGGAGGACTGGTATGCCTCGAGCCCCTGTGTATATCAGGTTACATACTGGGGATGATCCTCCCACCTATTAAAGTTACTAGAAATGTTGTTTAATGTTGCTGCATATTGTTTATGCATGTTGACCTATACGCATCAGATATTCGGCTCTACCGTTTTCATTATTTTTCAAGGTCGGGGTGGGTAGGGGCAGTTGGGGCTCCATTCCCGGTTCTGTCTATCCAAACCTCCACATACGCCAGCGCTCAGTCTCCAGTCTCGGACTGGTGAGCATGTTACCAATAGTTTGCTTCCATCATAGCGATCTATTATTTTCTCCTGCTCAGCTACTATTAGTCTCTTTTCCTAGATTTTTCTACTCTATCTACTCTCCCCCCTCTTTCCTCTTCTTTTTACCTTAGCCCTACCCATGGAGGTTATCAATGTGATCTCGCTCAACGCTAAAGGACTTAATGTTCCAGAGAAAAGACGGATGCTTCTGCAAGACTTACATCGTCTTAAATCAGATGTAGCTTTTGTACAGGAGAACCATTTTAAAGACGACAAATTACCCATACTCACCAATCGACCCTTCCTGGTGGTTTACCATTCCACCAATCCGACGGAAAAGTTGCGAGGGGTATCTGTTCTTTTTTCGAGGAGAGTGCCGTGGTCCTGCCTAGAGTCCATTACGGACCCTGGAGGTCACTTTCTGTTTTTAAAAGGTATGACTTGCGGTGTCAAGGTAACCCTGGCAAATCTCTACATCCCTAATGACCACCACTTCCTAAGTAAAATGCTAGCTCGCTTAATGGATTTTGCCGAGAGGTGATTGATTGTAGGTGGAGACCTGAACGTTCCCTTGATCCCATCTGAGGATACCTCCTCAGGTATGTCCTCCGTCTCCTCTGGCTCTCGTAAACACATTGCTCATTCTTTGCATAAGAGCCAATTAATTGAGGTGTGGTGCCTTTTACATCCCACAGAAAGGGATTTCACTTTCTATGCTCTGGCCCACAAGGTATGATACTTTTTAGTAGATCACGCTCAATTACATGCAGTCCATGCCTCCAACATAGGCTGCATTACATGGTTCGACCATTCGACGTGTTCCTGTCCTATGCTCTCACTGACTCCAAGACATCCAGGTTCAAGAGCTGTAGGCTAAAATAAAGCCTCCTGCACGACAATGAAGTGCTTGCAGATGTTACTGGGGAACTAGATTTTTACTTCAGGACTAACAAAACATCAGACTGTGACTCCAGTATTGTTTGGGAGGCACACAAAGTGGTCATTTGCGGTGTGCTTATCAAGCATGGGTCAAGGCTCAAGCGATAACATACCAGCTCTACCTTCTGAGAAGATAAAGAGCCTCATCCACAAATACCACAAAAGACTTCAAGCTGTCAATACACTGTATTAAGAACTGTGGAATGTAAACTTTTGATTAGGGTCATTTGGATAGTTTCTGTTGTGATTATGATTTAAAAAGAGTTAACACCTTTTTTTGATAATAAATGTCTTCAGCCAAACACTAAACATGAGTGAAAGAAATGTTTTTGTGTTATCGTTCATATACTCAGAAAAATGGCCAAGAAATCATAAATTCTGCCAGGGTATGTAAACTTATGAGCACAACTGTATATATTTTTAAAGAGGTTAACTTAAGTTCATTGTCTTTGAAACTAAGGCCGCGTACACACGCGGGGACTGTCTGCCGAAACTAAGTTCGTCAAACAGTCCGCTCAAACTTTTGAATGAACGAACACGCCCACACACGGCACTTTTTGAGCGGACAAATACGGCAAACTTTGTTCGTCGTACTAAGTCCGCGCAACTTTTGCGCCGCCTGGAATGTACTTAAAGGGGAACCCCAACGCCGAAAAAAATCGGCGTGGGGGTCCCCACAAAGTCCACAACAGACCCTTGTCCGAGCACGCTACCCGGCCGGCCAGGAAAGGGGGGCGAGCGAGCGCGCCCCCCCCTCCCGAGCCGTACCAGGCCGCGTGCCCTCAACATGGGGGGTGCCTTGGGGAAGGGGGGGCCACGCGGCCCCCCCACCCCAAAGCACCTTGTCCCCATGTTGATGAGGACAAGGGCCTCTTCCCGACAACCCTGGCCGTTGGTTGTCGGGGTCTGCGGGCGGGGGGCTTATCGGAATCCGGGAGCCCCCTTTAATAAGGGGGCCCCCGGATACCGGCCCCCCACCCTATGTGAATGAGTATGGGGTACAATATACCCCTACCCATTCACCTGTAAAATAAAAGTACCCAAAAAAAAACCACAACACACGAGATAAAATATTTTATTGCACAGCTCCGGGGGTCTTCCGTCTTCGGGGGTCTTCTCGCCGGACTCCTCCGCTATCTTCTTGTAGCTCTTTTGCTAGCGGAGGAGTCCGGCTTTCTTCCTCCCCGCCGCCGGCCTCTTCTCCCGACTTCGGGGGTCTTGTCCCCCTCTTCGGTTCTTCTGCCGGGCCACCGCGCCTTCTTATAGCTCTTTTGCAGGCGGTGGCCCGGTCTTCTGTCGCCGCCGCCTTCCGTTCTTCTGCCGGGCCACCGCGCCTTCTTATAGCTCTTTTAGAGGCAGTGGCCCGGTCTTCTGTCGCCGCTGTCGCCTTCCGGTCGCCTTCCATTCTTCTTCTTCCTCCGAGCGGGATTTTTTTCGGCGTTGGGGTTCCCCTTTAAGTCCATACCAGGCCGCCTACCTGGAGACGCGCTCGAAATGAGCAGACTTTCCTCCGAGCGGGAACAGTTTGCTCATTTCGAAAGTGGCCTACACACGGGCGGACTGTCCGCTCAAACCAAGTTTCAGCGGACAGTTTTTCGGAATTTCCGAAAAACTTTGTTCGTCAAACTGTCCGCTGAAACTGTCCGCTGAAGCCCCACACACGAGCGGACTGTCCGCTGAAACACTGTTCAGCGGACAAAGTTGAGCGAACAGTCCGCCCGTGTGTACGCGGCCTAAGAAACCCTCACAAGATGGTTTGTAAGAGACTCTAGGCTCCTTGCATATCAGCCTGAGTTGTAAATTAAGAGCCTCAAATAAGGAACTGACCAAGAAGAAAATTGTGGGTTAGGTCTGAAATATCACTAAACAGAAAGACGTTTGTATGTGGTAAAATGTATTATCATCTGTATCACCCATATATTTGATATTTTAAATTATATATATTTTTGTATTATCACTAAATATAGCTGATATTATTTTACACTGAATTTTTAGTTAATAAATGTATATTTTTAGCACATTGTTGTACTCCCTCATCTTCAAACTAGCATGGATAAACAAACTTGATTTAATTGGTTGTATTGTGGAAAAAATGTGAAAATCTCCTTAAACACAGATTTTGCATAATTCCATAAATATAATACTGTTTTAATAATTCAGTATAAACATCTGACAAGAAATTGGCAACGTATGTACCTTATTTGCCACATGGACCCAAAGTTACAATGCCTCACGATGCAGCACAGGAGTTCCAGAAAACTCCCTATAGCAATCTGCCAACTAGGTCCCCACCACAGGAACACATAAATTCTTACCTCTCTTCCTCCCACATGCCCCAACTATCGAGTGTGGACAGGGATGCCTCGGAAGACCCCATCACCATAGATGGAGCCAGAGAGCCATAGGGGCCACTAAACCGGGGAAGGCTCCAGGCCCAGATGGACTTACTATCCAATATTATAAGGCCTTGCTACCTACCCTTGCCCCATTCATGGTCAAACTGTTTAACGCGATAGACTCTACCGCATCATTTGCTGTAGACACTTTACTGGCTCATATATCAGTGATCCCTAAGGAGGACAAAGACCCAACCTCCTGTGAGAGCTATCGGCCGATCTCGTTGCTCAATCTAGACCTCAACTCTTCACGAAAATCTTGGCAAATAGGATTCAACACCATCTTCTGAACCTAGTTAAATTAGATCAAGTAGGCTTTGTCCCCACCCGAGAAGCTAGAGACAATACAACCAAGGTTCTTAATTTACTACATGTAGCCAACAAATCCCGTACCCAATGTATGTTCCTTAGTACCGACGTGGAAAAGGCCTTTGACAAGGTGAATTGGAGCTTCTTGCTATCAGTTTTAAAACATGCTGGCTTTGGCACCAATATGCTCCAGTGGATTTCCACAATTTACTCTCACCCCTCAGTTCAAGTTCAAGCCAATGGGGTCCTGTCGGAACCTTTTAAAATTACAAATGGAACACGACAGGCATGCCCACTGTCACCCCTCCTCTTTGCTCTGTCACTGGAACTTTTTTTATGTACCATACGTTTGAACCCCCGACGTTACTGGCATAACAGTTGGAAATACCCAACAAAAGGTCTCTGCCTATGCTGACGACATTTTATTTTCCCTTACGAACCCCTTGATCTTGCTCCCGAATCTGAAAGATGGATTTGAGAGATATGGAGCCCTCTCCAAATTAATTAATTAATTTTACCAAATCAGAAGCAATGGGAATTAACCTCCCGCAGCTGACTCTTTCACAACTCCAGAGCAAAATTTTAATTAAAATGGAATTGTCATGGTTATGCAGTGATCTTCCTCTGGTTGCTTACCTCCCCTCATGTCTTCTTTTTTTTATAAATTCTTTATTTTTTCATCTTTTCTTTCCATAGATTTCACATTACATTTCGTTTTACATCTACAACTTCTTTAACAGCTATAACAGTCTTATAATATTTCAATCCGTACCTCAATTCCATGTCATCCTCCCCCCTCCCTCACCCTTCCCTCCCAGAAAAATAAATAAATAAATATACAAACAAGAGAAAAAAAAAAAAAAAAAAGTTTGAATTTTCACTATAATCCCCCCCCTCACTCCCCCCCCCCCCCCACCACCACCCGCCTGCTCTATCATATTTCGAAATGTTTCACATCATACTTTCTCTATAATTTAGATATGGAGCCCAGATCTTCTGATATTTCTCGTCTTGATCTCTCATTGTCATTGTTAAATTTTCCATTTGTTGGATTTCTGCAATTCTCTGAAACCACTGTGCTCTAGCTGGAGGGTTGCTTTTTTTCCACAGAACCGGGATGCATGCCCTTGCTGCTATCAATAAATGTCTCAGCAAAGAATTTTTGAATCTTTCTATTGCCATTGGGATGTCCAGCAGCAGAAAAGTTGCCGGTTTATCTCCCAGGTCAATTCCTGTAATCCTTACAATAGTATCGGCTACCATCTCCCAGAACACTCTCATTTTTGGACATTCCCAAAATATATGTAATAATGTTCCTTCTGCTCCATGACATCTCCAACATGTCTCTGATATCTGGGGGTAAATTTGATGTAACACTTTTGGTGTTCTATACCACCTAGTAAGGATCTTGTATCCCCCTTCTTGATATCTGCTTGCCATCGAGGCCTTTTGATTAAACCACAGCATCTTATCCTTTTGTTCTGGGGAAAACGTAGTCCCTAAATCTCTTTCCCAAGCCTGTAAAAAGGGCAAATCTTGTAAAGTCTCCTGTTCTATTAACATACTATAAAAATAAGACATCAGATGTCTCAGTTCCTCTCCTTTCAAACAGATCTCTTCAAACTCAGTCAATGCCCTTATTTCTACGTATACCTTTGATTTAGATCTAATAAAGGCTTCTAATTGCCTCATTCTGAAAGGGTCTAGTCCTATTGTCATTCCTTTTTCAATATCTTTTTTAGTCATTAACCGGTTGCCTACCGAGAAATGACAAATTCTACTCATACCTCTATCTTGTATTGTTTTAAACTTTGGATCTGTCATTCCCGGTAGAAATGCTGGGGTACCAAGGATAGGAAGGAGCGGACTGGGAATTCTTGAAATAGATGTTTTCCTGAATACTCTTTTAGTTATTCGTAATGTCTCCCCTAGTATTGGATGTTTTCTCAATCCCATTGGTATTTCTGTATCTGGAATCCACACTAATCCTTCCAATGGGATATCTGTCGCTGCTTGTTCTGTCTGTATCCACGGTTTTTCGTTTTTAAGCCTACACCATTCCACTACTCTAGTTAAGTGTGAGGCCTCCTGGTATTTTATTGGATCTGGAAGTCCTATCCCTCCTTTTCCTTTGGGGAGTACTAAAATATCTCGACGTACTCTTGCTGGCTTCCCAGCCCAGATGAACTTCATAAATCTTGATCTAAGATCCTTAAACAAACTTGAAGGGATCTTAATTGGTATAGTTTGAATTATGTATAACAGTCTGGGCATCACATTCATCTTAATAATATTGGTTCTCCCGAACCATGTAAAAATCTCTTTGTCCCATTTTTGAAGATCTCTTTTGATCTGTCTTACCAGTGGGATATAGTTAAGTTCAAACAATTCATTTAGATTTTTTGACATTTTTGTTCCTAAGTAACTTATATATGAATTCGTCCATCTAAAATCAAATTGCGTGGACACTGCTTGCAACTGAGGCGAATCCATCTCTACTCCCATTGCCTCCGATTTTCCATAGTTTATTCTAAAGTTGGATATTTTCCCATATTCTCGTAGCTCCATTAGTAAAGATGGGAGAGATGTAATTGGGGACGTTACAAAAAAGATCAAATCATCTGCATAAGCTGCCAACTTCTGATCCTCATTTTTTATTTTTACCCCCCTGATATCCACATTGGCACGTATTTTCCTTAAAAAAGGTTCTATTGTCAAAATGAATATCAGGGGTGAGAGGGGACATCCCTGGCGTGTTCCATTTAAAATGGAGAATGGCTCTGATAATCTGTCATTCACTTTCACCCTAGCACTTGGTTTTGAATATAAGTTTAGGATCCATCTCAGCATCCCCTCCCCCAGGCCTATATGTTGTAGTACTGCTTTTAAGAATATCCAATCCACCCGATCAAACGCTTTTTCTGCATCCGCAGATACTATCACCATTGACTTATGCAATTTTTGTACCAGGTAAATTGTGTTCACCACTCGTTGCGTATTTTCTCTTCCTTCTCTCCCTGGGACGAATCCCACTTGATCTGGGTGTATTAGTTCCGGTATCAAATTTATCAATCTCATGGCTAATATTTTTGTGAACAATTTAAGGTCCACATTCAACAACGAAATAGGTCGGTAGCTGGGACACTGAGAGGGATCCTTTCCTTCTTTCGGTATTACTGTTATATGCGCCAGTAACGTTTCTGTTGGAATTTGCTTCCCTTCCCGTATTGAATTATAGGCTTCCACGAATCTCGGAGCCAATTTCTCCGCGAACATTCTATAATATGACAAAGTAAATCCATCTGGACCTGGTGATTTACCTAATTTCAATATTTTTAATGCTTTTGCAACTTCCTCTAGAGTGATTGGTACATCTATTTCTCTGGCCATTTCCTCTGTTATTTTTGGCATTTCTGTCCTTTCAATATATTCTCTAGCGATCTCTCCTTTTTTTAACTCCTCTGCCAACGTAGGCTTCTTTTCCAACTGATATAGCTTCTCATAGTATTCTTTGAATACCTGAGCAATTTTCTCCGATGTATTAACCATTTCATCTCTCTGTGTCTTAATTTGTGTAATTGAATTCCTAGTTGTGCTTTCTCTGAGGGCGTTTGCCAACAGTCTCCCTGGTTTATTCCCAAATTCATAGAATCTCCGTTTCCCTCGAGTTAGCTTTGCTTTCGCTTTATCTATTAATTGGAGATTTAATTTTTCACGCAGACCCTCTAATTTCTGTTCTACTAATTGTGCTTGTGATTTTTTATGTACTGTTTCTAGTTCCCTAATCTCTTTAAGCAAGTTATCAATCGTTTCATTCATTCTGCGTTTTCTATGTGCTCCCATGGATATAAATATTCCTCTCATGACACATTTATGTGCTTCCCATATACAAAAAGGTGTTGTTTCTCCTACTTTATTTGTTGCAAAAAAAACATCCAGTTCTTGTTCTAATTTTACCTTATATTCATTATCCTTTAGTAATGTTTCATTTAACTTCCATTGCCATTCCCTTGGTTCAGCTTCCCCTAATTCAATCACACAACTCGTCGGGGCGTGGTCTGATAGTGTAAATAGGCCAATTGAGGCTTCCACTAGGGATGTAATCACATTCTGGGAGATTAAAATATAGTCAATTCTAGAGTAAGATTTATATTTTGCCGAGAAAAAAGTATAATCTCTGCTCTGTGTGTGAACAGCCCTCCAGCTGTCGATCAGCTGCAGTTCTTGCATCATTCTCTTTACTTTCCTTAATTTGACATAAGATAGATGAGACGAGCCTTTTGATGTGTCTTTTATTGGATCCAAAGCCATATTTAGGTCGCCTCCTAACACTAATATTCCCTCTTTATGTTGTTGAATAATCTGTAAATAGATTTCTAGAGAGGTTACTTGGTTTTCATTTGGCAGATATATATTTACCAATGTCACTTTTTGGCAGCCCAATGTACCTTTTACTATCAGGAGGCGACCTTCCTCATCCATGTATACCCCTTGTTCCTTCCATGGTGTCTGTCTTGCTATTAAAATAGATACCCCACAGGATTTCGAGTTCTGTGAGGTGCTATGATATACCCAGGGGAAATAGTGACCTTTACTCCAAGGGATCCTATCCTTTTTAAAATGAGTTTCCTGTAAGAAAACTATTTGAGATTTAAATCTTTTCAACTCCATTATTAATCGTGTACGTTTCTCTGGGGTGTTTAGTCCCTTAACATTGTATGATGTGAAACTTATTTTAGTCATTTTTATTGTCAGTTCGGGGGGGGGGGGGAGGGAAAAAGAGAGGAGACGAAAAATAAATAAATATATAAAAATAAAACCCAATCCACGCCCCAAAACTACCCCTTCTTTCAGATAAATGAGAGACAGATACTATATCCGGAGCTGTCCCCCAAGAATAAAAAAAAAAAAAAAAAAAAAAAAAAAAAAAACCCAACGCCTCCGACTTTTCCTCCACCTGGAGGAGAGGCGTTTAATATGGGGGTGTTAGTGAGCAAAAGAGGAGCAAGTGAACCGCGCCCACAACCAGCGTTCTCCACACTAACAATAATTATTTTTCTACCACATTCATCTTTTTCTTGTTAACATAGACATGATCTTTATCATTATCTTTACTTAATCCTTTACTTTTCACATATTATCTCTATTCTTCCCCTTTATTTCTTTTCCCTTTCTCTTTCTCTTTCCCATCTTCTCTCCCTCCTCCCCCTCATCATTTCTACTGCTACCCCTCTCTTCTTTTCCTTAAGTAAATTACTCTCCCCTCAACCCCCCCCCCCCCCCCCCCCCCGCTATCAACAGGAAAGGGAGGGCAGGAGGGGAAGATGTGCGGGGGACACAAAAAAACAAAAAACAAAACACAATCTCCCCCTCCCCTCCCCTTCCCCCTCCAAAACCGAGTAAACCTTCACCCCCCCTCTCTATTCACTCTACTTCCCCACCCCACCTCTCCCCCCTAAGGGAGTCCTATTAAATCAATCCACATTTTGTGTCATTTGTGTCATATCCATGCAATCAAAAAAAAAAAAAAAAAAAAAACAAAAAAAAAAAAAAATATATATATATATATATATATATATATATATATATATACATATATATATATATATAAACCATAAGGATACTTATAATTTCCTTTCCCATCCCCTCCCCCTACCACATCCCCTGTCTTAAATCCAAAACCGTGTATATCAGAGTGCACACATTATCTCACACTTCCATTTTACCATCCCACCCTCCTCCCAATCCCTTTAACCTACCATACCCACTTCTCCATTTGTAAGAAGTCCTATTAGATCACTCTACAAAAACAAAAACAAAAAAAAAAAAAAAAACACAATCTCCCCCTCCCCTCCCCCATCCCCTCCCCTTCACCCTCCAAAACCGAATAAACCTTCACCCCCCTCTCTATTCACTCTACTTCCCCATCCTACTTCTCCCCTCCAAGGGAGTCCTATTGAATCAATCCACATTTTGTGTCATTTGTGTCATATCCGTGCAATCACAAAAAAAAAAAAAAAAAAAAAAAAAAAAAAAAAAAAAAAAAAAAAAAAATATATACATATATATATATATACACACAAACATATATGTATACATACACATATATATACATACATAAACCACAAAAATACTTATAGTTTCCTTTCCCATCCCCTCCCCCTACCACATCCCTTAACATAAATCCAAAACCGTGTATATCAGAGTGCACACATTATCTCACGCTTCCATTTTACCATCCCACCCTCCTCCCAGTCCCTTTAACCTACCATACCCACATTCTCCATTTGTAAAAAATCCTATTAGATCACTCTACTTTTTATATGTGTATCATACAAAAAATAAGTAAATAAATAAATAAATAAATAAAAAAAAAAAAAATAAAAAATAAAAAAAAAAAATAATTATATAATATACTCTATTATCGCCCTTCATCTATGTTTCATATTCCTTATTCGTGCAAAAAAAAAAAAAAAAAAAAAATCCACATTGCCTCTTTCCACCGCACAGCAAAACATGCCTCCATCTACCCCTCTGAGACGCAGGGAGGGAGGAGAAAAAAAAAAAAAAAAAAGAGATAAAAAATACAAAAAATAAACACACAAATCCCAGAGATAATATTTCTCGGGGAGAAAAAATAAATAAATAAATAAATAGAAAAATAAAGAAAGGGGGAGTCCCAAAAGCAAAAAATTAATTGGGGGAGGAGGTCCTTTGCCTCTTAATACAGGGTCTATCTTTTCTTCTACTTCTTCTACTTCAGCTTCACTTTGGTGATCCACAGCTTGGTCCCTCTGATTGGTCCCTCCTTTCTACCATTCTGTTCTTCCTTTTATTCGGGAAATCTTTCTCTTCTCCTATTATCAAGGGGTCTTTCCAGTTAGGTATCTCAATCATCTCTGATCCCAGAAATTGAAACAAATCGGGTAACTGCTTATGGTCGTATAGAGAAAACATTAGTCCTTCTTTTTTAATTATCAATGAAATTGGGTACCCCCATCGATATGTTGCCCCCTTAAGTAGCACATGATCTAATAATGGCTTCAACACTCGGCGTCTGTCTCTCGTCTGTCGGCAAAGATCTGAATAGATTTGTATCTCATGTTTATCAAACTCGACTGGGCTCTTTCTCCAAGCCGCTCTTATTATCTCCTCTTTCGTTTTATAAAAGTGTACTCTGCAGAGAACGTCCCTGGGAGCTTTCATGGCTATTTTCTGAGACACCGGAATCCTATGCACACGATCAAGCTCAATCTGCGTATCAGGGGGATTACCCAGCAGTTCATTAAAAATATTCAGTAATACTCCTCTTAGCTCTGTAGCTGACACCGTTTCTGTAATACCTTTTATCCGCAGATTATTCCTTCTGCTTTTATTCTCAAATTCCTCCAAATGTAGCTGCATAGTAGTCATTCTCTGCGATTGCTCTATACATTTTTTCTCTAGTTCTTCCATCCGTATTTCTACTTTATTTTGGGATAATTCACAGTTATGCAATTTATAGTCTATTGCCTCTATTTTCTTCCGTACCTCACCCACTTCCTCCTTTAATGGACCCAGCAGATTACACATTAATGCCTGTATATCATCCTTTGTGGGTAGGGCTTGAATCAACTGTCTAAGCCCCTGTTCCCCTCCTCCCATCTCTTTTAAATCTGTGCTTGTTACTGGTGCCTGATATATCTGCCGGTCTGTTTCTGACATTTTCTGGACTGAGGCAGGGATATTATCTGAAAGTGGATACAAGACTGACCTTTCACTTTCGTTTTGATCCGGCCGTCCTCCTCTTATGCACTTCTCCGTCTGTGCAGAGATATCTTTAGCCTTCGCTATCTCCTCTGTGTCCCAGCTCTGCATAGGATTAATGCCAGTGTACAAAACTGTCTTTGAAGAGAGGAATGCAGTATCACATGCCGGGGTTTGCGAGGATTTAATGATCTTAGCTGTGTCAGCTGTCACGCCACTCTCCTCTCTTCCCCCGCTCTTCACCGTCCTAGTCTTTAGCTTTTCCTCCTCCTCCACTGCTGTACCCCCTCCGCTCTTCACCAGATACCTCGTGATATACGAGCGGACGGGAGCATTCAGCTGCTTTGTCTTCCGCCCACGGCCCGGCATGAACAGAGAGTCTCTCCGGTCCGCTGCTGTGTAATACACGCTGTCTGTAAGCACGGTCACCGCTCACACGAGCCTCCTCACTCCTCCATGCTCAGCACACACCCCCCGGAAACGGAAGTCCGTATATTACCCCCCTCATGTCTTCTGACTAAGAGGCCAGCCACTTCCACCTGGTGGTTTTTATAACTTCTCCTCTAAGCATGGCTCCACCCTAGGCCCTATCAGGGAACCCTGTATTAACCTGTGCACTGCAAGCCAACACTGCTGATCAACCATTGTGTATTCATTGTGTGTTTGGCTTCCTGGTTCCTGCTTGTCGTGTGCTCTATGTTTGACTCTGTTACCGGCCTTGGCATGTTCGCTACGATTCCTGTCTGCTTGCGACCTTGACCTTTTGCATGTTCCCGACCATCCCTGTCTGCCTGTGACCCTGAACCTTTGGAGTGTACTCTGTTGTTCCTGTCTGCTAGTTGCCCTGACCTCTGCCGTATCCACTTAATATCCTTGTCATTCCAGCCTGCTGCTTCCTTCTCCTGTAGTCTACTGTGAGCGTGAGCTGTGAGACCCTAGGGGCCGCGACCTGGAGCCAGACTGCAGCGAAGTCCATCCTCACCACTGGAGGCTCTGGCGAACACCCGCTGGCTCTTAGGCCGCGTACACACGCGCGGACTGTTCGCCCAACCTTGTCCGCTGAACAGTGTTTGGGCGGACAGTCCGCTCGTGTGTGGGGCTTCAGCGGACAGTTTCAGCGGACAGTTGGCCGAACAAGGTCTTACGGAAATTCCGAAAAACTGTCCGCTGAAACAAGGTTTCAGCGGACTGTTCGCTCGTGTGTAGGCTTGTTCGGCCAACTAAGTCTCGCGCATGCTCAGAAAGGATTTCCACGTCGGAAGGTTGCATTGCAGTGTATAGGACGTCGTATTTTTCGTCCCGTCGTACGTGCCGTTCACGTCATCGCGCACGGTTTCAGCAAACTGTTCGTCCGTCGTGTGTGGCCATGTCCGTCCATGCTAAGTTTGAGCGGACTGTTCGCTCAAACTGTTGGACGGACAAAGTTGGGCCAACAGTCCGCGCGTGTGTACGCGGCCTCAGACTCCGCGCCCTGGGGAATCTATGCTCCAGCTCCCATTGGGATCCGTGTTAGTGATCCTGTAGACCTGTGTCCTGAATCTCACTGGGTACAATCTGCAGCAGTCAGTCCTAAGGTCCACTACCTAGCGGTGCACTTCCGACTCCTACGGAGTGCACTGTCACCTGGTCTCAGGTGACCTGACAGGAATAGAGTGGCGCTGACATACTTAAGCAAGCTTATCCCTACCAACATATTCAAGATATTTGAATTAAACTTTCCTCCACTACTGAAAAAAGTCAGAGCTCTTCTGGACAAATGGACCACCGGACTCCACTCGTGGTTTGGCCGCTGCAATATTCTCAAAATTAGTATCCTTCCTAAGTTCCTATATCTTCTACAAGCTCTACCAATCTATATAGCTATATAGCTATTTCAAACAGATCCAAGGGATATTTTTTTTGCATTCATATAGGCCCATAAACGCCCATGATTGAAACAAAGTCAGCTCACACTACCTAAACAATATGGGGGACTGGCGGTGACAGACATACGCAAATACTACCAGGCTGAACATCTAAGACTCCTAGATTGGAATAGGCATGGCGACTTCAAATTGTGGGTTTGAGTAGAGCAAGCTCTAAGTACCATACCTATCTGTAAAGCAACTTAGAGCTTTGTTTCTCTGCCTAGGGAAGTGAAAAACCATCCCCTGTTTAGCCAGACCGCAAAACTCTGTTCATCTTTTTTGGAAAAATGAACAATTGTGTATCTATCACAGGGTGGTGTCTGTGGATACACTGATAGAAAAAATGCCGCGTCCTAATTATCACTTTGTGAATATAAATATTGACAGGGAAGAGGGGAAATAAGGGAAAAAATAAATAAATAAATAAATAAAAAAAAGAAATGAAAGAACCTTCACACAAAAAGACCTCAAAAAAATGTGGGTTCAGTTGGACTTTTTAGGCATAAAGAAAGTTGTAAACACAACCGGTATGAAAAATAATTATTTCTATTTATTTAAAATAAAAAAGACAATTTAAAAAAGAACAGGAAAAAGTTCAATTTCCCTTTTACACAAAAAAAGGGAAAAAGTTTCCTCCTTAAAATTGCACAATTAAGACCTAATTGACATCCTATCAAACATAATAACAACCTTTTCAAATTTCCAAAAAGGAAAAGAAAAAAACAAAGTATATATCTATACAAATGAGGGATCAAGGATATCAATCATACAGTCAACGGTTACATATATTTTTGGTGCTCTACATGTTTCGTGTCTACAATGACACTTCTTCAGGAGCTGATAATAATGTTCTGAATTCTAAGGAGAGAATATAAATGAGTAAAAGAAAAACAGATATATGTATAAAATACTAGAAAGAAAAAACATACATCTATAAACATTCGTATAAATAACATACATATATCCAACAAATTTCGTTAGATCACCCATCAAGATACTAAGGTGTAAAAAAAAAAAAAAAAAAAAAAGGGGGGGGGGGGGGGGGAAGAGAGGGGGATTTTTCCTGAGACCACAATGTGGGGGCGGGTATAACATTCCTATTTAATGCCATATAGTATCAGCCACTCGATACTTACATTCCTTCGTAAAAGGGTGTCCTAAATAGGGAGATCACCGTTTCCAAAGGAGGAAATTGGTACAATTGGTTACACAAAACTTTTCTCCACAGAGGGAAACAAGAAAGGGAAGAGAAAAGAAGAAAAAATATATATATGAACTCACTATATAAGTGAAACATCAATTATTTAAACAGCAAAGAGGGCCAGCAAGGAGAAATTGTGCAGTGTATGCTAAAGCTAAGCTATTAATAGTGCCTACACCATAATAGATTTAGAGGAGATGAAAAAAATATATCAAATAAAAGCATATATAAAGTTGTGTAAACCAATTACCTCAAGTTGCAAAAAACGGATCAAATTCCCACTGGGTAAAGGAGGAAAGTAAAGGGGGAATCAAAGAGGCAGACTAATCGGCCCATTCACCCCTCTCATATTGTTTTTTGTGTGTAGAAGATGGCCGCCATTCATGGAAACTCTCTGTAACAGTCTAATTTGCTTAAAAAGAATTATGTATATTTTGAGTTCACTGTAATTATTACTTCATCAATACTTAGGTGTTTTTTTTATTTTTTTTATTTTTTTTATTTTATTTTATTCCTTGACCACAATGTGCGACCACGTGAGCGCGACCCCTAATTACCCCATTTGGGATATGGGGTTTGGCGCTCTACCATAGGGACTTGTGGGCTGTTCTCACAGTCCCTTCTGGTACTGTCTCCATTCGCTGCATCGGAACGAGGCCCCCTATTCCACCTCCGCAGATCGGGGAGGAACCTTTAAGGTGCTCCTCCCCTATCTGGTGCACGTCTGTACGTTATATTGGCCAGACGTAGGTGTTTCCTTTGGCCTCACGAACGTACACACGTGCTCTATGCGAGGACGTTGCACGTTCGTGTGTAACGTCGGTATCAACCGAACGCATCGTAGGAGACGTTGGTCGGGTAGATGAACGTCGCTTCCGTCGATTGCGGATTAGCGTCACTACCGGGACGGATATATATAAAAGGACACACGTGGCTGGTGTCCATGAATGGCGGCCATCTTCTACACACAAAAAACAATATGAGAGGGGTGAATGGGCCGATTAGTCTGCCTCTTTGATTCCCCCTTTACTTTCCTCCTTTACCCAGTGGGAATTTGATCCATTTTTTGCAACTTGAGGTAATTGGTTTACACAACTTTATATATGCTTTTATTTGATATATTTTTTTCATCTCCTCTAAATCTATTATGGTGTAGGCACTATTAATAGCTTAGCTTTAGCATACACTGCACAATTTCTCCTTGCTGGCCCTCTTTCTCTCTTTGCTGTTTAAATAATTGATGTTTCACTTATATAGTGAGTTCATATATATATTTTTTTTCTTATCCTTATGGATATATTTCTTTATGTTCTTGGATATTATCTATATATTCTAAAAATCCCCACTTTTTTATGGTTCTTTTTTTTTTTTTTTTTTTTTTTTTATCTTCTAATTATACAGCTCAGGAGATACCAAAGAGTATCCATCACGGATTTATCTGTGTTCACTTACGCCTCAAGAATTTTTACTAAACACACTGAAGATCTAATCTTTATGAGGTGAATACACCTTTATAGCAATTTCACTAAGTTCAAAAAATATATTTCTTTATTTAACTTTTGTTTATATACTTGCTCAACAATTGTTTTTCTTTTTTCTTCCTCTCCCCCTCTTTTCTCTTCCCTTTCTTGTTTCCCTCTGTGGAGAAAAGTTTTGTGTAACCAATCGTACCAATTTCCTCCTTTGGAAACGGTGATCTCCCTATTTAGGACACCCTTTTACGAAGGAATGTAAGTATCGAGTGGCTGATACTATATGGCATTAAATAGGAATGTTATACCCGCCCCCACATTGTGGTCTCAGGAAAAATCCCCCTCTCTTCCCCCCCCCCCCCCCCCTTTTTTTTTTTTTTTTTTTTTTTTTACACCTTAGTATCTTGATGGGTGATCTAACGAAATTTGTTGGATATATGTATGTTATTTATACGAATGTTTATAGATGTATGTTTTTTCTTTCTAGTATTTTATACATATATCTGTTTTTCTTTTACTCATTTATATTCTCTCCTTAGAATTCAGAACATTATTATCAGCTCCTGAAGAAGTGTCATTGTAGACACGAAACATGTAGAGCACCAAAAATATATGTAACCGTTGACTGTATGATTGATATCCTTGATCCCTCATTTGTATAGATATATACTTTGTTTTTTTCTTTTCCTTTTTGGAAATTTGAAAAGGTTGTTATTATGTTTGATAGGATGTCAATTAGGTCTTAATTGTGCAATTTTAAGGAGGAAACTTTTTCCCTTTTTTTGTGTAAAAGGGAAATTGAACTTTTTCCTGTTCTTTTTTAAATTGTCTTTTTTATTTTAAATAAATAGAAATAATTATTTTTCATACCGGTTGTGTTTACAACTTTCTTTATGCCTAAAAAGTCCAACTGAACCCACATTTTTTTGAGGTCTTTTTGTGTGAAGGTTCTTTCATTTCTTTTTTTTATTTATTTATTTATTTATTTATTTATTTATTTTTTTTCCCTTATTTCCCCTCTTCCCTGTCAATATTTCTGTTCATCTTTGCTTACACAAACTCCCCTCTCCTCCCCGACCTCACCATTATTCCCAATATTGGGAAATCCACTTTTTTACCCGGGATACCAGGATCCAACCTTTCGGAACTTGATGAGGTCTGGACATTTGCAGGCCTCTCACTTCTTAATTGAGGGGCTCTGGCTGTTGATCTCAGCTCTCGCCAACCCGGCTGGTTCCTTCTGTTTGGGATTTTGGAAGGCTCTTCAACTCACTTGTTTTCTCAGATCCCTTCCGCCCCAGACCAACTTCAGTAGGCCCCTCACAACTTTACAGGAATACTGCTCAGATTCGGGAATGATGCCTCACACACTCTCAGCCAACTACAACCTACTGATCACACCTCCGGAACCCCACTCCCTAAGCTGCCTCTATGAGTGAGAGCAAGATCTTGGTAACTCATTCAGTCCACAACAAAGACAACATATCCTCTGATTTACCTCCAAATCCTCCATCTGCACGAAGGTGCAAGAAACTAAATTAAAAATTTTAACCAGATGGTATAGAACACCGATGAGGTTTCAAAAACTTTTCCTGCAATATGAGATTATTGCTGGAGATGCCAGGAAGAAATTGGCACCAGTCTCCATATTTTTTGGACTTGTCCCAAACTAAAAATTCACGGAGCGCCTGATACCGGACGATCCAGCATTTTTGCTCCTCCATGCCTCTAGGAGAATCTACAAAAAATCAATAATTGGCCATCTCCTTGATGCAGTCAAGGCATGCATTTCTCTTGAATGGAAATCCCCACAGCCTTCGACCATCGGGATGTGGCTTAAGAAAGTAGAGGAAATAAATGAGCTGGAAGACCTCATTCTCTTGGCATGCCACCAACAAGAACGCTACTCCAAGACTTGGTCACTCTGGAACATGTTCGTCTTCTCTGATGAAGGTAGAACTCTCCTTGATTGTGACCCTGCTGACTAAATCTACCTTACTAGGACCTTGACTACACTTGGTATTTTAGAAATACCAAACCTGAATCCTGTATGCCATCTATGCGGCTCTCCAATCCCTCTCCCTTCCCCCTGCTCCTCTCCTTCCCCCACTTCCTACTCTTCTTCTTTCTGCTATGCTCTTCTTTTTTTCTCTTTTTATATTTCAATATTTCTTCTTCATGGATCCATGTTTCTATGGGTCCATATTACCTTTTTTCTATACAAAATTTAAAAAATTATTTGGGCTGGTTCCGTGGCCCCACCTCATTGGAACACTTTAGCATTTTGGCTATGACTTACCTTAACCATGCCGGCCCAGAGGTTCCATCTTCCTTACATCTAGCCTGGCATATACAAGATACCTCGGGTAGTCAGCAGACATCATGTCATCCTGGGTTCACAACGTTTCATCTTTTGTAGTTAATATCTGTTGTGCTGTATTATATACCAAAACTGTTCATATTGTGTGTCATTGAACCATGCCCTTTGACTAAATAAAATATTTGGAAAAAGAAAAAAAAATGCCTATAGTTCCACTTTAATCCCACTTAAAAACATCATTATTTTGGCCTTGCCCCATTTTGGAACTCCTTATTTATTCAAAACCAATTTAGTTCACCATGGGTAATTTTGGATACAAGAAAAATATACACTTCCATTGACAGCAGTAGGAAAAGCAGATTAAGTTGAGTCACGCTAGTGACCTGGCTCCCAGCCCTGTTAAAGCCTTTGTGGGTCATGTACATAGAGCTTCAGTGGTATGTTTTTGATGCCAGAGCTGCTTTTAGTTCCAGCTTGCCACTGTACATGACAAGAAAACCATAAACAACCATTGCGTCAAATTTCTCCATGCTGATAACAGAACTGTCCTATCTAATCTTGTGTAAATGGTATGGGTTTATTCGCTTAGTTTGGCTGGAGCTAAAACATTTCTTCCAATATTTGTCATGCATGTCACCATACAATCTGGTATATTTCCACAGGCTTCACTGAGCACATTGTGTTCCACATATCAAATGTTTGCGCATCTTATCAAAAACCACAGCTATAAATACACAGACTTGTACAACACTTTTAAGTTTAAATATCTACACCAAACAGCTGCAACCCGAAGGTCCTCCAGGTTTGGGCAAAGTCCCAGCTTGCCTCCATATTCTACAGTAAACTTGGCAAGACATACTGTAACTGAGTCTCAAAGGAAAGACTGTCTGGATCTCTATAATGTCCAATTGGATTGAAACAGAAATGAAGAATCGGATTGGTTGTACTGGGCAGTGCAGATCTTTTTTAAGGCGCTATTAAGATTTTTGTTGGTCAGCTTAGCTTATATCTGGCTGGACATTTACAGCCCAAGATATTCAAGGAACTTTTTTTGGAACTGGGGTTATACATGCAATTTGTGAGAAATTGGTGAGGCTCGTCTGTCACGTAAAGGATTAGTGAAGTATAATCTTTGTAGGATTGGTGAGGCCAAAGTGTCATTGTGACATTTGCTGAGGCTCAGGTGTCATCTGTGAAGGACTAGTGAGGCCAGTATGTCACCTGTGAGGCATTGGTGGGGAAAGGGTGTCATCTGTGCGGGTTTTCTGATGACCAGCTGTCATTTGTAAAGGATTGGTGAGGCCCAAATTGTAATCTGTGAGGAAATCTTGAGGCCAGGGTGTCACCTGTGAAGGACTGCTGAGGCATAGGTGACACATCTGAGTGATTTGTAAGGCCTTGGTGTCATGTGGGATTGGTGAAGTGTGTCACCTTGGGTGTCACCTGTAAAGGACTGGTAAAACCTGGTGTCATTTGTGAAGGATTAGTGGGGCCAGGGTGTCATCTGTGAGAGATTAGTGAGGTCCAGGCATAATCTATTAGAAAAAACGGTGAGGATGGGGTGTCATCTGTGAAGGACTGGCAAGGTCATGTTGTCATCTGAGAGATTGGTGAGGCCCAGATGTCATCTGTGAGGGATTGGTAAAACCAGAGTGCCATTTATGAAGGATTGGTAAGACCCCGGAGTCATCTGTGAAGGACTAGTGAGGCCAGGGTGTCATCTGTGAAAGATGAGTGAGACCCAGGCACGGTGGCTGCCCATCCATAGGCCATTCCCCCTATACATGTGTCCGACCCCCTGATATACATGCAGAGTGCTTTATGCATGGGTTCCTCTTATAATTTTCAAAAAAGGGTGGGCTCGGGGCAGAGCACTGCGCCCAAAGCCCGCCCAGTTGTGTGATTGAACGAATATTTGCTATTTTAACACTGATGCTCCTCCTTAGGAAGGATACTCATTTTGAGGAGACGCCATGACGCGAGCCCAGAGAGAAGCAGCCGCCACCTGGAGCACTGCCCGTGAGATGGGGTAAGTTTGGGGCCCAGACCTGCTGGGGAAAATGGGTGGAAAGTTGGTGTCAACAAACTCCAGGATTTAACGGCCAGGACAGTGTAAAAGACTTGCCAGACTGAGCGGCCACAGACTGGGGGCCTGGACGCGCAGTGTATGGGCACACCAGACTGAGCAACCACTCGCAGAACACACCAGATGGAGCAACCACTCACTGGAGCCGGGACCCGCCGTAAGGATGGGCAAAAAGGTGGTGGCGTCACAGGCATACACGCACCCGTCATGCTATGGCAAGACAGGAGAGACCTACGTGTGGGGCCCTGACCTACTGACTGACCCTGGGGGGGTGTGCCACCCGTGACCCGGCCAGCCGGGGTGGTTGGCAGTGGGTGAGTTGTTTGCCACAACCCCCCCCCCCCAAAAAAAAACCTGAGCTCTGAGGAAGAGGGGTTATCCCCTCGAAACGTGTCAGCTGGCAGTGGTCCTGTGATTTCCTCTGTGACCTTTGGAGAGTATTGTTCATTTTAGATTTTATGCTGCTATTTGGCGAATATTTTATTGCAAGAATCCTACTGTCGTTTGTGAGAAGTTTTCTTTTTTTTATCACTTTTAATAAAAACATACACAAAGGATAATGCACAAGGCTGGACAATGCACAAGGATGGTGCGCCCTTTTTTCTCTTTTTATATCCCCCAAAAAAAACACCAGCCAGTCTGGGTGTCAAATATGAGGGATTGATGGTCATAAGTATGTTAGGCCTAGCTGAAAAACATTTTATCATACATTTTGATACCTGAAGTCAACTATATCAGCTTACATACCACATCCAATGGGTTATATTCAAAGACAGTAGACAGTATTATTGGATTTCCTTCATTTGTTTTTACAGCAACAATACAAAATTTTTATAATCCATTCATTTTCAACAACAGTTACAAGAGGGTTGATTCAAGTCAATCTTATTTAAATTATCATTTAGCAGGATTTATTATGTACACAAATAATTTGACAATAATACTAACTTAAATAGTTTTTACATGTCCAGAAAATAAAGGTCAGTTTCATCAATAAATTATATTTTGGATGTAGTTGTCCATTACTTTCTGGGTATTCCATTTTTAATGGTTGTTGGCAAGGTAGCACTTTTCCTGGCTTCTTATACCTAATGCCGCATACACACGACCGGGTCCGACTAGGTGCGACAGTCTTCACAACTGACTTTTGGTGGAGGTCTGACGGACTTTTTGAACGGAACAGACTTGGCCACACATGACCGGACTAAGTCCGCTCGAAAGTCCGTTTGTTTTGAATGTGATGACTTAAATGGGACTAAATAAGGAAGTTCAATAGCCAGTAGCCAATAGCTGCCCTTGCGTCGTATTTGGTCTGTTGGACCAGCACACAGACGAACGGTTTTCCCGATTTTTAGACCGTCGGATAGATTTGAAACATTTTATTTCTAGGTCTGTCGGACTTTTGGGAAAAAAAAGTCCGCTGGAGCCCACACACGATCGAATTGTGCAACGGATTCGGGTCCGCCGAACCAAGTCTGCCGAAGAGTCCAGTCGTGTGTACGCGGCATTAGAGGGACTAGAATGGTGAGACCAATTCATCAGATTTTCCAGTGCTATACAACTGTCAAGGCCACATGATGATGTCATCTGCATTGTTTTCTCCACCATGAGTAATAAAAGTCTAGTTCAGTGGTCTCCAAACTGCAGCCCTTTGCTTGCTTTTATCTGACCCTTTTCTTGCTTTTACCAGTGAAGGGCACAATTCCTACCAATGACACTAATAATGGGGAATTGTTTAATTCCACTGATGCTGGGACATTTTGCCCCCCCCCCCCCCCCTAACATCTGAAGTACAGTAAACTGGCCCTTTGTTTAGAAAGTTTGGAGACCCCTGGTCTAGTTCCACCATTGTCATGGATTCAAATCCGACGGATTTGGTCCAAAACTGTTGTATACACACGGTCGGACGAAGTTGTCGGAAAATCCCATCGTTCAGAACGTGATGACGTTATTTCGATCGGAATTCTCTACACACGATCGGAGTATGTCCGATTGGAGCATTTTGTCAGAAAAATATTTCCGGCAAGTTGGAAAATTTGGTCCGACGAATATTCCGATGGAAACAGTCCGATGCAGACCACACACAGTCGGAATATCCGACAAAACGCTCCGATCGGACACATTCCGTCGGAATCTCCGATCGTGTGTACAAGGGCTTAGACAATGTTGTCAAGTTTGCCAAAGCAGTTGACACAAACATGCCCCCTAGGTTTTTCAGGAATGCTGGCAACTTAAAAAAAAAAAAGTACTCTGGGGGAACATGGTATCTGTGGCCTTGCAGAGGTATAAGAAGCCATAAGCACCACCCTAAACTGAAATTTCAAGCTATTGTCTAGTTTCACAGAAACTGATATAGCAAAACTGTACATAACATTTGCACTGAATATCAGTGTAACAAAACAGGCCTTAAAGGCATTTTCTGCCTTCAGGAGAAATTTTGTGAGAATGCAACCAACGGCAGGACAAGGCATAAATACCCAACTGCAGATTATGGAGGGTGAGCGGCTCTTCCAGTGTAATCAGAGGAGCTCTACTGTCACTTTATCAGCTATGTGCCATGCTCTGTGAATGGGGTTGCTCCTGATACAGAACAGGTGTTTGTTACACTGACAACAGAGCTTTGCTAATTACACAGGGGGAGCTGTTAGTGCAATGCGCAGGACTAGGCTATCAGTTTGACATTTCGGTCCTGCACAGTGCAGGGCACAGGAGGGCAATGCATAAAAACAAAGGCGGTTGCTTATCTTGCATCTGTCTCAACCCGGCCCTGCATGCAGCCACTTACATATTATCATCGAGGGATACATTTGCATTGTAAAAATAGTTCTAAAAGAAAACAGTCCCTTTTGCCCAACCCAACCAATCAGTCCCCAGCTGTTGTTGGTCTAACTCCGGTACAAAATGAAAGGACATTTCTGAAAGCAGCTACTCCGATTTCTCCTTCTGTTTGCCAATATTCACAAGACAGATTAAACCTGGAAGGTGGTTGGTTGCCAAAGATTAGACTACAGTCTAATCAGGCAAAATGTAGGTGGGTAAAGAAAGTGTCTCTCTTGCTTAATTTTGGAAGGAAATGGAAAGTCAATCAAAAAAAGTTTAGTACATGTGCTGGGTTTTTATTAGTGTTTGTGTCCCCCATGTTAAGCCTTGTCCTCACTTCTTGTCCTGGTGACACCCAGGACATTCATATAAGCTTATTTTTATTTTCCTTCCCTTTTCACAGTGCATTCTTCATTTATTTCTATAGAAACGCACCAAGAGTGGTGTACCAGAAACTCTGATTCTCTAGTGCAATGGTCTCCAAACTGCGGCCCTTTCATTCCTCCCGCTTATGTGAAGCGAAATTCTTGCCACTGACACAATTCCTTCCATTGACACCAACAATGGGGCAAAATATCTCCTACTGTCACCAACGACCAGGTACTACTCCTTCCACTGACACCAACAATAGGACACGATTCCTCCCACTGACGCCAACAATGGGGCACCATTCCTCCCACTGATACTGACAATAGGGCACTATTCCTTCCACTGACACCAACAATAGGACACTGCTCATCACACTGACGGGGCACTATTCCTCCCACTGACACCAACAATGGGGCACTATTCCTTCCACTGATACCGACAACAGGGCACTATCCTTTCTACTGCCACCAACAATGGGGTACTATTCTTCCTACTGACACCAACAATGGGGCACTACTCATCCTACTGACACCAATGATGTGGTATTATTCCTCCCAATGACACCAACAATGGGACAGAATTGCTCCCACATTCACATCAGTACCTACCCTCAGGGAGCTTTCAATCTAAGGTCCCTAACTAACATTCATACATACACATATTGGGGTCAATTCAGACAGGAGCCAATTAACCAACCAAAGTGTGGGAGGAAACCCACGCAGGCACCGTGAGAACATGCAAACTCCAGGCAGGCCCTAGTGCTGCTAGGCAGAAGTGCTAACCACCTAGCTACTGTGCTGCCTTTATGGTTTTGGTAAATCTAAAGGTAAATTGTACATGAAAATTGTATAATTATAGACACACAGGTTCATCTCAGATCAGGTGATGTAAGATAAGCTCAGGTGTCACGGACTTTCTCATTGAAGGTATTGAGATGAGGACTCATCACTGAAAAGCCTCTTTTATGAGAACATTAAAAAAGGTTCGTTTTTTTTTTTTTTCAGAAAATATCTTTTTAACGTCACAGGATTGCTGAAAACCTTTTTAAAAATTCTTCACTTTACCCTTGAAAATAAATTACAAAATGCCCGTTAATGCGCTTTGTCCATCTCTACAATACTTCTGTTGCATTTGGAAACAGGTCCTTTGGTCTGGCCGATAGTCCTCCAAAGTGGCCTCCACATTGTGCGCTGCCATTCCAAATTGTGTCCAAGTTTTACACGAGCGGCTGTAATTCCACAGCAACGTTTTCATCGAATCTTGGTGATTTGGCTAACTCACCACCATCCTGGCTAATGAGTGTTTGCCTGTTCATAATTTTCTGGCACGCCTTCAAAGGCTCCTGCAGACTGTTGCTGATTTTAACAGACAGGCGCTTGGCTTGTTTCCTCCAAAGTATTTTTCTGTTATCTCCTGCCAGCTCCGGCAATAATTTTAGCAAATTCAAGGGTAACGTGTAGATTGGGGGTAAACCAAACGGATCCGGCACAACATTATTATTGGAGCCGAAGCTGGCGACTAGATAGCGCCCTTTGGCTCGCCCTTTTAGGAAGTCAGGGTAAACACAGTTTAGTATGGCCCCAAATGATCCATAAGGGTCAGATTCCACCACCTGCTCAGCTCTTTGTTCTATCCACGCTGTATACCTTTCCCGGGCTCCCTCTGAGAACAGCAGGATGATAAGACCTCCTTTTTCAAAAACAGCAGATTTTTGTTTCTCGTACCAAGGCAGAGGGCCCACTCTAGCCATTTCTGTCCGGTCCCACTGATCCAGAATAACATCAAGCTTAAGCTCCACTTTCAGCGAGAGAGCAAAAACCCTCACTAGCTCCTCATAGGCTGCGTTATCCGGAGAGTAGAGGATCAGCACTCTTCTATTTTTGAAGATCTCATCTGCAGAAAAAAAAAAAAAACATTGTTACATGCAGAAAACATTAACCATGATCCCCAGATCACTGTTCAGAACGTAAAGTGGTTGTAACCCTAAAGCAAAAAAAAAAAAAAAAATCCTCTTCCTTTATAGCGGATTAAACAGCACAGTGCTTGTGCTGACTAAGCTGTCCCTTTCTAAGCTGTAAAAAACCTGGTTGATTCTGCCTGTTACTGTATCACAGTAATCATGGCTGCTTATCCACAATAGTGGTCAGGTTAAGTGCCTCCATCACCCCGCTGCTCTCCTTTTTGCATCTCCCTCCCTCCCTGCCTGTCAGCTCCTGTGTGTCTCTTCCTCTCTCTGCCCCCCCTCCCTCCCTCCTGCCGCTATTAGTAACTAGCAGTAAAAGTAAAGAACAATTACAGACAGCTCCTCTGTTCTATTAATCTCTCCTACACTGTTTAAATGTTTTTTGTTTTTTTTTAAATGATACCTGTAATTACCTTATCTTTGATCTCTTCTGGCCGGCCACGTGACCTCCGGCTGCTCTCCTTCTCCATCCAAGGACTAAAGTGGGAGGGGCTATGTGGCCAAGCACAGCGGTCATGTGACCTCAAATGTTGACGCCAGAGGGGAATCTTGACCCATCCCACTGTAGCCCGTAGAGCGGAGGAATAGAGCGGCCACTGATGTGATGTGGGAACCAGAACAATTACAGCGCTGGTTCCGCATCGCTCCTCTCCCGCAGGCCTTCTGCGAACCGCTGCGGGTGTCATTACATTGTTAATGACACCCCCAGATCAGTTCACAGATCGCAGTGTGAACTGTTAACTGGCACAGGAATCAGATCGCATAGGTGAGAACACCCATGCAATCTGATTCTAGAGCGGGAAAAAACGAGTCCCTGCACTTTTGTGCGAATCTAATGCGAGTTCAGCCATACAACTGTATGGCTGAACTCGCATATCATAGACATCGCATGTGATCGGAACCGTAGGTGCACTGGTGTGAACCTGGGCTCAATGCTTAAGCCGGGTACACACTCATCTTTTTTTTTTTTCGTGCAACCCAGAAAAAAAAACTGACAGCTTGAGTTGGAGCTACTGTACTAACCATGCAAGGTTAGTACAGAGATTTCCCCTGCTGAGCTGTCGTCCAAAACCCCCCCCCCCCCCCCCCCAGAACACTCCGATCAGTGCTTTCTGCCATTGGCTGCTGGTTTTCCATTATGCATGTCCAGCAGAAGCCTGCTGATGTGATGCCGATCCTGGAAATGCGCATTCCTTTGTCAGGCTTAAACGAGTGCGTATGTCCAGGATTGGCATTCCTCAGACTCAGAAACGCGTCACAATCTCCCCCCCTCCGGTGATATCACTCCTCTAGCGCTGCAGTTCTCTCCAGCACCATCCCAGCTTCTTGGCTCCAGTCACAAGATTTCCCGCCTGACTCACTCCATGCTGCAGTGAACCATGGTGGCCTTCTGGGCGTTGACATCCTGGCTTCCATTGATTGATGAGCTTGTATTTATTCTCAAAATGTGAGTTGCCCCTTGTCTTCTATTTACTATAAAATGTTATAGTTGTCTGCACTCAGAAGTGCTTTTTCTGTTTTGCCCCTGCTTCTGCTCTTGCGTTAAGCTTGCCCTAGTGCTTCGACACCCCCCATCTTTAGGATCTTCTTATAAGCCGATGGAACTGCACATCATTTTATATGGTTTTTGGACTTTTGAGTAACTTTAGAGACTGCCTATATATGTAGGGTCTTAGTCACCTTGTGGCACATATTTCCTTTTGCTGTATTCATAAGCAAGCATTAAGGAATCTTACTTTTATCTCCTTTTCACATCTTTCTAGATATCTTGTGGCAACAACTACTTTTGCATATACAGACGTGAAAATCCTAAGTTGTGATTCATGATGATGACAAGATAAGACCTGTATATAGAAGCAGCAGCAGAAGAGAACTTGCCCTCTATTATCATTTACATCATTTAAAATGCCGTGGCTGTTTGTGTTAAACCTTCGGGAGGATTGTCAGTGGAATTTGGCTGTTTAGCCAAGTCGATTTATTTTACAAAATATGTCCCGTTGGTACTTACCCAGAGGTTTTTCTGCCGTCACCGACTTCAACCACTCTGTATACAGAAAAGGTGTATAGGTTACGTGCAGGAATTTTTACAGTTCACTATTTTCTACAATTTCCAAAGTATATTTAAAGTTTATTTACTCTTTTCCATATCTCTTCACTTTTCTGCCTAATGCTATCAATATTATTTTGGTCCTAGGATTTCACACTTAAAGTGGTTGTATACCCAATTTTTAAACTTTTACCTACAGGAAAGCCTATAATAAGACTTACCTGTAGGTAAAAAAAATTCCCCTCGGTATGCGCCGCTGACTGCAGCGGCGCATGCGCACAAGGGGATTCTCGGCCTGAAAATCCGGCAGTGGCCGGCCGGCCGGAATGAAATCTCCCGCACGCATGCGCGGGAGTGACGATATACCCGGAAGAAACGCAGAGGGAGCATGTCAACTCCCTCGGCATGGATCGGGCCAGATGTCGCGGCCTCGTTCTAAGGTAAGTATTTCATAATGAGCTAGTATGCGGTGCATACTAGCTCATTATGCCTTTTGCTTTGCAGGTTTAAAAAAAAAAAAAATGTGCGGGTTTACTACCGCTTTAAAGTGGGGTGCCCCTAAAAAAAAAGAATTAAAAGTCAGCAGCTACAAATACTGCAGCTGCTGACTTTTAATAATTGGACACTTACCTGTCCCAGGGTCCAGCGATGTGGGGGAACGAAGCCCCCCCCTCATTCCCCGCTCGCGGCGCCGTCATTCGTACTGTGGGCACCCGGCTGTGGCTTCACAGCCGGGCACCCACTGCGCATGAGGGAGAGGCACAGTCATCTGGGACATATGACAGGTCCCAGGTCACTGTGCGGCGCGAGGGGAAGTGATGTCACCAGCCCGGGCAAGGAAGAAGGCAGACTACGAGGGACCCCCTAGCAACAGCTATTTAGAAGTGAGTAAAAAAAATTTTTTTTCCAATTATTTTTCACTTCCAGCACTTTTTCATTTTTTGGTGGCAACACCACTTTAAATTCTAACTCTAGGTTTCCTATGACTTTAAATAGCTTGTTTAAGCCAAGCTGGTCCAAACAAACGATTTCCTTCATTAATTGATGCATCCATCGGGAGCACTGTATAAATTGTATGTAGCTTCATTTACATACAGTATTTGGCTCTGTGTTGCGGCAGCGGGATGCGGACACCCTGTCCCATTCCCTGGACAAAACTGAGTCAAGCTGGGTGCTGCTCAGCCATTCAACGGAAGGCTTGTATTTTATGAATGCTTAAAAGGCTTCCTCTGATTGGTAGAGATTGTTACATCATCCTCCTGCCTTTTTATCTCAGCCAATCAGATTAATTTATAAAATACAAACCCTCCTGTGAATGCTCAGTCTCTGTCCCACTGCCAGGACACAGCCCTGTATACTGTGTGTAGCTGATGCTACATACAATTTATTCAGCGTGGCCTAAGGTGTATACACTGTCGCATAGCGGCGGCGGTGAATTCAAAACACGCTGTGAACCACATCCATTGAAACGCATTTTTAACTTCTATTGTGTGAGTAGCATTCTATTTACTAAAACGTTTTAAAAAACTGGATTACACTATGTTTGCCTCATCTTGCTTTTAATGAGGAAATCTTTGGATTATCACTGGATATTAACCGGACCAGCTCTGCACAGCGGCACAGGGGCTTACACTGTGGAGGCGCATTAACCCCTTAAGGGGAGAGAGAGCTGGTGAGTGCGGGCTATTGTCTTTATACACGAAAATCGCACCGGTTGCAATCCAGGAATCCACTGAAAACTGAAGCACACTGTCACCTTTGTTTGTTTTAGAAGAATTTTTTACTGGAGCTGTATTGTCTTTTCTGCCGTTGGACTTTTATAACAACTAAAAAATGCATGCCTCCATTTAGCGACTTTATAAGTACATAAGGACTGAATATATACATTATTGCACTTTAAGTAGCACTTAGCACTTTTTCACAGTAGTTATTGTTATCATGGCACTTTTTTAAGCACCTAGCACTTTTCAATGAATGTTTAGCACTAATGTATATTTGCACCCTTAAAATCGCAATAAGTGAATTATAACTTTTATATGTAAAGTAGGGCCTTCACAATTATTCCTACGCATATGGCCAGCGACTTAGATATGTAGAATATTTATTGTGCTTTTTTCCATACAATATAAGTTTCTTTACATTTTATTTTTGCATTATTATTTTATGAGAGATATTGTCACGTAGGCATTTTCAAGTTACATTTCCAATTTTGCACATATTTACACAGATCTTTGTAAAAACAAAATGTAATTAATAGCAGGTGAGCCTGCTGCAGGTATAATCAATAGTAGGTGAGCGCCGTTACTACCACTTCTGGCATTTATTTACAATTTATTCAGCACTCACAGTGGGCGACTGAGAACTATATATTCATTGGAAACCTAGAGTTAGGCTTTAATACCGAAGCTTAAGCTATAAAATATTTTTGCTTAGTAGACACAGCCTTCCAACCCTGGGTTTCTGATTTTCAAATCATCATGGGGTTTTTGGAGGACTAATAGACACCCTTAAAAGAGCCTCACTGATTGTAACCCAGGTTCTGGGAACATCTCTTCCAGTATATAAACCATAGCCTGTATACCCAACCTCACCTACTCTCTTGTACTGTGTGCTTTGAGAGTCAGGCTATGTCACTATATTGAGGTCTTTTTTCCCTAATGCTTCCTAAGATTTCTACCTGCTCCCCACCATATTGTTTACTCACCAAACCACCTCACTTGCATCCATACTTGGTCTTTCTTGGGGCCACCTTGGATTCCAATAAGGCTACCCTTCTTCAACACTCTTCCCTGCCTGGCTTTTAACTATTCTTAAGGCCCGTACACACGATCAGACTTTTTGAAAACAAACATGCAAATTAGCTGTTTTAAGGCAGCATCCCACCGTGTGTACGCTCCATCGGACAAACTTTTTCGGTTTTCATTTGACTTTTGTTGGCTGTGCGAACGGACAAACTTTTCGACAACATAAGTCCGATGGAGCAAAGTCCGATCGTGTGTACAGAAAACCATCTGACTTTACAAACACGCATGCTTAGAACCAATGCAAAAGATCAGACAACAATACAGAAGTTGGCAAAAGGTGGCGGTAAAGAGCAGAAAAACCACGTGATTTGGTGAAAGTTGGCTGAAAAAGTCAAATCGTGTGTATGCTTAACAAGTTCAGGGCCAACGCCCTTTGGAACGTTTGTACAAAGTCCGATCGTGTGTATGAGGCTTTAGTCTTTCTACTTCCCCACAGAACTCTCCTAGATATACCCTTCCTCAGCACTCTTCCCAGGCTGGCTTAAATCCATTCCTAAACCAGCCGTCGACAGTTCAAATTTCAGCAGGGACCAGCCAAGATTTGATCCATGTATGGGTAGGCTGAATGTACCCACATTAATAGATTGATCAACTTGGGTACAACCAGCCTGTCGGATTTTAGATGTGATTATTGCTAGCAGCTATTGTAGCCGCTAGCAGTAATCAATGTGTTCTCCCGGTGTGAACAGCTCCCCCTGCCAGGAGAACACAATGTCTCCATGGGAGGGATACCCCAATCGCTGACTGTATTGATGGGAGAATCGAGGTTGCAGGAAGGAAAAACGCTCCGTCTATGGCCAGCTTTACTATTTCTCCTTTCCCACAGACCTGTCCCTGGGCAACCTTGTACTCTTATAAGGCTACACTTCCTCAATGCTTCTCCTGTTGACTGCCAACACAAACTGCTATCAATCTTGGATCTTTTGTAGTCCCACCTGGAAGCTCTATTAGAATTTCATGCAAATGCTGTTTTATAATAATCACAGCTCTGCAAACTACATGCATGTATAAATAAATTATTCAGGGAAACAGCCTTGTGCCGGTGTGACATCCAGAATTCCACAGACTAGTTCCAAGGCAAATGACACACCTGAGAAAGTCAACGTCAAAAGAATAAAGCCTCGTACAGACGATCGGATTTTCCGCCAACAAAACCGCTGACTTTTATCCGAAGGTAGTTGGGCCAAACTTGTCTTGCATACACACGGCACAACAATCCCGAACGTACAACGTTGTGACGTACTACATGTTTTTTCAGCTCTTTAGCACCATCCTTTGGGCTCCTTCTGCTAATTTCGTGTTAGTAGAAGTTTGGTGAGTGTTGATTTTTCAACACTCACCATTTAGCTCTTTTCATTTTGTGCTTTTTAGTTTGTTTCTGAACGGCCATTCATCAACTAGACATGTTACGGAATCATAGGAGATAATGTGTTATTTATTATTGGCCTTGGAGTTATTGCTTTGGCATTATTTTTTTGGTTAAATAATGATTTGATTTGGTATACTTTCTATATTTTTGGATGCCTAGAATGCACTTTTTGGTTAAGTTCTATTGGCAGATAGCACATCTAATTTTATTTGTTTCTTTTTTTAATGCACAATAAAAAAATTGTGTAGAATAATACTTGGCTATGCATTTTACTTCAAATAACAGTTTTGGGAGTAGGCAGTTACATCTAAAAAAAAATACAATGTAAAATTGACAAGGGGCACCAACGTAGTTTTATCTTTGATCTTAAAAATTACGGGATAATGGTGTTGTGGTAACTTGCCCAAATAAAAGAAAAAAAAAAGCATAATAATATTATTCTTAATATCACTAGAAAAAAAAAAAAAAGCCTTTGAAAATGTGTTTGCAATAACTCCATCAGTGTCACCAGCATAACTCCATCAGTGTCACCATTATTATACCATTAAAGAAGAAGAGAATGTGCGCTGAATTTCAAGATTTCATAATTTGCCACGTCACGAATGTTAATTCTCCATTACGAGCGCTAGTTTACAAGACCAACCGCTTCTGGCTTGTCCTTGCTTCCGAGCATGCATGTTTATACTTGGGTCTTTTGTCTGATGGACTTGTGTACACACATTAGGAAAATCCGACAACAGACATTTGTCTGCGGAAAATTTTAAAACCTGCTATCCAACAATTGTCCGATGGAGCATACAAACGGTCAGATTTTCCGCCAACAGCCTGTTATCAGGCAATATCCGTCAGAAAATCCGATCGTGTGTACACGGCTTTAGAAGGAGTTCTGTGAATTGGACCGCAGAGGCTACTATCATGAGACAGCTTGCTTCGGTTTCAAAAGATGAATTGCAGGTGGGTCTGCATTTTGCTGCTCACACACAGTACGTATGTGAGGCCTATCTGAAGGATCTTTGAATTGGAGCACCATTATTTTTGATGTATTGTAGCCTGTGCCAGTTAGGCCTTTCTCTGTTGTATTATTACTGCTTCTCTATACAAGTAAGTGGGACTTACTTGTAGTGTGAAAGCACAGTGAAACTTATATAAATAAGTAGTATTAGTAATAATAAATGCATTTATCTTTTCCCAGTAGCACCTAAAAGTTTTTATAGCTATATTTGACTTGCTTAAAATCAAATTTATGTATTTTTTTATAACAGTTATTTACATATTGCCAACAACTGTCCATGCCCTCAAGGAGCTTGCAATCTAAAGTCCTTATCTCGCATGTATATACTGCTAGGGAAAAGAAACTGTAGAACCCTGAGGAAACCCAAGCAAGCACAATGAGAACATGCAAACTCCATGCAAGTAGTTTCCTGGTTGGAATTCAAGCCAAGGCTTGACCCTAGTGCTGCAACCCTAAAATGCTAAAATGCTAACCACCAAGCCTTTGTACTGTCTATTCTTCTTCAATATTAACTTTTATTACAACTGGACAGTACATTGAAGAGATATTGGCCTAGTGTCATATCATCAGTCTCTTTTATTGCCCCTAAAAGGAGAACTATTGTTCATTCTTTTTTTACATTTTTTTTACATTTTATTTAATTTCCCAAGGAACCAAGTGCATATACAGTAGTATTTGGTCCCATTCTGACTGGTGGCCCTGTTATCCACTATACACGCCTTTTAATGTTGGCTATAGCTCCACCCTGTTCTGAAGCCCAAATTATGGGCATTCTTGTGGTGAAGGGGGAGGGGGGAGGGTACAGCCAACACAGAGCCATGCCTCCTTCTCCTGGATCCCCTTGGGAAGTAAATAACATACATTTTTTTTATGATAGTTCTTCTTTAAGTGCCACTAAGATGTTAAATTCTCTCAAACTTCAGATGCGTTCATGAATACAATAATTATTTCACCATTGATACAGTGGAAAGATATGGAGAACATGACCCAGTAGTGGCCACACTATCTGGTGTGGGTAATGCTGCTTTAATCTATAAGTTATGGAAGATTTGTTGTATGTCCAGTGCCCACACGTCCTCTTTGAGCAACACCCAAGAAACTTACTTTTAAGATCTTCTATCCTTAGTAATATGATCAGTAAGAGGCAGGCGACTACGAGCAGACACAACACCCGGGACCAGGTCCACCTGGACCTCATAACTACAAAGAGAGAAAGAAGAGGCCTTAAGACATCTCTGTGTACTCCGAGCCAACGATTTATCCTAAAAAAAAAATTATTTCCCAGTAAAATAAAGAAAGATTCCATTCAGGCTCCTGTATTGGAACCTCTAGCTACAGACAAGAGTGGTTACCAATGAATTACTATCCCACAGCCAACCATATCTTCAGACAATGAACATGTATGTTTATAAGGAATAAAATCTAAACTCAAGAACAAATATCTTGTATATCTGAATTGCAGCTTACCAGTAATTAGATAGGATAGCATTATTTCTTTTTTCTTTTTTCAGGCTAAGTACATTTTCTGCAAGTGCACTTTCTGTGAATTGAACTAATCTCATACAATGTATACGCTTTCCAAGCTATCTTCTGTCAACTACACAACCTCTGTTCCCTTTGGAGATGAAGAGAGCAGGAGATGTTTGTAGTCCAAATTAGAGATGTGTACAACAGAAAAATTGTGTTTCATTTTGGATTTGCTTGTTAAGTTAATAATTTAATTTGGTCATATTTGTTATGTGAGAATAATTTGTTTTTGGAATTCATTTCATATATATGCCCCAGAAGAAGTCCTTCCTGTGACGAAACCGGTCGGGTGGAGATAAAGACCCATGTCACTGCGTCTATCTGGATTAACCAGCGATAATTTTTGTTTTTTTATACATTGAAAGTGGACTGAAGCTGTTTTTTTAATTCTGGATTGAGTAAGTGCATTAGTTTTAATAAAGTTGAATTTTAAATGGTTTTACATTATTGGCATTTATCTATTCTTTGGTATACACCATCGGATGGTTTGAGACAAGAGGGAATGACGGTACGTCTGTCGGCTGGTATGAAGTGCTTCCCATCGTCTTCTCTTTGCTGGAACAGTGGATGGGTTTATGAGAGACATGAGCCTTCTTTGACCTCCCGTGATAGGAGGTCTATGCTCCCTGGTAAGAGCACATCTATATGTAGTGGTGGTGAATTCACAAAGTGGTGTGTGCAATTTTGGCATTTAAGACTCAGCTCACCAGTTACACGAGCATCAGGAAACTTCTTGGACTCACCTAATTGTATTTTGGATTTAGGGCAACACATTTTTTTTTTTACGTTTTTGTGATAATATCTCATGTTGGTGGTGCAGCTTAATTTTTGATTGTATTTAATTTTTCACAAGCGCGTTTTTTTGTGTTATCATGTGTCTGGAATTTTTTTCGTATATTTGTTATTTTAAAATCAATTCAAAATTAGAATATATTTTCATTCTTTTCAAATTGATTCAAAATTCGAATTTTAGAAGACGGCTATATTTGTTTTATTCTATTCTGTTCTATTCTATTGTAATATATTCTATTTTTTTTTGTTCTATTCTATTCTTATCTATTTTATTATTTTCTATTATAGTTTTTTATTTTCTATTCTATTCTATTTTATTCCATTCTATTCTATTATCATCTTTTACTTTTTATTTTGTTTTTTTCTTTTCTATTATATGATTTTCTATTATATTCTGTTTTATTATATTCTATTAATTTTCCATTCTAGTCTGTTCTATTATATTATTTCCTGTTCTATTTTATTATATTATATTCCTTTATTTTCTATTATATTCTGTTTTATTCTATCCATTTCTATTCTATTTTATTCTGCTCTTTATTTTCTATTATAATATATTCAATTTATGTATATTCTATTCTATTCTATTCAGTAGCTTAAGTAGGAATCATCATCATGGTTCACTTTTATACCTTACTCTACTTATTGCAATATGTTTCTAATTCAAATTCATTTTCAAATTTGAATACAAAATCGTTTTCAAATTAGAAAAAATACATAATAATAATAATTATATTCTATTATATTATTTACTGTTCTATTTTATTATATTATATTCCTTTATTTTCTATTATATTCTGTTTTATTATATCCCTTTCTATTTTATTCTGTTCTTTTATTTCCTATTATAATATATTCAATTTATTTCTATTCTATTCTATTCTATTCAGTAGCTTAAGTAGGAATCATCATCATGGTTCACTTTTATACCTTACTCTACTTATTGCAATATGTTTCTAATTCAAATTCATTTTAAAATTTGAATACAAAATCGTTTTCAAATTAGAAAAATTACATAATAATAATAATTATATTCTATTATATTATTTCCTGTTCTATTTTATTATATTATATTCCTTTATTTTCTATTATATTCTGTTTTATTCTATCCCTTTCTATTCCATTTTATTCTGCTCTTTTATTTTCTATTATAATATATTCAATTTATGTATATTCTATTCTATTCAGTAGCTTAAGTAGGAATCATCATCATGGTTCACTTTTATACCTTACTCTACTTATTGCAATATGTTTCTAATTCAAATTCATTTTCAAATTTGAATACAAAATCGTTTTCAAATTAGAAAAAATACATAATAATAATAATGAATATTATTATTTATATAATTATATTGTAATAATTAATTTCGGATTCATTGAAATTTATTACCACTGTGATTCGGTAATTAGGATACATCCGAATTTCCAAATAACGAAAAATGTAGTCTGAATTTCAATCCGTAGCGAAACTTATCGCACATGTCTAGTCCAAATCAGACGAGCAACCTTGGGTGACAATGCCGCTACACCATAGATTCAGTATAGGCAGTGAGAGTGTTATTGTCAGGATCACAAGGTGAAAATAAAGGGAAAAAAAGCCAAAAAAGGAAACAAATGCAGCCACCACATCCAAGGACTGGAAAGCAGTAAGTTATTATGTTTTTGGGTTTGCAGATACTTTAGGACGGCGTGCTTCTAACCTGGACAGTTTTCTTTTTGAGTGGAAATCATCAACTGAGGTTTGGCACAGGCTGTATAAGTATTTATTAAAGGTGTTGATTATTTTGGCAAGCTGTTAAGAGAATTTTAATGACAATGAAGCGGCAAGAGCCAGAGGCAAGAAAACAATTGGAGAAAATCAATTAAAGATTGCACGTGAAGAAATTCAACTCAGTTTGTGAAATGGCTGTTTCTGCCATTATGTTTTGCTGGAAAACTGCAGGCATATTGAAAAGCTGGATTTTCTTTTTTTTTTTTTTCTTTTTTTGGAGAAAGCATTATTTCTAGCCATAGCATAGTGGTGCCAGTGACTTGTAGCACGCTAATCCTTGAAATGTGTTATACACAATTCTAAATTATCTTACAAATTTCACATTTTAAAATGATATTTGTTTCTTAAAATGGTACATTTTATCAGTTTAAACATTTAATATGTTTTCTATTTTCTATTGTAAATAAAATACGGGCTTATGAGATTTGCAAATCATTGCATTCTGTTTTTATGTAGATTTTACACAGCGTCCCAACTTTTTTGGAGTTAGGGTTGTATATTATGAATGCACTTACATTTATCAACTGAGCAGACGGAGATGTTTTGTTTTGCACTAGATAAGACCTGAAAAGAAAAAAAAAAGAAAAAAAACATTTGTTAGAAACCCCTTGAAATTTTGCACATTTTGTCATGTTACAACCACAAATGTAAATTTATTTTATTGGGATTTTATGTGATAGACCAACACAAAGTGGCACATAATTGTGAATTGGAAGGAAAATGTTAAATGTTTTCCAGAATTTTTTACAAATAAATATGTCAAAAGTGTGGCGTGCGTTCAGGGGCGGACTGACAACTCATGGGGCCCCCGGGCAATAGGAGATTATGGGGCCCCCAGGCAATCAGACATTATGGGGCCACACAGTATACACAAACACACACACAGTATACACAGACATGTTTCTATTGGCTGAGAAGGTACTGGAGAGGTGGGGCAGCTATAATCTCGGGATTTTTAGACCAAAAGGATGTCTGTAAGGGAGATTTCAGAGACAGATGTAAAAAAAAAACACAGATTTTTACATACTTTCCATGGTTTTACTGAGGCTGGCAACCTTGATGGGGCCCCTTAGTTGCACGGGGCCCTCGGGCAGTGCCCGAGTGGCCCAATGGTCAGTCCGCCCCTGCGTGCGTTTGTATTCAGCCCCCCCTGAGTCAATACTTTGTAGAACCGCGTTTCGCTGCAATTACAGCTGCAAGTCTTTTTGGGGATGTCTCTACCAGCTTTGCACATCAAGAGAGTGAAATTTTTGCGCATTCTTCTTTGCAAAATAGCTCAAGCTCTGTCAGATTGGATGGAGAGCGTCTGTGAACAGCAATTTTCAAGTCTTGCCACAGATTCTCAACTGGGTTTAGGTCTGGACTTTGACTGGGCCATTCTCAGCCCTTGTACACACGGTCGGAGAATCCGTCGGAATGTGTCCTATCGGACCGTGTTGTCGGATAATCCGACTATGTGTGGTATGCTTCGGACTGTTTCTGTCGGAATATCCGTCAGACCAAATTTTCAAACTTGCTGGAAATATTTTCCGACAAACTGGTCCGATAGGACATATTCCGATCATGTGTAGAGAATTCCGATCGGACAAAGTGCCACGCATGCTCAGATCAAATTCCTACAACAAAGCTATTGACTTCTAGCCTGAACGTAGTCCCATCATAAGGAAATTACGCCATCACGTTCTGAAAGATCGGATTTTTCGACAACCTTGTCCGACCGTGTGTATGCAACAGTTTCGGACAAAATCCGACGGACAAAATCCGACGGATTTGGTTGTCGAAATGTCCGACCAGGTGTCCAAGGGCTAACACATGAATATGCTTTGACATAAACCATTCTATGTTGTCTTTTGTAGACTCTAAGCCCTTGTACACACGGTCGGACATTCAGACGGAAAATGTCCGATTGGACCGTGTTGTCAGATAATCCGACCGTATGTGGGGTTTCTTCTGACTTTTTCCGTCAGAACGTTCGACCAACAAAATTTGAGAGCTGGATATAAAAAATTTCCCACAACATGATCCGATTGGACTTTGTCCGATCGTTTGTAGAGAATTCCGGTCGGACAAAGTGCCACACATGCTCAGATCAAATTCCTAGACCAAAGCTATTGGCTACTAGCCTGAACGTAGTCCCGTTGTAACTAAATAAAGTCATCCTGTTACGAACGATCGGATTTTCCGACAACTTTGTCCGACCGTGTGTATGCAACACCAGTTTCGGACAAAATCCGACGGATTTTGTTGGAATGTCCGACCGTGTGTACAAGGGCTAACAGGTTTTCTAACAAGGCCGATAAGATGTGGACCCCTGTAAATCATCTATATGAGCTTACTGAACATCCCATTCCAAAATGATGGGCATTCATTTGGGACCCCTCTCCTTCCCCAAGGCAGTCACAACAGCCTCCAATTTTATTGTCAGGCTTTTCACAAAGCTCCCAAAGGAGCATTTTTGAACTCTGGTGCTGAGTACAGATGTGCACAATGGAAAAATTTGTTTTATTTCGGATCAATTCGTATTTCATTTGGTTTCATCATATTTGTTATGTTAGAATGATTCATTTTTCAGAATTCGTTTTGTATATCTGGATTATTTTTCTAAATTTGGATTCAATGTGTATATTTGGATTTGTTTTTTATAATATTCGTTTTTCCAAATCGATTCATATCTTGGAAGTATGTTCGGAAGATTGGCTATATTTTCTTTAACATTTTAATTCAATATTTTAGGGGAAAACTTATGCTCTCTGGGTTGGATGGAGGTGCATCCATGAGAATCTATGAAACATAACATGACGAATGGAACAATCATAATTTCAGATTAATTAGTTATATTGTAATTTGGAGCTTCTGATGGATCCACCTCCATTCAACCAACACAATTTTATTTTACATTTGTATCTTACTGTATTTATTGCATTATGTTTCCATTTTATATGTAGTGCATTTTTTTTTATAATAATGAAAAACGTTAATGCAGCTTAAAAACTAAATCAATTTAAATTGTTTTTTATGTCATTACGTTATTACAGATGCTTCAAACATCCAATGAAACAAATGAATTTGTTGTTTCCTCATAACTTATTTTGGATTCCTTGAAATCTGTTACTATTGTGATTCGGAGATTTGGATACATCCGAAACTCAAAATATTGAAAATTTTGTCCAAATTTAGATTCGTAACGAAACGAATCACACATGTCTAGTAATGCGTTGGACAAGAAGATCTGGCTTTCAATCTGTATTTTAATTCAGCCCAAAATAGTTCAGTAGGGTTGAAGTCAGGCCTCTAGTCAGGCCTCTCCTCCACACCAAACTCATCAAACCATGTCTTTATGGGGTCGTTTTGGTAGAACTGAAAAGGGTCTATCTCAAGCTGTTACTACAAGATTACATGCATACACTTGCCTAAAATATCTTTGCATTGTGTAGCAGTAAGGCCCGGTTCACACTGATGCGACAACCAATCCGACTTTGGAGCACTTGTTGCATCAGAAGTCAGACCACGTTCTGTGCAATGGAACCGTAAACAATCGGTGCGATCTGAGTTTCTCCGACTTAGAAAAAGGTTCCTGCACTACTTTTGGTCTGACTTTGGTACAACTTGCATTGACTTCTGTTAAAGAAGTCGCATGCAAGCCGTGCTGAAGTCACACTGGAGGGCCAAATTCAAAGTCATGTGCGGAAGTTGCGCGACTTAGAATTTGTGGGCGCTGTGAACCTGGGCTAACAGTACCCTGGGAACACCTGAACTCAATAATTTGAGTGTCCACATACTTTGTCCACATAAATTGTAGCAGCCAATCAGATTCAGGCAGGGCACAAAGTAATGCATCTGATTGGTTACTATAGCTTACAGCAACTTTCTTTACTACTTCAGTCTCACCTTTAAACAATGCTCTGACACCGCGTCTCCCACCAACTTTTCTTCTAAATATGCAACTATGTTTGGCTGCACAGAAACAAAAACATACAAGATTTTGACATTCTAAAACTTTATGCAAATATATATTTTTACAATGCTTCAGTCTTTTTATAACTTTCATTTCTTACATATTTCTGTATTTGCTATTTTCTTTTATTCCAGTTAAAAGGAAATGCAATAAAAATACAGTAAACATGGAGAGAAAGAAGGAAGCTTGGCCATGGCTTTAGTTGGGAAGATCCCACCAATCAGCAGAGGGCAAATGGATAAGTTTTCTATGTTGAGTCTAAAACAGAAAAACCTCTTGAAATATAGCAAAAGCAATGGAAAATGTAAAGCAGATATGTAACAGGTAGAAAATTCACACAGTGTAGTATTCATTCAGGCTTCTTTTAGCTTCCTGTCATCACTGTTTTAATTTGAGGAGGAAAAGCTCTTCCCCAGAACCACCCCCAAGGATCTCAGAACATAGTCCCGCAGAGAGCTAGTATTCTTGCAGTACCTGGTGTGTCGTGTTGAATAGTGTTTTGCATCTTCCATTTTCTATGAGGCATAGTAAAGCTTCATTCTGAAACTCGCGTCTCACTGAGAAAGAAGACAAAGAAAAGGTCATAATGGAAATCTTTTTATTTACAATAGTTCATAATCTAACACAGCCATTTTTAAACAGGTTTCCGTGAAACACTAGGGTTCCTCTAGAGCAGGGGTGGCCAACCAGTGGTCCGGGGGCCACAGGTTGCCTCTGGAGCCCTCTGATGTGGCCCGCGGCCTCCTGCTCTGGAATGGCGGGTTAGCAAGACCAGTTCACAGGTTGCCGGCTCGTCATATCACAGCATCAGTGTTGTCAATGAAGCTGGTGGTAGAGGAAGAAAGTGGCTGCAGAGCAGAGCCCCATAGCCCGATGCTTCCTGTACAGCGCCGGCTTTTGCCACAGGCAGATTCTATGGCAAAGTTCAGTTAACCCACAGGATAGACACAGGTGCGCTACGCTGCACCCGTGGTGTGGGTAAACTGCAGCACATCAGTGTGAAAGCGGTTTAGGCCCTTTTCACACAATCGCCCCTACCCAATCGGACCCTCGATTCACCTCTACAGAGCGGCAGATGTAAACAGACTCTTGTCCGTTTACGCACGCCTGCCTCCAATCCGATCCTACAAATCCGATACAAAAAATAGAAGGGAATTCATCCCCTTCCATCTGGGTGGATCAGATCAGAGGGTGTATAGAGTAGCCGTGACTTGTCATCCACCCGCTCCACTCATTGTGGCCCGCGACTGGTTACCAAGTTGCTTAAGTGGCCCTCACTCTTAAAAAGGTTGGGCACCCCTGCTCTAGAGGATGTTAGGGGTTCCTTGAGCTGTGGCTGATTTCTCTCCTCCCTTTGGATGATGTCTGCATAATTTTGGGGCTAACACAACTTGGCAGAATCAGCAGCATGACACCAAAGACCTTTTTTAGATGTCTGTATAGGTGGTATTCTGACCATCACTGTAATGGGACACCAAAGTCCAATGAATTGGTTTTAGCAGGGGGTTCCTCGAGACCTAAAAATTGTTCCTCTGGAGTAGAAGCTTGAGAAAGGCTGCTCTAACACGTATTTTATCGATTTTAACTTACAGATACAGTATACTATTGCACATTCAAAGCACTGACACTTTTTTAATAAAAGGCTAACTGTCAATCTATCTATTCAACAAATAATAGATTCAACAAGCAGATATTAGGACGATACATGCACTTTATCTTATACTTTTGTGTGTACACTGGAATTTGTTTTACTAATTAAAGGTCTTATGGGTAATGTACTATGCCGGTGTGCCTTCTTCTTTTTGCTTTCCTTATCATAGGTCACCAAGTCTTCCAAGCCTTACTCAATACCTGCAAGCTGGCCATCAGCAGAAGCATTGTTTGTCTGATGAGTTCCTAGGGTGCAGGAATCTTCAGAACCAATGGCAGGGAACTAGGCCTCTGTCAGGCTTTCTCTGCATGGCAAGTGACTTTGCATGGTACCACGTGATAGCATTACCATGGTGTGCTCTATGGAGGTGTTGTGCAGGGTCAAATATGATGACTACTCAAAAACACCAGCCTATAGCCAATATGTTTGATTTGGTGTCTCATGCAGTGCCAAATTCGGCCAACAGATATGGGGAAAAAATTACTTTTTTGGGCGCTGGAAGGATTTTTTACTATTTCCCTTGATATAGGTCAGCATAGGAGTTGCATGAGCAGTGGCTTCTCCTATGCCTTCATTCTATAACACACATTTAGAAAATTCCAATCCCTAAACAATGGGCATTTAAAGTGGTTGTATACCCACATTTTTTACTTTTACCTACAGGAAAGCCTATAATAAGGCTTACCTGTAGGTAAAAAAAATATCTCCTAAACCTGTACGGTTTAGGAGATATTCCCCTCGGTATGCGCCGCTGACTGCAGCGGCGCATGCGCACAAGGGGGTTCTCTCCGTGAAAATCCGGCAGCGCTCGTCCGGCCGGACTGCAATCTCCCGCGCGCATGTGCGGGAGTGACGATATCGCGGCTCCGGCCACTCACAGCGCCGGAGCCGCGATACCAGGAAGAGACGCCGAGGGAGCATGTCGGCTCCCTCGGCGTGGATCGGGCCAGATGTCGGGGCCTCGTTCTAAGGTAAGTATTTCATAATGAGCTAGTATGCGGTGCATACTAGCTCATTATGCCTTTTGCTTTGCAGGTTTAAAAAAAAAAAAATGCGGGTTTACTACCGCTTTAAGACAATGCTTTGTAGGTAAAGCAAGAACAGCTTATGGCAAGATACTGAAACCCAACCTTTCCAACAAGCTAAATAAAATAAAGGAAAACCAGTATAGTCATTTGGCAGACTCAATACAAAGCTATAAAACAACTTACCGCTGGCATTTAAGCATTCTGTATGCAAGACTTTCCCTTTAACTGACACCTGTAAATTAATAAGTATGAAGAGGTTAAAATATGCAGCAGAATTATAAAAAAAAAAAAGTGGGGTTGGAAAAGGAGCAATTGGTCCAAGTCTGACTCTTTTTTTTTTAAATGTATTTTTACTATCTATTGAACTATACACAGGATATTCTTTATAACCACACATTGGTTAAGACAGTTATGACATCTCTTAGCAGATTAGGGATATGGTGTAAAACCTCTTTAGCTGGCCATACCTAGATGTCCTAAATATATTTACACAGCTTTGTCCAATCAGTGAAGAATCATACCATTTAAAATACTCACTGGTGAATGACCCTGAGCTAATAATCACTGAACTAGCTTCCTTCCTATGCAGATTTGTACAAGCCTTGTGATGATTACTCTGATGAGGCACTACAAGGTTATCTAGAAACGATATCCCTTAAGACCCGGAAGCTCCATTCACGTTAGACGAGCCGAAAGAGGCGGCTGCCTCCTTCCCTACCTGTAAAGCACCACGAGAGCACAGGATCCCCATGGAAGTACGGGGAGGTAATTTTACCCAAACTACCTCCCCGTACTTTACCCAGTATGGGGAGGTAATTTTACCCAAACTACTAGAAGTCTTTAATTCCTCCTTAAAGTCGGGACAGATACCTATAACTATGACCAGGGCAAACATTATACTATTACTTAAACCAGGAAAAGACCCGGTAGATCCAAGCTCTTACAGGCCCATCTCACTGCTGCAAAAGTGACGTAAAAATACTAGCCAAAGTTCTGGCCTTAAGGGTTAACAAGGTTATTCTGTCTACCATTCACCCAGACCAGGCAGTCTTCATGCCACGAAAATCCACTGCGACTAACCTTAGATTACTTTTTTTTGAACATGCAGACCCCAGCATATGAAGCTGGCCACAGGGCACTGTTGTCTCTTGACGCCAATAAGGCATTCAACAGTGTCAGTTGGTGTTATCTCTGGGATGTACTGTCCAAATTTGTGTTTGGTCCTCTATTCATCGCATGGGTACGGTTACTGTATAGTTCTCCAAGGGCCACCATACGCATGTCAGACAGGATGTCTCATCTCTTTGCACTAGGCAGGGTTGCCCCCTGTCCCCCCTGCTATTTGCACTGGCTATTGAGCCTCTCGCTGCCCAGGTATGGGTTTGTCCACAAATCAATGTATTTTGGTAGAGTGAATTGCATGAAAAAATAATGCTCAACGCCGACGATATGCTCCTCTTCCTGGAGGACGCGGATAACTCATTGTCTCACACAGTGTCCCTTATCACTGATTTTGGCCACTACTCAGGCCTTACCATTAACTGATCTAAATCTGCACTGATGTAACTGGATGAGGAACCTGGTTTGAATGCAGAGCTTCTTTAAATACTTACATTTATATATGCCTCAAACTGATTGTTATAAGCTAAATATATACCCCCTACTGACTCGCTTCAGAGACAAAATGGGTATAATATCCCAATGCTACCTTATGATCCTCTCTGCATTCTTGGAGGGAGACCCCATTAAAGTAGCGATCCAGTGGGAGGCAGACTTAGGCCCCATTACAGGGGAGCAGTGGGAAGAGGCCCTTCAAGCTGTTAACACCTGTTCGCGGAACGTATTACAAAAAGTATCCCAATTATATATTCTATTGAGAGCACACTATACCCCAGTAAAACTTCACAAAAATCGACAAATTGCCAGACTCGTGTGGCAAGTATAAAATAGTGCCCGGTGATCTGATACATCTGCTCTGGCATTGCCCCAAACGCCATAGATATTGGACGGGGGTCCTGGCCACACTTAACAGGGTATTTCAAACTATTGTCCCTCTTGATCCACTAGGTTGCCTTCTAGGTATACTGGAGGGGGCAATTCCAGAGGAAATTACAAGGATGGCTTTCGCCAGAGCATTGTTTCAAGCTAGGAAAACAATACTTATGAGCTGGAAATCTGCCACATCACCAACGGTTAAATTCTGGGTTGAACACATGGGTAATACTGTTATCATGGAAAAATACATATATCAGCCTAGGGGGAATCCTGGGAAAATTGACAGATTTTGGGCCGCTTGGCTCGATATGCCCAGGAATAAGCCCAAGAGAACTGATACAGATGAGACTGCTTAGATGCTCATAGATGTAAAAGATACCCAGGGACACACCCGCATGGGTAACAGAAAACATAGTAGGGTAAAAGAGAGGAGATGTTAGGGTTGTCAGCACATTGGCAAGGGTTTGCAATGTATCACCAAAAATAACTCAATGTATGTGCAATGCAATGTCTACTCACAGTTATATGTATACTGCAGGATATGACTAATGGTTATGTAACTAATTCTTTATAAAATGAAGTGTAATGTGATACCTGCTTGAATTTGCTTTATGTTTCTTGAGCAATAAAAACCTTTTGATAAAAAATAAAAAAAAACACTCACTGGAACCAAGGAAGACAGTTGGATGAGTGGTGAAACATCTTCAATATTACAAAACAAGTCCAGTTGGATGTGACACTACTACCTAATATTTGTGAATCAAAGATTCTCCTAATTTACCTATCACTTATATTTCTAAATGATAATAACCTAACTTAAAATAAAAATCTTTATCCTTGTGTAAAGCTCCATGAATTAAGCCTAACTCCTTCCCCAATTAATCAAACTCATTACTATTATGGATAAGTTTGGGTTCTATCCGAACCAGGTTTGGTCCAAATCTGGATATTAGCTGTTATCATAGGGCCAATGAGGTATGGATAAACTTAGGTTCTATCCGAACCAGGTTTGGTCTAAACCTGAACATTAGCTGTCATCGTAGGGCCAATGAGGTATGGATAAGCTTGGGTTCTATCCGAACCAGGTTTGGTCCAAATCTGGACATTAGCTGTCATCGTAGGGCCAATGAGGTAGAGATAAGCTTAGATTCGATCTGAACTAGGTTTGGTCCAAACCTGGACATTAGCTGTCATTGTAGGGCTAATGAGGTATGGATAAATTGGGTTCTATTTCAGGCTTTCTCAACCTTTTAACCCTAGAGGAACCCCAAAAATAATTCCCAGTTCTTGAGGAAACCTTACTAAAACCAATTCATCAGGGGTTGATTGGAACAATGCCCTTTATACTGGTGGCCAATAGGAAGAATGTCCCCCCTTAAAGTGGTACTCAGAATGCCACCCTTAAATGGGTTGTAAACCCTCAGGGTTTTTCACATTAATGCATTCAATGCATTATGGTTAAAAAACCTCCTGTGATGCAGCAGCCCCCAAGAGCCTTCTTTTTATCTACCTGAACCCGATCTTTCCAGCAATGGGGACGAGCACACCAGCTCCAGCCGGTGTCTCGGGTTCTGATTGGATAGATTGATAGCAGTGCAGTCATTGGCTCCCGCTGCTATTAATCAAATCCACTAACATGGGAGCAGGGGGGTGGGGCCGAGTCCTACTGTCTGTGTCAATGGACACAGCAGCAGGACACGGGAGTGCGCCTGCACCATAGCCCAGAGGCAGAGTGGCTCTCCAATAGGGCAATTGAGAAGAGAAGGAGCCAGGAGAGACCCCAGAAGAGAAGGATTGGGGCCACTCTGTATAAAACCAACTGCACAGAGGAGGCAAGTGTGACTTTTTATTTTATTTTAAAACAAACCACGAACCTTTAGATATCCTTTAAAAGACAGCTAAAAAGATATTTGGTGTCATGCTGCTGGCTTTGCTAAGTGATGCTGAACCTTGAACTATGTAGGCAACATCAAAAAGTTATTTCATCAGCCACAGCTCAAGGAACCCCTAGCAACCTCTCAAGGAACCCCAGGGTTTCAGGGAACCCTGGTTGAGAATGGCTGTTCTATCTGAACCAGGTTTGGTCCAAACCTGAACATTAGCAATCATCGTAGGGCAAATGAGGTAAAAAAACTGACCTTATATGCCTGTGTGGCCATATTTGGTCAATGATGTTGTGCAAATCCTTTGTGTATATCAGCTGCAATGCCAGAAATCACCAGCCCGGAGCACATTGGCCCAGCATTGACTGCTAACTTCCAGGCTTGTACCAGTCTGAATCCGAAGCCAAACTCATCACTAGTTACCATCTGAAACAGTGATGATAATACGTCTATTTATGCAATGAAGAACAAGACATAAACATTCTTGGGGGCCCATTCTTGGGAACCATGGACCCAATAGCTGTGTCTACATCTGATATTTCTTTTGCTATACCACTTCTTTACTTGAACTCATACCCATCCTTATTGATCATGTACATTCAATTGGAGCCACAAAGTTATTACAAGCTGCGGCACATCTGTCAACATGTTCACAAAGTACAATGCGTACTTGCAATGCAATGCACTGGTCACAGATGAGTAAGTTGGCAATGCAGGTGCTGAATACACAGTACAAAGATTACATTTTGTAGTTACTGTACTCAACAGCAGATATCATTCCTTTGAAAGGAAAACCAGAAACACAGTGGGCCCCTATCAAGCTAGTGTAGTCAAAATAGAAAAACATTCAGATTTCAAAAGCTTTGTCCTTACTGTCAAGGGGCTGAAATAAAAAATCCCTACACTGCGCCTGGGAAAAAAATAGTATATCCAATGCCTGGGACCAGAGTGAAAAAATAGGGTGGAACTCCGCTTTAATGAGGCATAGCTGAGTTTGTGTGGGGACAAAGACACTATAGGGCCAAACACAGGGGCCGAATATCGGGCAGTATCAGCCGGTTCAATAAAAACTGTGTGTACGGCAGCTGGTCCGGAAAAGGTCTGTCAATCGGCATTCGATCAGCGCTCTCAGCCAATGGCTAGGATCGCTGACCAGTATGTTCTGGCTTTGGCATCCCCTTGTCAGAACACAATAGCTCAGCGGGGGAGAGCGCTGTACTAACATCGCATATGGGAGGACTCTTCGGAAGAGGGCCACGCACGAGGCTGGCTGAGAGACTGTCTTTCTGTTCAACGTTTTAAATAAAAATTCCAAAAGGTATACAGGTGTCGGTCTCTGCAGTTATTGGGCCATCAACCTCGGGAACCCCTAGACAAGAACGACGAGCTACAAGGCAAAGGAGGTAAACGGTAAGCCCAAATCAAACCAGCCGCTCCTTCGGGGGTCAGTGCTACATACAGTATATCTCTCCTCTAATAGTATATACCAGTGATGGCGAACCTTGGCACCCCAGATGTTTTGGAACCACATTTCCCATGATGCTCATCCACTCTGCAGTGTAGTGGAGCATCATGGGAAATGTAGTTTTAAAACATCTGGGGTGCCAAGGTTCGCCATCACTGGTATATACAGTATATCTCCTCTAATAGTATATACAGTATATATCTCGTCTAATAGTATATACAGTATATATCTCCTCTAGTAGTATTTACAGTATATCTCTCCTCTAATAATATATACAGTATATCTCCTCTAATAGTATATACAGTATATATCTCCTCTAATAATATATACAGTATATCTCCTCTAATAGTATATACAGTATATATCTCCTCTAATAGTATATACAGTATATCTCTGCTCTAATAGTATATACAGTATATCTCTTCTGTCTGTTATTATCAGTTATTTTCTCCCCAACCATATAGTTGGTTATTTATATTTACCACTGCATAGAGATATTTAAGAATAAATTGCCATTTTTTTTAACTTGACATATTAACTAAGTTATACACCACACTTGTTTTAAGGTTATTAACCGATTAATCAATTAATAAAAACAATAATCGGTCAACTAATCGTTTATGAAAATAATTGTTAGTTGCAGCCCTAGTTTTAAAGCCTTAAAATTTTTCCTTAATGCATTATAATGCCGTGTACACACAACTGGACTTTACGGCAGACTAGGTCTGGCGGAATCAGTCCATTGAACAATCAGATTGTGTGTGGGCTAATCCAATCGTTTTTCATAAAAAGAATCCAACTGACCTAAAAATAGAACACGTTTCAAATCTGTCCGATGGACTCAATCCTTATTGGGAAAACCGTTCGTCTGTATGCTGGTCCGACGGACCAAATATGACGCAAGGGCAGCTATTGGCTACTGGCTATTGATCTTCCTTTTTTAGTCCTGTCTTACGTCATGACTTTCAAAACGAACGGGCTTTCGGAAGTCCACCGAAAGTCCATCGGGAAGATCGCCGGACCTTTTCTGACGGAAAGTCCGGTTGTGTGTACGCAGCATAGGCATTAAAGTGGTTGTAAAGGCACAAGGTACAGTATTTTACCTTCATGCATTCTATACATGAAGGTAAAAAAACCTTCTGGGGGTAGCAGCCCCCCCCCTCAATACTTACCTGAGCCCCCTCTCGATCCAGTGATGTCCAAGAGAACCTTGGCTCTCCAGGGACTCGCACTCCTGATTTCCTTTTGGCAGCAGCGAGAGCCATTGTCTCCCTCTGCTGTCAATCAAATGCTGTATACAGCGAGTTGGGGCAGGCCAAGCTGCACGCTCTGTGTCAATAGATGCAAACAGTGTTGCTCAGGAGTGATCCCACAATGGTGCCCCCATGGAAAGTGCCTTTCATTTGTGGGCACTTGCTAAAGAGGAGGAGCCTGGAACGGCCAGTGGGGGACCCCAGAAGAAGAGGATTGGAGCTGCTCTGTGCAAAACCATTTGTAAGTATAACATGCTTTTTATATTAATAAAAAAAGAAAAAAAACATTAATATTGCTTTAATATTACATATGGCAATATTTAATATTACATATTTAATATTAATATGGCTCTTGCAGCCCCTGTACAGCAGAACTTTGTTGGTAGAAGCAGCATAAGGAGTGCTGTAGTTGGGCTGCAGTGGATTTATAATTTTAGCCTGGAGCCCATAATGCAATAAATACAATCAATACATACAGATAATATAACAAGGATGGTTCATACCTGGACACAGAGCGATGGGTGCAGCACCTTCAGACCCTCAATTCTATTTCGAACCTGTTATATAAAACAAGTAGAGAAATTTTAAGGATACTGTCTGGAAAATAAACCAATTACTGTACGTATTACATGTGGTGTGATCTTATTTTAAAATATATCCAAAGCTAAAACTTTTTGTTTCCTCTATTTTCATTCTGGTGACAACGGTGCAATTTTGGATTTCCCATCACTTCCTGCCTGATGCAATGAATTTCAAGACAAACAGACAAACATTTTCTCCTGTAAAATCAGCACATCAACATTTTTTGGTGATTGAACCATGCAGTAATAGATCAGATTTAATGAGCGTGCTTTATGGTTTTCCTTCACAGACTCAACTCTCCGAAAGCCATGTGTTTAATTGGTAGATGCTGGACAGCTTGGTTCTTGTAGTGGCAAGACATCCACTGGCCATGGCTCTACTCATCCACGCTATGACAGGAGTCTCATTCCTCCTGCAGTAAAGGGGGCTCTCACTACTTCCGCTGCATTTTCCAAGGTATGTAAGAAAGTCCAACAGGAAGTGATAAACAACTTCGGCCATTCTCCACCAGGGTTCCTCCAGAGTTTGCTAGGAGTTCCTTGAGCACTTACTAATTGACTCCTTTTATTGGCGCCAGGAGAGTTCCAGGTAGGGTTGGTTGCCACATCATCCCTTTAATCCAGGACACATATTCAGGGCCGTCTTTAATATTGATTGGGCCCTGGGCAAAAATTTTCTTAGGGCCCCCCTCCCCCCAGGCAATTTCACTTTCCACCTTCTCTGTGAGATACAAGAAATAGCAGCTAGATTTAAAATCAGTTTACTGTATCAGATCAGGCAGCGATTGTGATTAGTTGCCAGAGATTACAGCATATCATTACTGCTTACTGACTGGTTGCTAGAGGTTACAGCACTCCTTAAGGCTCACTGATTAGTTGCTAGAGGTTACAGCACATGATTTCTGCTTGTTGATTGGCTGCTAGAGATTACTGTACAGTAATACTGTTCACTGGTTACTATAGGTTACAGCACATCATTTCTTCACTGCAGGGGGGCATGGTATACATATGAATGCTGCCTTATTTACATATCAATGCTGTTGGCCTCAGCTAATTACATATGCGTGACACTGCTATTTACATATGAATGCCGGTTAATTACATGTAAACACAGGGTCTGCAGGTGAGTCATCTGTACACAACACTAAGTCAGAGCTTGACAGCAGCTATCAGGACACAGCACAGGACTAAAACCTCAAGGGACAAGGGAATGTAAACTGGGATAGTTGACAAGTATGAGGCAGCTGCTTTGGGCCCCACAACAATGACAGGGCCCAGGGCAGCTGCCCCTTTTGCCCTGCCTTAAAGACGGCCCTGCACATATTAAATACAAAGGTTCTGTGGCTGATTAAGGGGGTAATTAAACTCACTCGGTGCCTTATTTGCAATAAATCAGCCTCCGAACCTGTGTAATTCATATGTGTCCTGGATTAAAGGGATGATGTGGTAACCCAACAGAATGACATCAATTATCTTTTTTAACACAATGGACACCAGTGATCTTTTTAGCAGTTTGGAATGGCGGCATTCTGTATGTAAGGAGCACCACTGACCACATGACATTCTTCCAACTGACCACCAATTTAAGAAGCATTCTTCTAACTGACTACCAATGTAAGAAGCATTCTTCCCAGTGTCCACCGATGTAAGGAGCATTGTTCCCACTGACCACCAATATAAGGAGCATTCTTCCCACTGACCACCACTTTAAGGTGCATTCTTCCCAATGATCACCAATATGAGAAGCATTTTTCACACTAACCACTAACGTAAGGGATATTCTTCCCACTGGCCACCAACGGAAGGAGCATTTTCCCCACTGACCACGAATGTAAGGAGCATTCTTCCCACTGACTATCATTGCAAGGAGCACTCTTCCCATTGATCACCAAAGTAAGACGCATTATTCCCATGGACACCCAATGTAAGAAACGCTTTCCACTGACCATCAATGTAAAAGGCATTCTTCTTAATGAGGAACAAAAGGGAGCTGCGCTAAACTAGTTAATCCGTGAGACAATTATGATATAAAGGCTAATATCCCACAGTGGGTGAGACCATTATGAGAAGAGGGCTTCTCCCAGTGTGAATACAATGCTAACAAAAATAAATACCAAAACTCAATACATATCAAAGCTCAAGTGAAAAAAAAACTGAAAAATAAATCACAAAAATCAAGTGACTAGTTCATGTATACTGACTGATGATAATAACCCAAAGGGTTACCAATAGTGAAGAGTAAACCCTTGTACACACGGTCAGAGAATCCGTCAGAATGTGTCCTATCGGACTGTTTTGTCAGATATTCCGACTGTGTGTGGTATGCATCGGACTGTTTCCCTCGGAATATCCATCGGACCAAATTTTCCAACTTGCTGGAAATATTTTCAGACAAACTGGTCCGATCAGACATACTCCGATCATGTGTAGCCTACTCCGACGGACAAAGTGCCACGCATGCTCAGATCAAATTCCTAGACCAAAGCTATTGGCTACTAGCCTGAACGTAGTCCCGTCGTAACGAAATAACGTCATCACGTTATGTACAATCTGATTTTCCGACAACTTTGTCCGACCGTGTGTATGCAACAGTTTCGGACAAAATCCGTCGGACAAAATCCAATGGATTTGGTTGTCAGAATGTCCGACCGTGTGTACGGGGGCTAAATATAATAAAGTCCATGCACAATTAATGGAAGATTGTAGACTCTTCTCAGGTAATAAAAACAAAAAACAACCCCAAAAAAAGTGTGACCAGATAGACGTGTCTCCACCACAGTAAACACTGCAGCTTACCAGAACGTGGTGGTCCCTTAGTTATAGGAGATCACAACAAGCAGATGGCTATCACCCCAACCTGGGATCTTTGGGAATAAACTGGACTCCTCAACCTCAGCGATGATGATCTCCACACATCTCTCATCATCGCTGAGGCTGAGGAGTCCAGTTTATTCCCAAAGATCCCGGACTGGGGTGATAGCCATTTGCTTGTTGTGGTCAATTGACCTTTGGGCCTTTTTCACACCGGCAGCTGGTCGCGATGGACTGTTTTTTAAGTAGCGGTTCAGAGCCGGTTTACAGGTGTTTTCGAGACGTGATAATCCAGTTTTTTTTTGTTGCTCCCAAGAAGTAAAAGTTTGTACTGAAATACTGTGCTATAACCATTTGTGGCATGGTCCCATTTTCTTCAATGGGCGAGTTTGGCAAATGGCACTGCTTACCAAACTCAACATGCAGAGTCCAAATTACCACACTCCGAAGGAAAGTATTGCTGCGGCAGCAATGTGAGTGGCCTCCATGTCACATAGTAGGTGGGTGGTGGAAAAAAAACACAGATTAACCACCTATTTTTATCACCACCGCTGTCATCTTAGCCTTCAAGGCTGCATCTCATACAGGTCAGATTGGCAAATCAAAATGCAATGTATCCTCCTATTCATCAAAGCTGATTAAAGACAACACATGTTCAGCGTGCCCAAGGCGATTAGGTTATGTGCGAGGGAAGTCCCATCTTCCCATCTTATTTTGTAAACTTCAAAAAATACTATGCAAATGGAGCCAACACTTCCTGGAATGGAGCTTCCCTGTTGTGTAACATCATTTAACATTTTCCTATCTTGCAGCAGTTGCAAACCTCCATGTAATTACCACAGAAAGGCAGAGAAAAAATACCTTTATGTAGATGTAAATCTTAAAGAGACCCTGTCCTAGACCATTAATTTCAACAACCGTCTTCCTAAAAGATGATATGTGCATTTATCATATTTTATGCATGCTTTTAACCTGTAAAATGTCTGCAACCCCAGCAGGTTCAAAGATGTCACTCAGATGACATTCTGTACAAGCCTTTCTCAATATTTTTACCCCAGAGGTCTCAGAGAAACCTTACTAAAACCAATTAATCTGGGGTCAATGGGAAGAATGCTCTCCTTACACTGGTGGCCATAGGAAAGAATGCTTCCCTTACATTGGTGGCCATTGGGAAGAATGCTCCCCTTACATTGGTGGCCATTGAGAAGAATGCTCCCCTTACATTGGTGGCCATTGGGAAGAATGCTCCCCTTACATCGGTGGCCATTGGGAAGAATGCGCCCCTTACATTGGTGGCCATTGGGAAGAATGCTCCCCTTACATTGGTGGCCATTGGGAAGTATGCTCCCCTTACATTGGTGGCCATTGGAAAGAATGCTCCCCTTACATTGGTGGCCATTGGGAAGAATGCGCCCCTTACATTGGTGGCCATTGGGAAGAATGCTCCCCTTACATTGGTGGCCATTGGGAAGTATGCTCCCCTTACATTGATGGCCATTGAGAAGTATGCTCTCCTTACACTGGTGGCCATAGGAAAGAATGCTTCCCCTACATTGGTGGCCAATGGGAAGAATTGCTCCCCTTACATTGATGGCCATTGGAAAGAATGCTCCCCTTACATTGATAGCCATTGGAAAGAATGCTCCCCTTACATTGGTGGCCATCGGAAAAAATGCAACCCTTACAGTGGTGGTCAGATTAGTACTCTAAGCCCTTGTACACGCGGTCGGACATTCCAACGGAAAATGTCCGATCGGACCATGTTGTCGGATAATCCGACCATGTGTGGGCTACATCGGACTGTTTCCGTCGGAATATCCGACCGACAAAGTTTTAGAGCTGGGCTATAAAATTTTCCGACAACATGATCCGATCAGACTTTGTCCAATCGTTTGTATAGAATTCCATGCATGCCACGCATGCTCAGGTCAAATTCCTAGACCAAAGCTATTGGCTACTAGCCTGAACGTAGTCCTGTCGTAACGAAATAACATCATCACGTTACGAACGATTGGATTTTCCAACAACTTTGTCCGACCGTGTGTATGCAACACCAGTTTCGGACAAAATCTGACAGATTTTGTTGTCGGATTGTCCGATCATGTGTACAAGGGCTTACAGATCATTGGTGTCATGCAGTTGGCTCTGGTCCTGGAATTATACAGGCACTATTAGATGGGAGGCATTATCAGTCACAGCTCAAGATACCCCAAGCAACCTCTGGAGGCACCATAAGGTTCCATGGAACCCTAGTTGAGAATGGCTGCTTTATAGTTTTCCTCTTCATACATAAAAGGTTACATAGAGAAGTAAATACAAGGACAGAGGAGCTGGAGCAGCACAGACAGCAATTTGCCACTCTCAAAAGAGGAGTGAGCTATGACATGCAAAGAGGGAGATGACTGTGCAATGGTGTTTACTATTGTTAGAGTAGCCAATGGCAACTTCAAAGACACATTGCAAGTGAATAAAAAAATCATTTATGGAAAGGAAAAATGCTGCAAATAATCCTGGATTTTTCTGTGTGTTTGCCTGCATTTTTTTTAAACTTGGTGACAGGGTCTCTTTAACTGAATGATATTTTGTTTGCTAAGCACTGTACATCACAAATTAATGACATGTTGTTATAAAATATCCTCACTTCTCTATTTGCACTCCAGCAATGGCTGCAAGGCATTCCCTAAGGCAGGTTTTAAAATGGTGACAACAATGGACAATGCCTGCATAATGTACGCTAATATAGAAACCTATAATTTACATTGCAAGCCTGTGTAATTTTCTTCTCTTTTTGCAAAATGTGGAACCAGCTACACCAATTTTTTGCATTCTCTGTTTCGGATGTGGCTTTTAGCCAAAATATTATTTCTTATTTCTTCTCTTTTATTTGTAGCAACCTCTACCAATAGGTAGGTGCTAGTAAGGGTTATTTTACTAGTATTTTCAGCACAGGCAAATTTAGGCAGGCCTATACTGCAAGCTAGGCCTGTCTGTTTTGATCGGGGGGGCTGGGAGTGGCCAGAGTAGTAATGGGTGTGACCACCTGTGCTCTAGTTCTGGGGCGTCTACCCTGCTTCCAGGGAGAAGATTCTGGAAGAGTGGCTGGGCCTATAACTGGAATGGTAGGCAGCTCATGTGGGAGCCCTGACCAATCCCCAATCGGTATTGGCCGGGGACAGGCCTCCTATATTACCTGAGGTGATATGCCACTGGGGAGGAGAAGTCGGCTGAGTGTAGTGAGGAATGGAATGCTAGGCAGCAGCAGAAGGCCATACCCATCTGTGGGTGTCGATTACAAGAGAAGGCCCGGAAAGAACTGTGAGGGAACATTGCCTCTACACAGTCATTTGCAATGTCACCACATGGTCGGTGGCAGGGAACTCCTGCAGCAGAGGGGCAGGAGAAGCTGTCGGAACGCATGGTCCAGTCAGTTCCTCATCATCTGATGCCCCAGTAGAAGTCCCCTGGGACGAAACGGATAGGGCCTGGTTTCTATGTTCCCTATATTGCTTTTAACATTGTGATCACTATTTTTATTCTTTTTCCATTTTTATTTTGTATTCTGGTTTTATGCCAATAAACAGCCAACTTGTTTTTTGAACCCACACCATGGGAAGCTGTTGTCCCGTTTTGTTTTACATATGACCTTCTCTGTGAGCCTTTTTTACACCAACTGTTGACTCATTGTTTGGTGGCTACTCCCTCATCCTTGGATTCCATCAAGAGAGGTTTGCGAGCTCCTGAGGACATTGCGGATTGTTCCCTTTTGGTTAAAGGACCATCTCTGACCTGCTGCATCGTTCCTAAAAGATGGAGGATTTATCTGTTCATGCTCGGTAGACCTGGTGTTGTCCACACGCAGGTCCATTGTCTTTGGTAAGAGTACCCATCTATTATATACCTGGCTGAGGTCACTGTCTTCGGATGCCCATCGGATCATCCTCTGTCTTTCTATATTGTGAACCACTATAGCTGTGATTGACATATCGATCTTTGGGACTGATTTATTTTTTATTTAGTCTTCACGGACATTTTCTATTTTTCACTTTTTTGCGTGTTAGCTATTTTAACACAGTGTTTTTCATGAGAAAATTTTTTGCATTCTTTGTATTTCTTACAGTATACCAGCACTGTTACTTTCCATTCTCAGATATAAATAGACCCAGGGCTTTTTTTCAGCGGGAACGCGGGGGAACCTCCAGCACTGAATGTGTGTAATAGCATGGGGTGTGGGGTATGCTGGAGTGTCTATTGATGTTGGCTGCTGGGGGATCTATTGTCACTGGTGGGGATCTGATTTTGTGTGAGGGTCTATTGTTGCTGATGGGGAATATATTGTTGCTGGGGGGGTCTTATGTTGCTGGAAGGGATCTACTGTTGAGAGAGAGGGATATATTTACTGGCTGCCGGAGGATCTATTGATGCTAGCTCCTGGGAGATCTGTTGTTGCTGCTGGGGGATTTAATGTTGTTTGGGTGGATATTTTGTTACTGGGTGTGATATTTTGTTGTGGGTGGTTCACCGTTGCTGCAGGGAATCGATTGTGGTTGGGGTGGAGTCCATTGTTGTGTGGGGATCTTGGTTCTGTATTCTCTAAAAGGGATAGTACTGGTAGGTGGGTAGGGGGTGGAATGAAGGGACGGTGGTCAGAGGTGGGTAGGGGGCAGAGACAAGGGGTGACTCAGATGGGGGGGGGGGGGCTGGGGTTGGGGTTCCTGCATCTATTTTCCAAGAAAAAAAGCCCTGAATAGACCCCATAGCTTGCGGCATGCTGTGTAGGCACAAATGTTGCTGTTGTATTTTATTGCATTTTAAGCCGCATTATCAGCCTATACAATCAATGGGCTGCGTTTACATTGACATATGTCAATATTGGTACAAGTGACAGATACCAGAAAGTGGAAATGTTTCGGACATTCTTTCATCTTGCATAGTAAATCTTGCTGATCATTTTACCTGGCTGACCACTTCAGTCCTCGTATTGGGGATCTCTCTACATCTCGGGGGGTTCCCAGATTTCCAACACAAGGAAGCTTCCGCCGTAACTTTACAAGGTGCATTAAATATGTAAACATCAAATCCATTGATCTGCACCTCCAATTTACTTTTATCTAGAATTAAATCTTTAGAGTCTGAAAGAAAAGAAACAGAAGTGATGTTTATTTATCAAGGAGGAAATTTCTATCAGAATAAAAGATAAACTTTAATTTTGTTCTTCATACCTGGCTGATTCATGATATCATGAGTTTTGGTATACAGCACATGCCTAATGCCACGTACACACGACGCACTTTCCGGCAGACTAGGTCCGCGGTCTTCCCGACGGACTTTCGGCGGAGTTCCGACGGACTTTCCGAAAAAACGGAAAGCCTTGTACACACGGTCGGACCCAGATCCTGCATTCACTATATCTGGTCTCCCGCAGTACACAGAACATGGAAATGGAAATATCTAAATAAGTATAAACTGCCAAATACCTTTTCTCATCAGCATTATATAGCAGTCTTGTGACTTCTATCAGTGTCTGGTTAAAGCTTGTAGGAGGAGTTTTCATTCTCCTCTGATGGTCCTCTGAGGCTACATGACCCCTGACCCTCTGTCTGGACAGTGCTGATTGGCCCCTGTGCTGATCACACGCACCCTCCCAAGAAAATAAAAACTCTCTAGTAATACACACCAAACTGAGCATGTGCAGAGTGCCCCCAAGGCTCTGTTCTATCAGGAGATGCAATGGGGAAAGTGGAAGAAGAGGAGGATCCGAGACGACAGAATCAAACATCTTTTTTACACAATGCAGAGGATTAGGTTCAACGGTGAGTATAAAAAGCATCTGTTACTGCATATACAGACTGATATTATTGTTGTGGGCTTAGTAACACTTTAAAGTTGAGTTTCCATTTGAAAAAAAAAATTAAAAGTCAGCAGCTACAAATACTGCAGCTGCTGACTTTTAATAATCGGACACTTACCTGTCCCAGGGTCCAGCGACGTGGGGGGGTCAAAGCTCCGCTCGTCCGCTCGGCGGCGCCGGCATTGCAACTGTGGGCACCCGGCCGTGGTTTCACAGCCGGGCACCCACTGTGCATGCGCAAGCGGCGCAGCGCGCCATGATTGGCCGCGCAGTCATCTGGGACCTGTCACGTGTCCCAGATGACTGACAGGAGGGAGGGGGCAGAGCTGAGCCCTTCCTGTGCTGAGGGGGAGTGATGTCACCAGCCCAGGCACTGAAGGAAGCAGACTACGATGGACCCCCTAGCAACAGGCATTTAGAGGTAAGTAAAAAAAAAAAAAAAAATCCAAATTTTAGGAATTAGGAATTTTAATCATTTTTTTGGGGGTTTTTTTGTGTGCAACACCACTTTAAAGTTAGGCTTTAGGTCCACTTTAAAGAGAACCTGACATTATAGCGGTGACCTGTCAGATCGGAGGCTCCCAGGCTGTTGCTATCCAACCCCTTGAAAGGGTGCAAGATTAATACTAGCCATACACTATACAATCTCTGTACAAGCTCCTTGCCAATTACCAAAACTATGCAATATAAGGACTAAGCCTAAACAATCCACTCAAATCAGGAAAGCTCTTGCATGACACAATTAATGGCAGTCTAAAGGAGGTTGTACAATCAGATTGCATCGTGCACTAGTACTGCTTGTAGGGGAGTGGGCAAACTCTGGATGCCAGTCTTGGCAGGACCAGGCTAACAGTGGTTATGACAGGTTCCCATTAAGAACAAGCAGCTTCCAAAAATATAAAGGACGTCTGTATCCTGCATACACCTATAACAGGGATATCTTATGCAATGACTTGTCTATGGACAGTGTAGCATGTACACTCGGAGAAAAGGATAACACAACTTACAATTCCTGAATGGGCACATCATGGTTCTCACGGCATCCACCAGATCACTGTACCAGGCCTGCCAAAGACGGGAAAAAATTAAAACCATCAGAAACATTTGAGCATCTCCCAATCAAAGTCAGATTAAGTGCATTGGACAAAGTGCAAAAACTCATAGTGGCATCAGCAGTGCCGGGCAAGGTCACCTAGGGCCAAGGACGCACATGCCAATTGCCCCCCCCCCCCCCACTCCAAATCCCCCTTTCCAACACAAATTCTCTCCCAATTCCCCATTTTAGAATAAATCACCTCAAATTTCCCCTCCCACCACCAACCCCCACCCCCCCAACAAAAAAAACTCCTAGCACAAATCCCCCCCCCCCCCACCATATTACCTTTTCTAACACAACCCCCCCAAAATATTCTCCCCCCTTCCCCCCTCCCAACACAAATCCCCTCAAATCACCACTGTAATCACATCTCCCAAAATGTCCCCTCCTAGAACAATTCTTATACCCTGTTGTCCTCACCAAATTCCCCATCCCAACACAAATCCCCCCCCCCCCAACCTCCTCATGGTCTTCCCCCCACCTCACATGATACCACAGTGCCCAGGGCAGCTGACCCTCCTGCCCACCCCTTGTCCCGGCCCTGGGCCTTAGGTTTAGGTCAGCGACTTACCTGAATACACATACAGGGGACAATATCCGACTGTGGAATATAGTGTCGATTCTCTCCAATCTGGACAAAAAAATAAATAATAAAGTGTCTACTGGTAGGATCAACATTATGTCTTGTACACTTTTAAACATTTTCATTGTTTTAAATAGGACCCCCTCTGACATCACGGGGAAAGCCATAGGGAAGTCCCCGTGTGTCAGAGGAGGGCGGGGTCACCGGGTGGCCCCACCCTCTGTTATTTAAGAAGTGTCAGAAGAATTGAAGCGTCACATGGCGGAAGACTCCCACTGAGGCGGAACGTTCGGACGGACGGAGCGGAGAAGAAGCCAGAGCAAGACGCGGGACATGAAGAAGATGGAGAAGAAGAAGTTGGAGGAACAAGAAGAACACTGAAGGAAGACCAGAAGAAATAAGATGAAAGAAGAAGCGTAAAGAAGAAGAAATTACTAAAGAACTTGTCAAAAACTGTCTCTTGTGTTTTTTAACCTTTTTGACACTTTTTTTTTGTGAAATGGTGGGGGTACATTTATACCCCATTACCAATTCACACAGGGGGGGTCAGGATATGGGGGTCCCCTTGTTAAAGGGGGCTTCCAGATTCCGATAAGCCCCCCGCCCGCAGACCCCCACAACCACCTGGCAAGGGTTGTGGGGATGAGACCCTTCTCCCCATCAACAGGGGGACAAGGTGCTTTGGGGCTACCCCAAAGCATCCTTCCAATGTTGAGGGCATGTGGCCTGGTATGGTTCAGGAGAGGGGGGGCGCTCTCTCGTCCCCCCTCTTTTCCTGTGGCCTGGCAGGTTGCGTGCTCGGATAAGGGTCTGGTATGGATTTTTGGGGGGACCCTGGGCCATTTTTTTTTTACACTTTTTTTGGTGAAATGGTAGGGGTACATTTATACCCCATTACCAATTCACAGGGGGGGGGAAATCTGGGGGTCCCCTTATTAAAGGGGGCTTCCAGATTCTGATAAGCCCCCCACCCGCAGACCCCCACAACCACCTTGCAAGGGTTGTGGGGATGAGGCCCTTCTCCCCATCAACTTGGGGACAAGGTGCTTTGGGGCTACCCCAAAGCATCCTCCCAATGTTGAGGGCATGTGGCCTGGTACGCTTCAGGAGGGCGGTGCTCTCATGTCCCCTCCTCTTTTCCTGTGGCCTGCCAGGTTGCGTGCTCGGATAAGGGTCTGGTATGGATTTTTGGGGGGACCCCATGCTATTTAAAAAAAAAAAATTGGTGTGGAGTTCCCCTTAAAATCCATACCAGACCCTGTGGTATGGATTTTGAGGGGAACCCCCATGCCATTTTTTTTTTTTGGCGCGGGGTTCCCCTTAAAATCTATATCAGACTGGAAGGGCCCGGTATGGAATTTAGGGGGACCCCTACGCATTTTTTTTTTTTTTTTTTTACATTTTGGTTCAGGGTTCCCCTGTGGGAAAATCCCCATGCCGTTTTTATCAATGAAATTTTTTCCGACTGATTTTGTCCAAAAATCCGATTGTTCGGAACAAGGTGACGTTCGTTGCAAACGATGGGACTACGTAGACGCTAGTAGCCAATAGCTTTGGTCTCGTAATTTGATCTGAGCATGTGTGGCACTTTGTCCGTCGTAATTCTCTGACGATCGGAAAAAGTCTGATCGGATTTTTTTGTCGGAAAATTTTAGATCCTGCTCTAAAAAAAAATTCAGACGGAAAAAGTCCGATAGATCCCACGCACGATCAGATTTTCTGACAATATAATCCGAACGGACCGTGTGTACAGGGCATTAGAGTTATCCTCAGAACATGAAGAAAGGGATATTTCTCCAAAGGGGACACCTATTAAGGGGTATGTCTAAGAGAGGAGTTCCCCTTACTTCTGGAGATTTCCTCTAGCTTCCTGTTAACTCTTTGGGGGGTGAAGTGAAGGGAAATTTCCCCAGTTGTATACAGACAGCAAACAATAATCTGGCAGGTGTTTTAACCTTTTCCCTGATCTTTTGCCACACCGTCGGTGAGAGCCGGCGGTGTGGAGGATGGTCTATGTGGACAGCCTCTTTTAATCATCAACCATGTGAGCTGCTAAAATGTTGTACCTTCATTAAATGTAACCATATTGCTACACTTAGAGGCGCCCCTCTTCTCTTTTATACTCTGGAGCTCCTGCTGGATTTTGCTTCTAATCCCCTTGTGGAGGCTTCCATTTGTGGATGGACATTTTATGGTTACACAACCTATCACATTGCTATCATCTTTTTATATGGACTATAAACTGAAGGACCAATGAATAAATGGTCGTAGAACGAATCATTTGAGTTTCTATTATTTCTTATGGAGAAATTCGCTTTGATATACAAGTGCTTTGGATTATAAGCATGTTTCCGGAATGAATTTATGCTCGCAATCCAAGGTTTTACTGTACAGGCAGGAACTTTAAACAAGCAGTAATGAATATTAAAGCAGTACTTACTAAAGTTTTGTCGCTGTGGGTAGTGTTCTTCTTGTAATTGTAGAAAACCCAAACGCGTGCTTTCCGGCTGTTTGTCCCATTCACTATTCCCACCGAGGTCTCGTTGGATTTATTGACAAAGTCCAGGACAGGGGCTGAAAACGAAGATCGATTAATCATTGGTTAGTTGCTCTTTATTGTTCAAAAGATCTTTTTTTTTTCTTCTAAGAAGTAACGGAAAAAAAACATAAAGGGGTTGTAAACCTCAAACGTGAAATATGAACAAAGCTCATCCCTCTATAGTGTGTACTTGTCTCAGTCCAGAGCACTAAGTGTCGTTTCTCTCTATAGCCTCCTTCCTCTGCTGACACAGCGACAGGTTTTCCTGACACTAAGGACCAGTTCACACCATAGAAACACAGTCTGGATGCTTTCCTGCATGCGTGTTTTTGGTGCGTTTTCGATGCAGTCGAGTGCATTTTTTCCCTTTCTTTTTTCTTAACCACTTCAGCCCTGGAAGGATTTACCCCCTTCCTGACCAGAGCAGTTTTTTTTTGCGATTCTCTACTGCTTTTGCTTTAGCTGACAATTGCGCGGTCCTGCCATGTTGCACCCAAACAAAATTGACTTCTTATTTTTCCCACAAATAGAGCTTTCTTTCAGTGGAATTTGATCACCTCTGCGGTTTTTATTTTTTGCACTATAAACAAATAAAAGAGCGTCAATTTTGGGAAAAAAAGCATTTTTTAAAATTTATTTGCTATAATAAATCTGCCCAAAAAATATATAAAAAAAACGAATTTCTTCCACAGTTTAGGCTGATATGTATTCTTCTACATATTTTTGGTAAAAAAAAACAAAAAAAAACGCAATAAGCGTATATTGATTGGTTTGTGCAAAAGTTATAGCGTCTACAAAATAGGGGATAGTTTTATGTCATTTTTATTATTCTTTTTTTTTTTACTAGTAATGGTGGCAATCTGCGAATTTATGGCGGACACATCAGACACATCGGACATAAATTATTGCAGCAACCTCTATATTATTCTCTAGGGTCTCTGGGTGGGTTCTAAATAATTTTCTAGCAAAATTTGGCTGATTTTTAACTTATAAGCAACAAGTGTCAGAAAAAGGCCTTAATCTTTAAATGGTTAAACTGGACCATTTTGTATATATACATATATATATATATATATATATATATATATATATAATATATATTATTATTTTTTTGCAGAGACCCTAGAGAATAAAATAGTGGTTGTTGCAATCATTTATGTCCCACTGTATTTGCGCAGCGGTCTTTCAGGCACAATTTTTTGGGAAAAAATACACTTCAATGATTTAAAAAAAAAATAATAATATATATATATATATATATATATATATATATATATATATATATATATGTTTGGGGTGTTCTAAGTAATTTCATAGCAAAAAATACTGATTTTTAAATTGTAAGCAACAAGTGGCAGAAAAAGGCCTGATCTTTAAATGGTTAAACTGACCTCATTTACAGACCGAAGTTCATCACTAAAACATATCCAATAAAAAAATCTAATTTCTTCATAAATTTAGGCTAAAATGCATTCTGCTACATGTCTTTGGTTAAAAAAAAAAGAAAAAAGATAAAACAATTCCCATGCTGATCATATTATACAAAAATATTGGGCTAACTTTACTGTTTATTTTATTTTAATTATTTGAAGTGTCTTTTTTTCCCCCAAAAATTACGTTTGAAAGACCGCTGTGCAAATACTGTGTGACATAAAATATTGCAATGATCGCCATTTTATTCTCTAGGGTCTCTGCTAAATATATATATATACTTTTTAGGGGTACAAGTAATTTTCTAGCAAATAAATACGTATTTTAACTTGTAAGCAACAGATGTCAGAAATAGGCTTTAGGCATGAAAGGAATAAAGAACGTCAGACTTACCACCACACACCCATATATTGTCCAGCGGGTTCAGCTTAGCACAGCCTGTTGAAATAAGTATTTCATATAGTTAGTGCAATGCCAAAAAAAAGTGATGAAGGGTAAGGAAAAAAAAATCTTAATGATCCATAAGCACCCTTTACACAGTCTCTACCATCCCTCTGAAATGCGATCCTTGGTGGGTCACTTTTCAGAGGGCGGTAGAGCACCAACTTCAAGGCATTCACTTTCTTTTTTTTTTCTTTTTTTCTTTTTACTTTTCAATCCTGGGATTTTGCATTTAAATGCCACACCACAAGTGGGAGCCAAGGGTTTGATTCACAGGTGCTTCTCAGTCCCTGGTCGAGTTTGGTAGACACTGCCATCAAACTCAACATGATTTAAATTTGACACAACAGTGAGGCAAAACATCACATCTATAGCATGTGCATGATAGAGCTTAGGTGGCTGGGGAAACGGAGGGGGGGGGGGGTAAAAACACAAATCAACTGCCTCTTTTTACTACCCTTTTGCCACTCATGTAAATGAAACACATCGATATTTCTTCATCTCCAGTACATGGGGGAGGCAGGGCAATTGGTGTTTTACAGAAGATAGCTAGGAAGGAAGGTATTCTTCTGTGCCATTCACAGATTATTTTTAGCTGCGTTTTACCGTCAGATTTGCGGCGCATTTTCGCCCGCTAGCAGGGCGCTTTTAACCCCTGCTAGCGGCTGAGAAGGGGTTAAAACCACCCGCAATGGTGGCGTTTTGCCAGCGGTATAGCAGCGCTGACCCCCCCCCCCCCATTGATTTCAATGGGCAGCAGCGGTGGAGGAGTGGTAAATACACCGCTCCTTCATCGCTCCAAAGAATCTGCTGGGAGGACTTTTCCTGACGCCCTGCCAGCACACCACTCCAGTGTGAAAGCCCCGACAATGGAGCAGCTGTTTGAGGGCAGATTGCAGGTGCTATTTTTAATGCTATAGCACCTGCAAAACGCCCTCACTGTGAAAGGGGTCTTTGTATGCTATGAGCAGAGCATTTATCACTTTGCATACAGTAGGACTGGCCATAGTGGGATCACTTTGATGCAGTATGCCAACTTAATCATGTAACACAATATATGTGAGCCATGAGTCCCTATGCAAATGTTGGCATATGTATTACATGAAATATGTAAAGCTGTAATAAAATAGCATGTAGATGGCGTATTCAGTATCATCAATGCTGTTATCTCTACTAGAATAGGGACGTCAAACTCAATTTTGTTGCGGGCTGTATCAGCAGTATGGTTACCCTGAAAGAGCCAGTTGTATCAGGGGTGCTCTGTGTACCGAGTGGAAGGATCAGGAGTGTGTTATGTACAGATTAAAGGGTTCAGGGATGAGCTATGTACAGGGTTTAGGAGTGAATTATGTACAGAGTGCAGCGTTCAGGGGTTCAGGGGTGCACTATTTGCAGAATGCATGGTTCAGAGGTGCTCTATGTACAGAGTGCCGGGTTCAGAGATGTGTTATGTACAGAATGCAGGGTTCAGGGGTGTATTATGTACAGAGTGCCGGGTTCAGAGATGTGCTATGTACAGAATGCAGGGTTCAGGGGTGTATTATGTACAGAATGCAGGGTTCAGGGATGTGCTATTTACAGAGTGCAGGGTTCAGGGATGTGCTATGTACAGAATGCAGGATTCAGAGATGTGCTATGTACAGAGTGCAGGGTTCAGGGGTGCTCTATGTACAGAGTGCAGGGTTCAGGGGTGCGCTATGTACAGAGTGAATGGTTCAGGGGTGCGCTATGTACAGAGTGCATGGTTCAGGGGTGCGCTATGTACAGAATGCAGGGTTCAGGGGTGTATTATGTACAGAATGCAGGGTTCAGGGGTGTATTATGTACAGAATGCAGGGTTCAGGGGTGCTCTGTGTACAGAGTGCAGGGTTCAGGGGTGCTCTGTGTACAGAGTGCAGGGATCAGGGGTGCTCTATGTACAGAGTGCAGGGTTCAGGGGTGTGCTATGTACAGAGTGCAGATTGCAGGGGTGCGCTATGTACAGAGTGCATGGTTCAGGGGTGCGCTGTGTACAGAATGCAGGGTTCAGGGGTGTATTATGTACAGAATGCAGGGTTCAGGGTTGTATTATGTACAGAATGCAGGGTTCAGGGGTGCTCTATGTACAGAGTGCAGGGTTCAGGGGTGCTCTATGTACAGAGTGCAGGGTTCAGAGTTGTGCTATGTACAGAGTGCAGATTTCAGGGGTGTGCTATGTACAGAGTGCAGATTTCAGGGGTGCGCTATGTACAGAGTGCATGGTTCAGGGGTGTGCTATGTACAGAATGCAGGGTTCAGGGGTGTGCTATGTACAGAGTGCAGGGTTCAGGGGGTGTATTATGTACAGAATGCAGGGTTCAGGGGTGCTCTATGTACAGAGAGCAGAGTTCAGGGGTGCTCTATGTACAGAGGGCAGAGTTCAGTGGTGCTCTATGTACAGAGTGCAGGGTTCAGGGGTGTATTATGTACAGAGTGCAGGGATCAGTGGTGCTTTATGTACAGAGTGCAGGGTTCAGGGGTGCGCTATGTGCAGAGTGCAGGGTTCAGGGGTGTATTATGTACAGAGTGCAGGGATCAGTGGTGCTTTATGTACAGAGTGCAGGGTTCAGGGGTGCACTATGTACAGAGTGCAGGGTTCAGGGGTGCGCTATGTACAGAGTGCAGGGTTCAGGGGTGCGCTATGTACAGAGTGCAGGGTTCAGGGGTGCGCTATGTGCAGGGTTCAGGGGTGCACTATGTGGAGAGTGCAGGGTTCAGGGGTGCGCTATGTACAGAGTGCAGGGTTCAGGGGTGCGCTATGTACAGAGTGCAGGGTTCAGGGGTGCACTTTGTACAGAGTGCAGGGTTTAGGTTTACGTTACATTATGTACAGATCTGTCCCCGCAGTGCCCCGATGTGAGTGTGTGCAGGCATCTGTTAGTTCCAGGAGCCACTGAGAGCAAAGCTGTCTCTGGTAAACACAGAAGGCTTCTGTGTTTATAAGCGACAGCAGGAGTGGAGGATGAGGGCCGGGAGGTGGCAGAACGGGCGTTCCTCCATGTTCCGACTGCAAAACTGGGTGCGAGGGCCACATGACAAGACCTGGCATGCTGGATTCAGCACCCGGGCCTTGCGTTTGATATATGTGTTCTAGAAGATCCCATGAAAGGGACTGTACTCTGGGATTCAGCATTAGCGATCCCTAGATCCGAGTGGGATGGACCGGGAGCTCCCTTCTATTTTAAACTCCACTCTTGCCTAAGATCCATACATATAATACATATAATATATAATAGAAAAGAGAGACCTACCTGGCACTTCATGACTTATGCTGAGGATTTTGGTGTACCTCGGATAAGAGTACGATGTGATGTTCATCTCAGCGCCCGGTGATACCTTAATACAGTTATACGCAACGGAACCCTAAAAATAAATAATTAAATAATTATATACATAATATAACAAATGGAAAAAAATAAAAATAAAAAATATATATATATACATATATATATATATATATATGTAACTATGTAACTATATAAACATATATATATATATATATATATATATATATATATATATATATATATATATATATATATATATATATATATATCATTGATTTTAAAGGAGGAATTTCAAACATACTTTAGACTAAGCATTAAAAGCAATCAGATTCAAGTATTCCCTGGAAAATGACAGTTGGGTGTGGCTTGAAGGAGGGGAGGGGGGGGGGGTGAGAGCTCGAAGTTGGGCAATAAATTATTATAATTATGTAAGGTTACCTATGAAATATTTTTATTGCCCTCGTCATCTGCCTGACTTAGAAATTGGCACACCCGGGTGTATTTACCAAACATAAAATTTCAGATATATTCATCCTGCGAAACTGCATGTACATTCGTTTTGTAAACAGACGTTAGTAGGTTATTTTCTCTTTAGGTTGAACTATTTTTTTTTATATACACATATCTATAGCATAAATCATGAACATAACACATTATGACCACTAGATGGAGCTGATGACCATTAAATTGGTTTTAAAGGCAGCAGGTTTGCATGCAGCTTACCCCTCCCCCCAGCCCTTCCTTATACTTACCTGAATCAGATCCTGATCCAGCGATGTGCACAAGAGCAGAGGCTCTGTCAGCTGTCTACATACTCATTGGCTCAGAGACAGCAGTGGGAGGTTGTTAATCAACACCCAGTGAGGAGGGGGCGGGGCAGAACCTCACTCTGTTTGTCAATGGACACAGAGAGGCGGCTCGCAAGTGAGCATGCACGAGTGCCCCCATAGCAAGCTGCTTACTATGGGGGCACTCGTGGGTGGGGGGAGGAGCCAGGAGCACCGGCGAAGGGCCTATGATGAGGAAGATCGGGGCTGCTCTGTGCAAAACCATTACACAGAGCAGCAGGTAAGGGCCCATTCACACTAGATACTGCACTTCTGCTGCATGTTTTTCCTTGCACATATACATGCAGCTAATGCGCATTTACATGCAGTTGAAGTGCGTTTTTCTATTTGCATTTGTCCTGTGAGGTCTCTTCCTTCTTCTTTCTTTCCCGGCTTCTATGTGCACTGTGATGTGTTGCGGTGCATTTTCCTGCGTTTTTTTTCACATTGCGGTGCGGAAAAATGCAGCATGGTCTACTTTTTTGATTGCAATAATGTGAGCTATGCCCATAGGATTACCTTGATTTTGGACTGTATCAGATTTGTTTGGGAGCCACGTCGCACGACCGCGCAATTGTCACGCAGTGCCGAATCGCAAAAAGGGGCTTGGTCCTTTGGCTGCAAATTGGTCCGGGGCTTAAGTGGTTAATACTCAAACACAATGAGGCATTTTTGAAATAGAAAATGATATCAGCAATCTGATTGGCTGCTATGCACAATAGCACAGGTTTCCCTTGACAAGATACAGAGAAGGTGATACTTACGACCACCGTACTGCTGGAGCTGTTGGTCGGTGGCACGGCGGACAAGGGCAGAGACACCTTCATTGCGTAACAGCTGAGAGTGGGAGGAGCGATGATCAGGTTGGCGCAGAGAAGGGAACCTGCAGATAAATAAGATGATCAAAGCCTGGAAACCAGTATGGCAGACATAGCAGGTATGATAATAAGAAATAGTAAAACATGTGACATCTAATTGATTTATGATTATTATGTATGATGGATTAGCCGCAATCTAATAACCGAAACAATTTAAGGAGCGGCAGCAAAACGAATGATAAAAATATATTTTTAAATTGAAATGTACGTAATACACCGCGTGCCACAACATGTCTGCAAATCAGCTTCACCGTGCAGCTGGGCCCAGATAGAGAACATTGATGGCGGCTTTTCACCTACAAGTCGCAGCAAAAGCCTGTACTGCAGAGCAATGCATTGTGGGGCCAATCATCTGATGCGTTTCAGAAAATACAACACGCAGCAACGCACAACCATGCATCTACTGTTGAGGGAGGGGGTCTGTTGTTGCTGGCTGGTCTATTGTTGTCCGGAGGGGACCTGTTTTTGCCAGGCAGTCTATTGTTGCTGTGGAGGTCTATTGTTACTGGTGGGGGATCTATTGTTGCTGGGAAGTGGTGCTTAGGTTGCTGGAAGAGATCTACTGAGATCTATTGCTGCTGGGAAATCCGGGGCCTATTGTTGAGGTCCATTGTTTCTGGGCGGTCTGTTGTTGCTGGGGGGGGGGGGTGGGATTTATTGTTGCTGCAGGGGGTCTATTGCTGCGGGGGATCCACTTTCCTTCTTCTTTTCTTGTTATTTTTAACAAATTCTATACAAAATTACTGAGCACCACAAAATTATACTTGGTCTGGGCCGTTTTTAAAGCGGGGTTCCACCCTAAAGTGGAACTTCCGCTCATCGGAACCCTCCCCCCCTCCAGTGTCACAGTTGGCACCTTTCAGGGGGGAGGGGGGTGCAGATATCTGTCTAAGACAGGTATTTGCACCCACTTCCGGGCATAGACTCCCACGGGAGTCTATGCTGTTTCCTGTCCTGCCGCGCTGTCTGCTGGGACACACACGAGTCCCAGTGACAGCGCGGACCATTCCTAGTGCGTTGCGCGACTCGTGCATGCGCAGTAGGGAACCGGGAAGTGAAGCGGCAATGCTTCACTTCCTGATTCCCTCACCTAGAATGGCGACATCGCTGGACCCTGGGACAGGTGAGTGTCCATTTATTAAAAGTCAGCAGCTGTAGTATTTATAGCTGCTGGCTTTTAATTTATTTTGTAGGTGGAATCCCTCTTTAATATTGATTGGACCTTGGGCAAAAAATTTCTTGGGCCCCCCCCCCCCATAAAATTTCACTCTCCACCTGCTCTGAGACATACAATAAATAGCAGCTAGACTTAAAATCAGTTTACTGTATCAGATCAGGCAGCAATTACGATTGGTTGCCAGCGGTTACAGCATATCATTACCGCTCACTGACTGGTTACTAGAGGTTACAGTATACATTATGGCTCACTGATTAGTTATTAGAGGTTACAGAAAATTATTTGTGCTTGTTAATTAGTTGCTAGAGATTACTGTACAGTAATACTGCTCACTGATTGGTTGCTAGAGGTTACAGCACATCATCTCCCCACTGCAAGGGGGCATGATATACATATGAATGGCGCCTTTATTTACATATCAGTGCCGTTGGCCACAGCTATTTACTTAGTAATGCCGCCGCTATTTACATATGAATGTCTGTTATTTACATGTAAACACAGGGCCTGCAGGTGAGTCATCTGTACACAACAATAGGGCAGAGCTGGGCAGCATTAGTACCAGCACTTCACACTGAGATATCAGGACACAGCACGGGACTAAAACTTCAAGGGGACAAGGGAGTTTAAACTGGGATAGTTGACAAGTATGAAGCAGCTGCTTTGGGCCCCACAACAATGACAGGGCCCCGGGCAGCTGCCCCTTTTGCCCTGCCTTAAAGACGACCCTGTACTTGGTTATGTGTTTTCTATAAGGGGCGGTACTGGGAGGGGAGTAGGGGGTGGAACCAAGGGGTGATGCTTGGAGGTGGGTAGAGGGCGGAGACAAGAAGTGACCCAAAATGGGGGAGTTCCAGCACCTATTCTCAGAGAAAAAAAAATCCATGAAAATATTAAAAAAAGAATAAACCCTCATAAATAAAACCATTCGATCTCAGTTGCTTAATCGCTTGCCGACCAGCCGCTGTCATTATAAAGCGGCAGGTCGTCTCGGCTGCGCTAATCGCCATAGCTCTATGTCGTCCGCTTTAAGAGCAATAGCAGGTGCCCGCCGGCCATCCGCAATCGCTACACAGTAAGCCAGAACGGGGATCTGTCAATGTAAACAAGCAGATCTCCGTTCTGACAGGGAAGCAGAGAGAGATCTGCTGTTCCTAGTGATCCGAAACGGTGATCTCTCTCTACTCCCTGTCAGTCCCCTCCCCCGCCCCCCACAGTTAGAATCACTACCTAGGACACACTTAACCCCTTGATCGCCCCCTAGCAGGGGCGTTGCTAGGTGTACAAACGATCCGGGGCTAGAGCCCATAGCAGCGTAGTAAAGAAAGTCATATGCTTGGGCGGGCATACACATGTATATAGGTGTGTGTGTGTATATAAATCCCCAGAGAGTCCCCCCTTACATCAGGGTCCCCAGAGATCCTCCTCCTTACATCAGGGTCCCCAGAGATCCTCCTCCTTACATCAGGGTCCCCAGAGGTCCTCCTCCTTACATCAGGGTCCCCAGAGAGCCCCCCACTTGCATCAGGGTTTCCAGAGGGCCCCCCTTACATTAGGGTTCCCAAAGAGCCTCCCCCTTAAATCAGGGTCCCCAGAGAGCCTCCCCCTTAAAATCAGTGTCCCCAGAGAGCCCCCCACTTACATCAGGGTCCCCAGAGAGCCTTGGGGACTTGAGGGCTATGGGCCCCAGATTCGGGGCTATAGCCCCAAAAGCCACCCCCTAGCCAAGCCACTTGCCCCTATTGTTAACCCCTTCCCTGCCAGTGTCATTTGTAAAGTAATCGGTGGCTATTTTTAACTCTGATTGCTGTATAAATATCACTGCCAGCACCCGGGCATCAGCGGTAAATCGCCGCTAGTTTTAGCAAAAAGTTAAAAATATTGTTTGTTTTTTTAAAAATTGTCAGTTTTTTTTTTTTTTGTTTATAGTGCAAAAAATGTAAAAATGCAGAGGTGATCAAATAGCACCAAAAAAAGCTCTATTTGTGGAAAAAAGGAAATAAATTCTGTTTGGGTAAAGCGCCGCACAACCGCGCAATTGTCATTTAAAGCGACGCAGTGCCGTATTGCAAAAAATAGCCTGGTCATTAAGGGGGTAAATCCTTCTGGGGCTGAAGTAAATAAATAACTCACAAAACGGCGCCCCCCTACCGTTGTTGGAGTTATTGAGTTTTAAATACACGTTAACAGCTGTTATTTCTGTGCTTTCCTCCTCTTCATCATATTCAGAGTCGTAATTCTCGTCAAAATCATAGTCACAGTCACCAGATCCCAGCTCTTCATTATGTTCTGGAAGAGAAAAGTACAATTTAATGCATATTTGTGGCACAGTGAGCCCAATTGTAATTAAAATACACATAGCCCTATTCATTAAAATAATGTCATTTCAAAAGTCATTTTCAATATTTCCCAATGTGCAATCTTCATTGAGGAACCACCTGGTGATCCTGCCATGAATGCCCTTGTATAGGCGTTTCCTGTTATAGGGTGACAACACTGTGTTCCCGTCTCCCAGGTCTTCTCCTGCGTTGTCACACTGGGGATGATTTACTAAAACTGGAGATCGCAAAATCTGGTGCAGCTCTGCATAGAAACCAATCATCTTCTACTGTAACTTTAGCTCGTTCAATTAACCTCCCTGGCGGTACGATTATTTCGGATTTTAGGTACTAAAAGCGGTACAATTATTTTGCATGAAAATTTGGCGTTTTATATTGTAGACCTGCAATTCTTAGGAATAACTCACTTAAATCTGTACAAACCAGAGTCTAGCAGACATCCCGGGTATGATAAAGTTTGAAAAAATAAAATCATAAATTATAATATAATAAATAATTATAAATAATTGTACCAAATAATAATATAACAATAATAAAAATTATTCAATAATGTAATCAAATCAAAAACACTGAAATTTGCTCAGTTGCAGAATTGTCACTGTCATTACTTCTCAGTATTTGATGACGGATCTCCCCACAAATCGCTATCGCTCAATTCTGCGAGTGATTCTAATTTATTATCGCTGTTTTCTAGCTGGTCTAAAATAATTTTTGATGTAAAGTGACAGTTTTGGTTGCTATGGACAATCTCCAGTTTCCAGGCAGAAAGAACAATTTTTATATTATAAAACTGCATGCAGGACACTGGGCAGACCACTAGGGACAAAGGAGATGCAAAATTATTACATACAGCAATGTAATCTGTAAGATTACATTATACTGTATGTAATGTGTGTGTTTCACTTTTTTGAATTTGGCGCCGATCTCCGTCCCCGTGCGTCGCAACGCTCGCAGGAAACGGAGATCGGCTCCGTGATAGATCTGGCGGAGGGGACATCGCTGGATCCAAGGGAGAAGGTAAGTAATCTCCTCCTGCATTCAGCGATGCGGTCCCGAGTCTGGCTCGGGGTTACCGTTTTTGGTACAAAATCTCCACCCCGAGCCAGACTCGGGAACACCGCCAGGGGGGTTAACCACTTGCTGACTGAGCACTTAACCCCCCCCCCGCCCAGACCAATTTTCAGCTTTCAGCGCTGATGCACTTTGAATGACAATTGCGCGGTCATGCTACACTGTACTCAGTTGACATTTTTATCATTTTTTCCCACAAATAGAGCTTTCTTTTGGTAGTATTTAAAAAAAAAAAAAAATTGTAAAAATTGTTTTATTTATTTTTTTTTTTATATATTTTGCAAACAGGTAATTTTTCTCTTTCATTGATGTGCACTAATGAGGCGGCACTAATGGGCACCGACATAGCTCCCAACTGTCACTGATTTCAAGGGACTGTCCCTTATTTTGTCCCTCTGTCCCTCATTCCTCCCCATTGGTCCCTCATTTTGGTCTGATCTATATAGATGTATATAAAATGCACTTTTTATCTATCAAAAAGTGTTTTCCAGCGCTAAACCTTTCATCTGATTTCTAAATTGCTGCATTTGTAGATTCCAAAAGCCAATATAAAGGAATAGTAATGGTAAAAAAGCACTTGTGGGCTTAATCAATCTTGTTTTTTTTGTGTGCAATTCTCCTTTAAGGGGGCGTGGCAAGGGTGTGTGTCCTATGCCTGCCTACTTTTGCCGATAGGTGTCCCTCATTCCCATCTCCAAAAGTTGTAAGGTGTGCACCGATAGGTGGCAGTGATGGGCCCCGATGGGTGGCAGTGATGGCCATTGATCGGTTACACTGATAGGCAGCTCTGCTAGGTGGCACTGATTGGCACCACTGGTGGGCATTGATAGGTGGCACTTGTGGGCATTGATAGGTGGCATTGGTGGGCACTGGCAAGTGGCAATGGCAGGTGGCACTGGCAGGGGGTACTGGTGGGCACAGATGAGGCATAATTGTCTCTTCCTCTTTGGGGCCGATGTCCCTTGCAGATAAGCCAGTGATCGGCTTTTTTTTCTCCTCACGTGAAAAAAAAATGATTACCGAGCTTTTGTTTACATCATGTGATCAGCTGTCATTGGCTGACAGCTGATCACGTGGTCAGGGGCCGGAACCGGGCACTTACTCGGATCTGTGATCACCCGAGTCTCAGTGACTCGGTGATCACAGCGTGCGCCCTGCAGGGGGCGCTGTGCAGGGCGCGTGCAAAGGGGAGGCCGTCATATGACGGCCTCGCGGAAATTCAGGTCCGCGCTGTGGCCATCATTCAGCTATAGCGCGGACGACAAGAGGTTAAGCTTTGACAATAAACCCTGGAAGCTGATTGATTTGTATGCAGAGCTGCACCAGATTTTGCACTCTCTAGTCTTAGTAAATCAACCCTTTTGTCCCAATGCAGACTACTGTAGAAGTGGATGAGTCACTTACACAGGCATGACCCACTGCTGTCACCAACAGGAAGCTCGTCCTAAGAAATGACAAGCAGCCATCACTTTAGTGCACGTAGGCAGGAAGTGGCTGCAAAGAGGCTTTCAGGAGATCAGCAGCACTGAACTGTTACGAAAGGATTATGTTTTTTAATGCTGTCTTTATCTGAGAAGACCTATCCCTTTTTTTCCCCCCTTGAAATCATTATTACAGGGACTGAAATTAAGGGAAAATTCAAACATTCTGAGTTATCAGAGGAAGGTGAAAAAAAAAGATCCTCCAATGGTAACACCAGTGGCTAAGACAAGATGTTTCCTCTGATTCCCTGCTGTGGGCAGGAAGTAAAGGAAAATCTCCCCATTCACCCTTGCGTTCTCACTTCCAATTTTGCATGGGTGATTTCCGCATGTCACACATAGGGCAGCCCCGTTCACTTCTATGGGCTGCTCTATGCGCATGCGTCGCCTCAAAAGAAGCTCCTGCTCCCATTGGGGCTACAAGCTTCACGTGATTTTTAAAGGCGCGATTGCAGCGCAATAATCACAGCACAATTGGGGTGCCATTTAGAAGGAATGGCGCCCAAACGCTCCTCGTAATTGCTGTGTGATTTGGAATCATGGTCAGAATCGTAGCAATTCTGTCCACAGTTCCAAATGACCAAGTGTGGGTGGGGCCTAAAGGCTCGTTCACATCTCTGTTGCCCTCTGAAAAGTGATATGCAGTGGATCGCTTTTCAGAGGGTGTTTAACAGGTGGCTGAGAGACAATATATCCCCTCCTTACCACCCGCTTAACCCTGTAAACCTTCCACGCCACAACTGGGTGCATTGCAGGGCAGTTGCGAAGCAGCCAAAGTCACTTGAATGGGTTGCATTCGGCAGTGGTACTGCCTGTTGAAAATTATGCTGTGGGAAACACAGTTTTACTGCCCCCCGACAGCCCCCTTAATCTAAAACAAACAGCCAGAGGGGGTTGTACACATCCTGTGTCTACGATGCTTTGCGACTGTGGCATGTATAAAAGCCCCTCCATCCGTTGTGGTAGAGCATGGGTGCTCAACCTGTGGCCCTCCAGCTGCTGTGGAACTACAAGTCCCATGAGGCATTGCTAGGCTGACAGTCACAAGCATGACTCCCAAAAACAGAGGCATGATGAGACTTGTAGTTCTGCAGCAGCTGGACGGCCACAGGTTGAGCACCCATGTGGTAGAGGGTTCAGAGGGCCCTGGTCAGGGGAGCTTACAATCTAAAGCACGGTGTCAAACACAAGGCCTGCAGGCTGAATCTGGCCCTCCAGGCCATTTTATGTGGCCTTCACACCTCTCCTCCAGCTGCGGAAACCCCCTTCATTTCTGCCACCACCTTGTCTCAGCAGTCTGCAGCATAGAGGAGAACTCCTCCACCAGATCCTGGGTTTCTCTTTGCAACCACGGAGAGGTTCGTTTCTGCAACCCACCCCCATCTCAGCAGTCAACAGCAGAGAAGAGGACAGAACTCCTCCGCCAGATCCTGGGCTTCTCTGTAGGGCCATGGAGATGTTTGTCTATGCCACTCCTAACCTCGCCAATCTCAGAACTCCTCTTATGCTGTGTACACATGACCGGACTTTTCAACGGACTAGGTCGACGGTCTTCCTGACGGACTTTCGGCGGATTTCTGATGGACTTTCCGAACGAACGGACTTGGACACACACAATCACACCAAAGTCCGAGGGATTCGAACGTGATGACGTACGACCGGACTAGAATAAGGAAGTTCATAGCCAGTAGCCAATAGCTGCCCTAGCGTCGGTTTTCGTGCGTCGGACTAGCATACAGACAAACTGATTTTTCGACCGGACTCGAGTCCATCGGAAAGATTTGAAACATGTTTTATTTCTAGGTCCGTCAGACTTTTGGGGAAAAAAAAGTCCACTGGAGCCCATACACGATCATAATATCCGACGCATTCATTCCGACGGACCTAGTCCATCGAAAAGTCTGGTCGTGTGTACGCGGCATTACAGATCTTGCCCCTCTCTGTGCAGACTCTGGCAGCTGACTCCTGCCCTCCTCTGATTCTCCTCCAGACCCACACTTTCTGCTTCCCAGCTCCACCCTCAGCTTCTTCCCGGTGTTGTGTCAAATACCGTCCCCCGTCGGATAGTGTCCGCCACAGTACGGAGGACAAGGATACTCCGAAGGTCTCGGAAGATGAACGGCGCCTGTGCCGTGAGTTCAGGTTCAAGCCCCACCATCCAAGTGGACATAGAGTTAGAATAAAAAATAGCCGAGTGAACCGAGTCCATGCCTGAAGCGTGGTGAGTGAAGCGAACCCGTCAGGGGCCCTGTTACTATGTGTAACTGTATGTCCACTTGGATGGTGGGGCTTGCACCTGCACAGGCACCGTTCTTCTTCAGAGACTTTCGGAGTCTCCTTGTCCTCCGTACTGAGCAAGTGCTGTGCCTGTGCAGTACGGGGCGGACATTATCCGATGGCCGGACAGTTTTTGGCAGAACAGCGGCAGCAGCACAAGGTAAGGGGGGTGCACTGTGATGTAAGTGAGGGTGGGGGACTCTTGACTTCTGGTGTTGGGGGAGGGATGCTCTTGACATATGATGGAAGGGGGGGAGTGCTCTGGACATCTAATCTTACAGATACAACCTTTCAGGACAACAGGCCTCATGCACACGGACGTTTTTACAGCCGCTTTTTTGAGCGTTTTTTGCAGCTTAAAAAACGCCTGTCCATGTTAGTCTATGGCTTCATGCCCACCTAGGCGTTTTTGAGCTGCAAATGGCATAGGCGTTTTTAAGCTGTAGAAAAAACCCAGGACCAGTGCGTTCCGTGGCGCGGAGCTAGAGCTGTAAAAACGCGAATCGCGGAAAATCGCGCACAAACGCGCATAAACGCGCAACATATTTTTTTTGTTTTCTGAGTGCTATAGCCAAGAGATGTATTTCTTTAAAAAACGCTACTTAATGCTAACGCACAAAAACGCGCAAAAACGCCAATGCAAAACACGGTAAAAATCGCGTTTTTAACGCCGATTTTTCCAGGCTTTAGAGCTAGCTTTGCAGCCAGTTTTTTAAAACGTCCATGTGCATGAGCACTAATACTGATGAGGCCCAGTAATGAACTTGGGTTGGACACCCCTGATCCAAAGGCAGGATACTTCTGCTCCTCACAAAGCCCTGGAGGAACCTGGAAGGAAAGTTATTCAATTACCGAACCATCGGTGAATGTTCACCTGTTAGGAAAGCTGCCGAAATCTCCACCGTCACCTGGACACAGAGAGAGCAGTTATCATTGTGGCACTTCTTCACCGTTTCCACTCTGAGGTCGCTCGGCACCAGGACGGGGGTCATCGCTGCCTCTATGTCTCCAGGACTGCACCACATTTCTGTATTGGAGAAGGCAGAAACACAGATGAGTTACCCTGCCAAGGACAATGTCCCTTATTTTGTTCTGATGATTAGACCTCTATAAAAATGTAATATTTAAAGCTGAACACCAGGCAAAAAAAAAGCTGAACTAAGCTGGAGTGTTTTTAACCTAAGCTGAGTGCCACCACCTTCATGGGATGGTGGAGGAATGTAAATGTCTTTGCTTTTGTTGGTTCTGTAAGGGCCGGTTCACACAGGGGGCGACACGAGGCGACATGACTTGCCGTGCCGCGACCTGACAAGTCGCCCCCGTTCTGTACAATGGAACCGTTCTAAGAGGAGCGACTCGAGTCGCTCCGACTCAGAAAAAAGGTTCCTGTACTACTTTTGGGCGACCTCGGGGCGACTTGCATTGACTTCTATACAGAAGTCATTTGCAAGTCGCCGCTGAGGTCGCGGCAGGTCGCGGCGAGGCAAGTCGTGTCGCCTCGCATCGCCCCCTGTGTGAACCGAGCCTTACCGTTGAAAAGGCATTCCTGGTGTGAACATTTTCTCCTGACTTCTACTAGGTGTGTCTAAAATGTTTGGTAAATGTTATCCAAAAACAAACAAAACAGAAGATACAAACAAATTACCTTTATTGCCCAAAATAATCGCCATCCTTCACAACACATAGTAACCCTATTGAACATCTGTGGCACAGTCTCAAATGGAAGGTGGAGGAGCACAAGATCTCTAACATACACCATCTCTGTGATGTGGTCATGGAGGAGTAGAAGAGGACTCCAGTGGCAACCTGTGAAGCTCTGGTGAACTCCATGCCCAAGAGGGTTAAGGCAGTGCTGGAAAATAATGGTAGCCACACAAAATATTGACACTTTGTGCCCAATTTGGACATTTTCACTTAGGGGTGTACTCACTTTTGTTGCCAGCGGTTTAGACATTAATGGCTGTGTGTTGAGTTATTTTAAGGAGACAGCAAATTTACACTGTTATACAAGCTGTACACTCACTACTTTACATTGTAGCAAAGTGTAATTTCTTCAGTGTTGTCACATGAAAAGATAGAATAAACTAGAAAAGTCTACAATTTCTGGGGAAATTGTGTAAAGGGGTTCTTGCCTCCACCTACTGGAGTGAGCGGAGTAACTGGGTGGAGTGGCTTGAGTAACTGTTGTGTGGTTAGAGTAGCTGGAGTAACTGTGAAAGTGTTAAAAAGCTTAAAGTGGTTGTATACTCAATTTTTTTACTTTTACCTACAGGAAAGCCTATAATAAGGCTTACCTGTAGGTAAAAAAAATATCTCCTAAACCTGTACGGTTTAGGAGATATTCCCCTCGGTATGCGCCGCTGACTGCAGCGGCGCATGCGCACAAGGGGATTCTCGGCCTGAAAATCCGGCAGTGGACCGGCCGGCCGGAATGAAATCTCCCGCGCGCATGCAGCGCCAGAGCCGCGATACCCAGAAGAAACGCAGAGGGAGTATGTCAGCTCCCTCGGCGTGATGGGGCCAGATGTCGGGGCCTCGTTCTAAGGTAAGTAGAGCATACTAGCTCATTATGCCTTTTGCTTTGCAGGTTTAAAAAAAAAAAAAAAATGTGCGGGTTTACTACTGCTTTAATATTTAAAAAAGTATAAATAGTAGTAAAAAAAGTTGAAGAAGTCCCATCATTAGCTGAAAGAGCGGAACATTTTTTTTTTAAATGATTTTTTTTTTTTTAATGATTTTTTTTTTTTTTAATTATTTTTTTTTTCAAATTATTTTTTTGTTAAACGATTTTTTTTTCCAAAAAAGTTTTTTTTTTCAAAAAAAAATTCAAAAAACATTTTTTTTATCATTTTTATTTCCAAAAATGTTTTTTTCAAAAAATGTTTTTTCCAATTTTTTTTTCAAAAATAATTTTTTTTTGCGAATTTTTTTTTTGTTCAAAAATGTTTTTTTTTTGATTATTATTTTTTTTAAAAAATTTTTCATGGGGTGGTCATTATGTTTTGTCTGATAATGTGGTGGTCATAATGTTTTGGCTGATCATATTGTTTTGGCTGGTCATGTTTTCGCTGGTCATAATGTTTTGGCTGGTCATGTGGTGGACATAATGTTTTGGCTGATCATGTGGTGGTCATAATGATTTGGCTGATCATGGGGTGGTCATAATGATTTGGCTGATCAGGGGGTGGTCATAAATTATTTGGCTGATCCTGTTGTGGACATACTGTTTTGACTGATCATGTGGTGGTCATAATGTTTTGGCTGATCATAATGTTTTGGCTGGTCATGTTTTTGCTAGTCATAATGTTTTGGCTGATCATGTGGTGGTCATAATGATTTGGCTGATAATGGGGTGGTCATAAATTATTTGGCTGATCATGTTGTGGACATACTGTTTCGACTGATCATGTGGTGGTCATAATGTTTTGGCTGATCATAATGTTTTGGCTGGTCATGTTTTTGCTAGTCATAATGTTTTGGCTGATCATGGGGTGGACATAATGTTTTGGCTGATCATGTGGAGGTCATAATGATTTGGCTGATCATGGGGTGGACATAATGTTTTGGCTGATCATGTGGTGGTCATAATGATTTGGCTGATCATGGGGTTGTCAGTTTTTGTCATCTCCCACTCTAGTTTTGAACATTTCGCCATTCATTCCTATGGGACAAATTTTGCCTCAAAAATGACGATATTTCGTGAACCATTCGGCGAAACATTCCACAAAGTAGTAGCACACCAATCAGGAACAATCCGCACATTTTGGTATATTACTGTGTATGTCGTGTAAAAGCTGTGGGAGGAGTTAGGGTGGTAAATTTGGCAATAATAATAATAATATTATATGTGAGATAACAGTAAGCGCTCTTGTTATGCAAGAACACTTAAATATTTACAAAAATGTGAGGGGTGTACTCACTTTTGTGAGATATTTTATGTACATTTTTTGAACCCTCTTGAAGAACATTCAGTAGGAGCAGATAATAATATTTCTGGTCTTGAATGTGTCTTGTGAAATCCCCTCTTTAACTTCTGATAACAAGAAAAGATGAAAGCGCCAGAAATCTAACGCCTGAGAATGGAGAGGTTTCCGTCCCGCATGTTTGTTTCGCCAACAGAAACAACAATAGAGATGTAAGAAGAGCTCCAAACAGTACATACCTGATTGTTCACATACCAGATCCTGCAACAGAAAAAGAAACATATATCAGTAAACCTGTTCAGTTTCTGTATGAAGCAATCGTCACTCACACAAACATACCACCCAACTCCCCCTTATCTCCAGGAATTGTCCCTCTTTTGGACCCAAGTCCAACTTTTCCTCTTAGTTGTCCCTTTTTGTTATGTGATATATACAGTAGACCACTATAAAAAAAAATGTGCTATATATCAACTGAAAGTATTATCCACGTCCCGATCAAGCCTTTTCTGGCACTTTTTGTTTAAACCTGTATTTTTTGCTAGAAAACCCGCCCAAACATTATATATATCTTTTTAGCAGAGACCCTAGAGAGTAAAATGGTGATCTTTGCAATTTTTTTATGTCACACGGTAAACACAATCTTTTTGGAAAAAATACACTTTAATGAATTTTAACCTCCCTGGCGGTATTGATTATTTCTGATTTTAGGTGCTGAAAGCGGTATAATTATTTTGCATGGAAATTTGGCGTTTTTATATTGTAGGCCTGCAATTCTTAGGAATAACTCTCTTAAATCTGTTCAAACCAGAGTCTAGCGGACATCCCGGGTATGATAAAATTTATAATATAATAAATAATGATAATAAATAATAATAAAAATTATTCAATAATGTAATCCAAAAACACTGAAATTTGCTCATTTGCAGAATTGTCGCTGTCATTAGATTTAGTGTTTGATGACGAATTTCCCCACAAATCTCTATCGCTCAATTCTGCAAGTGATTATAATTTATTATCGCTGTTTTCTAGTTGGTCTAAAATCACTTTTGACATAAAAGGACAGTTTTTGGTTGCTATGGGCAATCTCCAAATTCCAGGCAGAAAAAAACAGTATTTATAATATAAAAGTGCATGCAGGTCACTGGACAGACCACTAGGGACAAAGGGGGTGTGTATTTTTTTTTATACAGTACTGTAATCTGTAAGATTACAGTGCTGTGTGTGTTTTGTGTGTTTTTACTTTTTTGAATTTGGCGCCGATCTCCGCTCCCGTGCGCCGTAATGTCGCAGGGAAACGGAGCTCGGCGGCACTCGGGCACTGTGTGAATCGAGCGGAGGACGGCTCGATCACACAGCGCGGGGGACATCGCTGGATCCAGGGGACAAGGTAAGTAACTCTCCCTGTATCCAGCGATGCGATCCCGAGTCTGGCTCGGGGTTACCGCTTATGGTACTGAAATCCCAGCCCGAGCCAGACTCGGGATCACCGCCAGGGAGGTTAATGCAAAAAAAAAAAAAAAAAAACACAATATATAACCCATTTTTTTGGTAAAATATAAAAGACGATGTTATGGCGAGTAAATAGATACCTAAAATGTCACGCTTTAAAAATTGTGCACGCTAGTAGAATGGCGACAAACTACGATACTTAAAAATCTCCATAGGTGACGCTTTAAAGGCTCCAGGCCTCATAAACACGTTTTTTTGGAGTTTGGGCATTTTTTTTTTACCAGCCAATAAACTCCACTCTATGTTATCCTATGTGTGCACACATATGCATGTTTTTGAACTTTTATCAGCAGTGGAGTTTATGGGCTATTCGCTGAACGCCATAAAAAACGCGTTCAAAGTGCAGTTTTTCTGCCAACAAAAAAAGCGAAAAAACGCTAAACGCTGATAAACGTTCATAAACGCGCATTAATTAGCGTTCTGCGTTCTATTTTTTTCAATGCATTGTGGAAGTTTGTGGCGATACCTCACATGTGTGGTGCAAACACAGTTTACATGTGTTCATGACTTACATACGTGTTCGCTTCTGCACATGAGCACATGGGGATGGGGACGCTTACATTTAAAAAAAAAAAAAAATTATTTGCTATATTTTTTTTTTTTTCACACTGTTCCTTTAATTTTTACACTGTTCCGTTTTAATTTTGTTTCTTCTTCATGACCACAGACTTGTTGTTGTTGTTGTTGCAGGTAGACGGCATGATGTATGGCACGCTATTGCAGATTCATTTATCTGTTGTCATTTCTCCAAACCATCAAATGGATTTATGAATCAGTGACATCTGGTATTTATTATAAGTGCAATAGGAAGGATCTTGTTAGCGTATGTGTTTGTTTTGGTCTGGGCGCTCATCCCCTATTAACCTTTACAGCTATGATGATTTGTGGTGACGGTTTCTACCAGAATGCTGGGAGGATGAATAGGTGAAGCAATGGGGCGAATGATAGAGAAATGACACGTTTCCTAATTTCTCAGCCTGTGGTCAATGAGTTCTGCAATACCGGACCAGAGCTGTGAATAATAAAATGACTCCTTTCTGGAATCTCATTTTTTTGTTCATAAGGTCTGGACTTATTATTCTCAGATTTATATTTTTCTTCTCTAGGCCAGCTACCTTGTACCACCACCCGAAAACATAAATGCTATGGATATTTCCCCTTCCAACAACCTACACACATGGGTGAAGCACATCTACCTTTAAACTCTGATCTTTCTTTCTACAAGTTCCATCTTTCCAAAGGTCTACTCACATTAGAGGGTATAGACAGTACTATGTTCAAACTCCAAAGTCTAGTTTGTGTGCCTAGTGCAGTGGTTTCCACACTGTTGCCCTTTGCTTCGGGGCACTATTCCTCCCAATGACACCAAAGATAGGGCAAAATTCCTACCAATGATTGGGCGACTATGTGGAAGATGAGGTTTAATGTTGAGAAATGTAAAGTTATGCACTTGGGGGGCTAAGAATATGTACGCATCATACATACTAGGGGGAGTACAACTGGGGGAATCCATAGTGGAGAAGGATCTGGGGGTTTTGGTAGATCATAAGCTTAATAATAGCATGCAATGGCAAGCTGCGGTTTCCAAAGCGAGCAAAGTCCTTTCCTGTATTAAGAGAGGTATGTACTCCAGAGAGAGAGATATAATTTTGCCCCTGTACAAATCATTGGTAAGACCTCATCTGGAATATGCAGTTCGGTTTTGGGCACCAGTTCTCAAGAAGGATATCGGGGAACTGGAGAAAGTGCAGAGAAGGGCAACCAAACTGATAAGAGGCATGGAGGAACTCAGCTATGAGGAAAGATTAGAGGAACTGAATTTATTCACTCTTGATAAGAGGAGATTAAGGGGGGATATGATCAACATGTACAAATATATAAGGGGTCCATATAGTGAACTTGGTGTCGAGTTATTCACTTTACAGGCAACAAAGAGGACAAGTGGGGTACTCTTTACGTCTAGAGGAAAAGAGGTTTCATCTCCAAATACGGAAAGGTTTCTTCACAGTGAGAGCTGTGAAAATGTGGAATAGACTCCCTGCAGAGGTGGTTCTGGCCAGCTCAGTGGATTGCTTTAAGAAAGGCCTGGATTATTTCCTTCAAATAACAATTTATTAAGTTTTCGTGGTCGCAGAACAAAAGTAGTAGTGCAGGCATACAGCAATAGTAACATGGCTTCCAAAACACAGGAGGCCCAACATGAGTGTGCAGTGCAGAAAAGTACAGTACCGGGAAATACAGCGGGATCAGACCAACCGGCCCAGGATGCATAGCAGGACGGAAGACACCAAAAGTCAGTTATCCGTGCTGGGGTCCGAAAGGCCACCCGGGGTCTGCTGCGTAACTTACATGCCAAACTTAAAACAAAATAAGGACCATCAGTAATGCGAACGAGAAGAGTGGAGGAGAAAAGAGGAGAGAGAAGGAAGGAAAGAGGGAAAGACAGAGAAAAAGAAATAGAGTGCCAACGGTCCACTTCACCATGTCCACACCGGTACACCATCAGTCCTCCAGCAGCCGCCACCTCCCCCAGACCAGGTCATGCTCTTCCAGCCTGTCCCTCACCCTGGCAGTCATCTTCTCCATGAGCTCGACGTCCTTGATCCTGGAGTAAAGGGCCTCCCTAGACGGGGGCAGTGGATTCTTCCAGTTAAGGGCTATCAGGCAGCGGGCCGCTGTCAAGATATGCCGCAGGAGCTTCCGGCTCGGCTTAGACAGAGCGGGTTGGGACAGGCCCATCAAGAAAAATTTGGGGGAGTGGGGTACAGGAACGTCGAATAGACGCTGGAGCAGCTCACGGGTCGTAAGCCAGTATGGGGCAATCAGGGGACAGGCCCAGTAGATATGGAACAGGGAGCCCCGCTCCCTCAGACACCGCCAGCAGCAATCCGAGGTAGAGGGGTATATCCTGTGGAGAACATCCGGGGTCTGGTACCAGAAGAAAAGAATTTTGTAGAAATTCTCCTTGTACAATGTGCACAGAGAGGATTTGGCTGCCTGGCGCCACACCGCCTGCCAGGTCTCAAGGGGGAGCTCCTCACCCAATTCCCCCTCCCAGCGTTTCATGTAGGAGTGCTTCCCCTTCGTTTGAAAGTGGTATGCGTTGAGGACGCGGTATATGTCTGAGATCAACCCTCTGCGATCCCGTCCTGCCAGGATTATCTGCTCAAAGGGGGAGGGTGGGGAGAACCGTAAGTGAGGGGCCCTAGATTGTGCAAAGTGCCTAATTTGTAGGTAGCTGTAGAACGTCTGACGGGGGAGGTCATGCTTAGCCTGAAGCTCCGAGAAGGACAACAGCCGTCGTGTTCTGGGGTCCACTAGGTGCCCTAAGTGGAACAGGTCACGCGAGGCCCAAGGCCAGGACATCTGGTGGGTCAAGCTGGTCGGGATAGTCGGGTTATAGAGGAAGGAGGTCAGTAGGGAGAACTCCGAGTGGAGGCTGTGGTCGCGGGAGAGCTTCCGCCAGAGGAGACGAAGCTGGGCCATCGGCCCCAGTAGTCGACCCGAGTCTATATCAGTCTTCGCCCCCCATAAGAAGCTGTTCGGATGTATAGGAGCTAGCCAGATCTTTTCAATCTCCGACCACCTATTATAAGACTTCTGCGGAAACCAGGAAGCTATGGCCCGCAGCTGAGTGGCCTGGTAGTAGCGGACTAGGTCAGGGAACGCCAGACCGCCGTCAGAGCGCGAGGCCGTCAGGACAGAGCTCGGGACCCGGTGTTTTCTGTAGTTCCATACGAATTTCAACAGGTCCTTCTGGAGCGCGCGTAACTGTGCGTACGGGACTGGGATCGGCAATGTCTGGAACAGATACAGGAGCTTGGGGAGGATCACCATTTTAATAGACGTGATCCGTCCTATGAGCGATATGTGGTGGGCCTTCCATTTACGTAGTAAATCCCTAATCGCCCGAAAAAGGGGGGGGAAATTAGCCTGATACAGGGAGTGGAATGATGGTGTAAGGAGGACCCCCAGGTATTTAAGGGAAGAGCTTTCCCATTTGTACGGGAAAGCGGAACGTAGGCGGGTCGTCTCTGACGCCCCCATGTTTAGGGGGAGGGCCACCGATTTGGACGGGTTAATTTTGTAGCCGGAGAGTTCCCCATAGCGGTCCAGCTCAGAGTGGAGGTTGGGGAGTGAGATCCCGGGCTGAGCCAAGGTAAGGATAACGTCATCTGCGAAGAGCGAAATCTTGAATTCCTTGCCTCTGACCGGGATCCCCCGAATATCGGGGTTGCTTCGAACGGCAGCCGCCAGAGGCTCCACACATAGAGCAAAAAGGAGAGGAGAGAGCGGACAGCCCTGGCGGGTGCCATTGGTGATAGTAAAAGTAGAGGACGTGGCGAAGGGGGTTTTAACCTGCGAGGAGGGGGTGGTGTAGAGGTGCCGTACCGCTCGCAGATACGGGCCCCGGAAGCCCATGCGGTGTAGCGTGGCCTCCATAAAAGGCCAGCTGAGGCGGTCAAACGCCTTCTCGGCGTCCAAACTGAGAACCAAAGATTCTAGGTTATCCCTGTTCGCCACGTCAATAAGATCAATGATCTTTCTAGTGTTATCCCCTGCCTGTCTCAAGGGGACAAATCCCACCTGGTCCTTGTGTATTAGGGAGGGGAGGATTGTGTTAAGGCGGTTCGCTAGAAGCTTCGTAAAGATTTTCAAATCAGCGTTCAGCAGGGCTATAGGTCGATAACTAGCGCAAACCGTCGGGTCCTTGTCTGGCTTGGGAATAAGGGAGATAAACGAGCCTAGCATGTCGGTCGGGACCGGGGTCTGCTGGAGAAAGGAGTTAAAAAGCTTGGTCATGTATGGGCTTAAAAGGGGCATAAACGCCTTGTAGTATTCATAGGGGAGGCCGTCCGGTCCCGGGGACTTGTGGGCAGGGAGGGTCTTCACAGTCTCCAAGAGCTCCTCTTCAGTAACAGAGGCATTCAGCTCTCGGAGGTCTGCGGCTTGCAGTCGGGGTAGGACTATATTGTCCAAGTACTGGGTAATGCGGGCGGACTGGTCCGAGGTCGGGGGATTGTGGGGGATGTCCGGTCTGTTGTACAAGTCAGTATAATAGTCCGCGAACGCATCCACTATCGCCTGGGGGTGAGTCAAAAGGTCCCCCCCCTTGTTTTTAATTTGGGCCGGGGCAGAGGTCACCGTACGGTCCGCCAGTTTCCGAGCCAGCAGCGACTGTGCCTTGTTCCCCTTGTCATAGTACAGTTGTCGTAAGCGGACCAGAGCTTTCTCAACCGATCCCAACGCCAGGTCCCTAAGTGTCTGCCTAGTCTGGACGATTCGCTTAAGGGTGGGGACGGAGGGGGAGACCAAGAGACGGGCCTCGAGGGTCTTAAGTCGTTTTTCCGCCAGCAGCCTGGCGGTCCGTGCGTCCCGCTTCAAGGCTGAAGACAGAGCTATACAGCGCCCCCGGATGACAGCCTTATGGGCGGCCCAAAGGGTAGTAAGGGAAATGTCTGGGGTGTCGTTCTCGACAAAGTAGTGCCGGAGCGAAGACTCCAGCTCTGCCTTTGCCGGAGCATGCTGTAGGAGATAGTTATTCAGCCTCCAGGTGCAGGGCTTATAGAGGGGGGAGTCCAGCGCTAGAGTCAGAGTTATGGGGGCATGATCTGACCAGGAGATGGGGAGTATATTTGCAGATTGGACCGACCGCAGTGTCGTGTTATTAACAAAAAAGTGATCAATGCGCGAGTGCGTGCCGTGGGGAGCGGAGAAGAAGGTGTACTGGCGGTCTTGCGGGTGCAAGGCTCGCCAGGCGTCAAAAAGACCCCGCCGTCTGGTAATTTGGCGGAAGAGCCTGGAGTCTCTCAAAGTCCTAGTCTGAGGCGTCCGGAGGCCCACCACCAGGCGATCATGGAGTGCGGACTGAATAAGGTTGAAATCCCCCCCTATCACCAGGAGCCCGGGGGGCGTCTTAAACAAACGGGAAAACACCTTAGATAAGAAATTATGTTGATGGACATTGGGGGCGTAGAGGACGCATAAAGTCAGTGCCTGCGTGCGCCACAGACCACGGAGTATAATGTAGTGGCCCCGTGGATCTAGGTGCACAGAGGTACAAGTAAAGGGGACTCCCTGCCGGAAAAGAATGGCTACTCCTGCTCTCTTCCGCGGGTTGAAAGCCTGGTAAACCTGAGGGAAATGCCTGGAGGCAAACGCAAAGGAGTCTCCCTGGTTAAAATGCGTCTCCTGGACCATTACTATGTCCGCTCCCGCCTGTCGAAACTCCCTAAGTGCCAGGTGCCGTTTTTTGTTGGAGTTGAGGCCATGAACGTTAAGGGACAGGATCTTAGCCATGATCAAGTAGGGGTAGAGCACAGGGCATACTTAGCTCGGTCCGTTGGAGGCCCAGGTGCCTCGGGAGGAGCGACGACCACCGGAGGAGGGACGGCGACCGAGAGGACCACTGGCAAGGCACTCCTGAGGAAACAAAAACAGAGAAGAGCCTAGAGAGAGAGGAAAAAAGAGAGACAGAAACACAGCACAAGATAAAAGAAAACATTGTCAAGTAACAGGTCCGGAGGTCCTATAGGGACACCGGATCCGCACGGTTCCTTATCGGCTCCCCAACCCAAAAAAAAATAAAAGTCGGGTTAGGGAGGCACCAACAGTCCACTCCACCAAAGAAACCAACAAGTGGAAAACCACAGGGGGGGGCAGTAACCCGGGAGTCGATCCGGTTCGAGACTCAACCTAGGCCAGCCCGAGAAAAAAAAAAACTGGGAAATCATGTAGCTCCGGCAATCGGGGGGAAAAAAGTAGCAAAACCCCTAAAAAACAGGGGAAAAGAAAAAAACGTAGAGGGGAGACGTCCGTTGGACAGGGCCAGTACTTCAGTCACGCTTGGGTGACCCGCGGTGGGGATCCGGGCCTTTGCGCCGTTTGGCCGAAGGGACTTTCTGCCAGATCACCGGCATCGGAGGGGGAGAGGCGACCAGATCCCAATCAGGCAGATGGGGGACAGGGATGTCAAGAGTGTCACAGAAGGGGACAAGATCTTCCGGGTAGCGGAGAGTTGCCGACTTTCCTTGGTGTCTTGCGGTCAGGCTGAAGGGGAAGCCCCATCTGTATAAAACGTGCTTATCTTGCAGGGCTCTGAGCAGAGGCTGCAGCAGCCTCCGTTTTTGGAGTGTGATCCAGGAGAGGTCCGGATAAAGCTGAATCGGTGAGTTATCGAAGGCCAGATTTCGGATGGTGCGGGACTTGCGCATAATGTCTTCCTTAAGCGGGAAGGAGTGAATTCTGCAGATAACGTCTCTGGGTTTGGAGGCCGGGCCTTTGGGTCTCAGGGCCCGATGGGCTCTATCCATTTCAATGTGCTTATCCGGGTCTTCCCCCAACATCTCGTTAAATAGCGTTTGCAGTGAAGACTGAAGGTCCTCGGCGCCCTCCGACTCAGGCAGGCCACGAATGCGGATGTTGTTTCTGCGGCCTCTATTGTCGAGGTCTTCTACGTGGCGTTGCATATCCCGAAGCATGAGGCGGTGGTCCGAGGTCTCCACCTGAGCACGGTGGACTGCCAGCTTGGTCTCCTGGACCTCCTCTTCCACCATCTCCACACGGTCAGATAGATGTTTGAGGCCAGTGTGCAGGGACTGAATCTCAGCGCGGCAAGTGGCCTGTACCTCCGTAATAAGCTGTTTAAAGTCCTCTTTCGTTGGCATAGATTGCAGGTACAGCTGCCAGTCAGGGCGGGCTGCCTCATGGCATCGGGATGAAGACAAGGAGGGCTGAGAGTGGAGGGGCGGCCCACCCCGCTGCAGTTCCCGGGTGGGAGAAGGGGGCCACGATGGCATAGGTCCCCTGGGATCAGCCCAGGAGGTAGCATGGGGGGGGCAGGGTGAGGGGTCCAGTTGGGCAGTTCCTCGGAGGTGGCCAGGGGCCCGGGCCACCTGGGCATAGGAGGGGGTGACATCTGGGCGGATCCTGACTTCGCTAGAGTCCCGAGAACTGGGGGGCCTCTGCGCCTTAGGAGAGGCAGGCCGCGGCCATGTCCCCGGGGCCCCCCCCACAGCTACCAGGGGTGCTCCAGCATCCCCACTAGGGAGACAGTCCGAGCGCTCCCGAGAGTCCTCCAAAGTGCCCAGGGATGGGGGGGACAGGGATAAGCTGAGGGCCGGGCTCGGGAGAGGAGCTGAGCGTAGCAGGCGGGGGAAGGCCTCTGAACACTGGGTATCCAGCAGGGATGGTGGTGGATCCTCGGCTCGCTCCCCCCAGAGCACAGAGGGGGGGGTGGGGGATGGGGAGTCCTGGGTGGCCTCTCCTGAACAATGTCTGCCCTGCAAAGCATCCTGGGAGAAGGCAGGCTGGGACAGGGGTTGAGCGGTTGCAGGCAGGGGAGAGGGCTGGCGTACCTGGGAGGACGTTGGGCGCCCGATCCGCGCCATCTTGTCACTGCGGCCTAGCGCGAGGAGTGGATCCCTGGCCGGCCCCTCCGGGGCCTCTCGGCAGTCCAGGGCAGGGTCCGAGGGGTGACAGAAGGCTTCCCGCTCCCCCGCGGGCTCCGGGGGGAGCGGGGGCTGATGTGCGGCATTCGTCCGGGGTGCAGAGGGGGCCGGAGGAGCCCGTCCATGAGGCTCCGCGCCGTCCGGCGCCATCTTGCTTCCACCGCCCGGCAAGGCCTCGGGCGGCTGGAAGTAGTTTTTGAAGGCCGCGGAGGGTCCCGGTGGAGGCTGAGGCGTTCCCCGGAGTGAGGAGGAACGAGTGGCCCGCGATCTCCCCATCAGGCGCAGGTAAGTCCCCGATTCAGTGCCTTGTAGCGGCGGGCTGGAGGAGAGCACTCAGAATGTGCGTCCTTCCAGGTCGGCTGCCGGACACGCCCCCTCTGGATTATTTCCTAAGTGTACATAATATAACTGGGTACTGACATTTATAGGTAAAGTTGATCTGGGAAAAATCTCAGGGGATCAGGAAGGAATTTTTTCCCCTGCTTTAGAAAATTGGACCATGCTCTGCTGGGGTTTTTTGCCTTCTTCTGGATCAACTGTGGGTATAGAATTGGGTATATGGGCTGGTATGATATTATTATTATTATTATTATTATTTTTTGTGGTTGAACTGGATGGACTTGTATCTTTTTTCATCCTGACTAACTATGTATGTAACTATGACACCAACAATGGGGCACAGTTCCTACCAATGACACCAACGATGGGGCACAATTTCTCACAATGACACAGTGATGGGGCAGGGGTCCTCTTACTGACACCAAAACTGGGGTATTGTTTACTTCCACTGATATAGGACCATTTTCTACATCCAAAGTCCACGTTCTGGCCCTCCTAAGGTCCTTTGTTTAGAAAGTTTGAAGACCTCTGACCCCCATACGCCCAATCACAGGGTGCCGGAGCCCCGGGACACAGGCATTGAAATTAGGAGGAGCAGCAGTGAGTGACACATACCGACTAAATGTCGTGCCCGGGGCCACGGCACCCCCCGCACCCCCCACGCTATGCCACTGGGTTGCTTTGCTCTGTGGCTGATTGACTTCCCAATTGACAGTGCATGCATATTTTTGAGGCCAATGCCACTTGGCGGAGGCAGTGGCGTGCCACCAATTATCCTTTTGGTTAGCAGTTAGAGTGACTTTCCAACCACCACTGTAAGTGGGCATTCTTCTCCCTGACAACCAATGTAAGGAACATTTTCCCCACTAGCCACCAATGTAAATAGCATCCCCCCCCCCCCCCCCAGTCACTTGGTTTTACCATGGCTACCTTGAAGCCTAAAAAAATAATTTCAAGGGTTTCTGTAAGGTAAAAAGAAAGGTTGAAAAGATGGAACTAGAGCAAGTCACCTTTATGAAATGCTCTACACATGTGTTACTTTTGTGAGTGCATTTTTATTTTTCAATAAATTGTCATTTATTTTATTTTTTTAATGCTACACTATGGCGCTGTGCTGTTTTTTATTTTGTTTTCTTCCAGTGGTTGGAAAGTGAGTGCCCTCTCTGGTCTTCTAGCTGCAGCTCCTAGTTTTAGCTATGTTTACCACTCTGGGCTATCTTACACAAACCTATTAATACTGTTGGTACCTATCATTAATATTGTCATTTACTAATCATTTTCCACAGTTTTCATCCCTTATTTCTTATTTGGTGCTTTTAGTTTTTTTTTTACCCATTTGGTATGATCCATCCATTAGGTAGATTCTTTACAATTCTCAACTAGGGTTCCTCCATAGGTTGCTAGAAGTTCCTTGCGCTGTGGCTGATTGACCTCCCAATTGATGGTGCATGTATATTTCCGAGGTCAATGCCACTTGGTGGAGGTAGTGGTATGACACCAATGATCCTTTAGGTTAGCAGTAAGCCCTTGTACACACGGTCGGACATTCCGACGGAAAATGTCCGAGTGGACCGTGTTATCGGATAATCCGACCGTGTGTGGGTTCCACTGGACTGTTTTCATCGGAATATCCGACCGACAACGTTTTAGAGCTGGGCTATAAAATTTTCCGACAATATGATCCAATCGGACTTTGTCCGATCGTTTGTAGAGAATTCCGATCGGACAAAGTGCCACGCATGCTCAGATAAAATTACGAGACCAAAGCTATTGGCTACTAGCCTGAACGTAGTCCTGTCGTAACGAAATGACGTCATCAAGTTCCGAACGATCGGATTTTCTGACAACTTTGTCCGGCTGTGTGTATGCAACACCAGTTTCGGAAAAAATCAGTTGGACAAAATCAGACGGATTCTGTTGTCGGAATGTCCGACCGTGTGTACAAGGGCTTAGAGTGACTTTACAACCACCACTGTAAGCGGGAATTCTTCCCAAAGACAACCAATGTAAGGAACATTTTCCCCACTAGCCACCAATGTGAATAGCATTTTTTCCCACTGCCCCCCAGTCACTTGGTTTTATCATGGGTACCTTGAGGCCTAAAAAAATATTTCAAGGGTTCTTGTAAGGTAAAAAAAAAAGGTTGAAAAGATGGAACTAACGAGCAGGGCCCTCTAGTCCCTCCTGTATTGATTTGTATTGGAAGTGTACTGTCTGCCCTCATGTTGTAAAGCGCTGTGCAAACTGTAATAATAACTAGAGCAATGCTTTAAATACTACTGGATTCCAATTGGTGATAACAATGAGGTTCTGGGGGGCGTGTCCAGCCGCGGACGAGTGCGGACGTACAGAGGCCGAGCTCCGGGAAGGCGATTGCTATCCGCCGCCATCCGGAGCCCGTACGACTCGGACAACCGTCCATCCCGCACGGGGCAACTGCGGTGTCCATCGGACGACTCCTCGCGGGGTCATTTGGCAGCCGAGAACGGTTGCGGGGCTGCAAGACGCCGCGAGGCGTACAGACTGTCGGGCGCCATCTTGAGGCCTAAGGACAGGCCGCATCGCGCCACACGCCACCAACGCATACCGGGGCCTCCGTAGTCCGTCCCCGCAGACCAGCGATCCGCCATCCATCCATCCGCCAGCTATTGGGGGTCACAGAACGGCCATGGATCGTCGCCGGCGGGCCCCTCTTTCCACCCGGGGCGGCGTGGGTGAAGTAGGCCGCAGCGCGGCAGTTGACTCCCACGGGCGCCATCTTGGGGCCTATGTACCGGCCGTTCCGTGCTACCCTCCACCGCCGGGCACCAGATCTACAGGCATCTCCTCACACCAGCAGAGCCAAAGCACCCGACGACTGCTGTTGAGGAGCCCCAGGATGCAGCCAGGACCCGCGGAAATGCCAGCCACGACTTGGGCCTTCACCCTGGGCACGCAGTGAGTAACACAGAGCCCATCTCACCTCCCCCCACCCCCACAGCCACCGTTGCCCAGCACCCGGTTCCACCTGTCATCCCTCCCTGCAAGCCCTAGGTCACTTGGGGAACAGGAGCTGCCAGTGGGACAACAAGAGCCAGCAGGCCTATTGACAGAGTACCAGCGGCCATATTGATACACCCTGACTGCTGAACCCACTTCTAAACCTACCTGCAATAGACTGACCTGGCTGTCCGGGACACAAAAGTACACCTGTAAGGATTGTACATAGGATACACCCCCTTCAATTGCTAATCTGCCACATATTTTCAGAGCTAGCAATAGGGGTAGCGGCCTGGTGTATAGCCTATATGCTATTGATGTAAAACAACCCTGGTGACCTGGGGACCTGAGAAGTGAAAACGGATCATCTTGACTATGTCAATGCACTCACGGAGAAGTACACATACCCATACCCTACGCTCTCTGGGGACCCCGCAGAGCAATTCATCATCCGCAAACCTAAGCAAATTTAAATACTCGGGCAGCAGTAAACATACCAAAAAGGCGCCCCCACAGGACAACGGTATCATAGAAGACATGGAAGACGACGAGGTCTCTCTACCTGCTTCTGAAGACTCTATTGCTGGTGCCAATAAGGCTGACCACCTGCTCACCTATGCGGCCATGACTGACATTGCGGCCGACATTAAAAGCTCCTTCACAGCTGCAATAACGGACATTAAAACCGAAATTCTGCGCCAAACAGAACAACTGGCAATAACCGATCGGGCAGGGAAGAGAAGAGACAGAGCCCTGATAAGACTGGATGACAGTAGAGGATACAAACGCACTTGAGGACCCAATAACTGCCACTGAAATCTCAAACGTGATTGCAGACTTAAAAGCAGGGAAGAGCCCCGGACCCACGGCTTCACATCACAATATTATAAAACTTACACCACTGCCCTAATAAAGCCCCTCCGTTCAGCCTTTAATTTCTTGGCAAAAAACCAACACGACTCCCAATCCTTTCTCATGGCGCATATAGCTGTGATTCCCAAGCCCAACAGAGAACACACTGACTGCGCAAACTTTCGACCCATCTCACTCCTTAACATAGACCTAAAACTCCTGGCCAAAATCCTAGCCAATAGACTAAAACCCCTCTTAGCGAACATAATCGGCCCTGAACAAGTGGGGTTCATGCCGGGGAGGGAGGCCCGTGACAACATCATTAAGGCCTTGAACTTGATACATTTTGCGCGCAAATCCGGCACTAAGGGCATGCTGCTCTCTACCGATGCCGAGAAGGCCTTTTGATAGGGTCTCCTGGGAGTACATGATGGCTACATGCTCGCACATTGGCCTTGGAGGAAACATGTTGTCATGGATCTCTGCTCTCTATCGGAACCCCCAAGCCAAAATCAAAATTAACAATATTTTCTCAGAACCTATATCCATCCATAACGGTACACGACAAGGCTGCCCCCTGTCACCCCTTCTCTTTATTCTGACCCTGGAGCCTTTAATTAGAACTATTAACCTAAACACGGACATACAGGGATTTACATTAAAGGATAGAGAATATAAAATTGCTGCTTATGCTGATGACCTCCTATTCTTTCTCACCAACCCCCACATCTCGATACCCAACCTACACAAAGTTTTTCAAACCTTTGGGTACATTTCCAACTTTAAAATAAACCAGTCTAAATCGGAAGCCCTAAATCTCACCCTGCCACAGAACCTCCTCGAAAATCTACAAACCAATCACCCCTATAAATGGGAACGGGGCGCCCTTAAGTATTTGGGTATAAAGTTATCCAGCGACATTGAAAATTTATATGATGCAAACTATAAACCCCTACTTGCCACGATTAAAAGAGACCTCCTTAAGTGGAATGCAAAAATGTTTTCCTGGTTTGGGAGGGCCGCCATATTAAAGATGACGGTACTCCCTAAACTTCTGTATGTATTCAACGCCCTACCAATTAAAATCCCAGAACTCTTCTTTAAAACATTAAACCAAATTCAGAGGCGATTTTTGTGGGCTGATAAGAAACCTAGAATCCAATTCCGACATTTAACACTGGCTAAAGGAGATGGGGGGTATAGGATTGCCCGACTTCAAAAAATACCACCAGGCCACCCATGTCACAAGAGTAATAGACTGGCACTGCCACGGCCCGAATAAGGATTGGGTTCAAATAGAAAACAATTTGGCAAAACGCGGCACCCTCTACCTCCCATGGTCGCTTCATTCCAGACAGCCCAAACTTATAGATCACCCACTAATTGAAACTACAATAAAGATCTGGCAAACACTGGTAAAGTCACACAAGATCGCAACAAACCCAGGTCCCCTGACGCCAATCGCGAATAACCCCGACTTCATCCCTGGCCTGCACCACAACTTACCACAAGACTTTCTAGTGCACACTTGTATATCAGGTACACAAGTTAAGTCATTTGAAACCTTGAACGAGGAGGTGTGGGAGCTGTTTCCTGGAAGTTGGTTCTACATCCAATTAAAGGATTTCCTGGTAAATAACAAATACAAAAATCAATTTTGCCTCCCATTGACTCAGATCGAGAATATATGCCTACAGAGATCACCAATCACGAACACCACATCTCTTGCATACTCATTGCTTAATCAAGCGTCACAAGCTGACAAAAACAAATTCAAAACAAAGTGGGAACGTGATCTCCAGACAAGCATATCTGAGGAGCAATGGAATAAGGCATGCGTGCTAGCACACAAGTGTTCCTTAAGCTCCAAATACCAGGAAATATCCTACAAAATTTTAGCTCAATGGTATATTACGCCACAGCAAACCAGGAGATGGTCTCCCTCCACCTCAGACATGTGCTGGAGATGTAAAACTCACAAAGGTACCTTCCTGCACATATGGTGGGAGTGCCCGCTAATACAAGCCTATTGATGCAATCAAATCCTGGATAAAACACATAACAGAAACTCGCCTAGAATTGAACGCGGCCATGTGCTTGATCAATCTAGTCCCCACCAACTTAAGCCGCTACAAAAAATCATTGTCCAGACACTTACTCACGGCCGCTAAAACACTGATACCAATCCACTGGAAAACAACCAAAACACAGAGCATTACAGACTGGTTAGACAGAGTGCAATATATCTACAAGATGGAGGAGATCGTGGCGACCAAACATGAAAATAGCACGAACTTTATCAAAACATGGCAACCATGGCTGATCTTCACGCTCTCCCCTGAATTCCGCACCCTTAGGGATTAAACTCCTCAGCAGCTTTTGACACTCATCACGGTGGGAGCAAAGCTTAAGCCGTCACAGAACCTTTCGAATTAACGGAGTTTTATGAATGATAGCAATGGGCTGATCACACCCCACACCCCCCCTCCTTGCCCCCACCTCCCCCCCCCCCACACCCTCCACACCGTTCTCAATTGTCCCCAAACATCATGCGCCACTTTGCGTCTTCAATTGTGTTCTTACTCCAACCTAGCCACTAACCGAATCTGAACACAGTGGAGATGTACTTATATGTTATATTGTTTACAGATTGATTGCATTGCTATTTGTATTCAGACTTTGACTGTAAACCTGATCTTATTTTCAATAAAATCTTTGATTGAGAAAAACAAAACAAAAAAAACAATGAGGTTCTATGAAAAAGGTCATTTATGTCATGGAGATAACATACTCCATGCGATCAGGTGCTGATTCATGAGAATTTTTTATTGGTACCTTCTCATTGGTTAAATAACAGTTTCATGTGAAGATATAAAGAATGCGCACCTAAGCAGCACTTTTGTATGTGAAGGTAACATTTGGAAGAGATAGTTATGTAATAAATCGCAGAGCATAGATAAAATGACTCGCCCAGCAATGAATTGACTCTGTTGACTTGTTCTAGATAATTATGGTATGGTAAGTGCTGTACATTGGAACTATCTATGGTGCCACCCTTGAGCCTACAAATAATTAACAGGCATGAGGAGCATGTACACCTGTTTTCTATCTCTACATTATCTATAATATGATGGGTCAGGGTCTATTTTAAAACCTGATTTATGACTTTGCTTTTATCACCTGCAACCACACCTACAAACCCGCAGCAACTAAAACCAAGAGTCAAGATATCTTATGCCACCCACGATCGGAAAAACGTATGGAAATTACCGCTTTCGAAGCGATCGTATGATAATCGTATGACAGTTCATCTGATATTATTCTATCGGATATGTGCAAAGTTTAGTTCCATAGGATGCCAGATCGTACAATTTTCGCTTAATCATAGTTACATAGTTACATAATTAGTAAGGTTGAATAAAGACACCAGTCCATCCAGTTCAACCTGAGTGTCTACAATTGTCCCCATCACTGTACATTGCACACTCACATTGGTCCCTACCCTCAAGGAGCCCACAATCCAAGGTCCCCACGTATATACTAGGGCCAATTTTGGACAGAAGCCAATTAACCTACCTGCATGTTTTAGGAGTGTGGGAGAAAACCTGAGTACCCGGAGGAAACCCACGCAGGCACAGGGAGAACATGCAAACTCCAGGCAGGTAGTGTCATGGTTGGGATTTGAAGCAGCGACTCTGCTTACTGCTAGGCGAGAGTGCTAACCACTACACCACTGTGCCGCCCTACAGTACAGCTATCGTTCGGAAATGCAATACAAATGCATTACAATACATGACATCACTTCCAAATTATTATTATTTTTTTTTTCGTACGAGAATTTTTGTGACTTTAGTAAACTCATCAGATTCGATCTGAGATTTGCATGCAATAGAAAAAAAAAACGGACGATCATTCTTCTGATAATCTCGTGTGTACAGGGCATAAGTCCATCTTCTCTTTCAGACAGGTGGTAATGCTTACCTCCCTCTGGAAAGCAATTTGCAGTGAATTGCTTTTCAGAGGCCAGTATAGCAGTGGCTGGCAGGCATTTAGGAGATGCTACTGCCTCCACCTGCCTGAGGCCTGTTTCTTCGTTTTTTTTTTTTTTTCTTTTCATTAATTGCTGAACAGCAAGATTAAATTACATGACCGTGAGGCAACTGCCACAACAGGTGCTGTCTGTCAACTCTGCAGATGGTAAAATTGGCACGGAATGTGTGCAACCCTGTCAAGTTGTAATGTTAGAAATCCGGTAGACGGCCAGGAGGTGGTCAAACCATGGCTGAGCTACCTGTTTCTACTGCCCCCTGGTGGTCATTGTGAAAGAGCCCCAAGGTTCTAACGTTTTGGCATAGCAGTCTTTACTGAAAGATGAACGCTATGGTGTTAATTTACTAAAACTAGAGAGTGCAAAATCTGGTGCAGCTGTTCATAGAAACCAATCAGCTTCCAGGTTATTTTTTAGATTTTTTTGTTAAAGTTTAATTGAACAAGCTGAAGTTAGAAGCTGATTGGCTACCAGGCAGAGCTTCACCTGATTTTGCACTCTCCGGTTTTAGTAAATCAACCCCTATGCTAGCAGGATGAATTCTTGGAATGGAAGGTTCATCAGGTTGATCATTCTCCACTCCTCCAGCAACCGGGTGCTGCAGCCCAATGGAATTGTCCACGCTCCATTCACCACACACTGCGAAAAAAGGAAGGGGTCGTAGTCCAGCGACGTCATCAAAGCTTGACAGCTTTATTGATGGACACCACACACCTTCCAACCTTGGTCTTCTCCTTTAGTGTTTATCACCCTTCCAGGCCAAATTGTATGCCTGGCAGGGTAAAATGCGTTAGCTGAGTGGACATTAGGTGGAAGGAGCAGTGTGTGCTCCATCAATAAAGCTGTCAAGATTTGATGATGTCACTAGAGAACAGCCTCTTCCTTTGTTGCAGTGTAAATTCTTGTTGCCTGTAGCGGCCATTGTGAATCCTTGAATGTAGTACTGGGCTGGAATCTCAGATTCCTGCCGCTACAATTTGCACTGTGAATGTAGCCTTAAAGAACTGAAATCCAATGAATGAAAGGAGTGGGCCGGGGCAGTCAGGCTGGGGGAGAAAAGGCTACATGACACTGGACGTCCTTCAGCCAGGAAATGATGCAGGCTGTATCTGGCATGTTGCAGCTTCTAATGGTTACTGTTAGGCTTGTGCAATTCATTTCGTAACAAATCGAAATTCGGCCAAATTTTGCATCTTTCGGACATTCGGATGCATCCAAATGTCCGAATAAAAAAATAACGAATAACAACGAATACGAAAGAAATATAACGAATGAATTCGAATGAATTCGAAATGATTCGGTAATTCTTTAAAGATCTAATGAAACAAAAGATCAACTCAAAGTAAATCTTATAGTCCAATCAGCTAATTAATTTTGTGCCGGAGGATGGATTACTGGCAAAGTGCATTCCTGAGAACTGGTGTTGTATTGTATTTGAGCCGAAGAGAAGAGATATTGTCATTGTGTGTGTTAAAAGATTCAATAAACAAACGACTTTCCAAACTACGAATTGTTATCACGAATGTCTATACATACATAAATAGCGAATTTCAACTAATACGAACGAATGAATTCGACACTCTACGAATAATAACGAATTATCCGAAAACATATTAACGTAACATAACGAATATAACAGAACGAAATGATGTATTTTACGAATGACAACGAACCGAAACTAAACAAAATTTTCCGTTGTGCACAAGTCTAGTTACTGTGAGAAGCTCACAGTGTGCAGTGAAATTAAATCAGGCAGTTTTAGTAAAGTAGAAGAGCCTGAACAATTGTGCAAGACTGAAGGGACGGAGAAATAAAATGTTTGCCATACAGTAGACATAGAAAAGTATTTACACCTCTCGTCCCTGGAAGAAGTGCCGTTCCCAACCCCCTGTACAGCCAATGGTGGTCACACCCAATTGTGAAGGATCTACGGGTCAGGTTGTATGGAAAGCGTCCAGCTATGCCATAATGTCGCAACTCTAATAATTATACTGGATATGGAGCTTAAAGCAAAGTCCATTTTCTGTGTTTGCTTTGGCCTAGCATATAATATTGCACCATGCATCTTAACAAAGCCATTGTAGTCTCTCCTAAGCCAGTCCCCAGGTTATGTTGGATTATATACTGAACGCACGAATGGACTTTCCCCGGATTTAACTAAATGGCACTCATTTGACCCATCGCCAAGGGCATATTTCATGGCTCCTCATTGTGCGTCTTCCTACCCAGCGTCTATTTCCAAGGTCAGATTTCAATTCAGACTTCTACTACATTCACAGATCTTTGTGTCTGCCTTGTTGATCATGGTACAACTAATACTATACAGACAACAATAAGGCAATGATAAAGTCAGAAGAACTCTACTTGGTTTACCAGTAATGTGAGTTTGACAAAATACAGTTAAAGCAGACCTTCATTCACTTTCTATTCTTCAATTAATCTTGTTCCCTTCCTTTAAAGCGGTTGTATACCCGCTGAATTTTTTATTTTTTTTTGCTCACCTGCAAAGGAAAAGGCATAATGAGCTAGTATGCGCCGCATACTAGCTCATTATGAAATACTTACCTTAGAACGAGGCCCTGACATCTGTCCCGATACACACCAAGGGAGCTGACATGTTCCCTCTGCGTTTCTTCTGGGTATCACGGCTCCGGTGCTGTGAGTGGCCGGAGCCGTGATATCGTCACTCCCGCGCATGCGCACAGGGGGATTTCTCTCCGGCAGGGTCCGGTGTCTGCCGGGCTTCCAGCCGAGTATCCCCTGTGCGCATGCGCTACTGCAGTCAGCGGCACATTGCAAGGGGAATATCTCCTAAACCGTACAGGTTTAGGAGTTTTTTTTTTTTTTTACCTACAGGTAAGCCTTATTATAGGCTTTCCTGTAGGTAAAAGCCCCCAATTTGACTATACAACCACTTTAACCCTTTCACTGCCAGAGCCGTTCTTGCAGGTTTTTTTTGCACACATTTAAAAAATAATTTTAGGCCTGAAGATTACATTAAACCCCCAAACATTATATATTTTTTCTGATAGCAGACACCCTAGAGCAGTGATGGTGAACCTTGGCACTCCAGAGGTTTTGGAACTACATTTCCCATGATGCTCAACCACACTGCAGAGTGCATGATCATCATGGGAAATGTAGTTTCAAAGCATCTGGGGTGCCGAGGTTCCCCATCACTGCCCTAGCGAATAGAATAACGGTAGTTTCCAATTTTTTTATGTCACTTGATATTACAGCGAAAGTGTATAAAATGCAAAATTTCCATAAAAAAACACACTGGGGGAGATTTACCAAAACTGGTGCACACTGAATCTGGTACAGATCTGTATTGAAACCAATCAGCTTCCAGGTTTTATTATCAAAGCGTAACTGAACAAGCTGAAGTTAGAAGCTGATTGGTTACTATGCACGGCTACACCAGATTCTGTATGCTCCAGGTTTAGTAAATAACCCCCACTAAAGTGAATTGTAGGGTAAACAAATGCAATAAACCACCAACATTTTTAATATAATATAGAAGCCGAGGTTCCACCGAGTAAATACATACCCAACATGTCAACCCTTAAATTTGCATGAGCCTGTGAAACCCAATACTTTCTATATATCCACCTTATTACCAGGGACCACTGTGAGTAGCTGAAGCAAGTACCGGAATAGTATTCTCACCAAGTGGGGATGGTGAAGAATTGGGAAACTTCAGCAGGGTTCAAGCCAAGGACCCAGCCAGTGGAGGTGACGCTTGCAGAGCAGCCTTGTGTGCCAAGCTAGGGACCGAGCAGGCCAGTGGGGTGACGCTTGAGGAGTATCTTGGATGCCAAGCTAGGGACCCAACAGGGAAGAGTGGTTGACGCTTGAGAAAGATACTGAGTGAGAAGGTTGGAAGAGCTCAGGAGATCCAGTCAGGGCCGTCTTTAATATTGATTGGACCTCGGGCAAAACTTTTCTTGGGGCCCCCTCCATGCAGTTTTGCTCTCCACCTGCTCTGAGACATACAATAAATAGCAGCTAGACTCAAAATCAGTTTACTGAATCAGATCAGGCAGCTATTGAAATGGGTTGCCAGATGTTACAGTGTATTATTACCGCTCACCGACTGGTTGCTAGAGGTTACAGCTCACTGGTTAGTTGATAGAGGTTACAGCACATGATTTCTGCTTGTTGCTAGAGATTACTGTGGATATGACCTCAAGGGGGCATGATATACATATAAATGCTGCCACTATTTACATATGAATGCAGTAACTATTTACATATGAATGTCGCTAATTTACATGTAAACCCAGGGTCTACAGGTGAGTCATCTGTACACAAAAATAGGGCAGACCTTGGCAGCATTAGTAGCAGCACTTCACACTGAGATATTGGGACACAGCACAGGAATAAAACCTCAAGGGGCAAGGGAATTTAAACCAGGATAGTTGGCAAGTATGAAGTAGCTGCTTTGGGCCCCACAACAATAACAGGGCCCAGGGCAGCTGCCCTTTTTGCCCTGCCTTAAAAATGGCCCTGTATCCAGTGACAATGGATCAGCAAGTCTAGTGAGAGAGACTGGGAGCTCAGTTGAGTGAAGATCTACAAGAGGAGATTGTAGAGGAAGTAAAGGAGTTCATTGTAACCTTGTGTTAGAAACTGTTCAAGATTATTATCTTGAACAGATAGGCAACAAGATAGGAGACAACGTGTCTACTCTACACATGCAGACGTAGTGTCCGGCTGGGTGCCTTTCCCTTCATGGCTGTCTGCCTATAGAAGTCTTAGCCCTTGTACACATGGTCGGATAATCTGTCAGATTGCGTCTTATCGGACCGTGTCGTCGGATAATCCGACTGTGTGTGGTCTGCATCGGACTGATTCCGTCCGAATCTCCGTCCGACCCAATTTTCCAACATGTTGGAAATATTTCCCGGCCAACTGGGCCGGACGGACCTAATCCGATCATGTGTAGAGCATTTTCATCAGACCAAGTGCCACGCATGCTCACATCAAATTCCTACATCAAAGCTATTGGCTACTAGCCTGAACGTAGTCCCATCGTAACGAAATTATGTCATCACGTTCTGAAAGATCGGATTTTTCGCCAACTTGGCCCGACCGTGTGTATGCAACAGTTTCGGACAAGATCCGACGGACAAAATCCAACAGGCAAAATCCGACGGATTTGGTTGTGGAAATCTACGACCGTGTGTACAGGGGCTTAGAGTCTACAAATTAACATTGCAACTACTGAAGGGTGTCCTGGCCCTAAAATTCCGTTCTGTTTAAGAGACAATAAATCTTTGCATTCAAGAAGTGTCTGGCGCCCATGAATCTACCTTGCATTGGACCCACCATGCCTCGTAACCCACTCTACACAGAAGGATGTCAGCTGTCCCTAACTCTGGAGGTTCTCATTAGACCAAAGGGGACCCGGGACTTGGCTACAAATATGTCAATGAAAACAAAGCTGTCAGTTGCCATATTTCTAAACTGACTTTTGTTAACTTCTTTGTTAGCTGGGAGTTTCCCAGGTAACGATTACCGCATTCCCCACGTTCTGTTTGCACTTTGTATTAGCAGTTCAGACCAGTTTGTTCTTTGTGAGCATTTGATGATTAAACAGCACAGTGGTTATTGTTTACTCGCAGAACGATTTGGGGAACTCCACCTTTTAGCAAAAAATGAGGTTGGTCCAGTAGAAAACGTGCGCTGAGGTATTGTGAATGTGAGATGATAGCTGGGGACCACCATCAGTATGTTATATACAAGGTCTCCAAGCAGTGCTCAGTGCATGGCCACTGATAAGGCAGTACAGCCAGCCCTTCAGTACTGGGCTCGGGCCCCATCAGTTCAAAAGGGGGGCCCAGGCACCTGCTGAGCAAGAGGGCTAACTGTACTGCCTTACTGCAGACACCAATCATCTTCTGCCTCATCCTGCACTGCTGCCAGCTTCGCTTCTACTTTGCTCCCTCCCTTCAGCTGTGCTGCAGGGGGATCAGGAACCCCCTGCTTTCCAGGGCCCCTCTGCGCCCCTTTGTCCTGCAGCATTTCCGGCTTCCCTCCTCCCCTCTCCTGCCAGCAGCTGTTGCAGTAGGGTTGCTGCTTTTTCTTCAAGCCAAACCCGAACACTTTAGCAGTGCAAAGTAATTTTTTTTTTTAGTATACACTATAGGATTGTAACAGACCTGACTGCAAAGAAACTAGTAATGTGGCACACATAGCGCCCCCCTCACCCTCCCGTCAAGCCCTATTCTGAGCCACATTCCTGTCTGAATAATGTGTCTGGGTTTCAGGTGAACTGAAACCCGGACACGTGATTCAAAAACTGTTCGGGTGAATCCTGGACAGGTGGCAACCCTATGTTGAAGGTGCACAAGAGGATGTTTTAGGATGGAGATTTAGAGAAGGCACCAGTAAAAATATGTCATATAATAGAATTAATTATAATTAAAAAAATAATTATTTTTGTGTATTTTTAGTGAAAGTATGGGTATTTTTTGGAGGGGGGAGGGGCCTGTCATTTAGGTAGTATGGGGCCCCGTGATTGGCTCAGTTACTGGTCAAGACTTTTGATAGTTCCATTTCTAAATTCACAGTGGAATCCCCTGTGAATTTACCAAGTATTCTCTGGACTATTGTTTATCTGGGTTTCTGGACTGATAACCTACTGTGGAAATAGGCCACCTTTTCCTACCTGACAAAACACCGGTTTACAATTTAGTTAATCTACAACGTTGTCCACGTTGTCTATTTTTAATATAATCCTGGTGTTGGTGATGGGTACCCAGTGTTGGCGTTTTTTGTATTTTTTTGTAATAAAATTATTAACCCTTTATTAAGCAGCTTGGCCCACCCGTGTCTCCTTTTCAAGGGGCTCTCCCCCCCCCCGTATTATCTTTTTATAGTTACCTACCATAGGCACGGAGACCGCACCATTCACAGGTGAATCTGCATATTTAGGGACACTACATGGGTATGTAAAATGCTACCAAGTGTAGTGGTAACTACCGTATTTATTGGCGTATAACACGCGCCGGCGTATAACACGCGCCCCAAGTTTAGGAGGGAATTTTGTGGAAAAAACTTTTAGGAGGGAAATTTAAGGAAAAAAAATTTACATTTAAATGCCCATCAATGCAGCCTTGTCAGTGTCCATCTGAAGCCTTGTCAGTGTCATTTGCAGCCTTGTCATTGCAGCCAGTCTATCATTGCAGCCTCATCATGCAGCCTGTCCTCATTGCAGCCTCGTCATGCAGCCTGTCCTCATTGCAGCCTCGTCATGCAGCCTGTCCTCATTGCAGCCTCGTCATGCAGCCTGTCCTCATTGCAGCCTTAGTGCATTGTCCGCTTATTTTTTTTAAAATGGTGCCGCCGAGATGTCCTGTGTATCTTGGCGGCGCCCGGAAGTTCTTGGCGGCTTTCGGATGCTCTCGGCCCTTCTTGGCGGCTTTTGGCTGCCTCGGCCCTTCTCGGCGGCTTTCGGCTGCCTTCGGCCCTTCTCGGCGGCTTTCGGCTGCCTTCGGCCCTTCTCGGCGGCTTTCGGCTGCCTTCGGCCCTTCTCGGCGGCTTTCGGCCGCTCTCGGAACCGCCCAGAGCCCAAAAAAATTGCGCGGAAATCACAGAGTATCGGCGTATAACACGCACCCGTGATTTTCCCCTGATTTTAAGGGGAAAAAAGTGCGTGTTATACGCCGATAAATATGGTTATAGCGAGTTGATGGTCCCCAATTTGTATATGCCTTTTCTGTTCCTGCATTAATTGTGCTCATTGATCAAGACCAGCTCAATAGAGATGTGTTTTGATAAATTTTGGTGTGGAGGAAAATCAGTGACTTCCACAAGGCCCTGACCTCACCCCTATGGAATTGGAATTCAGATTATGAACCAGGTCTTCTTTTCCGGTGTCTGACTCAAAGTTTTTTTGGCTACATAGGAAAACCTCAAAATCTTGTGTAAAGGCTTCCCAGAAGAGTGGAGGCTGTTATAGCCACATAAAGGGGGCCAGCTCCATATTATTTTCCATAGTTTTGCAATGGGATGTGCAACAAACTCATATAAACTATATTGTCAAAAGCTGCAATGGGTGGGCCAACTCAATAGTGAACCCTATGGACTAAGACTGGGATGCCATTAAAGTTCATGTGCGTGTAAAGGCAGGTGTCCCAATACTTTTGACAATATAGCGTAGTTGAGATGGTCAGGTGTCAACTTCTGGCCATGTAGTGTAAATCAGCCGTTTCTATGTTCTGAGCAGAGGAAAACCTAAAGTTCAACCCAAAACGTTCTCTTTTTTATTTTTTTTGGATAAATAGAGAAAGGATTACAAATCCTGCAATGTTTTTACTGTTGTCCAGGACTCGGTTTGAGGGATTTCCCCTTACGTATTGTTCTCACTGACAATGGTTTCATCAGACATGAACCGAGGGAAATCATTACATAGTAGGTGAGGTTGAAAAAAGACACAAGTCCATCAAGTCCAACCTATGTGTGAGATTATATGTCAGTATTACATTGTGTGTTGAAGCCGTTCAGGTGCTTATCTAATAGTTTTTTGAAACTATCAATGCCCCCCGCTGAGACCACCGCCTGTGGAAGGGAATTCCACATCCTTGCCGCTCTAAGCCCCCGTGCACACGGTCGTATATTCCGACCACAAAATCCGTCAATTTTTTTCCGACGGAACTGGTGTTGCATACAAAGTTATCGGGACAAAGTTATCGGAAAATCCAATCGTTCGGAACGCGATGACGTTCGTTCGTTACGACGGGACTACGTTCAGGCTAGTAACCAATAGCTTTACTCTCGTACTTTGATCTGAGCATGCATGGCACTATGTCCCATCGGAATTCTCTACAAACGATCGGAAAAAGTCCGGTTGGATTTTGTTGCGGGAAAATTTGAGATCCTGCTCTCAAATTTTTTCCATCGGAATTACTGATGGAAAAAGTTTGATTGAGAGCCCACACACGATCGGATTTTCCGATAATATGATCCGATCGGACCTTTTCCGTCGGAATTTCGAACCATGTGTACGTGACAGTAAATAACCCTCTATGCAGTTTAAGAGCTGGTTCACATGGGGCGACTTAGCCGCTTGACAAGACGCGTCCCGTTCTGTACTATGGAACCATTCTAATAGGAGCGACTCAAGTCGCTCGGAACTTAGAAAAAGGTTCCTGTAATCCTTTTGGGGCGACTTCAGGTGATTTGCATTGACTTCTATACAGAAGTCATTTTGTAAACTGCCGCTAAAGTTGTGTGCAGGTCGTCTGAGGCAGTCGCGCTGCAAGTCGTGCTGCTTCTGTGTGAACCGGCTCTAAGGTTAAACCTCTTTTTTTCAAATTTTAATGAGTGGCCACATGTCTTATTAAACTCCTTATCGTGGAAAAGTTTTCTCCCTATTGTGGGGTCACCAGTACGGTATTTGTAAATTGAAATCTTATCCCCTCTCAAGCGTCTCTTCTCCAGAGAGAATAAGTTCAGTGCTCGCAACCTTTCCTTATAACTAATGTCCTCCAGACCCTTTATTAGTTAAACACAGACCAATGTAATTATGCATATACCCAGCGGTGGCTGGTGCTAAAAAAATTCGGGGTGGGGGGCACAAACAAACCCCTTCAGGTCCACACTGACCAGAGGACGCCTTGCGTTCCACGGGACGAGAAGGCGGAAACCGGAAGTCACGAGATGACAAATATTGATTCGCTAAAATCAAAAGTGAGAGGGTTCGGGGCGCAGTGCTCTACACCCTGAGGACAACCTGAAACAAGCCAATTAGAGCCTCCGCCTCAAATCACATGCTTTTCAAACGTTTACAGACCTAATAGACACCCATTAGTCCGGTGCCCCACACAGTGTACACGCATATGAACGAAATACAGTTTTAATTTTTTTACATTTTTAAATAAATGATAATATGAGTTAGCCCTTGCACACACGGTCGGAAATTCAGATGGAAAATGTCAGATCGGACCGTGTCGTCGGATAATCCGACCGTGTGTGGGCTCCATAGGACTTTTTCCAACCAACAAAGTTTGAGAGCTGGATCTCAAATTTTCCGACAACATGATCCGATCGGACTTTGTCCGATTGTAGAGAATTCCGATCGGACAAAGTACCACGCGTGCTCAGATCAAATTACGAGACCAAAGCTACTAGCCTGAACGTAGTCCCTTTGTATTGAATGAACGACATCACGTTCTTAACGATCGGATTTTCCGACAACTTTGTCCGACCGTGTGTATGCAACACCAGTTTCGGACAAAATCCATCGGAAAAAATCAGTCGGAAAAAATCAGATGGATTTTGTGGTTGGAATGTCCGACCGTGTGTACAAGGGCTAACAGTTTATAACATTTTTAAGAAGATTTTTTCTTTGGCAAACTAACTTTGGGAATTTTTTTGGAGGGGGTGGCCCCTGTTGGACCAGCCGCCACTGCATATGCCATACCTGTGTGATCCCTGAAGAAGCTGGAAATCACTGTAGTAGAAACTGCTACTCCATTGATCTCCACTTGCTTTCGGGTCCCGTGCCTGTCCTGCTGCATTATACAGGAGGTCACCCAGTGGAGCCATTCAGAGAATGCCTTGTATTTTCTCAGTGGATGCAAAGCATACCCAGATTGGATGAGGTGTGATATCACCCCCCTTGCCTCTCCACCTCATCCAATCAGAGAACATATTGTGGTCATTGGGCAAAAAAACCTCAGAAAACAAGGAGATAATACACTAAAACAGTGGTTTTGATATTTAAAAAAGTGAACCTGTCTTTGCTTCAAATATCCTGTCCTTTGATCCCCTATGATTTATGATTCCCCTACACATGATCTGTGTTCTAAATTAAAGAATTACGGCACATGAAGAGTAAATGAGAAGGTCAGAGAGTTGTCGGGAAGCTTCTTCAGAATGTTGTCTTTGACTCAGACGACGTTTCACGGAAAACAAAACTATTTTGTTCCCAAACAGCTTGAGAAGTGTGGGAATTGCTTGAAATCTGAGCTCATCCTCTGCCTGGTGAAGTTCTGCGAAAGTCAGCAAATTCCAATAAAAAGATGCCACCGCCGGTAATGGAAAATCTGCGCAACATACCAATTTTTACTTAAATTCTACTCTACGTACAACCCTCGGGAATGTCAAGTATAAAGATGAAAGCGTTTGTTACACTTCATATTCCTGACATGTGCCTGCTGTACCATGTACTTGTATGAGAAAGTATCCCATTCTCTTTGTATTGCTTCCTTTATATGAAATCCCTGGTGTTCCTGCCAATCCCTCTGCTTTCCTATTAAAAACTGACCACACTAAGCAGAAGAACACAGTGTAGTCATTTCTCTAGCTATGCTGGGAAATCAGTGTACTGTCCTCCAATGATCAGAATTGTCCTTGTCCACTGCACAGCCATTCAATGATCAGACTTGTCCGCTGCACAGCCATTCACTGGGAAGCTCAGTGTACTGCTGCTTCTCCTCCCCCAGCTCTTATGCAGCTGAGAAACAAGGGAATGTGATCACTTATAAAAAAAAAAAAAAGGGAAAAAAGGTGTTTATAATGTTTTCTTATCTATACAAAAATGTTTTGCCTTTCATTTCTATTTTAAACTGAATGGGTTGTTTTACATGTTGATCGTTTACAACCACCTCCCAACCGGCCACTGCACATATAAGGCCCGGGTGGGCGCCTTCTCCTTCTGAGCAGGGGCGGACTGACCATTGGGCCCCTCAGGCACTGCCCGATTGCCCCATGCCACTAGGGGGTCCCATCAGGGTTGCCAGCCTCAGTAAAACCAGGGACAGTATGTAAAAATGTGTGTTTTCTTTTACATCCGTCTCTGAAATGTCCCTTACCGACATCCTTTTGGTCTAAAAATCCTGAGATTATAGCTGCCCCACCTCTCCAGTACCTTCTCTGCCAATATAAACATGTCTGTATACTGTGTGTACATGTATGTGTATACTGTGTAATTGTATACTGTGTGTGTGTATACTGTGTGGCCCCATAATCTCTGATTGCCTGGGGGCCCCATAATCTCCTATTGCCCGGGGGCCCCATGAGTTGTCAGTCCACCCCTGCTTCTGAGTGGACGTTCAGGAACGTCCTTCAGAAGGAGAGGGATCGCGCGTGCCCGTGCAGAGGCGCGATCCGGATGTGTTCGCGTCACCCGGACGCGCCGCTTCTCAGATCACAGGAAGGCTCTGTGACTGGCCTGCAAGTGACTGCAAGGTGTTTTTTCACCGTAATGCATAGGGTGCTTAAGGCCCCATTCACACCTGAGCGTTTTGTAGCTTGAAGCCTGAAGCTACAAAACGCTGGAGGGGAAAAAATCTATTATTCTCAATGGAGATGGTTCACATCTCCACTCCATGTCGCCTGAAGCTGAACGCCTGAAGCTCAAACAAGTTCTGGACCCTTTTTTGTCCCTCAAATCGGGCAGATTTGGGCGTTTTTCTTCTTTTTATATTGGCGACCTTTTGCCCTGCAAAAAAATCACATTTTTGCAGAGTTTTTACCGTGATTTTGTGGCTTTTTTTAGAGCGTTTCGCCGCGAGTTTGTGCAGGGCAAAAGGTCACCAATGTAAAAAGAAGAAAAACACCCAAATCTGCCCAATTTGAGCGACAATGTCCGCCGGTCTCACGGCAATCGCGCCATGGAGCAGGAGAACGGGGAAGCGCCTATGTAAACAAGGCATTTCCCTGTCCTGCCTTGTGACATCACAGAGATCACTGCTCCCTGTCACTGGGAGCAGTGATCGCTGTCATGGCAGTGGAAGCCCATCCCCCCCACAGTTAGAAACACTCCCTAGGACGCACTTAACCCCTTGATCGCCACCCTAGTGTTTAAAGCGGGAGTCCACCGTTTTTTTTTTTAAAAGCCAGCAGCTACAAATACAGCAGCTGCTGACTTTTAAAATGATGACACTTACCCGCCCAGCGCGCCCGCGATGTCGGCACCCGAAGCCGATCTCTCGATCGTCTCTCGGGTGCTGCCGCCGCCATCTTGGGTGTGGGAATCAGGAAGTGGAGCCTTTCGGCTTCATTTGCCGGTTCCCTACTGCGCATGCGCGAGTCGCGCTGCGCAATAAGGATGGACCCCGCTGCCTCTGGGATCTGTGTGTTTCCCAGCAGGCAGCAGGGGACTTTCAGAAAGGGGCGTAGATCTACGCCCCTTTCCGCAGAGAGCTATCCCGGAAGTGGGTGCAGTTACCTGGATTATCCAGGTAACTGCACCCCCCTCCCCCCTGAAAGGTGCCAATTGTGGCGCCGGAGGGGGGGAGGGTTCCAATGAGCGGAAGGTCCACTTTAGGGTGGACCTCCGCTTTAACCCCTTCCCTGCCAGTGTCATTTACACAGTAATCAGTGCATTTTTATAGCACTGTTCGCTGGATAAATGGTCCCAAAATAGTGTCAAGCAGAAAAAAAAACTCTCCAAAAACTATTTTTTTTCTGCTCCCTAATTCTGAAGCTCAAAAAGGGCTAATAGCCTAATGTAGTGTGCATGGACACATACAGTAGGATAACACTATTTAGCTTCTAGGAGAAGAAAAAAGCGCTAGTGCACTAGCGTTTTTTTAAACAAAAAAATGCTGGATAAAAAAGGTCGGTAATAGATTTTTGTAGTAGAGTTTTGATAGCATTTTGGGAGCATTTTTATTAGCTTTTTTGCAGTTCCTTATAAAAAAAAAAAAAAAAAAAAAAAGACCTCAAAAAATGCTATTAGGAGCATTTAGTAGCGTTATCACTGGAAAAATGCTCCAGAAAACTACAAAAACTATTTTTTTTCTGCTCCTAGACACTATCAACATTTTTCATCCAGCTTTTTTTTTTCTAGAATTCTTTGAGCTTATAAAAACTGCTTGTGTGCATAGAGCCTTATGGACCAAGAAGACGCCCAGAGTCTCTTGTCTATTTGGGGCCGGACCTCCACGCTGGGACTGCGTCCTTGGTTACACCACGCTAGTCTGACAACTTGTGTTGAAACATATCAGCAGGTTTGACAAGTTTTCAGGTATTCCTCAAACAATGAAACTGCTGCCAGTGCACATTGTTATTTATGGTCAGTAAATCAGACTTGTCAGGTGTTTATTTTGCCTTTGGGTTTTATGATAACATCTTTGGTGTCAGTGGGAGGAAAAGCATTGCGTGCAATGTTGGTGTCAGTGGGAGAAATAGTGCCGCATCATTGGTGTCAGTGGGAAGAATAGTTACAGTGGGAGGGAATAGTGGCCCATCATTGGTGTCAGTGGGAGGAATAGTGCCCCATCATTGGTGTCAGTGGGAAGAATAGTTACAGTGGGAGGGAATAGTGGCCCATCACTGGTGTCAGTGAGAGGAATAGTGCCCCATCATTGGTGTCAGTGGGAGGAATAGTGCCCCATCATTGGTGTCAGTGGGAGGAATAGTGCCCCATCATTGGTGTCAGTGGGAGGAATAGTGCCCCATCATTGGTGTCAGTGGGAGGAATAGTGCCCCATCATTGGTGTCAGTGGGAAGAATAGTTACAGTGGGAGGGAATAGTGGCCCATCACTGGTGTCAGTGGGAGGAATAGTGCCCCATCATTGGTGTCAGTGGGAAGAATAGTTACAGTGGGAGGAATAGTGCCCCATCACTGGTGTCAAGGGCTAAGAATGATGGCGCCTCGAGCGGAGCGGGGAAACGAGGGGGGGCTTCGTTCCCCTGCATCGCTGGACCCTGGGACAGGTAAGTGTCAGTTAAAAAGTCAGCAGCTGCAGTATTTGTAACTGCTGACTTTTCCATTTTTTTTTTTAGGGGGCACCCCACTTTAAATACCACCCCAAAAGAAAGCCCTATTTGTGTGAAAAAAAATGATAAAATATTTGTTTGGGTAGAGTATAGCATGACCGCGCAATTGTCATTCAAAGTGAGACAGCGCAGAAAGCTGAAAAATGCCCTGGGCAGGAAGGGGGTGTGAGTGCCCGGTAGGCAAGTGGTTAAGATACATCATTGACCTTTGCCCCATAATAATCATATTATTTACAGAACTGAAAGATGAAATCTTCTTGTGTGTGCTTTTCTTTTTTCTAATACAATTATCAAGATCTCATTATCATAGTTACTAATAACAGCCCATTATACAGCCGAGACTCTTTGCTGTTTAATTAAAAACATATTTATTTAGCGCATGGTCAGATAAGGCAGGACGCGGGAGAAGAGATGGGGCTAAGAGACAGGAAATCAGTCGGGGCTCTTCTGAAATTGATTGCAAGGAAACATATTGCATCTAATAACAGGGATCATGTTGGCTTGGCACCTTTGCCTGGAGATATCGGAGTGAGGTTCAGTGCAGGTAAAGTAAAGAAAGCCATAAATGTGGTGGCCCAGCTTATTATACCATCTGACCAGCACCTGGGTGATGCCATATAACCAGGGTCTCCACTATGCCAAGCAAAGAGACTATGAATGAAGATAGTATTCTAAATCCTGACCCTTCTCTCCTTGTTCACCTGGCATGGTGTGCACACTGGGATACCAGCCAGATGCCATCATCACAGAGGGCACACGCCTTGCCTAGGACTATCTAAACGTAATCAGCAAAACCTCAGATACAGTAAGCCGTACCATGCTCAACATTTTTCTTTCTTTTCAAAATCTACATTTTTATTAAAAGAATAGTAAGGGGAGTAAGGGGTTCAGTGGAGTAGCTGCCCTTGAATGACAGAAAGGAACAGTACCTCCACCACAAAATCATTGGATTGCCTCTAGCTAGGAAAGGATGAGTTGTTATTTGCTGAGAAGGAGGACTAGAGACTGTAAACCACACATGGGTATTGTGACTCCCCTCCTAATGATAGAGGTCATGCCCTTTGAAGATAATGACAAATAGGGCTGCCTTTAGAAATCATGGGGCCCCATACAACCTAGCTGGCAGAACAGTGAACCAAGCCTAACAGGCAGCTCTAGCCATTTGAACAAACCACTCATTCATGCAACAGGAATACCTGTGAGAAGGAGACCTTAAGGCCCCTTTCACACTGGGGCAGTACGGGCATCGGTGGTAAAACTGCGCTATTTTTAGCGCCGCTTTACTGTCGTTTTAGCAGTGTTATTTGGCTGCTAGCGGGGCGGTTTTACCCCCCTGCTAGTGGCCGAGAAGGGTTAAAACCACCGCAAAGCGCTGCTGCCGTGGCGCTTTGCCGGCAGTATAGCCGCGCTGCTGCCCCATTGATTTCAATGGGCAGGAGTGGTGAAGGAGTGGTATACACACCGCTCCTTCACCGCTCCAAAGATGCTGATAGCAGGACTTTTTTTTACCGTCCTGCCAGCGCACCACTCCAGTGTGAAATCCCTCGGGGCTTTCACACTGGAGTGTGAGGTGCGACTCTTTCAGGGCACTTTTGCAGGTGCTATTTTTAGTGCTGTAGTGCCTGCAAAGCACCCCAGTGTGAAAGGGGACTAAATATGTTTTTTTTTTGTTTGTTTTTTACAGTCCTGTGGGGGGGTTGGTAAAATATCAGGGATTTAAATAGACACCTAAAATCTCACTTTTGAGACAGAGAAAGAAATTGAGGACACAGATTCCTCAATCCTTTCTCTGCAGCCTCAGCTGCATAGTGAATGAAAAGAAAGCACTCTGTACAGAGACTCCCTGACCATTCACTAACTGAAGCATTATTACCACAGGGATGGCAACATGGGGATTGGTTCTCATAATTGCACCCATTCCTGCTGCTCTGGGCTCCCCTGTTGAACTTACAGAAGGACCGGTGATACCCCCTTATCAGTGGCCCCGATGACAAACATTATGTGTCCCAAACCTTGCTATGGGAAATGTTGTGTTCTACACAGGTAAAGACTTATGGTATATACTTTTCTGTTTTGAGACGTCATTGAAGAAGTCTACATTCTGCAAGTTGCAAAGTAAATATTTTCTGTCATTGGGTATGCTGGGCTGATCTCCAATTAATTCTGAGAAAGAAGTCAACGGTGAAGTCAATGTCTTGGTAAAGAAGGGGATGGGATGGTTGGTTTTTCATGGAGAAGACCTCAGTACAGTATGGAATAGTGTCTTTTGTCGCCTCCTGAAAATAGCCAGCTAGCCATGGGACTTTGCATTTGGCAGGTCCCAAGCATTACAATGGTCCCAAGACCCAGAGAGACCATGATAAGGGAGGCCTCTCATGGAGAAAGATTCCCTAACACTGAACTGTGAAATAGTGAGCCACAAGTTATGGCCTGGGCTACTAACCCTCCTAAGCCCTTGTACACACAGTCGGACATTCCGAATACAAAATCTGTCGGATTTTGTCCGATGGATTTTGTCTGAAACTGGTGTTGCATACACACGGTCGGACAAAGTTGTCGGAAAATCGTTTGTAACGCGATGACGTTATTTCATTACGACGGGACTACGTTCAGGCTAGTAGCCAATAGCTTTGGTATAGGAATTTGATTTGAGGATGCGTGGCACTTTGTCCGATCGGAATTCTCTACACACAATGGGACAAAGTCCGATCGGATCAGGTTGTCGGAAAATTTTATAGCCCAGCTCTAAAACTTTGTTGGTCGGATATTCTGACGGAAACAGTCCGATGGAGCCCACACACGGTCGGATTATGAGAAAAACACGGTCCGATCTGACATTTTCCATCGGAATGTCCGACCGTGTGTACAAGGGCTAAAATCAAGTATCTGTAATGTGCCCTTAGAGGAACCGAGGCGTAGACAAATCTGTTGAAAGGGGCTTTAGAAGGCTGTTAGGTATTTTAACTCCCTGAGACTACCAAAAAATTTTAATATCGACTTTGGGTAGACAATTTTTCTTTAATGATAAATTGCAGATATTTAATTTGACGTAAGGTATTCTGTGAAATTTTGAAAAATTTATTTAGCCGTATATATCTTTTTCTCCTATTTGTTTTTCCTTTTTCCAATCCAAGGACTCAGACGCACCGTAATAGATCCAGGCCTTTGACAGGGGTCAAGCGATATTAAACGCCAACTGCATTGAAGAACTTCCCCTTTTATGAAAGCAGAGAGTGAATTATTATTGTATGTATAGACAGGACTTTCCAGCTTTATTGTATACGTTATCAGTGGATGCTGACATGGAAACACCTGGACATTTAAATGGAAGCACCATAGTGACAGATATGCTAAGGGAGATGAAGGATTTATTGGTACCAAGTTCCTAAAATCTGCACCTGCTTGGAAACTGTCAACTGGACAGTATACTCAATGGCAGGCCAGAGATGAACAACATATATACTCAGGGTGTGACTGTAGACATAGTAGACCATGTCACTGTAATAGGGACCTGGAACACAGGGAGCCTAGATCTTTCTGATTCGACAATGATTTATGCAGGGAGAAAAAACATTTGGTAAATGTATTTAGATAAAAGATTGTATATGAAATTTAGCAACCTCAATATGAGCCATTCTCAACCAAGGTTCTTTGGAATCCTGAGGTTCTTCCAGAGGTTGCTGCGGGTTACTTGGCCTTAGGTTTCTCCAGAGGTTGCTAGGGGGTTCCTTGACCTAAGGTTCCTCTAGAGGTTGCTAGGGGGTTCCTTGACCTAAGGTTCCTTCAGAGGTTGATAGGAGGTTCCTTGACCTAATGTTCCTCCAGAAATTGCTAGGGGGTTCCTTGATCTAAGCTTCCTCCAGAGGTTGCTAGGAGTTCCTTGACCTAAGGTTCTCCCAGAGGTTGCTAGTGGTCCCCTGACCTAAGGTTCCTCCAGAGGTTGAAAGGGGTTCCTTGGCCTAGGGTTCCTCCAGAGGTTGAAAGGGGTTCCTTGGCCTAGGGTTCCTCCAGAGGTTGAAAGGGGTTCCTTGGCATAGGGTACCTCCAGAGGTTGCCAGGGGTTGGCCTAAGTTTCCTTCAGCGGTTGCTAGGGGTTCCTTGACCTAAGGTTCCTACAGAGGCTGGTAGGGGTTCCTTGACCTAAGGCTCCTCCAGTGTTTGATAGGGGTTCCTTGATCTAAGGATTCTTCAGAGGTTTCCCATTGGGGACACAGACTGCAATAGAAACCTTGGAGAAATTGTAATGGCGCATACACACGACCAGACTTCGAGGGACTAGGTCCGACGGTCTTTCCAACGGACTTCCGGCAGAGTTCCAACGGACTTTCCGAATGAACGAACTTGGCCACACACAATCACACCAAAGTCCGACACATTCGAACGTGATGACGTACGACCGGACTAGAATAAGGAAGTTCATAACCAGTAGCCAATAGCTGCCCTAGAGTCGTTTTTTTCCGTCGGACTAGCACACACACGAACTGATTTTTCGGTCCAGCGGAGTTCCAGTGGAAAAATTTAAAACATGTTCTATTTCTAAAGTCCACCGGATTTTTGGCAAGCAAAGGTCCGATTGAGCCCACACACAATCGAATTGTCCGACGGACTCATTCTGTCGGACCTTTGCTGTCAAAAAGTCTGGTCTTCCAAAACTAAAAAGAACATTTGGATGGAATTAGGTTTCAAGAGTTAACTCTAGGCAGATATAAAAGACACAAATCAATGCATCTCTATAATCATTAATCATAAATGTATTATTGTAAATGCAGGCAGTTTATGTAACTGAATGTGGCCTGGTATCCACCTCATGCAGTCCCTGTACAGCAGGGCATAGAGTGTGTGCGGAAGAAGCAGCACAAGAAGCCAATCAGTTTGTGTGCTGATAAGGAGCATTTTGTCCAGTCACACGCTGCGGGGTGGTCCAGGATGACCTGGGCTCAAAGGAAGTAGGTTGGATGATGCTAGCTATCAGACTGAGGACAGCTAGCAGCAGAAATAATGATTATTGCAGCAAAAGCTGGTTTTATTTCAGTTTTAATGGACTATTTATTTTCATATTATTATGTTGGCTAAAGTTGTGCTTTAATGGATGTACATGTGCTTTTGGCATCTAGCAAATGTTCATAAAACGCATTAGCAAATGAGGATTTGTTTTCCTTATGTGACAAAGGGAATTTTTTTTAGCTTTTTTCATACTCGCGTGAGATTAGATCTCAGGCCTCAATCTGCAAGAAAAGGTGCTTGTGTTACCCATTGTTACCACAATCACCCTTTCACATGTGTCATGCAGGTTAGATAAGGCAATTCAAACACTTTACATTTCTCCAACCAAACCAATTGTTATTGAAGGAAGGCTAGCCATTCAAAGGACGTGTATGATATAAACAGTGTACACACAGCTGAGTTTTTCCTGGTATCGATGTTTGATACACTTGGCCGGCGTTGCTTCACACCTGACAAGTGATATTTGTACAGTCACCATTGACTCATGTTACAAAAATATATTCTCACTCACAAAGCTTTAATCATCATTGTGCAATCAATATTGAAGGTGGTACAAGGAGAGCAAACATTATAAAGTCCATGCATACTGTGTATATTCAATATGATATATATATATATATATATATATATATATATATATATATATATATATATATATATATGGCATCCCTGTCTTAGTCCGTAGGGTCCAATATTGAGTTGGCCCACCCTTTGCAGCTATAACAGCTTCAACTCTTCTGGGAAGGCTTTCCACATGGTTTAAGCCCTTGTACACACGGTCGGACATTCCGACAACAAAATACGTTGGATTTTGTCCGAAACTGGTGTTGCATACACACGGTCGGACAAAGTTGTCAGAAAATCCGATCGTACGCAAAGTGATGACGTTATTTCGTTAGGACGGGACTACGTTCAGGCTAGTAGCCAATAGCTTTGGTCTAGAAATTTGATCTGAGCATGCGTGGCCACAGTTCAGAGACCACTGCTCTAAGATGTACATTATAATATTATCCCACTTTGGCAGCACAGTTAACATTTTTGCACCCGTACCCTTCAGCACTGCTTTCATCAGTTCAAATCCCGACTCTGACATCACCTGCGGGGAGATTGCATGCTGTCCTTGTGCTTGCGTGGGTTTCCTCCTACATTCCAAAAAGTTTGGGTTCAGTCTTGACGTCTGTCTAAATTGGCCCTAGTATGTGAATGTATGTGAGGTAGGCACCTTAGACTGTAAACCCCTTAAGGGCAAGGAGTGACAGACATTTACAATATATTTAAGGCACCATATAAATTGTCGGTGCTATTTGTAATAAATACCTTTTGAGGTATGAATCACTGTGGTCGTTTCAGATGGTTGTCTGAACTGAATCTATATAGCAGCTTCATATACTAAGTCATCCAGTGGGTCATAAAATTATATAACTATGGAACATTCAAAACCCCATAATGCCATAAAAATCAAGTGTGAGCTCATGATTATATAATGGGGAGGACAAAGGTCTTCCCTCGTTTCTTGGTGCCAATTATATTATATTATATTTTTCACTGTCGATGGGCTTTTACCAACAATCCAAAAACCAATACTGCGGTAAAAGCCTGCACTTGGATATCCAATTCTCACCTCTGGTCCAGTACAGCTAAGGAGCCCCATCTCTGCCCAGAGTCCACCAAAAAAAAAATATGGAGCAAACACTGTACACCGGGATCAGCAAAAACACCTTCAGTTCACGCAGATAGGTCCAACGATAAACCTACCTGGCATACTCACTCTAATACATTTGGTATGATAGGTGAAACGCAATGAAGAGTGGGAATCGCAGGTGGCGTGTTAACCAGTAAAGAAGTCAAAGAGTGAGGATCCCAGGCTGGGTGATCACCAGTAAACATGTTGAAGAGTGAGGATCTCACGTGGGATGATCACCAGTAAAGATGTCAAAGAGTGAGGATCCCAGGTGGGGTGATAACCAGTAAAAATGTCATATGCCACATATACACGAGCGGATTTTCCGTCAGAAAAATCTTGGATGGTTTTTCCAATGGAATTCTGCTCAAACTTGGCTTGCATACACACGGTCACACAAAAGTTCGCTTGGCAGGTGTCCCAATACTTTTGGTAATATAGTGTATATGCGGCCTCACTGAAGTGAGTCTTCTTCTGTGTGGTCACCAGGGCCATTTTTAAGGCAGAGCAAAAGGGGCAGCTGCCCTGGGCCCTGTCATTGTTGTGGGGCCCAAAGCAGCTGCCTCATACTTGCCAACTATCCTGGTTTAAATTCCCTCATCCCTTGAGGTTTTAGTCCTGTGCAGTGTCCCAATATCTCAGTGTGAAGTACTGCTACTAATTCTGCCCAGCTCTGCCCTATTGTTGTTTACAGATGGCTCACCTGCAGACCGTGTGTTTACATGTAAATTACCGACATTCATATGTAAATAGTGGCGGCATTCATATGTAAATAGTTGCGGCTGGCGGTATTGATATGTATATCATGCCCCCCTGAGGTCATATCCACAGTAATCTCTAGCAACCAATCAACAAACAGAAATCATGTGCTGCAACCTCTAGCAACTAATCAGTGAGCCGTAATGTGTGCTGTAACCTCTAGCAACCAGTCAGTGATCGGTAATGATACACTGTAATCTCTGGCAACCAATCGCAATAGCTGCCTGATCTGATTCAGTAAACTGATTTTGAGTCTAGCTGCCATTTATTGTATGTCTCAGAGCAGGTGGAGAGCAAAACTGCATGGGGGGGGCCCCAAGAAATGTTTTGCCCGGGGTCCAATCAATATTAAAAACGGCCCCGGTGGTCACATATACTGTATGTGTTTTTGCTGGGAGCGCACTTTCATCTTTCATTCCTGATAGATTGTATTTTCTTTTTTTTGCTTTTTACATTTCAAAAGATTTTTATTGGGTAATAAATCAGGGTTAACAAAAGAATTCTAAAATACAAATATATTCTGTAAGCGAATTGCAACGGTAGAAGTCTTATAATACTACATAGGTATAACAGAGCAGTACACTTAGCAGGTATAAGCCTACTAGTGCAAAAATTATCATTGGTTCAGATTAACAACCCTATTTACCTCTAGGCTAGGGGAACTAACTGTAAACATGGTGTCTAGAGAAGGTGACAACTTACAAACCATTTGAAAGGAAGGAAGCAGATAAGGTAATGTATGAAGCTATTGAATGATCTACTATATATGGTAAATTCTCAATAGCAGAGAAAAAGATTGCAGTAACTAAGAGTGAAGATACAGTTCATAAATTGCATTTTCAATCAATAATGTATGTGTTATAACAAATGGTACTTTAATTGATGATGACGTGCTTGATTGCGATCGTATGTACATAACAAACTGGTATGTGTAATTCTTCAGCCCTCAAATTTACATATAACCCTGAATATGTGAATACTGCGCTTATCCCATAGGACATTGATGGCGAGCCTTGGCACCCCAGATGTTTTTGAACTACATTTCCCATGATGCTCATGCACTCTGCAATGTAGTGGAGCATCATGGCAAATGTAGTTCCAAAACATCTGGGGTGCCAAGGTTTGGCTCACTTCCATAGGGGGAGACCTTTGTTTAGGGTGCAGATTAGCATTGTCACATAAGCAGGGGGAAATGTACCCCTATAATAAAAACAGTTGTATACATGGAATAAATATCCAGTTTCCAAAAAAGATGTCACATAGTGATTTGCTAGAATGGCTAAACAAACATTACGGCTTTCCTTTCGGCACTGCACCCCTATGTACAGCTTTCCTTGCTGTGTATGGCACCCAAAATGCATGTGTGTTCCATCTTATATAGAGGCAAAGGGCGGGGAAAGGGGCGTAGTGACACAAAAATGGCGTCAAAATGGCCAAATCATGGGGCGTATAATAGTGTCACATGATCACTAGTCACATGATTAAAGTCATGTGACCATATACATCCTCATGTGATAAGGTATGGAAGTAACAAAGGTGGGAGCGCAACTGCGTGAATATGGCGCCATAAAGTAACGAGTCACATGACGTATATCAACGCCATGTGATCATGATCATGTGAAAGTATTCATGTGATCACAAACCGCTTCTTAAATAATAGGGCAGATAACAATATGTGACCATAAACCTCACCTCTTACAATAGGGCATGAAAGTAACAGGGGGGAAAGTGTGGTGGCGCAAATATGGCACCCAAAGATATCCTGATCACATGATGTATAACAATGCCACGTGATCGTGGTCTTGTGAGCAGGATCATGTGACCACAAACGCTTCTGAAGTGATTGAGCAGATATCAACAGGCAGTGACAGGATGGTGCAACAACACACAGCCACGCGAACACCCCCCCCCCCCCCCCATCAAAACCCAGCCACCAAACAAATGGACAAACAAGAGGAGCCTTCCATGGTAAATAATATGCGGCAGACAATGCAATGATATATCTCACAAACACCATGCATACAATCAGCCCACAACGGTGCAACCATATGACGCAGAATTTCAAATCCGGAACCTATCAACATAAAAGTGTAACGCAGCATCTACAAACATCCATATCTTGTACCCTACACAGCAGCCAAGGGAAAAACGGCAAAAAAATTATTTTGTAAAAAGAGACCACCCACCAACAAGCAACAAGCAAGCTAAATGACAATTTGGACAAAAAATATATATATGTTTACAGAAAAGGTTTATAACTAATAGCATCATTAAGACCAGGGGCAGTAGTGGCATCCAGGGTGTGAATCCATCTCATTTCTCTTTGTAGGATTTTTTTTATCGTGATTACCACCTCGAGAGTTTGTTGGAATGCGTTCTAATGCTGCAAATTTTACTACATTGTTATCACAAGCATGCATTTGATTTACATGTCGTCCTGTTGGTGTAAGCAGTAGATTACTGTTAATGTAGTATATATGGTTCTTAATGCGACGCCAAAAAGCTTGTTTTGGTTTTGCCCACACAGAAACCCTCCGTCTGACAGTTGACATGGTGTACAGCAGAGTGTAATCTGTGTAATCTGCCATTTGGCAAATACAGTGCATGCTTTTCATATATCTGTAGCGCACTACTCCCTTGGGAGCTGCTAAATAGTTCATTACAGTACGGCTGGTTTAACCCCCGCTTCTTCCACGCTTCTTCCACCCCCGCTGTATTAATCACAGACACAGTTCAACAGTTGAAACAGTAACTTTTATTCTTGATGCTGCAGTCCATGTTGTGTGTGATCAGCAAGTGATGCAGGACGGTATAAGTTGCCTCTCTTGTTGAGCTGCACGAGTAGAAAGAACCCTTTCCCTTAACGAACTGGCTCATGTCCCTCTGAATGACATGTGGTACTGTTGAAATTCTGGAGTCCCAGGCCTCACCTGCCCAGGCAACCCCGGTCTACTCAGTCCTGTTAGTAGGTACTTCTTGCTTCTTCAGTGGTGAAACCTTCCAGCTCTGGGGTCTCTGAACCTCCAGGCTTTCCGGCAAAGTTCTGTGGCTTTCCAGCACTGGGGTCTATGCAGGCCTTCCGGCCCTGCTTCTGTGGGTCACATCTTGCAGCCCTTCTGGATTAAATATCGTTCCATCTCCCCCAGGGAACATGTGACCCCAATGTATATGTATGAGCCCGCCCCTGCCCAAACAAATTAATGATTGGACTAGGGCCACTGCCTGTCCTTCAATCCCCGCACCCGCCTCCTTTCCAGAACATTCCTCTGGATAAGCAAGGGAGGGTTTTCCAGGGGGATGAAAAGGTGGTCACACCTCCCTCTGACCTACAACTCCACCCTAACCCAAACCAAACCTCCAGGTCTGTACAAAAAGAACAGTAAGGCACTGGTACTTTAACCTGTCTTTACCTACTAGCACCCACCTAACGGTGGTGGGCACTACATACATATCCATGGGCAAAAGGTGCATGAGCCACATTGGCAACTTCCTCTCGAGGTGGTATCCTCACTAGTTATTTCAGAGGAATGGCTTTTGGTCAATCTGTTCCGAGTGATCTTGCCCTCCTGAAAGTGATATTAGGTTTGGGACCTGTATATTTACAGAGAATGGGATCATTGGAAGGTACCAATGTTTCTTAAGTATTTCCCATACACATGAGTGTTGGCAATTCTAAGTAATAATGATCCTGGTAGTATCTTCCTCACTTTGTCTGGGTCTCTTAACTAAAGCATTGTGTCTAGTCTGCCTACATGTTCTTTTATAAGCTTTATTAAGCGATGTCTTTGAGTATCCCCTATTGGATAATCTCATTTGTAATGCATCTGCTTTCTGCTTAAATAGGGTATCGTTAGAGCAGATTCTGCGCAATCTGAGATATTGTCTGTAAGGGACATTGTTGATAAGAGGAGTCATGTGAAAACTACTAGCAAAAAAAAAAGGGTGTTCCCTGCTGTCTTCTTTCGATATAAGATGTTGGTGTCGGTATAAGGTATGTAAATATTAACACCACCATATATCGAAAGGAGACAGCAGGGAACACCCTTTTACATGCTAGTAGTTTTCACTCATGTGTACAGGAAATACTTAGGAAACATTGGTACCTTCTTATCAATGATCCCATTCTCTGTAAATATACAGGTCCCAAACCTAATATCACTTTCAGGATAGCAAGATCACTCGGGGACAGATTGACACAAAGCCATTTTGTCCGAAATAGCTAGTGAGGATACCACCTAGAGAGGAAGTTGGCAATGTGGCTCATGCACCTTTTGCCCATGGATGTATATGCCAAATGGCAGATTACACTCTGCTGTACACCATGTCAACTGTCAGACGGAGGGCGTGGTGTACATAATGTTCTGCGAATGTGGTGGCTTCTACGTGGGCAAAACCAAACAAGTTTTTTGGCATCTCATTAAGGCCCATATATACTACATTAACAGTAATCAACTGCTTACAACAATAGGATGACATATAAATCAAATGCATGCTGGTGATAACAATGTAGTAAAATTTGCAGCATTAGAAGTAGAACACATTCCAAAAAACTCTGAAGTTGGTAATCATGATAAAAAAATCCTACAAAGAGAAATGAGATGGATTCACACCCTGGATGCCACTACTGCCTCTGGCCTTAATGAGTCTATTAGTTATAAAACTTTTTGTAAACATATTTTTTTTTTTGTCCAAATTGTCATTTAGCTTGCTTGTTGCTTGTTGGTGGGTGGTCTCTTTTTCCAAAATAAATTTTTGCCCTTTTTCCCTTGGCTGCTGTGTAGGGTACAAGATATGGGTATTTGTAGATGCTGCGTTACACTTTTATTATTATTATTATTATTATACAAGTTTTATATAGTGCCAACATTTTGAACAGCGCTTTACAACATGAGGGCAGACATTAAAGTTACATTACAATTTGGTACAAGAGGAATCAGAGGGCCCTGCTCGTTAGAGCTTACAATCTTAAAAATATGTTCTGGAATTTGCACCATATGGTTGCACCGTTGTGGGCTGATACAGTGGTCACCAACCCTGTCCTCAGGGCCCACTAACAGGCCAGGTTTTATGTATTACCTTTGGGGAGATGCAGACTAGAATACAGCAATCACTGAGCAGCAAATTATATCACCTGTGATGTATTTTAGTTATCTTGCAAAGCTGGCCTGTTAGTGGGCCCTGAGGAGAGGGTTGATGACCACTGCGCTAATAGGTTGCTATGCCCCCCCTTTTTTTAGACATGCTATTGGTCTCTATACTTAAAGGGATTGAACACTCATTCATTTAAAATAGTGTTTCTGTACCCAATGGGCCATCTCTTGGTACTACTGGTAAGTTCCATTCATACATATTTTATGTATCTCTTGTGTATTCTATTCCAGTATATATATTCTGCTCAAAGGGTTAATACCTAATCATGGATTCGATCTACTTTTGAATGCATTTATAGTGGGAATCTGTGACTACTCACCACTGTGTGCGATTTATATCCTAATATACTTCTACATGACCGTTGCATATCAGGTGAGAGCCATTCTAGTATAAACCGTTTTTTTGATCTGGGTATTTTTTCGCACCCTGGTCCATAATGCATATGTCTCTGTTTTATCTAGTGATACATATCATAGACCACATGATATCTGTGTATCTTACTATCATACACACACGTATGAAAATTTGAAATTCTGTCTTTTTCGGTTGTCTGTTAGTTCTGTGAAGTTCCCCCATACCCTGAGCCACAAGTTTACCAGGCAAGCATACATGTTGTTATGTCTATATGTAATTGGTCTTTTTGTATATGTACTTCTTCTGTAGCAATGTTGTAACAGTCACAGCTATACTTATACAGATATGTACTACACTAAATATTTACACATGTACTCTTTTGTTTTTAAATATACCAGCACCTACCCAGTTTTTGTCCTGAGGAAGCTAATATCTTAGTGAAACGCGTAGTCTAGCAAGTTTTTGGAGGCATTACTGGATCAGAAATTCTTCTCCTACTTTGATACATTGTGACATCAATTTTTGTACCTTAGATCCAGCCCTCTGTAACTGCATCGTTGGGTAACAGGTAACTGTGTCCATACAGGGTGTTGTTTGTATGTTGGCTATATGTTTTTTGTCATTTTATTTATGCTGTAATAAAATGTATACTTTTTTTAATTGATTTTCCCTCTCATTGTGTGCCCACAAAGTCTGCCAATTTTTTGACTTGGCCAATCTTTGTATATATATTTTGAATGTTGGCATGGTGAGGGTCCTCCCTACCTACTATAAAAGTGAAATTAATTGCAATGATTCCAGGAAGCCGATAATTCTGAATCATATGAATGCCTAAAGTGATCTACCTTATAATTTATTAATAACAACCCTTCCGGTGATGGCACATAAAGACATTTGCATTTAAAAGATCTTGAGAAACCAGTTGTGTAATGTGTGCTGTGTACAAGTTATGTTTGATGCATTTCTGTTCTGATTTTATACAACACACATATAGATCAGAGTTCTTCAAGCTTTTCAGCATGAGGGCCACATCATATATTTTATAAATATTGTCATCCAAAAAAAAATCCCTATTAGAGTCCCTCCTTATATCATAGTCCCCATCAGAATTCCTGCCTTACCTCATTACCCCCCCCCCCCCCCCCTTACATCACTGTCCTTGCTTACATTAGGTTGCCCATCAGAGTTCCCCCTTACATCATGTTGCCCATCAGAGTCCCCCCTTACATCAGGTTGCCCACCAGAGTTCCCCTTTGCATCCGGTTGCCCATTAGGGTCCCCCTTGCATCAGGCTGCCCATCAGAGTTCCCTCCTACATCAGGTTGCCCATTAGAGTCCCCCCTTACATCAGGTTGCCCATTGGAGTTTCCACTCACATCAAGTTCCCCTTCAAATCCAGTTGCCATCAGAGTCCCCCCATATATATCAGATTGCCATTAGAGTCCCCCCTTACATCAGGTAGCCTATCAGAGTTTCCCTTTACACCAGGTTGTCCATCAGAGTCCCCCCTCACTTGCAGCTAGGTCCCCATCAGATTCCCCAATTACATCAGGTTGCCCATCAGGGTTCCCCCTTGCAGCTAGGTCCCCATCAGATTCCCCAATTACATCAGGTTGCCCATCAGGGTTCCCCCTTGCATCAGGTTGCCCATCAGAGTCCCCCCTTACATGAGGTTGTCCATCAGAGTCCCCCCTTACATCAGGTTGCCCATCCGAGTTCCCCTTTACAACAGGTTATCCGAGTGCCCCCCCCCCCCCCATTGCATCTATCCAGGTCCCCATCAGTTTCCCCAATTACATTAGAATCCCCATCAGAGTCCCCTCTTACATCAGGGTGCCTATCAGAGTCCTCCCTTACATCAGAAGGTAAGACCATAGACAGTCTCTACTGACCTTAATCCTCGCTCAGTGCACATTGAGGATGCATCATTGACCCACACATGTAATGTGTGCTGTATACAAGTTATGTACTGCTCAGATTTTCTGTTGATTTTTTTACTTCAGATTTACTAAAACCATATAATATGAGGTCAAACCTTAGGAGTTTCAATTTGTATGCGATCAGGCAGGCCATTGTACTACATGGTTTTGGTAAACCTGAAGACAAAAATCAGCAAAAAATCTGATAGTGTGTATGGGGCTTTAGAGTCCCTCCTTATAGTCCCCATCAGAATTCCTGCCTTACATCATCGCCCCCCCCCCCCCCCTTGCATCACCATCCTTGCTTATATCAGGTTGCCCATCAGAGTTCTCCCTTGCATCAGGTTGCCCATCAGGGTCCCCCTTGCATCAAGTTTCCTATCAGAGTTCCCCCTTACATCAGGATGCCCATCAGAGTTCTCCCTTACATCAGGATGCCCATGAGGGTCCCCCCTTGCATCAAGTTTCCTATCAGAGTTCCCCCTTATATCAGGTTGCCCATCAGGGTCCCCCCTTGCATCAAGTTGCCTATTAGAGTTCCCCTCTTACTTTAGGTTGCTCATCTGAGCCTCCCTTACAGGATACCCATCAGAGTTCCCCCTTACATCAGGTTTCCCATCAGGCACATGTTAAAGTGTGTTGAATTTGGGAAGCCCATCCATTATGAATAGGCTGCTAATGCACCAACAGACAAAAAAAAAATGTGCCTGGCCTTTTTTTTTTTTTTTAACTCAGCACACTACAACAGCACATGCATAGTGGTGCACCGTAGTGCATTGTGCTCTACTGTACAATGCGTCGGGGTGCTATTCACAAAGAATGGCAGTCCAATACCCCACAAATAGAACAGTTGTGGCACTGCAAGTTAACATGTGCATTTTGGCGCTCATTGCAACAATGCATAGGCCTGGATGAGCCCTTAGGTTTTGCACATCATTTTTTTTTTCTTGCAAATGTAACTAATTTAGCAAATTTAAACTGAAAGTTCAGTTGGGTATTAAAACCCACTTTTGCAATGCGTTAACACCCATTCATTATTTCGTTGTGTTGCCATTTCGAATGACACCCCAGTAGACTTGCGCACAACGGAAAATGTTGTTTCGTTTCGGTTGGTTGTCATTCATAAAATACATAATTTTGTTCTGTTATATTTGTTATGTTACGTGAATACGTTTTCGGATAATTTGTTATTTCTGTAGAGTGTCGATATTCGTTATACTGAATCTGGAATCATATCAAATTCATTCGTTATATGCCCTATAATTTTGTTCGTGTTCATTGAAATTCGATATTTATGTATGTATGTATATTCGTGATAATGATTCGTAGTTTGGAAAGTCATTGGTTTATTGGATCTATACACACACAATGAAAATATCTCTCCTCCTCGGCTCAAATACAATACAACACCCTTCTCACTCCCTTCTCAGGAATGCACTTTGCCAGTAATCCAACCTCCAGCACAAAATTAATCAGCTGATTGGACTGTAAGATTTACTTTGTGTTGACTTTTTGTTTCATTAGATCTTTCACAGATTACCGACTCATGTCAAATTCATTTGTTATACCTGCTATTATTTCTTTCGTATTAGTTGAAATTCGTTATTTTTTTTATTCGGACGTTCGGATGCATCCGAATGTCTGAAAGATGCAAAATTCGGCCGAATTTTGATTAGTTACAAAAAAAATTGCACATGTCTACACCCCAACATACTAAGGGCTCATTCACACGGAGGCCAGGAGAGCAATGCAAGCAAGCAGTAGAGCCGAGGGTTTACCACCCCCCCCCCCCCCACCCCTCCATCATCACCCACCTAAACACAGCAATGCAGCCGCTTAGGGCTGGGCACAAGCTGAGTGTGCAATGCCCTGCTTTGTGGCCGCGGCAAAATTCAAATATCATGTTGCATTTGACAGGTGGTACCACTGCCAAAAATTACTCTTTTAACTCCTTGGCACCAACATAACAGAAATGTGCAGCCCCACTGGACTTGTTTTTTGTTTTGTTTTTTGCAGTAGGGCTGCATATTTGTGTACCTCCATTTGCGTTGGGAGCGCACCACACGGCGAACCCCATACGCCGGTCTATTGATCAGAACCCGGAAACGTCCGATTCTGGGTCACCTGATTGCTGTGATAGCCTCTAATTGGCTATCACAGTGATTAGTAACAGTAAAGCCTGCCCCCGTGTTTTCTATCTATGTGAACCAACGAGAGAGATACATTGTATCTTTCTCTGTCCTTGCAGAGATAGAAAAAAAAATGTGTGTGTAAAAATAAATAAATAAATAAAAATTAATAAAAAAATATATACCTAGAGAGACCAAGGTTTGATCTAGGTCAGTGCCAGGGTTTAGTGTTTGTTTCAAGGTCAGGGTCAAATGTTAAGGTCAAAGGTTAACGTCAGCGTCAAAGGTCAGGGTCAGTATTTTTTGGACAGGATTTTTATTTTGTTGTAATTAGTATCAGTGTCAGTGTGTTTTAGGTAGGATAAAAAAAATTAAAAAAAATTAAAAAAAGGAAGTAAAATGGTCACTTTTTGTTTTTGAGTCGTACTACGGGTACAAACAACTAACATACACAAATGATCGCTGCGGTCGTCAGGAGTGAGGGAATTTGGTTTGGGTTGTTCTTTGGTGGTTTGTTATGGTAGTAGCAAGAAATATGCAGCTAAATTTAAAAAAAATGTTTTTTTCTTTTCTTTTACTATTTTGGGCCAGTTTTGCTTTGATAATAAAAATAAATATGAGATATATGTTACCATTTACCACCAAATGAAAGCCCAATTTGTCCTGAAAAAAAAAAAGCTATAATCCACCTAGATGCACAAAGTAGTTGTGGTGATATGTAGGGTTTTTACGAACACATGTAAAAGTTGCAAAATTGGGCATAGGCATTTAGATTTGTTTCACCCTTAGGCATTAAGTGAATGGGGCGGCACAGTGGGTCGGCATTTTGGGGTTAAAAAAGGCAGTTAGGAAGGTAATTATGACCTCCTCAACACCTGCGAAACACCATCTGAAAAGCAATCCACCCCAAAACATTTTTCAGAGGAGCGGCAATAATAGCCATGTAAATGAGCCCTAAATCAGAGCACCGCCCTGCATTACTTTGCAATAGGTTCCCCAAAAAACGGTATGCGCAGTTTGGACTGCGTGGGGTGGGTTGGTAGTCCATACAAAATGAATAGGCCATCTTAAAGCAACATACGTTAATGCGCAGAAGTGTGATCTCATAGTTACATAGTTAGTTAGGGTGTATAAAGACACCAGTCCATCCAGTTCAACCTGAGTGTCTACAATTGTCCCTATCCCTGTACATTGCACACTCACATCGGTCCCTACCCTCAAGGAGCCCACAATCCAAGGTCCCCATTCATATATAGAAGCCAATTAACCTACCAGCATGTCTTTGGAGTGTGGGAGGAAACCGGAGTACCTGGAGGAAACCCACGCAGGCACAGGGAGAACATGCAAACTCCAGGCAGGTTGTGTCTTGGTTGGGATTTGAACCAGTGACCCTTTTTATTGCTAGGTGAGAGAGCTACACACTATACCACTGTGCCACCCACATCTCACCCTTCACACACCCTTCACACACCCTTCACACACCCTTCACACACATTTAGAATTTGTTTGAAGTTCCACTTTAAGTGGTGAAAATGAATTAACCATTTGCTAAATGTGATAATGAGCCATTACCTGATGTGTAATAATATAAGCGCTTGCCAAAAATGTTTGTCATTAGCTTCAAAATGTGACTGCTTGTTCCTTTGCTCTAGATATTACTTATTACCCAGGAATGTAAATGATGTTCTCCTCCCCGGCTGGAACCCGCACAATGCTTTCACTCTGATTACACCATGATACACCTATATGATTAAAGAGGAACTCCGGGCAAAATTAAAAAAAAATCACATCTATGGTGCAATCTGTCACTGGCATTAAGTCAGCTCTTTATTACCTGTTGATCCTGCCAGTAGATCTGTTTTTGTTTTTTTACTACCTATAACAGGCTAGGATTTCCAGGAAAAGTGATTGTTACTTCCCATTCACACCTGAGCGTTTTGTAGTTGGAAGGTTTAAACTCCAAAACACCGGATGAGAAAAATAAATCTATTATTCTCTATGGAGATGGTTCACATATCCACTCCATATCCACTCCATCGCCTGAAGCCAAACACCTGACGGTATAATTGTGACACTTGGTGTCACCATCAAATTTTGGATTTCCTATGACTTTCTGTCCTATGGACAATCATTTCCCAGGACAAAGTAAGTCAATTTTCCCTGTGGACAAAACACCTGACAGGGGTTCCAACATTACCCTACTATATCCAAAACTTTAAAGAAGTTTGGGCTTGGTTTTCAGCTTAAACTTAAGATGTTGAGGCCAGGTTAAGCTAAGGGTCATATTGTAGGGTCACATTAGGTTAAGAGTCATATTGTAGGGTTAGATGAGCTAAGGCTCATATTGTAGGGTCAGGTTAAGCTAAGGGTCACATTGTGGGGTCAGGGAATGCTAAGGTTCAGACTGTATGGTCAAGTTAGTCTAAGCCCTTGTACACACAGTCGGACATTCTGACAGAAAATGTCCGATCGGACCGTGTTGTCGGATAATCCGACCGTGTGTGGGCTCCATCGGACTGTTTCCATCGGAATATCCGACGGACCAAGTTTTCCACCTTGGCTATAAAATTTTCCGACAACATGATCCGATCAGACCTTGTCCGATCATGTGTACAGAATTCCGATCGGACAAAGTGCCACGCATGCTCAGATCAAATTCCTACACCAAAGCTATTGGCTACTAGCCTGAACGTAGTCCCGTCGTAACCAAATAACGTCATCACGTTCTGAATGATCGGATTTTCCGACAACTTTGTCCGACCGTGTGTATGCAACAGTTTCGGACAAAATCCGTCGGACAAAATCCGACGGATTTGGTTGTCGAAATGTCCGACCGTGTGTACAAGGGCTAAGAATCATATTGTGGGGTCAGGGAAGGCTAAGAGTCAAATTGTAGAGTCAAGTTAGGCTATGACTCATATTGTGGGGTCAGGTTAAGCTAAGGGTCATGTTGTGGGGTCAGGTTAGGCTAAGAAGCATATTGTATTGTTAGGTTAGCTAAGGGTCATATTTTAGGGTTAGGTTAGGCTAAAGATCATATTGTAGTGTTAGGCAGTGGCGTCACTAGGGGGTGGCTTTTGGGGCTATAGCACCGTATCTGGGGCCCATAGCCCCAAATCTCTTCAGGGGTTCCCAAGGGGAGAGGAGGCTGTCTGAGGACCCTGATGTAAGTGGAGGGCTCTCTGGGGACCCTGATTTAAGGAGAGGATCTCTGGGGACCCTGATTTTTAGGGGGAGGCTCTCTGGGGACCCTGATTTAAAGGGGAGGCTCTTTGGGGACCCTGATTTAGGGGGAGGATCTCTGGGGACCCTGATTTAAAGGGATGCTCTCTGGGGACCCTGATTTTTAGGGGGAGGCTCTCTGGGGACCCTGATTTAAGGGGGGCTCTCTGGGAACCCCGATTTAAGGGGGGGCTCTCTGGGAACCCTGATGCAAGGGGGAGGCTCTCTGGGGACCCTGATGTAAGGGGGGGCTCTATGGGGATACATATACACACACACACACACACACACATATCATATACATGTATATGCCTGCGTTTAACTTTCTTTACTATGCTGCTATTGGGCTTTAGCCCCAGATCTTTTGCAGACCTAGCAATGCCTCTGGTGTTAGGTTATGCTAAGGATCATATTGTAGAGTTAGGCTAAGGGTCATATTGTCGAAAAAGTTTAGGCTAAGGGTCATATTGTAGAGTTAGGTTAGGCTACAGGTCGTATCGTAGGGTCAGATTAGGTTAACTGTCATATTGTAGGGTTAGGTTAGGCTAAGGGCCATATTGTAGGGTTAGGTTAGGCTAAGGGTCATATTGTAGGGTTAGGTTAGGCTAAGGGTCATATTGTAGGGTTAGGTTAGGCTAAGGGTCATATTGTAGGGTTAGGTTAGGCTAAGGGCCATATTGTAGGGTTAGGTTAGGCTAAGGGTCATATTGTAGGGTTAGGTTAGGCTAAGGGTCATATTGTAGAGTTAGGTTGGGTATCAGGGGCAGGTTAGGTGTTAAAGAATATCCTTGAGGGTTAGGTTATGTTTTCTGGTTCAGGAGAGGGAGGGGTTAGGCCTGTGTCATAACTGCCAACGTCTTGTTGGTGGCAATTTGCTGTTGACAGAATTGCTAAGAAAGCAACAAGAACACTCACCTCTTACAGTGTTGCTCCCTCCCTGTCCATACCAAGGAGGTTATGATGAGTCCCCGTCTGAGGGGTCCCAACATAACCTTGTGATTCTGCAGCATTTCCAGCATCAGAACAACCATACAAGAACAAGTAAGTGTGGTCATTTAGGAGCGCCTATTGCTAATGAATTGACACCAACAACAGGATCCCTAGTGTGGCTTGTACTTTGAGCAGGCCATACACGTGACAAGTTTCAGTCAACTAGGTTCAGCCATATCCCCTTGCGGTCCATGGGATCCACTATATAACGAACGCCTTCAAATGCTTAGCAGGTTCAACAAAAAAATAGAGTTGCAAGTTCTACTGTTCCACCAAATTGCCACCTGTATGACCACCTTGAAGTCTATGTATAGATACAATTTTTGGGATATTAATAGCGAAGAGTTAATTCCCCCCCCACTACGTTTTGTTTTTTTCATCTGAGGAATTTTCTCTCCACTTCTGGTCCCAAAGATGCAAGAAAAGATTAGAGGAAATCAAAGTGTCCCCAGAACGGGTGTCCCCGGATGGTTTCTTCTTCCCTCTTGATGACAATTCTACCAGATCTTTCAGCTGGGAAAATCAGAGTGCATGCGCCGCTGAAGTCAGCAGCTGCATGCAAGGGGAATATCTCCTAAACCGTACAGGGTCTATAATAAGGCTTACCTGTAGGTCAAAGTAAACAAAAATGGGTACACAACCGCTTTAAGGGGGAGCACTGAGAACTCTGATCTATAGAGACGACTCTGATGTAAGGGAGAACTCTGGGGACTCTGACATAAGGGATGCTCTGGGAACCCCGATGTAAGGGGGAACACTAAGAACTCTGATGTATGGAGACGACTCTGATGTAAGGGAGAACTCTGGGGACTCTGACATAAGGGATGCTCTGGGAACCCTGATGTAAGGGGGGACACTGAGAACTCTGATGTATGGAGAGGACTCTGATGTAAGGGAGAACTCTGGGGACTCTGACATAAGGGATGCTCTGGGAACCCTGATGTAAGGGGGAACACTGAGAACTCTGATGTACAGAGAGGACTCTGATGTAAGGGGGAACACTGAGAACTCTGATGTACAGAGAGGACTCTGATGTAAGGGGGAACACTGAGGCTTCTGGAGTAAAGAGGAACTCTGATGTAAGTGGTGCTCTGAGAACCCGGAATTACCTGAGTGTACTCACTCAGAGGCAGGAGAGAGAAGGAGGGAGACTTCAGTCACAGACAGGGATGGATGGTGAGCTCACTCACCTCTTGGCAGCCAGCACCTCTCATCCAGATGTATCTGGAAGCCATAGTCTGGTCTGAATAATGTGTCCGGGTTTCAGGCAGCCTGAAACCTGGACGAATGATTCCAAACCCGAACTGTCCGGGTGAATCCTGGACAGGTGGCAACCCTATGTGGAAGCCAGGAACTGTCCCTAGATATAAGGCAATCTTATTAACTAATACGACCTTCACACCTGTCCCGAAATGCAGAGAAATGAGCCGTCCTTCGGCAGAGGATTCTTGATGGCACCCCCCACGCGTCTGCCAACGTGCGCATTTTTTAACGTGTTGTAGCACAATGTAGTTCAGAGAGCACGATTTTGCAAACGGGTCAATTACTTGCGCATTTCTTGTACATAGGACAACCCATGGAAAAGAATGGACTGCCCCCCCCCGCCACAAGACAGACGAGGACACACGCGGGTACACACACGAGGACACACGCGGGTACACACGCGAGGACACACGCGGGGACACACGCGGGGACACACAGGAGGACACACGCGGGTACACACACGGGGACACACGCGGGTACACACACGGGGACACACGTGGGGACACACACGGGGACACACGCGGGTACACACACGGGGACACACGCGGGTACACACACGGGGACACACGCGGGGACACACACGGGGACACACGCGGGTACACACACGGGGACACACGCGGGTACACACTCGCCAAGCTTCATCGCACCTGGATGGCCAAAGCTGACCATAGGCCGGTAGAATTTTCTTAAACATTTTTCAAATTCTCAACTCTTGTTTTTCGATTTTCTATCAGTTAGTGGCATAAAATTAACGTTCGTTTTCGACCAAAGCGACAGTAAATTTGAAGGAACGGAAACAATTTTTTTCTCTCAAACAAAAATCTAATTGTGAATGTAGTCTTTGCTCACTATTTTTTTTTTACATAAAATGAAACCTGTTTTCCATTCAAGCAGCAGATCTGCCCAAAATTTCTAAGAATGGAATGAACGGACTCCATGATAGAAAGATCGAATGTACTAAACAATTGTTCTATGAATGTTCAAATAAAAATCGAATTCTGTATGGCCACCTGAAGCCTCGGTTCACATATATATGCGATGTGGGAAACGTAGTGAATCCTGTGCGTTTCCCACACCGCATTGAAATCGCAGGGTGTTCATGCAATCTGCTGCGGGTGTCAATGTTAAACTAAAGACAGCCCAAAACAGCTCAGACTACGCGGAGCGATTGCCTGAATCGGATTGCATGGATGAGAAGCCCAGTGCGTTCCGATTCTGGTACAGCAAAAAAATAAATAAAGGGTCCTGCAACACCTTGGTGCAATTTCAGAATACAAAATGAATGGCTCAAATCGCAGCGCACAGACATCGCATGTACATTGCACGGAAATACAGTGCGACTCCTGTGCTTATCGCATGCGATGTGTGAACCTAGGCTTAAGCAGTATTAAACCCAAAAGCAAACCTTTATAACGCAGCTTACATATTCTTAGATGTGATGGCTGCATTCGTTTTCTCTTTTAGGCTTTATTATCACCTGATGAGTTGGCTAGTAAGTCTGTTGTTTTTCAAAAGAATAATGTAGATCAGTGGTAAACAAACTGCAACCCGGGGGCCGAGTGTGGCTCTTTGGATATCCTTATGACATCCTCCCACTGACATCAACAATGGCGCAATCATTTCTGCATAGACACCAACAATGGGGCACTATTCCTCCCACTGACACCAACAATGGGGCACTATTCTTTCCATTGACACCAACAATGTGGCATTATTCCCTCCACTGACACCAATGATGGGGCATTATTCCTCCCACTGACACCAACGATGGGGCACTATTCCCTCCACTGACATGAATAATGGGGCATAATTCCTCTCCCTTATACCGATGAAGGGGGATTATTCCCTCCACTGACACCAATGATGGGGCACTATTCCCTCCCACTGACACCAATGATGGGGCACAATTCCCTCCACTGACACCAATGATGGGGCACTATTCCCTCCACTGACACCAATGATGGGGCACTATTCCCTCCACTGACACCAATGATGGGGCACTATACCTCCCGCTGAAACCAATGATAGGGCACTATTCCCTCCACTGACACCAATGATGGGGCACTATTCCTCCCACTGACACCAATGATGGGGCACTATTCCTCCCACTGACACCAATGATGGGGCACTATTCCCTCCACTGACACCAACGATGGGGCACTATTCCCTCCACTGACACCAACGATGGGGCACTATTCCCTCCACTGACACCAACGATGGGGCACTATTCCTCCCACTAAGACCAACAATGGGGCCCTATTCCTCCCACTGAGACCAATGATGGGGCACTATTGACTCCACTGACACCAACGATGGGGTGCTATTCCTCCCACTGACACCAATGATGGGGCACTATTCCTCCCACTGACACAATGATGGGGCACTATTCCCTCCACTGACACCAACGATGGGGCACTATTCCCTCCACTGACACCAACGATGGGGCACTATTCCCTCCACTGACACCAACGATGGGGCACTATTCCTCCCACTAAGACCAACAATGGGGCACTATTCCTCCCACTGAGACCAATGATGGGGCACTATTGACTCCACTGACACCAACGATGGGGCGCTATTTCTCCCACTGACACAAACAATGGGGCACTATTCCCTCCACTGACACCAACGATGGGGCACCATTCCCTCCACTGACACCATTGATGGGGCACTATTCCTCCTAGTGACATCAACAATTGGGTAATAATTTCTGCACTGACACCAACAGTGGGACACTTTTTCTCCTATTAACACCAACAATGGGGCACTAAAATGTCCACTAATACCAAAAATGGGACATTGTTTACTCCCACTGATACCAGGACATTTTCCAATGGCACATTAATCCGGCCCTTTGTCTAGGAAGTTCGGAGACCCCTGATGTGGATGTAGCAGTTACATGAATGAGACAAACTATTTACCACTGACAGGGCTGCTTACAATGATCAGCTTTTTATTCATGTAAAACTTTTATCCCAAATGAAAAAAAAAAAAAAAATTACTGTAACTAATTATAAAGTAGTAGTCTGAGTTTGGCTTCAATTTGTTAGTGTATCTAAATTTGCTAGTCCATCTAACACTCTCCTCTCCTGAGTCCAAGTGTGCCTCCTTTTCTCCTTCATCCAGAGTGAAGGGACACTAATGCAGGAGGCGTGTTACTGGCTAGATCACCAGGTGAAAACAGAGGTGAAAACAAAGCCTTAAAAACAGAAAACGAATGCAGCCACCACATCTAATGATTGGTAAGCTGCAATATATATATATTTTTTGTTTGTTTTGGGATTAAAACCTCTTTAAGATCCTCCTAGTCTTCCATTCATAGGTATGACTTACCCCACTGCAGCTGATGTCACCGCCATCATTGGGTAGAGTCCGGAGTGCCCCCCTGTCCTGGGTACTGAGTCCATACAGTAAGACGTGAACCAGAAGAACGCTGAAGAACGTCACCCGTGTCATTGTCACCTGTCTGGCGGTTCAGAGTAAAGGGCAGGAAAACTCCAATGAAAACTTTGTATCCAAGTAGGAAAGAATTGTCTATAAAATGATGAAATGTAACAAGTTCTTATAAAGGGGGCCCCACTATGGGGGCTACAAGGGGCCCCAGTGGAGGCGTCCGATGGGTTAATCCCGATTACATCCTGACACTCGTGTCCTTGTCACCCGGCCAGGGAGATCAGAGTACAGGCAGGAAAAACCCACTCAAAACTTTGTATCCAAGAAGAGGCCACTGATTGGAAGGACTTCAAGTTCCCACCAGAGGGGGGCCCCTAGGTGGGCTACAAGGGGTCCCAGTGGAGGTGTCCAATGCCCTAAACAATCCCAATCAGAACTTTATCCCTCTTTTTTTTTAAGGCTAATGACAAGTTGTCAGTCCAGCAGATCCCAGGTGCTTTGTTGGCTGGAGAGGGGTTGTGGCCCCTGAGTGACTTGGGGGCCCCTTTCTGTGTTGCTGTTCAGGGTCCACCGACAGCTCTGGTCTCAGTCCTGAGTTGTGCTGATCAGTTCCCTATTACTGGGACCGCCTCTCCCTCCTCCACACCCTCCTGGAGGCAGAAACACCTCCAAGTGCTGGGACTCAGTACAACACACTGACTCACTGACACATGGGAGGTGCAGCACTGCACTGCATGCCAACTGTCATTACTCCCAGCCTCAACTGTCATTCTCCTGCAGGGACAGTCCCTGTGTTGGAGATCCCTCTGTCCCTTGTTTAGGGCTGATAGCATAGCTCACAACTGTCCCTGATTTGGAGCAATGTCCCTCTGTCCCTCATTCCTCCTCATTTGTCCCTCATTTTGGTCTGATCCATATAGATTATTATTATTATTCTTCACGATTTATATAGCGCCAACAGTTTACGCAGCGCTTTACAACTTATAGGGGGGACAACACAAATACAGTACAGTATAGATGTATATAAAATACACTTTTTATCTATCTGATTTCTAAATTGCTGCATTTGTAAATTCCAGAAGCCAATATAAAGGAATAGTAGTAGTTAACCACTTCAATACCGGGCACTTAGACACCTTCCTGCCCAGGCCAATTTTCAGCTTTCGGCGCTGTCGCAATTCGAATGACAATTGCGCGGTCAGGCTACACTGTACCCAAACAACTTTTTTTTTATCATTTCGTTCCCACAAATAGAGATTTCTTTTGGTGGTATTTGATCACCTCTGCGATTTTTCATTTTTGCGCAAGAAATAAAAAAAGACCGAAAATTTTGCAAAAAAAAAAAAAAAGTTTTTCTTTGTTTTTGTTATTTTTTTTGTAAATAAGTATGTTTTCTTCTTCAATGATGGGCACTGATATGGCTGCACTGATGGGCACTGATGAGGTGACACCAATGAGGTGGCACTGATGATGGGCACTGATAAGTGGCACTGATGGGCACTGATAGGTGGCACTTGTATGCGGCACTGATGGGCACTCATAGGTGGCACTGATGGGCACTCATAGGTGGCACTGATGGGCACTCATAGGTAGCACTGATGGGTACATATGGATGGCACTGAGGCTCTTTACCGAGATCAGTGTAGCGGTCTTTCAGACTGACACACACAGCACCACCGATCGCCACGATGCATGGGCACACGGCGGCTGTTATCCTGAAGGACGTCATATGACGCCCAGTCAGGATAACAGAACCATTTCCCGGACGTCAATCTGCTATTGACCTGGCACAAAGTGGTTAAAAAAGCACTTGTGGATTTAACCAATCTTGTTTTTTTGTACAATTCTCCTTTAAGGGGGCGTGGCAAGGGGTGTGTCCTATGCCTGCATACTTTTGCTGATAGGTGTCCTTCATTCCCATCTCAAAAAGTTGGGAGGCATGTGATAGGAAGATCTGTATAAAGCTGGCCATACACCATACAATCTAATTGTACAATCTCTGTGCAATCTTATTTAGATTTACCAAACTATGTAATACGGGGACAGACTAAAGCAGCTCGTAGATGATTTGCTTTTCTTTCCTTCCACTGTGGGGGGAAGGAAAGAAAAACTGCTCGATTCACAGTCAGTGTTCAAAGGGGAATCCCTCCCGCAGTGCTATCGTGCTCTGCCGATGGGGGGAGGGGCGTGGTCACGGGGTGCCTTACCAGCCAGCATAATGCAATGATTGCTGCTAGCTGCTATAGCCACAGGCAGTAATGCTGCCCGCTACACACAATGAGATTGTCGGAAGAATGTTTTTTTTTTTGCATGCTAATCTCAGATCGTATCTGATGAGTTTACTAAATCCATGACAATTCCCGTATGACAAAATAAAAATTCGGAAGTGATGTCATGTCTTTTCGAACGACAGCTGTACCGGTTAAACAAAAATCGTATGATCTGGCATCGTACGAAAAAAAAATTGGCTCTCCAAAGCTCTGTACTAACGATCAGATTATCATACGATCACTCCGAAAACGTATTTTTTCTTTAACGATTTTCTGACCATGTGTACCGGCCATAACTGTATGTAAAAAACCCAACAGGCTGGTTATACCCAAGTTGATCCATCAATTGACCTCACCTGCCGATACATGGATCGAATCTCAGATGTTGCTGAATGGGCCAAATATCAATCCACGTATGGCCGGCTTTAACCACTTCAATACAGAATACTTTCACCCCCCCCCCCAGCCCCCAGCCCAGGGCAAATTTCAGCTTTCAGCACTATCACACTTTGAATGATAATTGCGCGGTCATGCAACACTGTACCCAAACTACATTTTTATAATTTTGTTCACATAAATAGAGCTTTTATTTGGTGGTATTTAACTGCTTGCCGACCAACCGCCACAGTTTTACTGAGGCAGAATAGCACGGCAGGGCGAAATCATGTTACTCTACGTCGCTTCACCTTTTGGCCACTAGGGGTGCGAATCCCGTTTCTTTCAGTGGAGAGGACACAGGACTGATGGTGGTGATCACCTTTACTTCTCTGGACAAGGTTCTTTTTGGAAGTCCCAAACAGTTGGAAACGGAATTCATCAGAGAAAATGACTTTACCCCCCAGTTCCCAGCAGTCCAATCCCTGTACCTTTTGCAGAATATCAGTCTGTCCCTGATGTTATCCTGGAGAGACGTGGCTTCTTTGCTGCCCTTCTTGACACCAGGCCATCCTCCAAAAGTCTTCTCCTCACTGTGGGTGCCGATGTCCTCACACCTCCTGCTGCCATTCCTGACCAAGCTCTGCACTGGTGATGCCCCAATCCAGTATCAACTGTAAGAGACGGTCCTGGCACTTGCGGAACTTTCTTGGGCGCCCTGAAGCCTTCTTCACAAATGCAGTGGAAATGTTTTTTTATGGGATTAGCTTTATTTTCATGTCAAAGCCCTTGTACACATGGTCTGATATTCCGACAACAAATTCCGTCAAATTTTGTCCTACGGATTTTGTCCGAAACTGGTGTTGCATACACACGGTTGGACAAAGTTGTCGGAAAATCCGATCGTTCGTAACGTGATGATGTTATTTCATTACGACGGGACTACGTTCAGGCTAGTAGCCAATAGCTTTGGTCTAGGAATTTGATCTGAGCATGCGTGGCACTTTGTCCGATCGGAATTCTCTACACACAATCGGACAAGGTCCGATCGGATAATGTTGTCGGAAAGTTTTATAGCCCAGCTCTAAAACTTTGTCCGTCGGATATTCTGACGGAAACAGTCCGATGGAGCCCACACACAGTCGGATTATCCGACAACACGGTCCGATCGGACATTTTCCGTCGGAATGTCCGACCGTGTGTACAAGGGCAAAGAGAGACTTTGCAGTTAATTGAAACTCATCTGATCACTTTTCATAACATTCTGGAGTATATGCAAACCGCCATCTTAAAAACTGAGACTGCAGACTTTGTGGAAATTTATATTTGTGTCATTCTCAAAACTTTTGGCCATGACTGTAGGCCAGGCAGAAAGTAGTTAAACAATCCATTCAGTTAATATCAGATTAGGCAGACCCTTATACTATATAGTTGATGGTAGATCTAAAGAAGATTGTACAATCAGATTGTATAGTGAGCCTAATGCTACCACCCCCTCCCTTTAGAATGTAAGCTCTATGAGCCCTCTTGTCCCTTCTGTATTGTACTGTAATTGTGCTGTCCCCCACCCCCCCCCCTACATTGTAAAGTGCTGCGTAAACTGTTGGCGCTATATAACTTTTGTGTATTTTAATAATAATAATAATAATAATAATGCAGCCCATACATTCATACATTTTTTTCATTCAACCACCGGGTTGAGAAATAAAAAAAAGTTTCCCCAATCCATACATTCAATGTGGATGGTAGAATCCTGTGGCGGTGCTATTGTGTTCAGACAGTGGGGAGTCTTTCCTGTCATCAGAATACAATAAATGCTGTTGGCCATAGCCAGCGGCAGTGAACGATTGGGAAAAATCCCACAGGCTGGTTGTACAATCGGTAGATCGACTTCTGTACAACTAGGGTGCCCATACATGGGGGCGTGGCCTGGACCGGCATGTGAGAGGAAGTGTGTCTCACAGCTCCGCTCTAAGATCTGCTTATTGATCCTCTCCCAGCAGCAATCCGCGGCCACAAAACGGCTTCCCATCTAGTTACCGACCCCCTCACCACTGGCCCTCTGCACCCGAGGGAAGGCAAGAAAACTAGAGGAAAGCATGCCCTCCGAAATCCAAAATGGCGCCGCCGTGGCCACGGCACAGCGCACACCGCGAGGCAATGACAGGTCCAGGGGAGGACATGCCAGAGGACCACAGAAGTTCCAGGGTAAGGACCCTCTGAGAGACATGTTGTATTATACCCAGAAACTGGGGGCCACCAGGATAGAGAGGCTGGGGGGTTGGCTGAGGGTGCCCATACATAAGGAACTTTGTTTTAACCAGAATGCAGTGTCAGTGGAAGGCTCCCCCATAGACAGACCAATTTCAGCCAACTCATATGCCCTGTACACACGATCGGACATTCCGAAGACAAAATCCATCTGATTTTTTCAGACGGATTTTGGCCCAAACTTGTCTTGCATACACACGGTTGCACAAAGTTGTTGGAAAATCCGATCATTCAGAACGAAGTGACGTAAACCACGTACGACGGGACTATAAATGGGTCAGTAGCCAATAGCTTTCATCTCTTAATTTATTCTGAGCATGCGTGGCACTTTGTCCGTAGGAATTGTCTACACACGATCGGAATTTAAACAATCGGATTTTGTTGTCTGACAATTTTTGATCCTGCTCTCAAACTTTGTGTGTCGGAAATTCCGATCGAGCCCACACACGATCAGATTTTCCAACAACACGATCCGTTCGCACATTTTCAATCGGAAAGTCCGACCGTGTTTACAGGGCAATACTGGTTTGGATGGCAAGCACCCCCCCTTGAGAAAACTCAATTTAACCACTTGACCACTGGGCACTTAAACCCCCTTCCTAACCAGACCAATTTTCAGCTTTCTGTGCTCTCACACTTTGAATGACAATTACTCAGTCATGCAACACTGTACCCATATTTATTTTTTTCCTTTTTTTCACACAAATAGAGCTTTCTTTTGGTGGTATTTAATCACCGCTGGGTTTTTTATTTTTTGCGCTATAAATCAAAAAAGACTGAAAATTTGGAAAAAAAATAAAAATTCTTTGTTTCTGTTAAAATTTATTGCAGAGTATTGGCAGAGTATTGGCAAGTATTGGCAGAGTATTTGCGAGTATTAGCAAAGTATTGGCGAGTATTGGCATAGTATTGCAGTGTTGCAGAGTATTGGCATAGTATTGTAGAGTATTGCACAGTGTTGCAGAGTATTGGTAGAGTATTGCACAGTATGGGGAGAGTATTGGCATTGAGCAGCGCTGTGGGCACTACACATCCAGCCCACATCTCTCCGCCTCTCCCCTCGCACTGTACCGATCGGTACACAGAGGGGAGGGAGGAACCGGCGTCATGACATGACACCGGTTTGTTTACATGTGATCGCTCCGTCATTTGACAGAGCGATCACATGGTAATTGGCCGCTACGAGCGGCCGTTTACCGCGATCCGTGATGTGCCGGGTCTTCCAGACTCGGCGGTCACGGATGTTTGCGGACATTCTGGGAGTACCTCCATGGATTGGAGTGGAGTCTCCATCTAGTGGTGGCCAAAGGTAGTGCGGGCTGTGAAAGTACCATGCATACTCGGTATAAGTTTCCGCTAATGCCGCGTACACACGACCGGACTTTCCGGCAGACAAGGTCCGACGGAATCAGTCTGTAGGACAATCCGATCGTGTGTGGGATAATCCGACCATTTTTCACATTAAAAAATCAGACGGACCTAGAAATAGAACCTGTTTCAAATCTGTCCGGCGGACTCAATTCCTATCGGGAAAACCGTTCGTCTGTATGCTGGTCTGACGGACCAAATACGACGCAAGGGAAGCTATTGGCTTCTGGCTATTGAACTTCCTTTTTTAGTCCCGTCTTATGTCATCACGTTCAAAATGAATGGACTTACGAACGGACTTTCGTGTGTGTGGCCAAGTCCGTTCATACGGAAGGTCCGTCGGAACCCCGCTAAAAGTCCATCGGGAAGACCGTCGGACCTAGTCTGCCGGAAAATCCGGTCGTGTGTATGCGGCATTATTCCCATATTTCCTCTTATACCCCAGTCACGGAACGCACGTTGTGGTTAGCTAGTGGCTGTGGGCGTGTGTAATCATGACAACCGGAAGTAGAGACTTTTCCACCCACTTAGCATACATGGGATCTTTGAGCCATTAGTCACACACACTGTACCCTACAAGTCGACGAGCCCGCTGCACCTGCCCAACACCCAGATGAAACTGTTTTGTCAAATATTTTTCGATGTTCTATAAAAACCTGATTTTCCAGCCCAGTGTGCGCTCTGTAAGGAATCCAGTTCCCTTTCTGTTGTCAGGTTCAACAGCATTTATATCATGAATTTCACATTTTAACTACTTACTTACTGGGCACTTATACCTCCTTCCTGCACGGGCCAATTTTCATCTTTCAGCGCTGTTGCATTTTGAATGTCAATTGCACGGACACTGATAGGTGGCACTGATGGGCACTGATAGGCAGCAGTGAAGGGCACTGGTAGGTGGCACTGATAGGCAGCACTGATGGGTGACACTGATGATGAGGCACTGATGGTCACCGGTAGGTGGCACTGGTGGGCACTGATTGGCAGCAAAAGTTGGCATTGATAGGTGGCACTGGCGGGCTCTGGTGGGCACTAATAGGTGGTACCGATGGGCACAGAGAGGTGGCACTGATAGGTGACACTGACAGGCACTGGTAGGCGGCACTGATAGGCAGCACTGATAGGAGACACTGATGATGAGGCACTGATGGTCACTAATAGGTGGCACTGATAGGTGGCACTGATTAACAGCACTGGCGGGCACAGATCAGGATTGATGTCCCTGTAACAGAAGCCAGTTACCTGCTTTCTTCTATTCTCCTGACTCTGATCGTCAGGATAAAAAAATCCGATAACCGGCTTCTGTTTACTTCCGTGATCAGCTGTCATTGGCTGACAGCTGATCACATGATAAAGGGCAGCTGTGATTGACCCTTTACCCTGTTGTGTGATCACCTAAGTCCGAAGAACTCGACAATCACAGAGTGTGTTGCCTGCGCACCGCAGGGGGCGTGCAAGCAGCACAATCACGAGAGGATGCCTATTGACCCTCCCAGCACTGGACGCCCGCGCTGTAGCCGTCTTTTGGCTATAGCACTGATGAAAAGTGGTTAAAAGATGATAAAAAAAATTACTTTATTTAAAGCTGAACTCTGGGCACAAAAACTTTCATTTAAATATATTCCTCAATAGCCACAAAGGATAGAAATCCATTATGTGTGCCGCAGATGCCTGTGCAAACCCAGATATCAACTTTTAAAAGTAGCAGTGACATCATCGCTGTGCTGTACATAGACTGTGCGGAAAGCAGAGCTGTGGGAGGAGCATTACAGGCTTCACCCACTACAGGCTGCCTGCAGAAAATTACAGGAGGGGCGGAGACAAGATCAGTCACCCTGCACAAGGAGAAAGAGCAGCAGTGAGCGGCAGTGGCAACCCCTGCCCATAGGGGGTGCAGGGGCACCACTCCCCAAAGCTACTCAGCATAAAAATAAAAAAAATACTGGCCCTTTAAGTGTGTGCGAGATTCTGGACACACAGGTGTATGGGAAGCATGGCGTGCTGCAATCACTCAAAAAAAATAGATAAGAAATCATTTAAAAAAAATAACCCTTTAAGTGTGTGCAGGGCGCCGGACACACAATTGCTATGGGAAACATGACGTGTTTGCAATCACGTGATGTAAACAAGAAGCTTTATTGGTTTCCTTTAGAAAGTCCTCAGGCGCTGAGCTCTGCGCCCAGAACACTCCCAATATAGCATTGTTCCCTGTTGTGGTTAATGATTGGCGGGACCCACGCCGTTACGTCCAGTTTCTCTGACTCATCCCAACCAGTCCGAATGTGGATGGAAGGTGACTTGCTGTGAGAGCTGTGAGTACGAGGGGGAAGAGGGGGGACATTTGCTGTAAAGGGGGACTCTGATGGGGACATCTGCTGTAAAGAGGGACTCTGATGGTGACACCAGATGTGAAGGGGGACTCTGCTGGTGACACCTGATGTAAATGGGGACTCTGATGGTGATACCTGGTCTGAAGGGGGATTCTGATGATGACACCTGATGTGAAGGGGAACTCTGATGGTGACACCTGATGTGAAGGGGAACTCTGATGGTGACACCTGATGTGAAGGGGAACTCTGATGGTGACACCTGATGTGAAGGGGAACTCTGATGGTGACGCCTCATTTGAAGGGGAACTCTGGTGATGCCTCATGTGAAGGGGGACTCTGGTGATGCCTCATGTGAAGGGGGACTCTGGTGATGCCTCATGTGAAGGGGGACTCTGTGGGGACATCTGATGTAAAGGGGACTCTGTGTGGACATCTGATGTAATTAGGACTCTAATGGGGACATCTGATGCAATTAGGACTCTGATGGGGACACCTCATGTGAAGGGGACTCAGTGGGAACATCTGATGTAAAGGGGGACTCTGATGATGACACCTGATTTATAGGGGGATGCTGATGGGGACACTAGAGGGGAGTGCACGTAAGTCAGCGAGTACCTGTGTATTGTCTTGTTGAGTACCTGTGTATTGTCTTGTTGAGTATTAGTGTCAGGAAGCTAGTTGTTAGGTAATTTGGACAGTGTATAATCCCCAATCCTCATTAAATTAGTAAGTATGAAGCCCGGCAGGTGTGGAGATGCGACTCGTTGTACATCTTGCGGCATGTATGCGTTCCTTGATCATCCGATCGAGGATGAATACTGCTGTGCAAAATGTAACACATTGTTTCCCTGGAAGCCCAGGTTCTGAATCTGGGGAAGCAACTGTCAGCACTGAGAAGTCCGTCCATACTAAAGGAGAGCCAGGACTTACATGGCAGGTGCCGGTAGGGGGCCAGCACAGAGGCGGGTGGAACAAAAAGAGGTGCAGGAACTAGGAAAGAGTAAATGGGTGACAGTCACAAAGGGTAGAGGGGGAAGTGCCAGAGAGGCCGATCCAGGGCTGGAGCATCCCAATAAGTACGTTCCATTGAGTGACACCAGTCAGGGACCAGCACTGCTGGAGCTGAGGGACTCTCCTAGCTGCCGGGGGAAGAACTCCTCCAGTGAGAGTGGGGGAGAAGCAAAGGGAAAGGAAAGACAGATTCTGGTGGTAGGGGACTGTATGTTGTCTACTGGGAACTGTATGTTGTTTACTGGGCTCTTGGGTTCGGCACATCATGGATCTGGTGGACAGATTACTGGGAGGGGCTGGGGGAGACCCGGCTGTCATGGTGCACGTTGGCACCAATGACAAAGTCAGAGGCAGATGGAGTGTCCTAAAGAATGTATTAAGGGACTTGGGAGCTAAATTGAGGAAAAGAAACTCCAAGGTAGTATTTTCAGGAATACTACCAGTACATTGAGCCACACCAGAAAGGCAGAGGGAGATTAGGGAAGTAAACAAGTGGCTGAAGAGTTAGTGAAGTAAGGAGGGGTTTGGGTTCCTGGAGGACTGGGCTGACTTTTTAGTCAATCTGTCAGTACTATAGAAGGGACGGACTGCACCTAAATGTGGAGGGTGCAGATCAGCTGGGAGTAAAGATGCCCAAAAAGTTAGAGGGGTTTTTAAACTAGGCGACGTGGGGCAGGACCCAGAGGTAGAGATAGTCAGCATGGAAAATATTCCAGAGGGTAGTATTGGGGGCAATAGTGGTAGGTTGACTAAAGCACATAAAGCCAAGGTAAGTATAGTAACAAGTCCTAGTTGCAATCTCAGAACACCCAATAAGAAGATAGTATGCGACCGATCTAAACTACATGGCATGTTCACCAATGCCAGGAGCCTGGTGGACAAGATGGGTGATCTAGATATACTGTTGTACAAGGAGGATTTGGATTTTGTGGGAATTTCAGAGACCTAGTTCAACAGCTCTCATGATTGGATGGCAACCATTCACCCTTTATTGCAAGGATAGAGAGGGTAATAAAGGGGGAGGGGTATGCCTATATATCAAGAATAATGTACGTAAATGTAATGTAATGTAAAGTGAGAGATGACATCACTAAGGAAACTAGGGAGGAGGTGAAATCCTTATGGGTAGAGCGCCAAAGGGATGAAGCTAAGGGGAAAATATGACTGGGAGTATGCTGTAGGCCCCCCTAACCTGAGGGAGGAGGGGAGACGGATCTCCTATCACAAGTTGGATTAGCTGCAAGGATGGGAAGTGTTATCATAATGGGGGATTTTATTATACAGATATAGACTGGGTGGAGGGAACCACACATTCGTCTAAGGCTCGCCAATTCCTAAATGTCTTGCAGGACAATTTCATGGTTCAGATGGCAGACACACCAACTAGAAATAAAGCGTTACTGGATCTACTGATTACCAACAACACAGACCTGATCACAGATGTGGAAATATGGGGCAATTTAGGAAACAGCGATCACAGGTCAATTGGCTTCAGTATAAATCACACAAATAAGAAATATAAGGGCAATACAAAGACACTGAATTTCAAAAGAGTCAACTTCCCTAAACTACATACCTTGTTAGAAGGCATGAATTGGGATAAAATCTTAGGAACAAAGAACTCAGAGGAGAGGTGGGTTTGCTTTAAGAGCATATTAAATAAGGGCATTGGCCAGTGCATCCCATTGGGTAATACATTTAAAAGAGCAAACAAAAGTCCTGGATGGCTTAACTCCAATGTAAAAATGCATATAAAAGTAAAGGAGAAGTCCTTCAAAAAAATACAAGGTTGAGGGATCATCATCAGCATTCAGACTTTATAAAGAATGCAACAAGAAATGTAAGGGTGCAATAAGGATGTCTAACATAGAACACGAAGGACACATAGTGAAGGAGAGCAAAAAAAATTCCAAGAAATTCTTTAAGTATGTAAACAGTAAAAAAGGGAGGACAAACCATATTGGCCCCTTAAAGAATGAGGAAGGACATCTGGTTACAAAGGATGGTGAGATGGCAAAGGTATTGAATGTGTTCTTCTCCTCAGTCTTCACAAGGGAATCGGGGGGGCTTTAGTAACTAAAACTGCAGTGTTTATCCTCATGACACATCACAGGAAGCACCTCCATGTTAACAGAGGACATAATTAAAATTAGACTTGGGAAACGTAACATTAATAAATCACCGGGACCAGATGGCTTGCATCCGAGGGTACATAGGGAACTCAGTCAAGTAATTGCCAGACCATTGTTCCTAATTTTTACTGACAGTCTACTGACTGGAATGGTACCAGGTGATTGGAGAAAAGCCAATGTAGCCCCAATATTTAAAAAGGGCCCAAAATACATCCCTGGGAATTACAGACCAGCTAGCCTAACATCAATAGTATACAAGCTCTTGGAGGGGGTGATAAGGGACTATATACAAGATTTTAGCAATGGTATCATTAGCAGTAATCAGCATGGATTCATGAAGAATCGTTCTTGCCAAACCAATCTATTAACCTTCAATGAGGAGGTAAGTTTCCCTCTAGATAAAGGAAGGCCCCTAGATGTGGTGTATCTGGATTTTGCAAAAGCATTTGACACAGTTCTCTATAAACGTTTACTGTACAAAATAAGGTCCGTTGGCATGGACCATAGGGTGAGTACGTGGATTAAAAACTGGCTACAAAGGGAGAGTTCAGAGGGTGGAGATAAATGGGGGAATACTCAGGATTGGTCCCAGCACAGAACCATAGGGGACCCCTCTTTCCACCCCTGACTATTCTATTTATTTTGTTCATAAACAACCTGGAGGATGGGGTAAACAGTTCAATCTCTGTATTTGCGGACAATACTAAGCTAAGCATGGCAATAACTTCTCTGCAGGATGTGGAAACCTTGCAAAAAGATCTGAACAAATTAATGGGGTGGTCAACTACATGCAAAATAATGCATTTGGGTGGCAAAAATATGAATGCAATCTATACACTTAGGGGAGAACTTCTGGGGGAATCTAAGATGGAAAAGGATTTGGTGGTCCCAGTAGATGATAGACTCAGCAATGGCATGCAATGCCAAGCTGCTGCTAACAACGCAAACAGAATATTGCCATGCATTAAAAAGGGGATCAACTCCAGCGATAAAACGATAATTCTCCCGCTCTACAAGACTCTGGTCCAGCCGCACCTGGAGTATGCTGTCCAGTTCTGGGCACCAGTCCTCAGGAAGGATGTACTGGAAATGGAGCGATAAAAAGAAAGGCAACAAAGCTAATAAAGGGCCTGGAGGATATTAGTTATGAGGAAAGGTTGAACTTATTCTCGCTGGAAAGGAGACGCCTGAGAGGGGATATGATTTCAATTTGCAAATACCATACTGGTGACCCCACAATAGGGATAAAACTTTTTCACGGAAGGGAGTTTAACAAGACACGTGGCCACTCTTCATTAGAAGAAAAGAAGTTTAACCTTAACCTACGTAGAGGGCTCTTTACTGGAAGAGCGAAAAGGATGTGGAAGGGAAGGCAGTGGTCTCAGCAGGGAGCATCGATAGTTTCAAAAAACTATTAGATAAGCACCTGAACGACCACAACATACAGGGATATAAAATGTAATACTGACATATAATCACACACATAAGATGGACTTGATGTGTTTTTTTTTAACCTCACCTACTATGTATGTAACTATAGAGGGATGCTGATGGGGACACCTGTTGTAAAGGGAGACTCTGATTGGGACACCTGATGTAAAGGGGGGCACCTGCTGTAAAAGAGGACTCTGATTGGGACACCAGATGTAAAGGAGGACTCTGATGAGGACACCTGATATATAGGGGGATGTTGATGGGGACACCTGATGTAAAGGGGGGCACCTGCTGTAAAGGGGGACTCTGATTGGGACATCTGATGTAAAACGGGGGACTCTGATGAGGACACCTTATGTTAAGTGGTTTTATTTTATTTTACTTGAAATGTGGATGTGATTGGCCTACTGTGAAGGGCAAAGAGAGGCTGCATATGATGGGCACAATGAGACTGCAATTGATGGGCACAGTGAGGCTGCATATGATTGGGAACAGTGAGGCTGCAATTGATTGGCACAGCGAGGCTGCAATTAATGGGCACAATGAGGCTGTATATGATGAGCACAATGAGGCTGCATATGAAGAGCACAGTGAGGCTGCAATTGATTGGCACAGTGAGACTGCATATGATTGGCACAGTGAGGCTGCATATGATGAGTACAGTGAGGCTGCATATGATGGGCACAGGGAGGCTGCAATTGATGGGCACAATAAGGCTGCAATTGATTGACACAGTGAGGCTGCATATGATGGGTACTGTGAGGTGGCATATGAGGGCACAGTGAGGCTGCATATGATGGGCACAGTGAGGCTGCAATTGATTGGCATAGTGAGGCTGCATATGATTGGCAAAATGAGGCTGCAATTGATGGGCACAGTAAGGCTGCATATGATTGGCAAAGTGAAGCTGCAATTGATGGGAACAGCGAGGCTGCAATTGATTGGCACAGTGAGGCTGCATATGAATGTAACAGTGAGTCTGCATATGATGGGAACAGTGAGGCTGCATATGACGGCACACTGAGGCTGCAATTGATTGGCACAGTGCGGCTGCAATTGATTGGCACAGTGAGGTTGCATATGATTGTCACAGTGAGGCTGCATATGATGGGCACAATGAGGCTGCATATGATGGGCACAGTGAGGCTGAATATGATGGGAACAGTGAGGCTGAATATGATGGGAACAGTGAGGCTGCAATTGATGGGGACAATGAGGCTGCAATTGATTGGCACAGTGAGGCTGCATATGGTGGGCGTGTGAGGCTGCATATGACTGGAACAGTGAGGCTGCATATGATGGGCACAGTGAGGCTGCAATTGATGGGCACAGTGAGGCTGCAATTGATGGGCACAGTGAGACTGCAATTTATTGGCACAGTGAGGCTGCATATGATGGGCACAGTGAGGCTGCATATGATGGGCACAGTGAAGCTGCAATAGATTGGCACAGTGAGGCTGCAAATGATTGGCACAGTAAGGCTGCATATGACGGGCACAGTGAGGCTGCATATGATGGACACAGTGAGGCTGCAATAGATTGGCACAGTGAGGCTGCAATTGATTGGCACAGTGAGGCTGCATATGATGGTCACAGTGAGACTGCATATGATGGGCACAGTGAGGCTGCATATGATGGGCACAGGGAAGTTGCATAAGACTGGAACAGTGAGGCTGCAATTGATGGGCACAGTGAGGCTGCATTTGATGAGCACAGTTTTATCTAGCAGTAATGATTCATAATCACTTGATAAATGGCTATTTACAGTTCTGCATTACTAACAGTTTAATTTTTCAGTTTATAAATTGGCCCTAGTATCTGTGTATGTGTTTGTAAGCCTGTCAGGACCCTACGGGGTAAGACTGTGCTATATCAAGATTCAACTCAGTGTCAGAGTAGAGCAAAGCTAAATATGCAAACACGAAATGAAAACATTCTCCCTGAATGAAAACCACCCCTGCTCAGAAAATACCTACCTGAGGTGGGTTCATGTCTCAAACATTTCCTCATAAGGAATGACTCCGATTGTTGGTTACGTATCTGAACGCAGTGCATGTTTATGCACCTGGGCAAATATCTCCATTGAAAACAAATGTAGCTGCGTTCAGATTCGTTAATGAAACTTTTTTCCTTTTTTTTTTTTTTAGCCGTGTAAATGAAGCCTAAACTTATAAATGAGATGCACAGAACAATTTCATTTTATCAACAGTAGGGTCAGCATTAGGAGTCGCTTGTGTTTACATAAGGAAAAGATATATTTATTCAGAAAAGCATTTTTTTCTAAACTGTGACGCACTGCAAGAAACAGGAAAAGATCCACGCGTGACCTTTCAAATGCGCTGGTTGAAAAATGTACAAGGCGCACAGCTACTACAGACATTCAAATTCTGCCAAAAAGACACACAAAAACAATTATTTTTCATTTAGATTTTTTTCAGTTAAGCGTTAATCTTGGTGCTCTACAGGATCGAGAGCGAGAAAGGAGAAATAGTCGGTTGAGGATATCACAGAGCTCCTCAGCTCTGCCACGTGACCTCCCTGTATACAAACACCAGCTCCGTCTGCCACTACTAATCCCACCGTACAGCAGGGGGCAGTACCTCCATCTACATCTCGATCCGAGCAGAGTGTTTGGGCGGAGATTAGGGGCGGAGATTCCCCGGTTGTCTGGGTAACAGACAACTTCACAGTGTATATGCTTTATGCACTGATTCTACTTTAAAGTGCAAACATGCCAATAAAGTGACAAATTTAATTATTCTGATTATTAAAACATCAATATTACAAAACCACTATAAAGTGCAACGTGTCAATATTGTGCAAAATATCAACATGAATACAAAATATTTCCAGATTTCTTTTTCATTTATCGTGTATATTCTGAATTTTCCTTTGTGCTTTGTGCTGAATTTCTTTCCACCAGTTCATGTGCCACCACCACCATATAAAATGGGCACTCACCAGAGCCTAAAGAGAAATTTGCCTTTGGTTCATCTGGGATAACCACTCCACTGTTTTGGCTAGTTTCCACCTACTTTTCGTAATAGCGCAACATGTATGTGCAATATGTATGCATAAAGTAATTATTTATTTTGACGAAAAAAATTTTGACGATGGATAAAATTCGAACTCACACTTTAAGGTGCCTAAGGACTGGCACCGAGTCTGTCCAGCTGTTTGTTTTGTAGGAATCCGTCACATCACTCCATCTATCCAACACGGCATGCGTTCCAAGCCTCAGTTTGGTGTGGGTCCATGAACAGGAAGGGACGTCTCCAATTACCCAGAAGCCTTCTGGCTGGCAACCCTTCTTGATCCACGTTACAAGGGTAAAGTTGCAAAACTCATCCTGCCTTCACAGAGGGAGCAGAGGATGAAACATCTTCAAGAGGCCTTAAAGAAAGGTTTGTGTAACGCATTTCCAGACCCTGGGAGGTTACCATTTCCTGGTGCTGGACAACGTGTTGCTGAGACTTCGTTCAGTCAGAGGAAGAGCGGTGGAGAAGGTTGCCAGATGACCGATGCCTTTAAACAATTTTTCAGTCCTCAGCGCCAAGGTCTAATCAGTGCAAGCAACCTTCGCCAGTGTCTGCATTATATGATTCAGGAATATCTAGGGGTAAGAGCAGATTTGGAGACCTTTCCAACAGAGCATCCACTGGGTTACTGGGTCTTGAGGATGGACCACTGGCCAGAACCTGCTCAATATGCAGTTGAGCCACTGGCCTGTCCTGCATCCAGCATGCTTTCTGAACACACATTCAGTGCTGCTGGAGGGTTTGTAAGGAATCAAAGAGTGTGCCTGTCCACAGACTCCGTTGATAGGCTCATATTCATAAAAATGAATCGATCTTGGATCAGCAGCTATCAAGCACCTGATGCTGAGGTAACTGATTTAATTTGCTATTAATCTGGGATCTCTTGAAGACTGTCTATGCTGACTATCCTATTCCTCCTCAATCTTGATAATGCTAGCTTCCAACAATATTTTTGGTTTAGGGCACCACCACCCAAGGCCCAATTTGTCTGCTCCTGTTTAACAGGAGCATGTAATTACAATTTTTGATATAATATTTCATAGCAGGCCCAGTTCCTGTGCCCAACAAGAGTAACTGTGAGGCTTACAGTGTTCTGGCACCACCAAAACCAAAGGCTCGATTTTTCAAACCCCCGTTTAATAGGGGCATGTAATTAACATTTTTGATATAATACTTCATCCTGCGCCCAACAAGAGTAAATGTGAGGGATTACAGTGTTCTGGCATCGCCAACACCTAAGGCCCCTACTAAGGGACAGCTGACCACCACTGTAAGTTGTATTCTTCCAACTGACCAAGTATTGAAAGGAGCATTCTTCCCACTGACCACCAATTTAAGGAGCATTCTTCCCACTGACCAAGTACTGTAAGGAGCATTATTTCCACTGACCACCACCGTGAGGGGACATTCTTCCCACTGATCACCGATGTAAGGGTCCTTTTTTCCCACTGATTGCTCTGTGAAGTGGTTTAACCGCTTGTCGACCAGCTGCCATCATTTTACTGCAGCAGGTCGGCACGATCCCGTGAGCCGATGTAGCTATACGTCAGCTCACAGGATCGGGATAGCAGGTGCATGCATGCGCCCACTGCACGGCGGGGGTGCTGATGCTTATGGTCGACGGTCGCGATGCCCGCCAGTCATGATTGTTCGTGGGCACGAGAGGCAGTCCATGTTCTGCCTCTCGTGCCCGCGAACAATCATGACTGGCGGGCATCGCGACCGTCGACCATGAGCATCAGCACCCCCGCCGTGCAGTTGGCGCATGCGTGCACCTGCTATCCCGATCCTGTGAGCTGACGTATAGCTACATCGGCTCACGGGATCGTGCCGACCTGCCGCAGTAAAATGATGGCAGCTGGTCGACAAGCTGTGTAAACACACAAATCCCTGTTCTGTTCTGTGAGAAGTGACAGGTCGTGAGTTCCTATTAGCTAGGAACCACAATCTATCATTTCCTCTAGGTCAGTTCCCTCCCCCTACAGTTAGAAACACACAGTTAACCCCTTGATCACCCCCTAGTGTTAACCCCATTCCCTGCCAGGGACAGTTTTGTAGTAATCAATGCATTTTTATAGCACTGATCGCTGCATAAATGCCAATGGTCCCAAAAATGTGTCAAAAGTGTCCGATGCGTCCGCCATAGGTCAGGTCGCCAGGACAGGTCAAAATGCAAACCAAAATCTATGGAAATGAAAGAGGCAGAAATAAGAAGCAGTGTATGACAGGTTTTCTGACCAATTATATGGCACCAGGGATAGTTGGCTGGGACCACTAAAAATGTGAGGATACCATAAAGACTGGTGCCTTGATGTGGCCATAAGAAGGCACCTATCACAGGTTCATGGTTACCCTTAAAGCAGTATTAAACCCAAAAGAAAACATTTATTTTATTTCAGCTTACCAATTCTTAGATGTGACGGCTGCATTTGTTTTCTTTTTTAGGCTTTCTTTCCTTGATTTTCATCTAGTGATCCAGCCAGCAGGTCTCAAGCTCTACAGGAGAATGTATCCATTTACATGGATGAGACAAACCATTTAACACAGGCAGGGGTGCTTATAATGATCAGCTTATATTTATTTATGTAAAACCTTTATCCCAAAAAAGAAAAACTTTGCTGTAACCAGTGGTGGCCGGTGTGGTGCAAACAAAAGCCCCCCCACCCCCCAGCAGCATCTACACTCACCACGTGAAAGTCAGTCTGGCACTTACCCCATATAGGTGGCGGGTATCGGGCAGCTAGCCACGGCTCCTGCATCCTCTTTTCTATCACAGGGGTGTTCCGCTGTGCATCCCCTCCCCTCCTCCTAGGCGTGCAAAAGGATCACCTGTCCATTCTCTGCACCCTGAGCCCACCCTATTTTAAAGCCTATTAGAGCCTCTGGCTCTAATTAGGTGCTTCAAAAAAACATTCATGCGTCCGGCGTTCTGCATAGGGGCCAGGCGCATGGATAGGGGGGCGGTGCCCCTGCACCCTTAATGGACGGGCCGTCTCCTGGCTGTAACTGAAGTGTGAGCTGGAGTTTGACTTCTGTCTGTTGGTGTATTTAAATCTGCTAATACGTTTAACACTCCCCTCCCCCAGACTGGCAATTTTGCAGTCCAGTGTGCCTTCTGTGCTCATTCATCCAGAGATGTGTCTCTCTAATACAGGAGTTGTGTTACTGGCCAAATCACCAGGTGAAAACAGGAGGTTAAAATAAAAAACTAAGAAACGAAAACGAATGCAGCCACCACATCTAATGATTGGTAAGCTACAATACAATACGATTTTGGTTTTTGGTTTAATACCGTTTTAAATTCCATTTATACTGGTGCCAATGGAGAGCCAAAACCTGGAGGATGGGGCTCTAAGGATCCAGTTCTCACCCCAAAGTTTACCTAGTACCCCCAGTTATGGGGTAACACACAACACTCCCCTTGCTTTCCCCACAATGTAGTCCTTGGTGTCCAGGTGCCACATTGCCACTTCCGTCACGTGAGAGCAGAAGGAGTGTGGATATCCCCATTTAGGTTTCACATGGGTAGGGGCGGATGGGGAAGGTAAATAAAGCCTGCTTGTGTTCTCTCCAGTTACTTTGCCTATTACATACAAAGGATGGGTCTAGGGCAGTGATGGCAAACCTTGGCACCCCAGATGTTTTGGAACTACATTTCCCATGATGCTCTAGCACTCTGCAGTGTAGTGGAGCATCATGGGACATGTAGTTCCAAAACATCTGGGGTGCCAAGGTTTGCCATCACTGGTCTAGGGCAAGATAGCCCCCGTTCGGCTCTATGACCTTGGAGGACCAGAGCGATGTCCGACGTCACTTCTGCCTTCCAGCCTTAAAGCGGAGGTCCACCCTAAAATGGACCTCCGCTCATCGGAATCCCCCCCCCCTCCGGCGCCACAATCGGCACCTTTCAGGGGGGAGGGGGGTGCAGTTACCTGGATAATCCAGGTAACTGCACCCACTTCCGGGCTAGCTCTCTGCGGAACGGGGCGTACGTTACGCGCCCGTTCCGCAAGCGCCCGCCCCCTTCAGCAAGTGCCCCGCTGCCTGCTGGGAAACACACAGCTCCCAGAGGCAGCGGGGACCATCCGGATTGCGCCGCGCGGCTCGCGCATGTGCAGTAGGGAACCGGGAAATGAAGCCGAAAGGCTCCATTTCCTGATTCCAATACCCAAGATGGCGGCGGGACCCGGCAGCCGAGCGAGCGATCGGCTTCGGGTGCCGACATCGCGGGCGCGCTGGACAGGTAAGTGTCACTATTTAAAAGTGAGCAGCTGCAGTATTTGTAGCTGCTGGCTTTTAAAAAAAAAAAAAAAAAAACGCGGAGTCCCGGTGGACTCCCGCTTTAAAGGGATGATTTTTTTCTCCTTCTTAAAGGCAAAATTACTTTTTTTTATTTTATTTTTTGCTTTTAAGTGTAAATGTGCTTTCTGAGGTCTTTTTGACCCTAGAACTCTCAATAAAGAGGACCTGTCATGCTTATTCCTTTATTTCAAGGGATGTTTACATTCCTTGTAATAGGAATCAAAGTGATAAAAAATTTAAATTAAAGGAACAGTGTAAAAATAAAAAGTAAAATAAATAATAACATAAAAAGTGCCCCGTCCCTCCGAGCTTGCGCACAGAAGTGCACGCATACGTAAGTCACACTCACATATGTAAACGACATGTGCGGGATCACCGTGATCATTAGAGCGAGAGCAATAATTCTAGCACTATACCTCCTTTGTAACTTTAAAAAGGTAACCTGTAAAACGTTTTAGCTGGGAGATTTTGACGTAGTTTGTTGCCATTCCACGAGCGTGCGGAATTTTAAAGCATGGCATGTTAGGTATCTATTTACTCAGCGTAACATCATCTTTCAGATTATACAACAAAAATTGGGCTAACTTTACTTTTGTTTTTATTTTAATTAAAAAAAGTGTATTTTTTCCAAAACAATTTCAGGGACCAGCTGAATTTGGATCCCGATTTTATAGAAGTCAATCTAACAATTGACATTTGTTGAACAGGACTGTTGGAGGACTTTCATGTGATCGTTGGCTGCAGCCAATCAACCCTTTGGCTAATAGAAAAAAGAATCCTCTATGGTCATTTCCATGGCATTGACCATTACTCAAAACAATATTCTTTTCTTACGGTGGCCGACCTACTTAGTCCAGTTTGATGGAATTTATTGTGACTGTCATTTACTGCATTTTGATGGTTATTGTGCCAGGCGTTTTAAAACCCATTTTTGTACAATGTGATGCTAGGAGAATGAGGGATCGGTACAGTGATAACAAAAATAATCCAAAATGCACAGTATCTAAAGCTCTATGTAAATAGTCTTCGGTATATAAGTGCCTGAAATAAATAAATAAATAAACTGAATGTCAGACAGAAGTCAAGTAGAGAGATTTCTATCCAGGACATGAGCAAACAGACAAACCTGTTGACCAGCTGCTTGAGGATCTTGCCTTGGTTCGAAGTCCACTAATGAGGTCAGGTGTTCACAGCAGTGGTGCCAAGTAAATTGCCAAATGGCAAAAAGTAAATTGTTACACTGCAAATATTAGGTGACGTGGTTAAGAGATAGTAAAACGTTTCTTAGGCTTAGTTTACACTTGTGGCTAGGAAAAAGGGGGGGAGGGGGGCGTAAAAATAGACAGCTGAGCCACATTTTTATTACCTCTGCAAGGGTGTACACAAGTTGTGGCTGCACATGACATATTCAAATGAATGGGGCCGTGCGTCAACAACCATGACCAACATGCTATTCTCACAATTGTGCCACGTATAAATAGATAAATGGCGCCGAAGAAATCTAGAACACTCAGAAGATACTATTGGTAGAATCCACTATAAGTCCAAAAAGCTGTCCATAATTATAAGCCCTTGTACACACGGTCGGATATTCCGATGGACAATGTCCGATAGGACCATGTTGTCGGATAATGGGCTCCATCGGACTGTTTCCGTCGAAGTATCCGACGGACCAAGTTTTCCAGCTGGGTTATAAAATTTTCCGACAACATGATCCAATCAGACTTTGTCCGATTGTGTGTAGAGAATTCCGATCGGACAAAGTGCCACGCATGCTCAAATCAAATTCCTAGACCAAAGCTATTGGCTACTAGCCTGAACGTAGTCCCATTGTAACGAAATTACGTCATCACGTTCTGAACGGATTTGGTTGTCGGAATGTCCGACCGTGTGTACAAGGGCTAAGAGTGAAGCAGAGACTATGGAAATAATAGTGAAAACACAAGGGGGCGCCAGACTAAGTGCAGTAATAAAATCACCCTGGTTTAATAAAAAATGTTGCCCATTGTTTTTTAATATACCAAGGTGATTTTAATACTGCACTTAGTCTGGCTTCCCTTGTGTTTTCCATTCTGTTTTCACAGTTGTGGCACGGTGTTCCTTTTCATTCTGTTCGGCATTCAGGAGACTGCAGGAAATGCCACGTCTACACCTCCCTGTAAAAAGCGGATCATTGTTCATACATGTAACAACGCAAAAGTTATAATTTAAAGATAAAAGTTTGATATCAAAGTTTTTAATGATAGTTGTCCTTTTAAGAAACAGATCACAAAAAATCACATGGATTGGTTCAACACTTTACAATGACAATTATACATATACTTGGTTCCTTCAAGGCTTATTGTTTTTTTCCACTACTGGCACCTTGTCGATCTTCACATTAAAGGCCAGAGATATTTACAATCAGTATGGCTGTTGGCAAGCAGAATCAGATGCTGGCTTCTAATAGCCCTCAGGAACTTCCATGGTGGCATATTCCATCCACAATTTTAGGTACACACAACTTCCAGAGCAATTACAGGGCTCACCTGAAGGATTTTCTACACCACTTTTACAGCTGACCAAGCCACAAAATGGGATGCCATTGGGAGGAGTGGACACAAAAATTGTTGCAGGGAAATTTCACAATGAACTTCCATATTGGAGGCTAGCAGGTGATTCAAAACATCGACTTCCCCTTATAAAAAAATTTAAATTACAGTATTCCGTGACATAGATTTATAATACAGTCCTTCCAAAGTTGACAGCTGCCAGTCCATTCTCAAGGAATAATTGCCCCCCTAAAAAGTTTAGTTTCCAACAATAAAAATGAGATCATTCCTGAGGGCTCAAAGGCCTGTTGACTCTATCTTCTTCTTTATGCTCAACTCTTCATGTAGTCTTTGCTTGCAAAGTTCTATGTGGTTTTGTAGGTCTTGGCTCTCTTCCAAGCGCATTAGCTTTTTCATGAGGTATTTGGCAACCGCCTTGATCAGGCATGTTGAAGATAGGCAAGTAGTGTCCTGCAGCTTGATGACCAGTCTGTAGAGGTCCTTAAAAAGACGATACTTGGAGATCTTCCTCAGGTTTTTAGGAATGTCTTTCTTTTCACAAAGGCCTTCAAAGTAGACTATGGAGTACTCCTTCACCTTTCCGCTCTCCTGTTCTCCTCCCAGATCTTTACTTAGGCAAGACATAGCAGCCCCAAACAAGTTTGCTGGGTCTTTCCATGCAAAACTGTTCAGCTGGCGGTTCCTCCACTGCTGATACATAGACTTAGTCCGTGTGGTCCACATGATCATCACTTTGCCGTTCCTTTGACTCACTAGCTCTCTCTTTTGATAAAACCAAGGTAACATTCCAATCTTGCTCACTGTGTTCATATCCCACATATCCAAGATGACCTCGCAGCCCAGGATGCTTTGCAGGAAGTCAGCAAAGGCACAGATGAGAGTCTTATACTCCGAGGAATCTGGAGAATACACAAGCAGGATGGTTCTTTTCCATAGTGGAGCTGTGCAAGAGGATAAACACACATTTGTTAGTATGAGTAGAACTTGCAGGCTGTAGAGCAATATTTTGCCCCCAACTAAAAGGGCTGCTCAAGTCAAGTAGCTATGTACATATTTCAAACACTTGCAGGGACTATTTAAAGTAGACCTGAGCTCAAAAGAGTGAAGATATGTTATGTTACAGGGAACATCTAAAAAAACTTGATCGTGTCTAAGCTGTAAAAGATTTAGTTTGTCCAAAATGCCTCAGGAAAAATAGAAATGCTCTTCTATGCCTAGGCTCTCCTGCAGGGCCATCTTTAATATTGATTGGATTTATTGCCCCCCCCCCCCCCCCAATGCAGTTTTGCTCTCCACCTGCTCTGAGACATACAATAAATAGCAGCTAGACTCAAAATCAGTTCATTATTGAATCAGATCAGGCAGCTATTGCGATTGGTTGCCAGAGGTTACAATGTATCATTACCGCTCCCTGACTGGTTGCTAGAGGTTACAGCACACATTACAGCTCACTGATTAGCTGCTAGAGGTTACAGCACGTGATTTCTGCTTGTTGAGATTACTGTACAGTAATACTGCTCACTGATTTGTTGCTAGAGGTTACAGCACATCATCTCCTCACTCCTCATCTCCTCACTCCAGGGGTCATGCTATACATATGGATCACCTGCTCTGAGACATACAATAAATAGCAGCTAGACTCAAAATCAGTTTATTGAATCAGATCAGGCAGCTATTGCGATTGGTTGACAGAGGTTACAGTGTATCATTACCGCTCCCTGACTGGTTGCTAGAGGTTACAGCACACATTACAGCTCACTGATTAGCTGCTAGAGGTTACAGCACATGATTTCTGCTTGTTGAGATTACTGTACAGTAATACTGCTCACTGATTTGTTGCTAGAGGTTACAGCACATCATCTCACTCCAGGGGTCATGCTATACATATGGATAACGCCTTTATTTACATATCGATGCAGCTATTTACATATGAATGCTGCTGCTATTTACATATGAATCCTGGTTATTTACATGTAAACACAGGGTCAGCAGGTGAGTCATCTGTACACAACAATAGGCACATGTCACCATTGGAGGCATATTCAAAGTCCCACGGATCTTCGTTTTTTTTATTTTTTTTTATGCTCTACATTTCTCTGATGTAGAATATTAAAATTGGCCTGGGGTGCGCTTACGTAAAAGAAACCTCACCCTGTGTGGTATGGCGAAATTCTTTCCCTCCGGTCTCTCGTGTGGCATTATGAACCTACTACCTTCTAAATGGGCAGCCAGGTGGTAGTATACAAGAACAAGCAAAGCAGAACTGCCATAAACAATTAAAGGCGTGCACAAAGCACACGTTGTTAATAAATTCTTTCAACCCGCCAGTCCGGTTTAAACACCCACAAAAAGCAGAAATAAAATCTAAATAAACCAGGTAACCTGCGTTACAAATTCTCCTGGGAGGTCATCCAGGGGTTTATTTCATGTATCGTTTAACTGCTCTACATTCCTTGCATGTCAGCAATGCGACAGGTTATATGGTTGTCTTACCTGTGAATAACTTCCATATCTTGTGGAAGGTGAGGAAGCAGAATAACGTCAGAGCGAAGACCACCAGCAACGCCACAAGCGCGATCAGGCCGAGGTGTTTGTGAGAATCTGCCGATGGAGAAGATATGATTAAACAAGAGGTCTGAACACCACAACACCGGTATCATTTCAGAAAGTCAGCAGGGAGAATTATAACAATCACAGGTTCACAGGTCCTTTTTTAGATTGCAAAAGATGAATTACGATTGGTTGCAAAACAATTATTGAGCTTTAGTTAAGTGAGTACGCCCATTTACTATCGGCGCACCCACCCATGTGGAGCATTTTGGGAGGATGATGTCAGATTTCGGCAGCCGTCCCTCCCTTCGGTGATTACTCACTCTGACTATTGATTGTAACTTGCTCTCAGGTAATAAGGTAAAAGACAGCAAGAGCCAGAACAGAAGATTTGGGTCGCATCTAGATTAGGGTGACCAGATGTCCCCGGTTTCAGGGGACAGTCCCTGGATTGAGGACACTGTCCCCGGTCCAAGTCTGTCCCCGGTTTTGTCCTTGGATTGGACTTCAACAGGAGCTGGGTCGATTTTCAAAGACAGTGCAGAATAAAAAAAAAATCTAAATTACACCCCCCACTCCTACTAACTTAAGGGGGTGTATTTTTCCATTATCTGTGTCCCTTTCTGATGATGATGTGCTGATCAGAGCGAATGGACTATTTCTTCCGTTTCTGGCACATGCCCAGTCAGCTCCGCTCACATGTTCTTCTGCCTTGGCTCAAATCACGGCCAGCCGCCTGCCTCTTATCTCTTTGCCTTCCCCGGCAGAGTCATTTTCCTCTGCTCCGCCCCAGGGGTAGTAGTCGGGGGGCCGGAGAGTGAGACCTGAGAGGCTGTCAGGCAGGCGGAGGTGGCAATGGGCAGAGAGAGGCAGCTGAGCTCAGCTGATGATGTCCAGCAGCAGGAATAGAGGGGAAGCAGATCCAATGGTGGGGCTGCCAGTGCCTTCAAGGCTTCAACACAGGTGTGCTTTGGGGGTGTCTGTGAATAGACTACATTGCACGGTGTCTGTCTCTCTGGCATAATGGACGGGATCAGAACTCACAGGCAGCGGGGGGCACTTATTGGTCAGAAGTTAACAAAATCAGCACCCAGCCGCAATGGTATGTGACACACTGTGACAGAGCCAGCCAGAGCCATGATAGAGCGCCCCCTGCCTGTGAGTTATCATAATGCTGATGATCTTAACCAGTTGCCGATCGCCTGATAGCAGATTTACTGCTACAGGGCGATCGCACTGCGCAGGATCACTTATATACGTGATCCTGCATTTCTGGGTATCAGAGCCAATCAGCAGATCCGGCGGACTCGCCTAGTGGTCTGCCTATGTAAACAAGGCAGTTCCCCATTCTGTCAGTATGGAAGACATTGATCCTGTGTTCCTGCAAAGCAGGTACAGGGATCTAAGTTTTCCCTTAGTAAAAGCACCTCCCCCACAGTGAGAAAACACTTGTTAGGTACACATTTAACTCATTGATTGCCCTAGATGTTATCCCCTTCCCAGCCAGTGTCATTAGTACACTGAAAGTACATATTTTAGCACTGATCACTGATCAAGTGTCAAATTGTCAGTTAGTGTCTGATTTGTCCACCTCAATATTGCAGCCCTGCTATGAGTTGCTGATTGCTGCCATTACTAGTAAAAAAAAAAAATATGTCCCCGGATTTCATTTTAAAACTCTGGTCACCTTAATCTAGATGGGCAGTTAAGGGACAGTAGAAATAAGTGAACTATCGTTTTACTGCCCCATGACTGCCCAGTTTCAGGTTATCTAGTAGTTCAAGCTACTGCAGTCACAGTGCTGCAAAAATTATACCACAGATCACATTCAGTGGTGTATTTTTTTTTTTTTGGCACCCCACCTCCTATCTAAATTTGCCCCACCCCAGCTGCAGTATACCGTTCTTGTCTCAGGGTCTGATGCTGTGGCAGCTGGTGGTATATTTGGGGGGGGGGGTGTTGGTCGGCAAACAGCGCACCCACATACACCTCGGTGGGGTCAACCACACGCAAACCCCCCCCCCCTCCAGTTGGTCAGTTGGACAGTTCCCAGCCAGGCGGCGGCGGCTTCCCCTTGCTTCTCCTCCTCTGCATCACGCCGTCTCCTCCCTCCTCCTCCTAGGCCAATTGGAATGCTTCTTCCTGATTGGCCGGGAGGAGAATAGGATTGCCACATCATCCCTCTAATCGAGGACACATATGAATTAGACAGGTTCTGAGTCTGATTTAATGCAAATAAGGCACCAAATGAATTTAATTACCACCTCAATCAGCCACAGGACCTGTGTACTTATTGTGTGTCTGGTTTAAAGGGATGAAATGGCAACCCTATAATCAGTGTGACAATAGCGAATATTCATTTGCTATTGTCACACAACTGGGTGGAACAGTGCTCTGCGACCCGAGCCCACCCTTTTCTGAAGCCTGTTAAAGCTTCTGGCTCTAATCACATGCTAAAAAAAAAAAATTCGTCCGGCGCCCTGCATGTAGATTGGAGGGCCGGAAGCATGGATAGGGGGGGTGGCGCCCATGCGTCCTGTATGGACGGGCCGCCACCGGTCTGATGGGGAAGCTGCAGCCATTCACAGCGAACAGTTGCAGCTTCCTCATTAGACCCTGAGACATGATTCGTCCAAGTGCCATGTATAGAATTACTGCCCGTGATCTGATGTTCAGGGTGATACCTCAGATGTGTGGGACAATCGTTTGCGTTGTCTGCGGGACCGAGATGTGCGCTCGCCGCTTTCATTTTTTTATTATTATTATTAATTGAATTAAAATGTTTGTTTTTACTTTTATTGCTGTCACAAAGAATGTAAACATGCCTTGTGATAGCAATAGACAGTGACAGGTACTCTTTATGGAGGGATCTGGGGTCTATAAGGTCCTCCACTGCACTTAAAAGCATTCAAAACTCCAAAATCTGTGTTTTTGAATTCTTTCGATTTTTTTTAATCTGGCGCCAATGGTTTCCAAGCAAACCGAAAGTGATATCATGTCATGTCTTGGCTTTGCTTGGCTGTCCGGCCAGCTGGAGGATGTGCCAGCTGGTCACTCAGGCCTCCCGGTGGGACAGAAGAGCCACGGAAGGCTTGTAATAGCAACCGAGTGGCTAGTAAGCTGCTCTGATTGATAGAGACGTCTACCAGCTCTAAAAACCGATACCGAGGTGATGCCTGTAGCTGCAGGCATCATCCTGGTACAACCACCAAAAGGACTGGAAGTGGCTAAAGAGCCACCCCTGCCCTTACGCCTTGGGGGAGAACGCCCCCCCCACCCCGGAAAAATGCGGTAGATTCACCCGTAATCACATTTGGCATCACTGGCAAAAGCGACCTGTTCAAATGAATGTGGTTGTGCCAAAACCAACCATGTGGCTACAGTGCGGTGTTTCTGACACATTCAGAAGGCAGCATATTATCTTGTAGCCACCTCCCAAATCCCACAGAAAAGCAATAAAACACAGATCATTTTTCAGAAGGTGGTGAACACTGTCACAAGTGTAAACAAGGCCTGGTGCTTGGTTTACACCTAAGCGGCTTTGAAATCGCTCTACTTCAGAGTGATTTCAAAGCCGCAGATCAGTGCAATTTGCACGTCCGATTTCATTGCGGTTTGAAACTTTAAGAGAAGTCTATGCAGTGAAATCGGGAAAAAAAGCAGTGCAGGAACCTTTTTCAAAGCCGCTGCAACATGAGTCGTGGCAATTTGAACGGTTCCATTGCTGACATTCTTGCTTGTAGAGATGTGAACCTAGCCTTAGACATTCTTAGAGCAAAAAATGTGAAATTCTGGAAATGTAATAAAAACCTCTATATATTACACTGACACATTCCTTAGCATTGATGAACTGATAGCCTAACTCAAGGTGAAAGTTTTTTACTTTTTTTTTTAGCTTTCTATTGAGCAGGTACGATTCAGAATTTCAGCAGGGTTTTTAAAACTGTGTCCTCATTGGGGAGATTTTCCATCACTTCCTGTCTCAGTGACACCGGGACAAGAAATTAGCACAGCTGTCACCAGTATAAGAAAAAAAATAAGCTACTCCACTCTACTAAATAAATGTACTTCTGTTGCTTTTCCCTGGCCCACACAGATATTACATCACTTCCTGTTCTTGTGACACCCAGTAACTGGCAAGGGAAGTGGAGGTAAATCTCCCCAACAGGCACACCGTCAGCAATAGAAAAGTGATAAAGGTTCTATCTCTTCTCTCCTGTGTCGAAAATGTAAAAAAAAAATGTATTACTAGCTTATAGACTGGTTATGCTTAGTAACCCCCATATAGAAGTTGTGATCACTACAAATAAAGTTTGACCAATTTTGGTGTCTGTTGAATGGATTATATGTGGTGTGGCAATTTTATCACCTTTTTTGCCAAGTCGGTATTCTCATTGTTTGCTCTGGCTGTATGTGCCCAGCAAGGACAGCAGATCCCTAGAGTAGAGGACTGAGGACTGAGGACTATAAACACCTCCTATTTATGACCATATTTGGAGTAGCCCCACCCATGAGGTTAAACCTCACCCCCTTGGGGTCTAGAAGACGGATATCTGGTAAAAGAAGTTCTTAATCCAGAACAGAAGCAGTCATACTCACAATCAAATGAACAGATGAGACGTTCATGGGCAAAACGGACATCAGACCGCCACACCTGTTCGGAAAGATAACAAAAACAACATTTTACAATTTTATAATCACTAGAAAACGCTTGGCTAACATCTGTTTCCTTCCATAAAACAATTAGAGTCCATGTATAAAAGAAAAAAAAATGCGTATGTCTCAAGCATTCACTCAGCTGTCATTAATAATCCCCTATTTTGCCTTTATTCTGCATTTATTTCCATCAACGCCATCAAGTGGCCATAATGTGCTACTCTCCTGAAATACCTCAATCAGGAAAACCTTGCACTGTGGTCACTAGTTAAAGCCGACGATCATAGGAACTAAACGTATAAAGCAAAATGCAGGATTATTTGTGACAACTGAGTGAATGCTTGAAACATATGCACAGCAACTTTCAGGGCTGAGCTCAGCCCTTCCTTTTCTGAGCTAGCCGCTCAGCTGTCAGCTAATTGCCAGCTCCTATCTCTCCAGTTACTCAGCTGTTGTTCCTATCCTGCTCGTCAGTCCTGCCTACTTAATCCATCCAGTCCAGAGGGTCTCTGCCTTCGCCTTGGTCAACATCACAAGAAACATCTCCTGCATTCCTGTTTAAAGACTGGCTTTGCTGACATCCCTTCTGGCTCCAGATCCTGCTTGCTGTTCCACTACATTAATCCCTGACTTCTGGCTTGGCTGACTATCCGTTCCGGTTACTGAACTCTGGCTATGTTTTGACTACGTTTGTTCTTTTTAATTTTTTTATTAAACAAGTGTGTTTTAACTGTACTTCTGTCTTGGCCCGATTTCATGGTTTCTGACAGCAACATTTTATAAATAGATCCCATCTGTGTCTTTTTTAACCAGAGACTCCCTTTTAAAGTGATACTCATCGGATCAGCAGATTTGCACTGAGCAGCCCGGATGCTCCTCTTCTTGGGCCCTTCGCTGGCATTCCTGGCCCCTCCCCCCCTGCTGCGTGCCCCCAGATCAAGCAGCTGGCACTGGGAGCACCCAGGCAGACTCGGTCCCCAGCTGCTGCTCTGGGTGCCCATTCACACATAGAGCTGTGGCTCAGCCTCACCCCCTCTTTCTCCTCATTGGCTCAATGGCAGTGGTTGACAGCCAGTGAGCTCTCCTCATTGGCTCGCTGGCTGTGATGTGCATGAGAACCTCGGGGACTATCAATCCTCATTGGCTGAGGCAACAGCGGGAGCCGTTGCTGCCTTAGCCAATGAGGAGTGAGAGTCCCCAGAAAGCTGAGGCTCTCATGCACATCGCTGGATCACGATGCGGCTCAGGTAAGTATTAGAGGGGCTGCTGCAAACAGATGGTTTTTTATCTTCATGCAAAGAATGCATGAAGATAAAAAATCTTGAGCCTTTAGAAGCACTTTTAGTCTTCTGGTGTATGGTCAACTTTAGTCAGTTCATCGCTGCTGCTGCCAGCCTGGCATACAACAAATGATTGTGATCACCAATATGAAAAATAAATAAAAAAAATGTATTTAATTTTTAAGGTCTTTCAAACAAAATGAGTTGACTCGATGATGACAAGATTGAATGCTCTGACGATCGATTGTTCAGAATTTCCGAACATTCAAAGGAAAGTCTATTGGTATAAGGCCAGCTTTAGGCTGGCTATACTGAATGTTATACAATTTTCTTTAAGATTTACCAAAAACCATATGTAATATGCGGTCAAACCTAAACTTGTATTCAATCAAACAGGCCCTTGCTGAAGGTAAATCTAAAGGAAATTGTATAAAAATAGTAAAAGAAAATTGTATAATGTAAGGTCAGCTTAGGTCGATCCGGCTCCTTAGCACCTTACAACGCTGCCGCTGCTAGCCTTGTGTACAACAGATGACTGGGATCACCAATAAAAAGGCATAAAGATAAATAATATTGACAATGTTTGGACAGATAGATACAGTTTATATACACTCTAGGGAGAATTGTTTTTATATTTGTTCTTTATCTGCAAAGATTAGACAAACAAGAAGGTAGATAGAGACAGTTCCTACCTTGATACAACGACCGAGGCCAGGCCAAGGAAGGGAGAGCTGCATCGTTTTGGATTGCATCTGAAAGATAAAATAAATCATCTCAATATGAAAAATATATTTTTAAGGCGAACTAGGCACAGTTAAGCGTTGATAAAAATCAAACAATTCAGAATTTAAAAAAAAGAACCGGGTAGGCGATACTCCCAGAAATGTCAGATACCGAAGATCAATGAAGAGCGAGGTGCAACATTTCAGGTACAGTAGGTCGTATTTACAAGTTTTTATTTTAGCAACAGGGACACTATCTAATTTACTCTCAGGGATTTATTTAATGAAAAAAAAAAAAAACAGAGCAGTTAGTCCTCTGAAAGTGCATGTACATTTTTTCTGAGAAACTGGAGCAAAAACAATTAACTTTTCTAGTCAATTTTCTGTGCTGGACAAATGTTTTTCATTGATGTAAAACAGAAAATACTGCTTTTGGCCACTAGATGGCGATAAGTATAATTTCTTCTGATTCTTCTGGTACCATCTAGTGGCCACATGCAGTACTCATGAATAAGGATGAGCTCCAGCGTGTTCGCACACTCCATGTGTAGAGCCCGCCAGGAAGTCGGCACGGCGCTGCGCTAATCACAGGCAGTGAGACATTTCCCAATCTCTGCAGCCACAGATCGGGGAAAATGTCTCACTGCCTAGGATTAGCGCAGCGCCGTGCCGACTTCCTGGCGGGCTCTGCACGTGGAGCGTGCGAACACGCCGGGGCTCATCCTTACTCATGAAAAACAATTGTCCAACACAGGAAATTGCTCATAATGCAATATATATTATGTATGTGTTAAGTGATGAATAAATTGATGGTGCTATACAAGTGCCTGTGATAAAACTTTTATATATATTGCTGCATAAATTGATGGCGCTATCAACAGTTGTGCTCATAAGTTTACATACCCTGGCAGAATGGATTATTTCTTGCCCATTTTTCAGAGAATATGAATGATAAAACAAAAAACTTTTCTTTCACTCGTGGTTAGTGTTTGGCTGAAGCCATCTATTATCAATCAACTGTGTTTACTCTTTTTAAAATCATAATGATAACAGAAACTACCAAAATAACCCTGATCAAAAGTTTACATACCCTGGTGGGTTTGAATGGCTATTAAAGGTAACCATCCTCACCTGTCATCTGTTTGCTTGTAATTAGTGTGTGTGTATATAAAAGGTCAATGAGTTTCTGGACTCCTGACAGACCCTTGCATCTTTCATCCAGTGCTGCACTGACATTTCTGGATTCTGAGTCATGGGGAAAGCAAAAGAATTGTCAAAGGATCTGCGGCAAAAGGTAGTTGAACTGTATAAAACAGAAAAGGGATATAAAAAGATATCCAAGGAATTGAGAGTGCCAATCAGCAGTGTTCAATCTCTAATGAAGAAGTGGAAAATGAGGGGTTCTGCTGAAACTAAAAAACCTCGGTCAGGTAGACCAACTAAAATTTCAGCCACAACTGCCAGAAAAATTGTTTGAGATGCAAAGAAAAACACACAAATAACTTCAGGTGAAATACAGGACTCTCAGAAAACATGTGGTGTGGTGTCTCAAGATGCACAATAAGGAGGCACTTGAAGAAAGATGGGCTGCATGGTCAAGTCGCCAGAAGAAAGCCATTACTACGCAAATGCCACAAAGTATCCCGCTTACAATACGCCAAACAGCACAGAGACAAACCTCAAACCTTCTGGCACAAAGTGATTTGGGGTGATGAGTCCAAAATTTAGCTTTTTGGCCACAACCATAAACGCTTAATTTTGAGAGGAGCCCACAAGGTCTATCATGAAAGGTACAACATTCCTACTGTGAAACACGGTGGTGGATCGCTGATGTTTTGGGGATGTGTGAGCTACAAAGGCACAGGAAATTTGGTCAAAATTGATGACAAGATGAATTCAGTATGTTATCAAAAATGACTGGAGGAACATTTGCATTCATCAGCCAGGAAGCTGCACCTGGGACGTACTTGGACATTCCAACATGACAATGATCCAAAACACAAGGCCAGGTTGACCTGTCATTGGCTACAGCAGAATAAAGTGAAGGTTCTGGAGTGGCCATCTCAGTCTCCTGACCTCAATATCATCCTATGCATTAAGGTGAAAAACACCTGTCAGTGACCGCCCAACCCCCCCAGCCTCCGGTTTTACTTACCTGAGCCCTAGAACTTGACCGACAGGGACAAGCTCTCTCTCTGCCCAGTGTTCTTGGCTCTTGATTGAATAGATTGATAGCAACACAGCCTTTGGCTCCTGCTGCTGTCAATTAAATCCAATGACATGGGCACCAGGGGCCCAGTCCTGCATTTGGCCTCTATGGACACTGAATGTTGGACTCAGGGAGCGCTCCCCGCAAGGTAACCCCCCTGGTAGAGCACTTTCACCCAGGGGATTATCTGATGTGGGGAGGAGCTACGCCCACGAGAGCCGCCGACGCCGAGGGACCCCAGAATACGAGGTTTGGGGCCACTCTGTGCAAAACGAGCTGCACAGTGGAGGTAAGTATAACACGTTTGTTATTTATTTATGACATTTTTTTAAACGAACCCTTACGATCACTTTAAGTAAATCTTTTTGCTCACCGCTGAAAAATTATATACTGCCGACTGGGTGTGGCAGGTGCCCGTACTCTGGTTTTGGTAGCAGATCGCCCCATTGAAACTGGCTGGAACCTCAGAGGAGATTTTCAGAAGCACATCAAAGAGGTTGAATTTAACTTCCACTTTCCAGACCCGATCTGCAAATATAGAGGATAAAACATCATTTTTGTTCCAACTATAATACAATATTTCCTCATTTTATAAATGAATGGATTATTTAAAACTTTCCAACCCGCTGAGTACAAATAGGTAATTATTCCATCGTCAATGTCTGGCAGGGAGACAGCAGACAGATGCTGGCAATCAGAAAAGTAAAGCCTGTTTTATTTGTTAAAATTAATTTAAATTAAAAACAAAATTAATTTAATAACAAGAGCAGGCAGCTAATAGGGGAGAGGAGGGAAGGATTTAATCAGATCACACGTGGGGCCACAGAAGTACCAATTATAGGATAAACTGTGACCGATTGATTTATGCCACTTTATCAGAGATTAAAGATGTTGTAAAGGGTATTATTTTATTTTTTTCATTAAATTTATTTATATCTACCTGATCTGTGCAGCTGTTTTGCACAGAGTAGCCTGGAACCTCCTCTTCTGAGGTCCCCTGCCAGCGCTCTTGGCTCCTCCTCTTCTCTGTGTGCCCCCCTAGGAAGCGGCTTCCTATGGTGGCACACCTGCGGGCTTACTCCATTGACACACACACAGCACGTTTTGGCTCTGCCCCCACTGCCTACTCACAGGATTTGATTGACAGCAGCAGGAGCCAATGGCATCTGTTGCTGTCTTTGAGCCTGTGAGGAGAGACCAGCAGACGGGCACAGTGCCGGAACACAATAGGACTCAAAGCGATATTAATCCCAAGAGCAAACATTTATTATATTGCACTTTACCAATTCTTAAATGTGATAGAAGAAAGAAAGCCTAAAAAAGAAATTATTGCAACTATTTTCATCTGGTAATCCAGACAGCCAGTCTGTTGTTTTTTACAGCACAAACCACCTAACACTGACAGGGGTGCTATTTTATTTATTGAAGCCAAACCTTTATCCCAAAAGGAAAAAAAAAAAAGGTTTGCTGTAACTGCTTATAAAAAGTGTTTGCTGGAGTTTGGCTTCAGTTTGTTAATGGTTCTAAATTTTATAATACATTTAACACATTTTTCTCCCTCCAGATTGACAATGCTGTTGTCTGCTGTGCCTCCTGTTCTCATTCCTCCAGAGTTGTGCCTCACTAATACAGGAGGTGTGTTACTAGCCTGATCACCAGGTGAAAACAGGGGAAAAAAGCCCCAAAAAAAACAAAAAACAAATGCAGCCACCACATCTAATGATTGCTAAGACATGAATTTGTAAGACAATGATTTTATAGACATAAACATGTGCAATTTGTTTTGTTCTGAATTTGTTTAATGAATTTTGCCAAAATTAGTTAATTTTGAAAATTTCAGAATTAACGAAAACCCCTTAACTTATTTTTCCGAATATTCATAAATTCGAATATTTGAAAATTCGTAAATTTGAAAATCCGGAAATTCTAAATTTCGGAAATCCGAAAACTTGAAATAAGAACAAAAATTCAAAAGAACAAAAACCCGAAAATCTGAAATAATAACTTAACTATTACTAACTATTAAATTATAGGTATTGGAACTTCCTTTCGAATTTGGCTGTTGGTGAACGTAACGAATACGAATTTATCCGAAGTTACGAATTATCCAAAATAACGAATGCCGTATGCAAACGTATGGAACGTAACAAATTCATAATAATAAATAATAATAATAAAAACATTTTATTATTATTATTATTATTATTATTATTATTTTTAATAATAATTCATTCCCTTCCATTTGTTTAGATGCAGCATTCGTTATTTTGGCTAATTCGTAACTTCAGATAAATTCGTATTCGTTACGTTCACTAAAGCCCCATACACACTATCAGATTGTCTGCTGATTTTTTCCTTCAGATTTACCAAAACCATGTAGTAGAAGGGCCTGCCTGATTGCATACACATTGAAACCCCTAAGGTTTGACCTCATATTATATGGTTTTGGTAAATCTGATGGAAAAAATCTGCAGAAAATCTGATAGTGTGTATGGTGCTTTACAGCCAAATTTGAAAGGAAATTCCAATACCTATAATTTAATAGTTAGCTGTTATTAGTTAGATAGCGGTAGTTAGTTATTATTTTCCTTCTTATTTTCGAAGTTCTAAATTTTCAAATTTCCGGATTTTCGGATTTTCGAATTTTCGAGGTTATGAATTTTCTCATTTTTGAATTTACAAATTTACGAATTTCGATCATAACAAATGACTTGAGAAACGGAAAAAAATAAAAAAATGAAACTTAAAAACGAACACATTGCACGTGTCTAATATATTGCATTTTTGGTTTTGGTTTTAATACCGCTTCAAAAAAGAAAAGAGATGAGGGCAGAAAAGAGATGAGGGAGCGATAGAACTAGTGGGACATTTTTTACCCTTCAATTCAGGGAATGCATTAGGGTAAAAAAGAAATGTCTCGCCTTTAGAACCACTTTAACTACAAATATTCTTGGTCAAATTTGTGACTTTGGAAATAAATGGTACAAAATTAGTTCCAACCCCTATCTCCTGCCATCTGTATACGTGGTTGTATAAAAAAAAAAAAAATCAAATTGAAACATGTAAATTCATTCTGTGGAAATGCAGCAAAATGTTCTCAGGCTATATTCTCTGCAGATCATTTTTTTCATTTATTTTTTATTTTTTAAAAAGCAGCATGAATAGAGAAAATACAGTATGGCCACTAGGTGAAGCTAAAGAACATTCTAATTTTCCATGATACTCAATGCCATCTAGTGGCCATATTGTAGTATTTTCCCCATTCACATTTGTTTTTTTTAATGAATAACATTTGATCTGCAGAGAATACAAGGACATTCGATTTTTCCCCATTCTCAAAAAACTAATTTATGCACCTTTGATTGACAAACAGTATGCACACTTTTATTAAATACACTCCTTTGTATAAATAGGTAGAAAAAAGTAGGTATAAGTCTTCATGCCTACTTTAAAACAGCAAAGTAGTAAGGAAATGTTTGAAAATATTTTAGATTTTTTCCAACCCTTTGGAAAAAATCAAATCTAGCCCAACCTCCCACCACCCAACTCTCCATACTTATTTAGTCTTGGTACCCTGTTCAGCCATGTCCAACCCTGATGTTTACTTCCAGTTGGCTGGTCCTCTTCTTCCCAGTGCCTGCATCTATGGGGATTTCTCCAACAGAAAAGAAGAGGACCGGCAATAATATGGAGTTTATCAGCCTCCTCCCCTCTGAGAAGAATCTGTAGAAGATTTTGGAATGTGTCTGTGAGAATTTGTGTTCCTTTAGCCAAAAGAACATGTGTAAAGTCAAGAACTGATGTTGAATAAGAAGACTGGATGACAGCCAAGGTTCCAATTCATCCCAGTGGTGTTCAGCAGGGTTGAGGTCAGGGCTTGGTGCAGGCCACTTGAGTTCCTCCATACCAAGCTGGTCAAACCCTGTCTTTGTGGAGATGGCTTTGTATACAGGGGTACAGTCATGCTGGAAAAAACCAAGGACCTTCCCCCCAAACCGTTACCGTAAACGCTGTCAGCTTGTAATTGTCTGAAATGTCTTTGCAGCCAGGGCCGTCTTTAAGGCAGGGCAAAAGGGGCAGCTACCCTGGGCCCTGTCATTGTTGTGGGGCCCAAAGCAGCTGCCTCATACTTGCCAACTATCCCAGTTTACATTCCCTTGTCCCTTGAAGTTTTAGTTCTGTGCTGCTACTAATGCTGCCCTGCTCTGCCCTATTGTTGTGTACAGATGACTCACCTGCAGACCTGCGTTTACATGTAAATACTGGCATTCATATGTAAATAGCAGTGACATGCATATGTAAATAGCTGAGGCCAACTGCATTGATGTGTAAATAAAGGCAGCATTCATAGGTATATCATGCCCCCCTGCAGTGAGGAGAAGATGTGCTGTAACCTATAGCAACCAGTGAGCAGTATTAATGTACAGCAATCTCTAGCAGCCAATCAACAAGCAGAAATGTGCTGTAACCTCTAGCAACTAATAAGTGAGCCTTAAGGAGTGCTGTAACCTCTAGCAACCAGTCAGTAAGCAGTAATGATATGCTGTAACCTCTGGCAACCAATCGCAATTGATGCCTGATCTGATACAGTAAGCTGATTTTAAGTCTAGCTGCTATTTCTTGTATGTCTCAGAGAAGGTGGAGAGCGAAATTGCATGGGGGGAGGGGGGCCCTAAGAAAATTTTTGCCCAGGGTCCAATCAATATTAAAGACGGCCCTGTTTGCAGACTGTAGTACAACTCAATAGTAATGGTGTCCACCATAATACTTTTGGCCATAAAGAAAATGTTTTTATTTAATACCATTAAATGAACTTACCACTGTTGTTAGGACATTTGACATAGGTGTGAGAATCTAACGTGAACTGAAAAAAAACAAAAGAAATACAAATGATTATAAAAAAAAAAAAGCTTCATAACACATTTAACAAAACTGGTGCACTGAGGAAGAAGAGATGCTTGACATGCCAACCAGAACAAGTGTGGTCATAGTAGGTGATCACTCTACACTAGTCCACCACTCACCATCCACTATACAGATAAATTCCTCCATCAAATATGAAAGTGATGGGACATTTTAAGATTTATTTCTAACAGAGCAATTTAAAGTGGCTCTTCCTTGGGCATTTCAAATGGATACCGCCACATTTTTCCAAGTCAGCCCCATTCAGCTTGAAGAAGCCTCAAGAAAAACCACCACAGGCTTCCGATTTTGTTCTCTGCTCTGTTGACCACTTTTTACACGATGAAAGATAAAGATTGTTGATAGCCAAAAGTGTTTCGTCCTCCACATCCATAGTTCTAATAATAGCAAATTGGCGTAGTGGTTAGCACTCTAGCCTTGCAGCACTGGGGTCCTCAGTTCAGATCCCAACACTCTATTTGGGGACACTATCTGCATGAAGTTTGCATGTTCTTCTTGTACATGCATGGGTTTCCTTTCACACTCTAAAGACATGCTGGGAGGTTAGCTGGTCCCAATATGTGAGTGTATGCAAGACTGTAAGCTTCTTGAGGGAAGGCAGAGCCTGACAAGGGAGGGGAAGGACTGGGTGCAGCGCTCTCATATGGGGGGTACTCACAGCGAGCACCTCTCCATATGTGCACTCCTCAGATTGGTGGTGGAGAAGTAGCAGACCTTGGACAGAAGAATTAGCAGAGCCTGGACAAGGGAGGGGAAGGACTGGGTGCAGCGCTCTCATATGGGGGGGTACCCACAGCGAGCACCTCTCCATATGTGCACTCCTCAGATTGGTGGTGGAGAAGTAGAAGACCTTGGACAGAAGAATTAGCAGAGCCTGGACAAGGGAGGGGAAGGACAGGCAGTTGCCCTGGGTGCAGCGCCCTCACATGGGGGTACCACAGCGAGCACGTCTCCGTATTTGCACTCTCCAGATTGGTGGTGAAGTAGCAGACCACATCCTTCCTTCTACCAGGCCACATCTTTCTGTCTCCTCTGACAGATACTGCTGTCACACTGCACCCCAACCACCTACAGCTAGAGTTGCCACCTGTCCGGGATTCAGTCCCGGTTTTAAATCATCTGTCCGGGTTCAGGTCCGCCTGAAAACCCGGACACAATTTTCAGACAGGAATGTGGCTCTGAACAGGGTCAGGGGTGATGGGGCACTATGCACGCTGTATTACTATTCTCTTTGGAGCGCCCAAAGGTGCCACGGGTCTGTTACAATAGTGTATGCTAACAAAAAAAACTGCTATGCGCTGCTAAAGTGTTTGGGGTTGGCTTAAAGAAAAAGTGGCAACTCTACCTACAGCTGACATGGAAAACAGGCTACGCATGCACAACTGCCCACCCCCCCTCAGTTGAAAGGCCTTGCATGTGCATGCCAACTATAAGCAATTGAAGCTATATATAAGTTATAGAACAAGTATGCCAGAGCATGCAGGGCAGTACGTGCACCAACATCATATTTTAAGAGATGGGCATATTGTATCTTCACCCTAAGTGCTGGACAACCCTGAGAGTAGGGACTAACTTGAATGTGTGAATTTGATTCCTGAAAATACCTGAAATAAATAAATAGTAAAAAATCCAATAATTGCAAAGCAATACAATGCCCATAAGTAGTGATGGCCGAACGGTTCGCCCGGCGGTCGTTTCGCGGCGAATTTCCGACTTTCGCCGTCCGCGGGTTCGAACGCCTTTTTCCGTCGTTCGCCCCGGCGGACTTACGTGTTTAATGTATACAAGAACTTTAACCTTTCGTGACACGTTTATCATGTGTTACAGGACAACCAATTGAGACATGACAGCTCATGGACACTTGGACATTCCCCCTAACCTATAAATACACCCGATCCGGTGGCCATTTTACATTCTTTCTTCTGTCACTGTAGGGAAAGGATCCTGTGTGGAGTAGGGACAGAGAAAACGCTAGCTATTTGGTACACAAAAGTTCTTTTCAGGACTGGTATAGGTGTTAGGTCAGCAGCCTGAGTTTCTTTTGTCAGTTTAGATAAAGGGACAGAGCGCTGTATGCTGCTATTTTAGGGACAGCTCAGCCAGATTAGTCTTTCTTCATCATCATCATCATCATCATCATTAGCTGTTACTATCAGGTCCACAAAAGAGCTGTTCCAGCTAATCGTTCCAGCCTACTCTTTTTTGCCAATTTGTATAGGGACAGGCAGGAAGCAGTGTGTCAGGCAGTGAGGATAATTTTAAAGACTTGCTGTTACTATTAGTTCCACAAAGGTTCTTTTCAGGACTGGTATCAGTGGTACGGTAATAGGCTTGTACACGTATAATATTCTTTCTTCCAAATATAGAAAGAATATTATACTTGACTGCTGCCCTTCTGCTGCAGTCTGCTAATCATTCACAACTCACTTGTTCCACAAAGCTCTTTATCAGGACTGGTAACTTGGTCTGTCTAGGGTGCTACGGTACATAGGCTTGGGTGCGGTACAGTCTGCTGTTCTGTAAGGACCGCTATCGGTCCACAATACATAGGGTTGCCGTGCACTACTGCTGACCGCTGCCCTATACTGCAGCAGTCCTTCATTGGTATAGGGACTGACGTACAGTCTGCTAATCACTAACACACAACCTGCTTGGTCCACAAAAGTTCTTATAAGGACTGGTAACTTGGTATAGGGTGCTACGGTACATAGGCCTGAGTGCGTTACAGTCTGCTGTTCTGTAAGGACCGCTATCGGTCCACAATACATAGGGTTGCCGTGCACTACTGCTGACCGCTGCCCTATACTGCAGCAGTCCTTCAGCGGTATAGGGACTGACGCACAGTCTGCTAAACACTAACACACAACCTGCTTGGTCCACAAAAGTTTTTATAAGGACTGGTAACTTGGTATAGGGTGCTACGGTACATAGGCCTGAGTGCAGTACAGTCTGCTGTTCTGTAAGGACCGCTATCGGTCCACAATACATAGGGTTGCCGTGCACTACTGCTGACCGCTGCCCTATACTGCAGCAGTCCTTCATTGGTATAGGGACTGACGTACAGTCTGCTAATCACTAACACACAACCTGCTTGGTCCACAAAAGTTCTTATAAGGACTGGTAACTTGGTATAGGGTGCTACGGTACATAGGCCTGAGTGCGTTACAGTCTGCTGTTCTGTAAGGACCGCTATCGGTCCACAATACATAGGGTTGCCGTGCACTACTGCTGACCGCTGCCCTATACTGCAGCAGTCCTTCATTGGTATAGGGACTGACGTACAGTCTGCTAATCACTAACACACAACCTGCTTGTTCCACAAAAGTTCTTATAAGGACTGGTAACTTGGTATAGGGTGCTACGGTACATAGGCTTGAGTGCGGTACAGTCTGCTGTTCTGTAAGGACCGCTATCGGTCCACAATAGATAGGGTTGACGTGCACCACTGCTGACCGCTGCCCTATACTGCAGCAGTCCTTCAGCGGTATAGGGACTGACGTACAGTCTGCTAAACACTAATACACAACCTGCTTGGTCCACAAAAGTTCTTATAAGGACTGGTAACTTGGTATAGGGTGCTACGGTACATAGGCTTGAGTGCGGTACAGTCTGCTGTTCTGTAAGGACCGCTATCGGTCCACAATAGATAGGGTTGACGTGCACCACTGCTGACCGCTGCCCTATACTGCAGCAGTCCTTCAGCGGTATAGGGACTGACGCACAGTCTGCTAAACACTAACACACAACCTGCTTGGTCCACAAAAGTTTTTATAAGGACTGGTAACTTGGTATAGGGTGCTACGGTACATAGGCCTGAGTGCGTTACAGTCTGCTGTTCTGTAAGGACCGCTATCGGTCCACAATACATAGGGTTGCCGTGCACTACTGCTGACCGCTGCCCTATACTGCAGCAGTCCTTCATTGGTATAGGGACTGACGTACAGTCTGCTAATCACTAACACACAACCTGCTTGGTCCACAAAAGTTCTTATAAGGACTGGTAACTTGGTATAGGGTGCTACGGTACATAGGCCTGAGTGCGTTACAGTCTGCTGTTCTGTAAGGACCGCTATCGGTCCACAATACATAGGGTTGCCGTGCACTACTGCTGACCGCTGCCCTATACTGCAGCAGTCCTTCAGCGGTATAGGGACTGACGCACAGTCTGCTAAACACTAACACACAACCTGCTTGGTCCACAAAAGTTCTTATAAGGACTGGTAACTTGGTATAGGGTGCTACGGTACATAGGCCTGAGTGCAGTACAGTCTGCTGTTCTGTAAGGACCGCTATCGGTCCACAATACATAGGGTTGCCGTGCACTACTGCTGACCGCTGCCCTATACTGCAGCAGTCCTTCATTGGTATAGGGACTGACGTACAGTCTGCTAATCACTAACACACAACCTGCTTGTTCCACAAAAGTTCTTATAAGGACTGGTAACTTGGTATAGGGTGCTACGGTACATAGGCTTGAGTGCGGTACAGTCTGCTGTTCTGTAAGGACCGCTATCGGTCCACAATAGATAGGGTTGACGTGCACCACTGCTGACCGCTGCCCTATACTGCAGCAGTCCTTCAGCGGTATAGGGACTGACGTACAGTCTGCTAAACACTAATACACAACCTGCTTGGTCCACAAAAGTTCTTATAAGGACTGGTAACTTGGTATAGGGTGCTACGGTACATAGGCTTGAGTGCGGTACAGTCTGCTGTTCTGTAAGGACCGCTATCGGTCCACAATAGATAGGGTTGACGTGCACCACTGCTGACCGCTGCCCTATACTGCAGCAGTCCTTCAGCGGTATAGGGACTGACGCACAGTCTGCTAAACACTAACACACAACCTGCTTGGTCCACAAAAGTTTTTATAAGGACTGGTAACTTGGTATAGGGTGCTACGGTACATAGGCCTGAGTGCGTTACAGTCTGCTGTTCTGTAAGGACCGCTATCGGTCCACAATACATAGGGTTGCCGTGCACTACTGCTGACCGCTGCCCTATACTGCAGCAGTCCTTCATTGGTATAGGGACTGACGTACAGTCTGCTAATCACTAACACACAACCTGCTTGGTCCACAAAAGTTCTTATAAGGACTGGTAACTTGGTATAGGGTGCTACGGTACATAGGCCTGAGTGCGTTACAGTCTGCTGTTCTGTAAGGACCGCTATCGGTCCACAATACATAGGGTTGCCGTGCACTACTGCTGACCGCTGCCCTATACTGCAGCAGTCCTTCAGCGGTATAGGGACTGACGCACAGTCTGCTAAACACTAACACACAACCTGCTTGGTCCACAAAAGTTCTTATAAGGACTGGTAACTTGGTATAGGGTGCTACGGTACATAGGCTTGAGTGCGGTACAGTCTGCTGTTCTGTAAGGACCGCTATCGGTCCACAATAGATAGGGTTGACGTGCACCACTGCTGACCGCTGCCCTATACTGCAGCAGTCCTTCAGCGGTATAGGGACTGACGTACAGTCTGCTAAACACTAATACACAACCTGCTTGGTCCACAAAAGTTCTTATAAGGACTGGTAACTTGGTATAGGGTGCTACGGTACATAGGCTTGAGTGCGGTACAGTCTGCTGTTCTGTAAGGACCGCTATAGGTCCACAATAGATAGGGTTGACGTGCACCACTGCTGACCGCTCACCTATACTGCAGCAGTCCTTCAGCGGTATAGGGACTAAGAGTTTTGTCACAGGGTCATTTAAAAAATGACATGCAGAGGAAGAGGCAGGCCCTTCCGCAGGGGTGGTAGGGGTAGGGCAGGAGCAACAGGCTTGAGCCAAAGTGGGAAGTTGCAGAAGGTGCGTTCAATTACTTTAAAGGATGCACCAGACTTGGTTGAGTGGCTCGCTCAGCCTTACTCTTCTGCACCCTCCTCATCCTCTCGATCTGCACCCTCTTCTTCACTCTCTGCTATGTGCACCCCCAAAGACACTACCACCAACAACACGACCACCACCACCACCACCACATACCTTCCGCTTGAGTCACTGGAATTATTTTCCGATCCATATCAAGAGGACATTTCTGATGCGCAGCCACTCTTGGTATTGGATCAGGAAGAGGAGGTAGCAACAAGCGCTACTCAGCAGTCTGACGCCAGTACCCAGATCAGCCCAAGGAGGAGGTTGGTCCCCGGTGTTGCTGCCTACTCTACTTATAGCGGTGGGGAAGGTGACGTTGATGATGACGTGTCTAGTGATGTCACGTGGGTGCCCACAAGAGAGGAAGAGGAGGGGAGTTCAGAGGGAGATATGGACCAGCAGATAGGGAGGAGAAGCAGCAATGACTTACATTGCACAGCAGGGACAAAGCAGACTGCAAATGTATCAGGAGCGAGTCATCGACCATGTACGGTCACATCTGGCGCTCCCAGGACACCGGCACATGGCTCCGCAGTGTGGGCTTTTTTTAACGTGTCCGCTGCTGACAATAGCGTTGCCATCTGCAATCTTTGCAGTCAACGCGTTAGTCGCGGTAAGCCCAATACTCACCTAGGGACGACCGCCTTAAGAAGGCACATGAGCAGCCATCACCGAGCCCAGTGGGAGCAACGGAACACACAAAGCCACACTGCAGGCTCTCACCGTCCAGCCTCGTCTTCTACTTCTCCTTCTCCTCTCTCCTCACAATTGTCCTCCACTCCACCTTCCATCACGCCAAGCTCACATTTTTCTGCAAAAAGGCAGGCTTCCGTGGGCCTAATGTTTGAGCGTAAAAAAATGATGACGCCGGATAACCCTCTTGCCCAACGGTTGGCGGCTGGCTTGTCAGAACTCATAGCCCGCCAACTACTGCCATATAAACTGGTGGACTCGGAGGCCTTTCGCAAATTTGTGGCCATTGGAACACCACAATGGAAGGTCCCAGGAAGGAAGTATTTCTCAGAGAAGGGCATCCCAGAGCTATATGGCCATGTTCAGCGGCAAGTGAATGTATCTCTGGCACACAGTGTCGGTGCCAAGATACATCTGACCACAGACACGTGGTCTAGCAAACACGGGCAGGGAAGGTATATCAGTTTTACTGCCCACTGGGTGAACCTTCTGACGGCCGTCAAGCATGTAACCCGTGGCACCCGTGTAGATTTGGTTTTACCGCCACGGATTGCATGCAGGCCTGACTCTTCTTCTCCTCCTCCTACTCCATCCTCCTCCCTCTCCTCCTCAGCTGCCTCCTCCTTTTCCGCTGCTAGCGTCTCTTCCACTGCACCGCCCAAGCTCCCCAGAACCTATTCCACATGCCAGGTGAGACGTTGCCATGCCGTGCTGCGTCTGTTGTGCCTGGAAGCAAAGAGCCACACTGGCCCGGCACTCCTTTCAGCTTTGCGTTCACAGGCAGATGAGTGGCTAACACCGCTCAATTTGACAGTTGGTAAAGTGGTGTGTGACAACGGTGCCAATCTGCTTAGCGCATTGAAACAGGGCAAAATCACGCACGTGCCGTGCATGGCACACGTCTTAAACTTGGTCGTGCAGCGATTCCTTGTCAAATACCCTGGGGTCCAGGACATCTTGCGGCAGGCAAGGAAAATCTCGGCCCATTTCAGAAGATCTTACACGGCCATGGCTCGCCTTGCTGACATTCAGCGGCGACACCATCTGCCGGTCAGACGTCTTATTTGCGATTGCCCGACGCGATGGAACTCAACCTTCTATATGCTTGATAGGCTGCTCCAGCAGAAACGTGCAGTTAACGTCTACCTGTATGAACTCTGCGAAAGAAACGGTTCTGGGGAGCTGGGTTTTTTTTCACCGCGCCAGTGGCTGCTCATGCGCGACACATGCAGACTTCTGCGGCCATTTGAGGAGATCACCAAACTGGTCAGTCGCAGCCATGGCGCCATCAGTGACATGGTACCTTATGCCTTCTTTCTGGAGCGTGCATTGCGTCGTGTCATTGATCAGGCTGTGGAGGAGCAGGAGCGGGAAGATGAGGAAGTCGCAATGCTGGATGAATTCCCAGGGGGGGCTACTCTATCTGAGACAAGTCAACAACAGGAGTCTGATGAGGAGTCAGAGGAGGATGGTGCCGGGGCGGATGAGCAGGAGCAAGAAGAGCATGCTTTAAACCTTTCTGGGATCCCTGTTGTGCGAGGATGGGGAGAGGAGAATGAAGAGGACGACATTATCCTGGATGATGAGCAGGAGCCAGGCCACCACACCGCTTCCACTTTAGTGCAAATGGGGGCCTTCATGCTCCAGTGTTTTAATAGGGACCCCCGTATAAAAAGCATGAGGGTCAAGGACCAGTACTGGGTGGCAACGTACTTAGACCCCCGGTACAAACACAAAATGGCGGAAATGTTACCGCCGTCGCAGAGGGCTGTCAGAATGCAGCACTTCCAGGCCTTGCTTCGAGAAATGCTGCATTCTGCTTTTGCGTGCGCTGGCAGAGGAGCAATTCCCACTCCCAGAGAAGGATTTGCGGGTACCAATCCAACAGCGCCTGCAAGAAGAGGCCGGTTTGAAGATGTGTTGGTGACTTCGGATATGAGGTCATTCTTTCAGCCGACCCATCGACAGGTGTCATCCGGATCCAGCATCAGGGAACGCCTAGACCGTCAGGTGTCCGACTACATTGGGTTAACGGCCGATGTGGACGCTCTGAGGAGTGATGAACCCCTAGACTACTGGGTGGGCAGGCTTGACCTCTGGCCAGAGCTTGCCCAATTTGCAATCGAACTGTTGGCTTGCCCCTCATCCAGTGTCCTGTCCGAAAGGACGTTCAGCGCAGCAGGGGGGATTGTGACCGATAAGCGTACTCGCCTAGCTCACCACAGTGTTAACTACCTCACATTTCTAAAAATGAATGAGGCATGGATCTCGGAGGAATTCAACACATGTGATCAGTAGACCATGTATATGTCTATAAACAATTTTTGGAATCAAGCACACAGACCTTCTTAATTCATTTGGCTCACTTCCCTGACCCAAAAAAGCACACCGTACTATATGCCCCTACCCTCCTCTTTGAAGAGGTTGAGCGGTGTCATATTTCTACTGGGGCTGCTTATTATGAGGGGTTCCCACCATCCCTGTGCTGTGCTGACTTCCTCCTGGGTGTTCTTATTATGAGGGGCTCCCACCATCCCTGTGCTGTGCTGACTTCCTCCTGGGGGTTCTTATTATGAGGGGATCACACCATCCCTGTGCTGTGCTGACTTCCTCCTGGGGCTGCTTACGGTGCTGCTGTCAGCGCTGTATGTCACGGAGCTGCTGTCAGCGCTGTATGTCACGGAGCTGCTGTCAGCGCTGTATGTCACGGAGCTGCTGTCAGCGCTGTATGTCACGGAGCTGCTGTCAGCGCTGTATGTCACGGAGCTGCTGTCAGCGCTGTATGTCACGGAGCTGCTGTCAGCGCTGTATGTCACGGAGCTGCTGTCAGCGCTGTATGTCACGGAGCTGCTGTCAGCGCTGTATGTCACGGAGCTGCTGTCAGCGCTGTATGTCACGGAGCTGCTGTCAGCGCTGTATGTCACGGTGCTGCTGTCAGCGCTGTATGTCACGGAGCTGCTGTCAGCGCTGTATGTCACGGAGCTGCTGTCAGTGCTGTATGTCACGGAGCTGCTGTCAGCGCTGTATGTCACGGAGCTGCTGTCAGCGCTGTATGTCACGGAGCTGCTGTCAGCGCTGTATGTCACGGTGCTGCTGTCAGCGCTGTATGTCACGGAGCTGCTGTCAGCGCTGTATGTCACGGAGCTGCTGTCAGCGCTGTATGTCACGGAGCTGCTGTCAGCGCTGTATGTCACGGAGCTGCTGTCAGCGCTGTATGTCACGGAGCTGCTGTCAGCGCTGTATGTCACGGAGCTGCTGTCAGCGCTGTATGTCACGGAGCTGCTGTCAGCGCTGTATGTCACGGAGCTGCTGTCAGCGCTGTATGTCACGGAGCTGCTGTCAGCGCTGTATGTCACGGAGCTGCTGTCAGCGCTGTATGTCACGGAGCTGCTGTCAGCGCTGTATGTCACGGAGCTGCTGTCAGCGCTGTATGTCACGGTGCTGCTGTCAGCGCTGTATGTCACGGAGCTGCTGTCAGCGCTGTATGTCACGGAGCTGCTGTCAGTGCTGTATGTCACGGAGCTGCTGTCAGCGCTGTATGTCACGGAGCTGCTGTCAGCGCTGTATGTCACGGAGCTGCTGTCAGCGCTGTATGTCACGGTGCTGCTGTCAGCGCTGTATGTCACGGAGCTGCTGTCAGCGCTGTATGTCACGGAGCTGCTGTCAGCGCTGTATGTCACGGAGCTGCTGTCAGCGCTGTATGTCACGGAGCTGCTGTCAGCGCTGTATGTCACGGAGCTGCTGTCAGCGCTGTATGTCACGGTGCTGATGTCAGTGCTCTGTATTACGGTGCTGCTGTCAGTGCTCTGTATCTCCTGCACCCTCTTGTTTGCCTACCCTGGTCCCTGACCTTCCCTCTCCTCCATTGCCTTCATTAGCTCCATAGTCCTGAATTGTCAGAACAATTTCCCAAATAAAAAAAAAATGCTTGTAGTTATCGATCCCAAATTCACCTCATACATGTATTATGCTATTGTCCAGGTGGTGGGACTACGTGCTACCCCCTAATAATTACCCCGTGGCCGCAAATTCGACCTAAAGGTTTGCGAAATTCGCCTCCCATTGAAGTCAATGGAGCCCGCGGCGAACGGTCGTTTTCGCGAACGTTTGTGTCCGTTCGCGTTTCGCGTTCGCGAAACGTCCCGTCGGAAGTTCGTCCATCACTACCCATAAGGATAATAACTGAAATGGCTCGGTATCGCCATCTTGTGATCAAAGAAAGAATCTACCCCCATCTGTCTATTGCTGGAAACTGCACTAAAGAAGAATAGAGGTGCTCACTGCGGCCCCCTTCTTATGAAAATGCCTGGAGACCATGGTGAATTAAAGGAGAAGTATAGCCATACTTCTCTTGTGGGTCACAGGTGTGCACTTTTGCTCTCCTGTGACTCGGAGGCTATAGCCCGCTATTAGGTGACATCACAGGGCTGCTCCAGGCTCTGGAAGGTTCCCGACCATATTGTCAGGATCCACCCAGCTGCCTGATTGACAGCTGGCTCTCAGCACGCGGCTAAGAGCTGGAGCCAGTTGCACCCGCCCAGCCCTGTGCTCCAATGAGGCCAAGCGTTCGCTCTGCAGCAAGAAGTTGAGTATGTGTGTTTTTTTTTGTTTGTTTTTTTAATTCCCATATTTTTCCTTTAATAGTTTCAGTATTTTCTGAGACATTATGCAGAGCACGAGTTGTGACTCCAATCCGAAATTGCTGATTTATCGGCTTGTTCCAGGACAGTGAAAGCACTGAAGCTAGTACATCACCAACAGCCAGGTAACTAGAATTTTTCAGGTCAGCAATGGCAGCCTCTGCAATACAGGTTTCCTTTATTATTCTACATTTTAAATAGCCTAGTGATCTCCAAACTGCAGCCTGGAGGCCGGATGTGGCCATTTGCTTTCCTTCACCAGACTCTTGGGGCACTATTTCTTCCATTGACACCAATGATGCGGCACTATTCCTCCCACTGACAACAATGATGGGGCACTATTCCTCCCACTGACACCAACGATGGGGCACTATTCCTCCCACTGACACCAAGGATGGCACACTATTCCTCCCACTGACACCAAGGATGGGACACTATTCCTCCCACTGACGATGGGGCACTATGCCTCCCACTGACAACAACAATGGGGCACTATTCCTCCCACTGACGATGGGGCACTATGCCTCCCACTAACACCAACAATGGGGCACTATTTCTCCCACTGACACCAATGATGGGGCACTATTCCTCCCACTGACACCATTGATGGGGCACTATTTCTTCCATTGACACCAATGATGGGGCACTATTCCTCCCACTGACACCAATGACGGGGCACTATTCCTTCCACCGACACCAATGACGGAGCACTATTCCTCCCACTGACGATGGGGCACTATTCCTCCCACTGACACCAACGATGAGGCACTATTCCTCCCACTGATGATGGGGCACTGTTTCTCCCACTGACACCAATGATAGGGCACTATTCCTCCCACTGACACCAACGATGAGGCATTATTCCTCCCACTGACACCAACGATGAGGCATTATTTCTTCCATTGACACCAATGATGTGGCACTATTTCTCCCACTGACACCAACGATGTGATCAAGAGCTGTGATCGGTGTTGTGTCACACACAGCCCCTCCCCCCACAGTTAGAATCACTCCCTAGGACACACTTAACCCCTACAGTGCCACCTAATGGTTAACCCCTTCACTGCCAGTCACATTTATACAGTAATCAATGCATTTTTAATTGCGCTGATCGCTGTATAAATGTGAATGATCCCACAATCACACCAAAAGTGTCTGATGTGTCTGCCATTATGTCGCAGTCCCGATAAAAATCGCTGCCATTACTAGTAAAAAAAAAAAAAATTATAATAAAAATGCCATAAAACTATCCCCTATTTTGTAGACGCTATAACTTTTGTGCAAACCAATCAATAAACGCTTATTGTGATTTTTTTTTTTTTTTACCAAAAATATGAAAAAGAATAAAAATCGTTGATCGCCGCCATTACTAGTAAAAAAAAAAAATAATAATAATAAAAATGCCATAAAACTGTCCCCTATTTTGTAGATGCTATAACTTTTGCGCAAACCAATCAATAAACGCTTATTGTGATTTTTTTACCAAATATATGTAGAAGAATACGTATCGGCCTAAACCGAGCAAAAAAAAAATTTTTATATATTTTTTGGGGATATTTATTATAGCAAAAAGTACAAAATAATGCATTTTTTTCAAAATTGTCGCTAATTTTTTTGTTTATAGCGCAAAAAATAAAAACTGCAGAGGTGATCAAATACCACCAAAAGAAAGCTCTTTTTGTGGGGAAAAAAGGGCATAAATTTTGTTTAGGAGCCACATCGCACGACCGCGCAATTGTCAGTTAAAGCGACGCAGTGCCGAATTGCAGAAAGTGCTCTGGTCTTTGGCCAGCCAAATGATCCGGGGCTTAAGTGGTTAAAAAGTGTTTTCCCTATATATATATATATATATATATATATATATAAATATATATATTTTATCTATATATATATATATATATATATATATATATATTGCATATAGATAGATAAAATTATACCCAAGAATGAATATATTACTATATATATATATATATATATATATATATATATATATATATATATATATATATATATTACTATATATATATATATATATATATATATATATATAGTAATATATTCATACTTGGGTATAATTTTATCTTGTAAAAAAATCAAAAGACCTATCTGTAAAAATATTTCTTGCGAACTCAATATATATATATATATATATATATATATATATATATATATATATATATATATATATATATAGATATAGATATAGATATAGATATATATATATATATATAGATATATAGAATAGTTATACATATTTTAATAGGACAATAAATATTACATTTAAAGAGACCCTGTCACTAGACTATTCATGTCAACAGAGTTATTTTTGTAAGATAATATGTACCTGAAATATATTGTATGCCTCTTATTTACCTATAAAATCCTCCTTTGTATAGACCTCCAAAACCCGTAAGAATGCTGCTGGGTGCTGCAATTGTGGAGGGGATGTCAGCAGCCCCAGCAGACTCAGAGCTGGCACTCAAGTCACACTCTATAGTATTCCTCTTCACTCCTCCCCCAGCTGCTACATGAAAGATAACTGTAGAACGGTGAGAGGAGGGGCAGAAGAGCTGGGCCAGCACGGACAGTAATTACACACTACCAAAAAAAGAGCTATCATGTGCACGGAAGGAGGGGGTTGTGCTAGAGAACGGACTCTTCCCGGAGTAGTCACATTTTCTAGGTAGTTCAAAGGCACATTACAAATCAATAAAAAAAAACTTCAACTTTCAAAATAGGTGAAAATTAAAATTGGTGATTTTACATGCAATTGTTAGATTGACGTCGGATCTATATCACCTGGCCAACCAAGCTCTTACCTTGAAACATAGATTAGGGTCTCTGTCGATGTTGGAAATGGAATATGTCTGGAATAAAATAATTCAACACAAAATAATTACTATCAGCATTTCAGGACAACTGAATATGGAACAAATGTAGAATGGGGGGTTATTTACTAATCCACTTTGCACTGCAAGTGCACTTGGGAGTAAAGTCGCTGTAGATCCGAGGGGGACATGCAAGGAAAATAAAAAGCAGCATTTTAGCTTGCACATGATTGGATGATAAAATCAGCAGAGCTTCCCCTCATTTCAGATCTACCCCTTAGATTTAGAGCGACTGCACTTCCAAGTACACTTGCAGTGCTTAGTGGATTTTGCCTTTCGTAAATAACCCCCAATGTGTTTTAAGTAACTCGATATTTTGTGGTTCTAATTCTGATTCTAATTCCAATTCCACCTATAAAATCTGAATTCTTCAAGGTAAAAAAAAAAAAAAAAAGTTTTGTGCTCATCATGGTGATTCTCATATGAGTGTAATAAAGATTGTAATAAAGTGTAATAAAGGCTGGACGCACACAAGCAATTGTTTTGCTTATATAATCAGATAATGATTGTTATGCATAAACAACAATGCTTGCACAATCCATTCAATTAATCCCCACTACATACAGTACAACTATATGTGTAGTGATTGTCAGCAATTAATCACAGAGGATCGCTGCTGATGTTAGTAGCAACATCGCACAAAAATCGCCCACTAGCCCACACCCCGTCCAGGGCTTTTATTTCTTCTAAACTCCCAAATATTTTGCTGCATACGGGGGGATTATTATTTGATCCCCTGCAGATTTTTTCTTACAAAGAAATGAAGGGTCTATCATTTTTATCATAGGTGTATTTTAAATGATGGAGACAAAATATCAACCAAAAATGCAGAAAAAACACACGATACAAATGTCATACATTGAGTAGCAGTTCAGCGAGTACAATTAGTATTTGATCCCCAAGCAAAACATGACTTAGTACTTGGTGGAGAAACCCTTGTTGGCAGTGGCGGTGCGTCAATAAGGGCGCACGGGCGCCGCCACCTCTCTCCTGCCACCCCTCTATCACCAATAGATAGATTCATGCATTGCTTGAATCTATGGCCGCTGATACCAACCCCTATTCAGGCGACTTGCCCCTTTTCGGGCGCCTGAATTACAGCGGGGTATTTTTTTTTTTTTTAGAACCTAATTAGAGCCATAGGCTCTAATAGACATCAAAAAAGGTAAACATGCTTGGCGCTCGCAGTTCGCTCAGCTGAGTTAGGAAAGCGAATATTCATTCACTTTCCTAACACTGAAGCGCCTCTCTGCTAATCAGGTGCTTGGGTCTGATTGGCTGAAATGACAGGCACTGTGATTGGACGCCTATAAGGCATCCAATCATAGCAGAGGACAGGAAGAGAGGACAGGAGAAGGCATAGAGGAGACTACTAGCCGCCGTCACCCGCTACCCCACTGAGAGAAAGGGTAAGTGCTGGGAAAACCACGAGTGGGCGGGCACACTGGAAGCATTTGATATGGCACAGTGGGAGCATTTGAAATGACACAGTGGCTGCGTTTGATGGTACAGTGGTAGCAATTGATGGGCACAGTGGTGGCATTTGCTGGCACAGTGGCGGCAATTGATGGGCACAATGGCAGCATTTGATGGGTTTGTGTTTCATAATTTTTCAGTTTGTTTGCGCCATCCCCCCACCCGCCACCGCCACTGCTTGTTGTCAAGCACAGAGAAAAGACGTTTCTTGTAGTTGGTGACCAGGTTTGCACACATCTCAGGAGGGATTTTGGCCCGCTCTTCTTTACAGATCTTCTCTAAATCCTTAAGGTTTCTTGGCTGTCGTTTGGCAACTCGAAGTTTCAGCTCCCTCCATACATTTTCTATGGGATTAAGGTCTGAAGGCATGATGACAAATACGTGTGACCCCTGTGCCCCTGTGTCTGCCATAACGGCTATTTCCGTTCGTATTAAAGAGGCATATTCCTGTACATTGTGATTTCTGCAAATGATTTTCTGTCTGTACGTTGGAGCATATTCGCGGTACGAACATGGTTTGCGTTCTCCCATCTCCTTCCCAAGTTATTGTCGTGTTTGCGATCATATCTAACGATTTTTAGCGGATGCATACTGTACTGATTAAATGATTTTTGTTTCGCTCGGCTATTGTCCAATCAAAGTTTTGCCATTTGTCCCTTCAGATATTGCTGGACGAATTGTCGTGATCGGCTGTCAAAAGCTGTGTACTGACGATAAGACTATCGTGCAATCAATCTGAAAGCGATTTTTATCCTCCCATTATCTGATCATGTCTACGAGGCATTAGGGGGTTTTCTCTTGTTATCCAACAGATAAAGAATATCTAGAAGGTTACAGCACATAAATCAAATTAAGCTGAATGCAAAAGAAAAATAAAACTGCTCTAGTCCCATTAGTTCTGTCCCTAAACAGGAAACGATCAATTGACACACCGTTTGAAAAATCCAGGAGATCCAAAGTACATTGCAGAAAACAAGGGAACAAAAGTGTCCCAACATAGGACTAGACATGACTAAAGAATCTGTCATAGAAAAATGTGTTAAAGTGGTTGTAAACCCTTACAAACCACTTTGACCTTCAGGTAAGCCTAGATTAAGGGCTTACCTGTAGGTCCAAGAAATATCTCCTAAACCTATTTACAAAAAGACAGCCACTGCTGTCTACGGCACATGTGCCGTAGACAGTGGCGCGCAGGCGCACTGGGCAGGCCGCAGATCGCGGCGATATGCCGCTCGTGTCGGCTCTTGCGGGAGTGACGTCATCGCAGCTCCGGCGAATCACAGTGCCGGAGCAGCGAGACCCAGAAGTCGCTCCGGGATACATGGCAGCGGCAAAGAAGAAGACGGAGGACCGCTTCGGGGGCTTCGTTCTCAGGTAAGTTATTCATAATGAGCTAGTATGCTATGCATACTAGCTCATTATCCCTTTGCCTTACAGGGTGTGTTTTTTTTTTGTTTTTTGTTTTTTATATTGCCTTTACTTCCTCTTTAAGAGTAAATAAAATACAACAAAAAAAAATAAAAAAACAGGAAAATTATCTCCATAACCATTTGTTACCAGGACAAAGCCTGGCCCAGCCTAGTAGGCTTTTAAAGTGGATGCATGGAACAGATCCAATAGGGTGAAGAAGAAAAGAAAAGGGGAAAATGGAAATGAAGAAATAAAGAAAAGGAAGGAGAGAAGGGAGGAGTCCACCAGGCCAGAGACAGAAAAGCGCTAAATTGAGAGAAGGGCATTATCAAACCTAGAAGGTTGGGTATATGTGAACCACGGTTGCCAGACCTGAAGGAATTTACCATGGGTATCCAAGAGGATATCTATCAACTTCTCGTTCACCAAGATGTTATTCGTGGGATTGCTAACCGCCTCAAACCTGAGTACAGGCGTCCTCCATGTCCTCGCAATGGTTAACTTAGTTGCAGTAATAAGATGTAGAGCCGGTTGGCGCTCCGGGTGAAGCAATTCAGTATTTGGTTTGCCAAGAAGTTTCATAAGGATCCCTCTTGAGATTAACATGAAATATATTGCGAAGAAGAATGTCAATTCTGACCCATAACCTGCAAACCTTTGGACACAACCTCCATATGTGTGCCATAGTGTCCTCCTGTCTGTGAACATCCTCTGAAATACTTTCAATAAGTTTTTATTAAGGGTTTTAACCGCCTGCTGACCAGCGCACGACGATATACGTCGGCGCAATGGCACAGCTGCGCAAATGGGCGTACCTTTACATCCCCTTTAAAACGTGGCATTCTGGGCACGTGCATGCCCACCTCATACTCCATGACCATGCCCGTGGGACCCGCAGACTCGATGTCCACCGGTGTCCCGCGATCGTGTCACGGAGCAGCAAAACGGGGAGATGCCTATGTAAACAAGGCTTTTTTTCCTGTTCTGCCTAGTGACATGACAGGGATCTACTGCTCCCTGTCATCAGGAGCAGTAATCGCTGTCATGTCAGTGGTAGCCCCCCCCCCCCCCCCCCCCACCCACCGTTAGAATCACTCCCTAGAACACACTTAACCCCTTGATCGCTATAAACAAAAAAGAGCGACAATTTTGAAAAAAAAAGCAATATTTGTTAATATTGCTTTTTTTTTCAAAATTGTCGCTCTTTTTTGTTTATAGCGCAAAAGAAAAAAAATGCAGAAGTGATCAAATACCACCAAAAGAAAGCTCTATTTGTGGGGAAAAAAGGATGTCAATTTTGTCTGGGTACAATGCCGCGTGGCAACGCAATTGTCAGTTAAAGCGACGCAGTGCCGAATCGCAAAAAGTGGTCTGGTCAGTAAGGTGGTAAATTCTTCCGGGGCTGAAGCGATTAAAGAATATAAAACATAAATCAAGGACATTATTTAAATGATAAAAGACGGAGCCTCTCTGAAAAATGATACTGTTGCCTTATATTGTGATGTTAGGAATTTATGTAGAGATTTGTGAGGATCAAAAGATCCACTTTAACCTCCGGTCATCCACATAACACATCAGTTTGTTGGCAAAGAGGATGGGCTTTACTGCCCACATACTACACATATGCACCCATGGGTGGCAGAGCTTTCTCTGCTAAGGGCGTACTCCCAGCACATTCCCAGCACAGTGACAGAGCTGTCAAATACAGCTCAGTCCACGCTGATGATTAGGAGTTGGCGGGACCGGTGTTCTGGCAGAGTCCGGGCAGAGTCCGGGCATCATATAGTGTTCGCCCCGTACTGTGCATGCGCAGCGCTTGCGCAGTACGGAGCAGAAGAAGCTTCGGAAAATCTCCGAAGATGAACGGCGCCTGCGCCGTGAGTCAAGGTGGTAGCCCCACCATCCAAGTGGACATAGGGTTGGGAAAATTAGAGGGCCCCTCACGGGACTGCTTCACTCGCCACGCTTCGGGCTCGGCTTCGCTGTGCTCAGCTTTTTTATATTCCAACTCTATGTCCACTTGGATGGTGGGGCTAGAACCTGGACTCACGGCGCAGGCGCCATTCATCTTCGGCTATTTTCGGAATCTGTGTGTGCTGTGTACTGCACATGCGCAGTACACAGCAGACACTATCCGATAGGGGACTGTATATGATAGGACACCGGCTCCTGATCATGTGACCACTGTGAAAGCCAATCAAAGTGCTGCCACCTGTCATGTGATTCTTCCTCTTTCCCTGGGGCATACAGACCCTATTCAACACTGGGGCTGAATGGGAAGGAGTTAAGATGGCCACAGATATACATGGACTGTTAATCATGTAAGCACTACTGTCCAAATACATGTACATTACCGGCTGATCCAAAATGTATGCTTGGCACTCCTGAGTATTGACTTCAAGTGCTAGATGACAAGAGATGTCAAAATCGCCCACATCAATCTAATCTGAACTCACCATGTCATATGATTGTATGGCGGCATCATCGACCGTCATGCAGCTTCCATTTTGCTTTCTGCATAGAGAAACACTGAGTCCTAGTATCTGGCATGGACTTTCATAGTGGACCATCATGGTGTTGGCTTTAAACGCTATCTTCTTTGCAGACACCCTCATCAGATCTGCCAAATCTGTAAGAAGATCGGTTTTATTGAAAACAGCACTGAATATAATAAAAGCTATTTTTAAACATGCGTTGCACAATGTTTGGACACATTTGTGCCGACTAAACTTCACTGTATGTTTTCCTGTAGCTTCAGCTCCATCTAGTGGTCAAAATATGGTATATTTTCTCATTAGGGTATTCCAGAAAATTGTACTGCACTTGGCCACTAGATGGAGCTGATGATACAAGAGTTAAAGTGGTTGTAAACCCTTACAAACCACTTTGACCTACAGGTAAGCCTAGATTAAGGCTTACCTGTAGGTCCAAGATATATCTCCTAAACCTATACGGTTTAGGAGATATTTAACTGAAGACAGCCACCGCTGTCTAGGGTGCATGCGCCGTAGACAGCGGCGCGCAGGCGCACTGGGTAAGCCGCAGATCGCGGCGACATGCCGCGAGTGTCGGCTCCCGTGCGCATGCACGGGAGTTACGTCATCGCTGCTCTGGCGAATCACAGCGGCGGAGCAGCGAGACCCACCAAGAAGATGGACGCTCGGAACTACAGGGGACAGCGGTGACTTCGCTGGCTCCTGTGTCAGGTAAGTGACACATAATGGACTACTATGCGATGCATAGTAGTCCATTATGCTTTACCTTTGCAGGGAATGAAAGAGGAAGTAAACCCATCGGGGTTTACTTCCTCTTTAATCTGTTCAAAAACATATTGTGAAATTTAAGCAGGCCATTGGTCGAATTTCAAACAAATTTTCTTTTCAAAATCAGAAAGCTTGTTTTTTTTTTGTGATCCGATGATGCCACCATAGATTTTCGAAAATTCGGCCAGCCAAGCCTTCAATTTCACCTCATGTTGCTACAAAAAATAATTTTCGTGGCCAGGAATCTTCTTTTCTCTCCGTAAATTTTCTTTTCTTATTACATTTCTCGCACGATTCTCCCATTATTAATTAGAAAATCGTTTGTTTTTCAAAAAATGTCCAACATGTCCGATTCCTCAAATTTGATTTCCGCACGAATATCGGCTGTTGCTGCAGCCCACTAATGGTGCGAAATTCGTACGAAAATTCTTAGGTACGATTTTCGAAATTTGAACCGTGTATGGCTGGCATTAGTTCGGCTTGCACAGATGTTTCTGATGTTCATCCAATGACACGCGAATGTCAGAAACATTTAAGGCTGGGTTCACACCGCTGCGGCAGCGAGAACTGCAGTGCAAATCACATCCGATCTCTGTGCGATGCGAGTTCAGCCATACAGATAGTATGGCTGAATTCGCATCGCACCCGCTGCAAACTCGCACGGGACCCTTTTTTTGGTCCGCAGCAGAATCGGATCGCATGGGTGTTCACACCATGCGATCCGATTCCTGTCCGAGTTTGCAGATCGCACTGCGATATGCGGACAGATCTGGGGGTGTCATTAACATTTCACTGACACTCCCAGCAGTCCGCATAGGGCAGTGTGAACTGCCGGCGGGAGGCATGCGATGCGGGAAAACGCCGCGGATTCGCGGCGTTCCCGCATCGCTCCGGTGTGAACCTAGCCTAAAGTGATTGTATGGTTTTTTTTTTTTGTTTGTTTTGTTTTGTTAAATAACAAACATATCATACTTACCTCCACTGTGCCGCTTGTTTTGCACAGTGTGGCCCCAAACCTCGTCTTCTGGGGTCCCCCGGTGACTCTCGCGTCTCATCCCCACATCAGATAACCCCCTAGGAGAAGCGCTCTCACGGGGGGATTACCTTGTGGGCACACTCCCGAGTCCAGCATTCGGCGTCCATAGCCGCGGAATGTATGGCTCGGGCCCCCGCCTCTCGACGCCTGCGTCATTGGATTTGATTGACAGCAGCGGGAGCTGCACTGCTATCAATCTATCCAATCAGGACAAGAGACAGCAGCCGTAGCTGGTGTGTGCCTTCCCGTCACGCAAATTCCGTGGCTCAAGTAAGTATAAGGGGGGCTCACGGGGTGCTGCTGCATTAAAAAATGTTTTTCACCTTAACACATAGAATGCATTAAGGTGAAAAATGGCGAGGGTTTACAACCCCTTTAAGCTAATTAAACAACATTTCACTGTACTATATGTTTTCAAACAGATTAAAGTGGAACTTCACACTCCCAATAAACATTGATTATTTTTAATCCTCATGCTGCTAGCATTATTAAATAGATAGGAAAGTATGTCATATTTACTTGTTTGAAACTTTTTTTTTTATATATTTCTTCAGTCACTTCCTGGCTTCTTGCCCCGGCAAATGATGATATCATACATCCCAGGATGTATGTTAACCCCTGGAAGATTTTACCCCCTTTCTGACCAGAGCACTTTTTACGATTTGGCACTGCGTCGCTTTAACTGACAATTGCGCGGTCGTGCGACGTTCTACCCAAACAAATTTGACGTCCTTTTTTCTCCCACAAATAAAGCTTTAATTTGGTGGTATTTGATCACCTCTGCAGTTTTTATTTCTTGAGCTATAAACAAAAAAAGAGCATCAATTTTGAAAAAAAAAAAAAAAACACATTCTTTTTTACTATTTGCTATAATAAATATCCCCCAAAAATATATTTAAAAAAAACTATTTTTTTCCTCAGTTTAGGCCGATGCGTATTCTTCTACATATTTTTGGTAAATAAAAAAAAAAGGCAATAAGTGTATATTGATTGGTTTGCGCAAAAGTTATAGCGTCTACAAAATAGGGGATAGATTTTTAGCATTTTTATTATTATTATTTTTTTTACTAGTAATGGCAGCGATCTACTATTTTTATCATGACTGCGACATTATGCGACATTATGGTGGACACATCGAACACTTTTGACACATTTTTGGGACCATTGGCATAATACAGCGATCAATGCTATAAAAATGCTTTGATTACTGTAAAAACATGACTGGCAGTGTAGGGGCTAACACTAGGGGGCGATCAAGGGGTTAATTGTGTTCCCTACTGTGTGTTCTAACTGAAGGGGGGCAGGGGCTGTGTAGGGGAGATACTTTGTATGAACAGACGATCTGTCACTTCTCCCCACAGAGAATCGGGATCTCTGTGTTTACACGAGAACGCGGGAGCACTCGCATCGGCTTCCGGCACGCGCCCCTAGTGGCCACCAGAGGGAGTGATGTAACATAATGGTGATTTGAGCAGCTGAATACAACTGCGGTGTCTGGTCGACACGCGGTTAAAATGGTTGCAGGGAGATTTCTGCAGCATATTTGGGAAGTACAGAATCACAGTACATATAAAATAATATGCAAAGTGGTTGGAGGGAAGCTTCAGAATGGCAAAGATGTTTACAAATGATGTGAGCAGACTGCAGTTCCTCTTTCACCAGTTGCCGACCAGCCGCCGTCAATATACTGCAGCAGGTTTGCATAGCTGGGTGAATTGCCGTAGGTGTACGTTGGCCACTTTAAGAGCAATAGCAGGCACGTGCACTCCCATGGCACGACGCCGGAGCTGATGCGTGCTGCCAGTGGCCACAATGTTAGCGGGCCACCCGCGATCGCTCCACAGAAAGTCAGAATGGGGATCTGTCAATGTAAACAAACAGATCCCTGTTCTGACAGGGGAGTACAGAGTGATCGTCTGTTCCTAGTGATCAGGAACAGCGATCTCTCTCCTCCTCCAGTCAGACCACTCCCCCCACAGTTAGAAAAACCTCCCTAGGACACACTTAACCCCTTGATCACCCCCTAGTGTTAACCCCTTCCCTGCCAGTGTCATTTATACAGTAATCAGTGCCTATTTTTAGCTCTGATCGCTGTATAAATGTCAGCGGTCCCAAAAAAGTGCCAAAAGTGTCCGATCTGTCTGTTGCAATGTCGCAGTCCCACTAAAAATCCCTGTTTACCACCATCACTAGTAAGAAAAAAAAAATAATGTTAAAAAATGCCATATCCCCTATTTTGTAGACACTATAACTTTTGCGTAAACCAGTCTATATATATAGGCTTATTGTTATTTTTATTACCAAAAATATGTAGAAGAAGACATATTGGCCTAAATTGATGAAGAAATCAGTTTTTTTTTTGGATATTTATTACAGCAGAAAGTAAAAAATATATAAATAAGCTCTATTTGTGATGAAAAAAAGGAGATAAATTTTGTTTGTGTACAACGTCGCATGACTGCGAGATTGTCAGTTAAAGTAACGCAGTGCAGTATTGCAAAAAATGGCCTGGTAATTAAGGGGGCAAATCCATCCGGGGCTGAAGTGGTTAAGGTATTTTAGAAAATGTTGCTGCATTTTTGGCCACTAGATGGCGCTGATTATACAGGAGTTAATCTATTCAAAGACATACAGTGTAATTTAGTTCAGCTTGCAGAAATATTTCCCACATTCGTCCAATAAATGTTTTATAAATAGACTCCACAGAATTGAAATGGTAGATATTCCTGTTAGCCGCAGGCAGGGCATTACTTACAAGGCTCCCGCTGCTCTATAAAGGGACACTGTAGTTTCCGTCTACTATTAGGTTGTGCATAAAATACCTGGGGAAGAAAAATTGACACAAATCAAAATACAAATTCTGGCCATCCAACACACACATATACAGGCAAGGCTTCTCTAGCAGGCTAACAGTGTGCATGCCAACAGCTCTGTTCTCCTGATAAAGTTCTTTGTGGTAGAGCGCATAGGGTGGAGTCTGATGACCAGCGCCGGCGCGTCCATAGGGGGCGCATGCCCCCCCCCAGCAGTCACAAAAAATATATATTTAAAAAAAAAAGAATGTCCTTTAAGTGCACTGTGTTTGGGCGCTGGACACAGTGCACTATGGGAAGCGCCACATCTATGCAATCACGAGATTGCAGACGAAACGTTTCATTTGCAAGTTTTTGACCTGCTTTGAGACGCCTTTCTTTTTTTATTTGAGGTCGATTTGAGGAGGTAAGTTCCAGTCCAATTGAGCGTGGAGTGTCAACAGTAATGGATTAACAAGCATGAAGAATTTTCACTCTTGGTCACTTTTGTGGACCTTGTGTTCTGTGACATTAACCCAGTTTAAAGAAGAAGTTTGACTTCATTATTAATGTATAATATATATATTATTAATAGCAGTAGCATTATAATAATTAATAATGACTTTATTCATGTAGTCTGTTCCCCAGGGACAAAGTATAGGTAGTATTTTGTCCTATCTTCCAAAGGCTAGCATTGAGGTCAGACAGGGTGCAGACCCCAGCTGGGCTGACCCCAGGTATTTAAGGAGGCCTCCAAGTTGGGGATTGGCCAAGGCTCCTTGAGATACCCTGGACAGCCCTACGCCTCTTCCCCTCCACTCCTTCTAGCACTTTCTAGAAGGAAGAGGGAGGTGACAGTGAAGTGATGCGGCCTGTGATTCACCAGCTGCTACCCTGAGCCAGAATGAAAACAAACAGGCCTAGCAACCAGCTAAGCCTGCCTAAATTTACCTACTCTGCCAACAAAAAACCCTCACTCTAGCGCCTACCTAACTAGAGGGTGCTACACAATTAAGGCAGCATACATTGAAATGTGTTTTGATTTGTAATTTAACAAGTTGCAGCAGTGTGAATCGGGGCCCAGCCGGCCATCTGCGTTGGCTGTGAGGACTTTTGAAAAGCATGTTGCTGGGTCAGATTTGCCAGATCGCAGGTGCAACAAATCCTTGATGTATAATCAATAGAGACAATAATAGCTGTTATATAATACATAAAGTAACATGCAATAGGCCAAAACAGCAACAATGGCATAACTATTGTAAAGGAACTGTGCTCACCTCAATACATAAACAGGGAAGTACAGTGTCGTATGATAAGGAGATACTGTGTGAAGAATTGAACTGCAAAACAAACAGTAAAAAGGTTACTATGAGTATGAGATAAAACTATCAGTAAAAACACACACAGCGCATTCTCAGCATCACATACACACATTGCTAAGTTCATTTTTGGCTTCAGAGGATGAAGGAAGGGTACACATTTCAGCTTCCCTAATACTCTTAAAGTGACCCTGTCACTAAGACCCCTTTCACACTGGGGCGTTTTTCAGGCGCTTTAGCGTTAAAAAAGCGCCTGTAAAGCGCTTGAAAGAAGCCACAACTGCAATCAGAATGTAAAAGCCTGAGTTTTTTCACACTGAGGCGCTGCACTGGCAGGGCGTCAAAAAAAAGTCCTGCAAGCAGCTTCTTTGCAGCGCTTTTGGAGCGGTGAATACACTGCTCCTAAAGCGCCACTTCCCATTGAAATCAATGAGAAGCGCCTGCAAAAACGCCTGAAAAGTGCTTTTGGCAGCAGCGTTTTGTGGGCGCTTTATTTGGCCACTAGCAGGGGTTAAAGAGGGATTCCACCTAAAAAAAAAATATTAAAAGCCAGCAGCTATAAATACTGCAGCTGCTGACTTTTAATAAATGGACACTCACCTGTCCCGGGTTCCAGCGATGCCGGCAGCCGAGGCCGATCGATCGCTCGGCTCTCGGCTGCTGCCGTCACCATTCTAGGTGAGGGAATCAGGAAGTGAAGCGAATCGGCTTCACTTCCCGGTTCCCTACTGCGCATGCGCGAGTCGCGCAGCGCAATAGAAATTCTCCACGCTGTCACTGGGACCCGTGTGTGTCCCAGCAGACAGCGCGGCAGGACAGGATATGACATAGACTCCCACGGGAGTCTATGCCCGGAAGTGGGTGTAAATACCTGTCTTTGACAGGTATCTCCACCCCCCTCCCCCCTGTAAGGTGCCAATTGTGACACCGGAGGGGGGGAGGGTTCCGATTAGCGGAGGTTCCACTTTAGGGTGGAACCCCACTTTAAAAGCGCCCCAATAGCACTCGAAAACGCTGGTAAAGCGCTGCTAGTTTAAGTGGTCTCCCCCACAAGTGGTTCTAGGCGCCCTGTCCAAAAAGAAGAGATGCACTTACCAACATCTTGTCGCTGTTCTCCAGATCTTCACAGGCATTAAGTTTGTGGCAGAGGCGTGCATAAGCATTTTGGCTGTCGGTTATGGACACCACAAATCTCTTCTCTTCCGCAAAGTGCTGATAATGGAACCCTGGTGCTATTTGAGGTCAGAGAATAGGAAGAGGTAAACAGTGTGATCGTTTTACTCGGGTTTACTGGATGAATATATATTTGCTTAAAATTTTTTTACAGCGCTTAACTTTTTCCACATTTTTCTATGTTACAGCCTTATTCCAAAATGGAGTCAATTCCTTATTCATTAAGAAGTTTGATAGAAATCTTTGCAAATTTATTAAAAATAAAAAAGTGAAAAATGCCCATGACACTCAAACTTTAGCTCAGGTGCATCCTCTTTCTACTGATCATCCTTGAGATGTTTCTACTTGAGTCCACCTGTGGTAAATTCAGTTGATTGGACATGATATGGAAAAGGCACACACCTGTCCATATAACAGCCTTTCTCAACCGTTTCAACACAGAGAAGCCCTTGAAATAGTTCTCCAGTCTCAGGGAACCCCTGCTAAAAATTAATAATCTACAACTCATGATACAATAGTGTGATGGTCAGTGGGAAGAATGGTCCTTACATTTGTGGTCATTGGGAAGAATTGCCTCCTTGCAGATAGCTAAAAAGATCAATGGTGTCAGTAGGAACTTGTCTGAGAGGCAGAAATTGCCCAATGCTGAAGGAACCCCTAGCAACCTCTGGAGGAACCCTAGGGTTCCACGAAAACCCTGGTTGAGAATCACTGCCATATAAGGTCCCACAGTTAATAGTGCATGTCAGAGCACAAACCAAGCCATGAAGTCCAAGGAAATGTCTGTAGACCTCCTGGCCAGGATTGTATTGAGACACAGATCTGGGGAAGGCTACAGTACAATGTCTGCAGCATTGAAGGTCCTAATAAGCAAAGTGGCCTCCATCTTCCGCAAATGGAAGAGGTTTGGAACCACCAGGACTCTTCTTAAAATGGGCCGCCCAGCCAAACCGAGCGATCAGAGGAAAAGGGCCTTTGTCAGGAAGGTGACCAAGAACCTGATGGTCACGCTTTGAGATCTCCAGCATTTCTCTGCGGAGAGAGGAGAACCTTCCAGAAGATCAACCATCTCTGTAGTACTCCACCAATCAGCCTGTATGGTAGAGTGGCCAGACGGAAGCCACTTCTCAGCAAAAGGCACATGACAGTCCGTCTGGAGTTTGCCAAAAGGCATCTGAAGGACTCTTAGACTATGAGAAGCAAAATTCTCTGGTCTGATGAAACAAAAGATTGAACTCTTTGACCTGAATGGCAAGCACCATGTCTGCAGGAAACCAGGCACCGCTCATCACCTGGCCAATACCATCTCTACAGTGAAGCATGGTGGTGGCAGCATCATGCTGTGGGGATGTTTTTCAGCGGCAGGAACTGAGAGACTAGTCAGGATCGATGGAAAGATGTATGCAGCAATGTACAGAGACATTCTTCATGAAAACCTGTTTCAGAGCACTCTGGACCACAGACTGGGGCCAAGGTTCATCTTCCAACAGGACAACAACCCTAAGCACACAGCCAAGATAACAAAGGAGTGGCTACGGGACAGCTCTGTGAATGTCCTTAAATGCCCAGCCAGAGCCCAGACTTGAACATCTCTGGAGAGATCTGAAAATGGCTGTGCACCGACGCTCCCCATCCAATCTGATGAAGCTTGAAAGGTCCAGCAATAAAGAATGGGAGAAACTGCCCAAAGATAGGTCTGCCAAGCTTGTAGCATCATACTCAAAAAGACTTGAGGCTGTAATTGGTGCCAAAGGTGTTTCAACAAAGTATTGAGCAAAGGCCGTGAATACTTATGTACAATGGATTTTTTTTTATTTTTAATAAATTTGCAAAGATTTCTAACAAACTTCTTTCACATTGTCATTATGGGGTATTGTTTATAGAATGTAGAATTTTGAGGAAAAGAATGAATTTAATCAGTTTGAGAATAAGGCTGTAACATAACAAAATGTGGAAAAAGTGAAGCGCTGTGAATACTTTCCGGATGCAGAGTATATTGATCACCGTGGCAAGCAGAAATATATTACAAAGTAAGGATATCTAAGACAACACAGCAATGGGAAAAGTAAGGATATCTATGATAGCACAGCAAATGGAAAAGTAGGGATAGCTTCCATTACAGATATGTAAGCAAGGAATAACTTAGGAAACTGCGATCACAGAGTAATTAAGTTTGCCATAAATTATAAGAAAAGGAGACATGAGGGGAGGACAAGAACACAAAATTAAAAAAAAGCCAACTTTACGAAGCTGCGACCCCATACTGCATGATAATAAATGCGAATTAGGATATAATTCTTGCAACAAAGAACACTGAAGTGAAGAGAAGTGGGCGCTTAATGGGCATATTAAACAACCACATTCATCAATGCATTCCAATGAGCAATAAATACAAAAGAACAAAAGTTAAATCTTGGTTGCTAAATACTAACGTAAAAAGGCATATTAATGAGAGAAAAGCAGCCTTTAAAAAATGTAAGGGCCGAGGAGCCCATCAAGGCAGCTAAAATATATCATGACAGATACATTGCAGAGGAGAGTAAAAATAAATAAAGAAATAAACCAGATATCTGGCGTACACCAAAGAGTTCTCAAAGAACTTAGCCATATTATATCCAGACAATTGTTCCTAATTTTTAAGGACAGCTCACTGACGTGAATGGTACCAGCTGATTGGCAAAAAGCAAATGTGGTACTGATAATCAATAAAAGGACTAAGATATATATCAAAAAACTACAGACCAGTCAGCCTAACATCAATAGTATGTAAAATATTGGAAGGGATGATAAGGGACAATTTTGAAGAATCTGCTTATGAAACCAGTATCAACAGAAGTAACCAGCATGGATTTATGAAAGATCGTTCTTGGCTGACCAATCTCAACATTCTATGAGGAGGTGAGCTGTAGTTTGGATAGGAAGGCCTGTGTTGTAGCTGGATTTCTCTAGAGCACTTGATACAGTAGCCCATTCATGTACATGCAATTCATGTACAAATTAAGGTCTTTTAGGGTTGATAAGATTGTATGTTCCTGAACAGAAAATTGATTGCATAAGTGCATCCAGAGGGTTGTTTACCTTTTAGTGTCTGTTGATGATACAAAGCTAAGCAGGGCAATAACTTAAGAACTGGATATGCAATCTTTGCAAGAAGACCTCAAGAAAATAGAGGGGTGGGCAGCTACTGTAGCTCTACTGTAAAGCCTCATACACACGGTCGGACTTTGTACAAACTTTTCTGTGGACTTTTGTACAAAGGGCGTGGTCCACAAGTTTGTATTGCATACACACGGTCGGACTTTTTGACAACAAACACGAACGTAGTGACGTCACAACATACTGACGCCACTTCAAAAGAGGACGTTCAATGACTCCAGCGCCACCTTTGGTCAACTTCTGTATTGTAGTCTGATCTTTTCCATTGGTTCTGAGCATGCGTGTTTGTACCTTGTACAAAAGTCCGATGCTTTTGCGTACACATGGTCGGACTTTGCTCCATCGGACTTTTGTTGCCAGAAAGTTTGTCCGTTCGCACAGCCAACAAAAGTCCGATGAAAACAGAAAAAGTTTGTCCGATGGAGCGTACACACAGTCGGATGTTGCTCCAAAACAGCTAATTTGCATGTTTGTTGTCAAAAAGTCCGACCGTGTGTATGGGCCTTAAGAATGGTGGTGACACAAGCACACGCATGCACAGGTGCACTGAGGTTGAACTGGATGGACTTGTTTCTTTATTTAACCTCTTGATGTCCGCACTATAGCTGAATGACGGCCACAGCGCAGACCTGAATTTCATATGACGGCCTCCCCTTTGCACGGGCTCCATACGCCCCCTGCAGGGCGTGCGCTGTGGTCACCGAGTCACCGAGATTTGGGTGATCACAGATCCAAGTAAGGGGCCAGTCCCGGCCCCTTACCAGGTGATCAGCTGTCAGCCAATGACAGCTGATCACATCATCTAAACAAAAAGCTTGGTAATCGAAAAAAAAGGTGATCACCGGATTATCTGCAAGGGACATCGGTCCCAAAGAGGAAGGAGGCACATCTGCCTCATATGTGCCACCAGTACCCCCTGCCAGTGCCACCTGCCATTGCCACCTGCCAGTGCCCGCAGTGCCACCTATCAATGCCCATGAGTGCCACCTATCAATGCCCACCAGTGGTGCCAATCAATGCCACCTAACAGTGTAACCAACCAGTGCCGACCAGTGCCCATCACTGCCACCCATCAGTGCCCATCACTGCCACCTATCGGTGCCCATCAGTGCCGCCTCATCAACGTACATCAATGAAGGAGAAAAATGACCTGTTTGCAAAATGTAATAACTAAATATATAAAAATATAAAAACATTTTTTGAAAAATTTGAAATTTTTAAAATTTGTTAACAAAAAATAAAAACCGCAGAGGTGATCAAATACCACCAATAGAAAGCTCTATTTGTGGGGAAAAAATTATAAAAATTTCATTTGGGTACAGTGTTGTATGACCGTGCAATTGTCATTCAAAGTGCATCAGCGCTGAAAGCTGAAAATTGGTCTGGGCAGGAGGGGGGTTTAAGTGCTCAGTAAGCAAGTGGTTAACCTCCCAACTATGTTATATATTTCAAGTGAAAAGTAAGTATAGATAGAACAGCACAGCAATGTGAGGAATCGGCTTGAAAAGCAAAGAGAGGTCAGTAAATAGGTTATAAAGATGTAAATACATTTAAACGTGCTTTAACCTTACCTCTGTTATTATGTGGAATATTTACTTTTTTCTCTATCGTTATGCCATAATCTGGATTGGTTAAAAGTGACACGGAAATTTCCTGCCCGGATGCAACTGTCCAGCAGTGGAACTGTAACTGCAACTACATGTAGAAAATAGATTGTATGGGTTAGTAATGGATGTAGACTTATCAGAGGAACACAAACTCTATTCTTAAACCTAAAATAAAAATCACTAGACCTCTGCCTACCTGTAAAATCTTTTCTTTAAAGCCAGCAATACATTGATCGAAATTTGCCAAGTTCTGGCGATTGTATGGGCAGGGAGGTTTTAGGGAAGTTGATTCCTACTGAACGACTTCTTACCCTTTGGGGGGTTTCTTGGCTTGATCAGCACCACAGTCTATAGCTGGCACCGCTGATCAGTATTTTCTGACAGCAGGGGAGTGTCCCTTCTATCAGAATACAATGGCTCAGCGGGGAGGCGCCCCCCTCATCCACATGAAATGTGTGGATGAGGGAATTGAGTCTTTTTTTTTTTTTTTTATTCAACCCATTGGTTGTACAAAAAAAATTAAAAATTAAAAAATAAACAAATTTATGGACAGCTTAAGTGATATATACTGTATAGAGTTTGTGATACCATCAGGTAAAAATAAAGAACATATAGATGTTTCATATTGACCATTCATAACCACCAGATGGAGCTTTATTCAAGCTCTAATACTGCATACACACAATCGGAATTTTGGTCGGAAAAAGCTCTGATAGTTTTCCTGACGGAATTCCAACGGGGTTTCGCTCAAGCTGCCTTGCCTACACACGGTCACACCAAATTCCGACAGTCAAGAACCCGGTGACGTACAACACGTACGACGGGACTAGAAAAAGGAAGTTCAATACCCAGTAGCCAATAGCTTCTGTCTCCTAGTTGAATCTGCGCATGCGTGAGTTTTTGCATGTCGGAATTGCATACACACGATCGGAATTTCCGATAGAAAGTTTTTCCGTCAGAAAAATTGAGAACCTGCTCTCAAATTTTTGCTGGCGGGAATTTGGCCAGCTAAATTCCAATGGAGCGTACATACGGTCGCATTCCAATGAAAAGCTCTAATCTGTCTTTTGCTGGCCGAAATTCCGATCGTGTGTACGCAGCATAAGAAGAATCTCTCTTATAGCTTTTGTGCCAGTAAGGCCCCTTTCACACGGGCGCCTCCACTAAGCAGAATCCGCTTGCTCGGCGGGGGGGAAATCCCTGCTGATCCTCCATGAGCAGGCGGAAGACAGGTCTGTGTCTGCTCCACTATGCAGAGCGGACACGGACACAGCCCGTTCTCCTGTATGGGGCAATCGGATGAAAATGGTCTGCCTGTGTATTTACATCCAATGCCAACTAGACTTGTGCACAACGGCAAATTTTGTTTCATTTCGGTTCATTGTATTCGTAAAATACATAATTTCGTTCTGTTATATTCGTTATGTTAATATGTTTTTGGATAATTCGTTATTTCTGTAGGGTCGATATTTATTATACTGAATCTCAAATCATGTTGAATTCATTCGTTATCTGCGCTATAATTTCTTTCGTATTCGTTGAAATTCGATGTTTATGTATGTATATACATTCGTGATAATGATTCGTAGTTTGGAAAGTCGTTGGTTTATTGAATCTTTTAACACACACAATGACAATATCTCTTCTCCTCGGCTCAAATACAATACAACACCCTTCTCACTCACTTCTCAGGAATGCACTTTGCCAGTAATCCATCCTCCGGCACAAAATTAATCAGCTGATTGGATTGTAAGATTTACTTTGAGTTGACCTTTTGTTTTCATTAGATCTTTAATGAATTACAGATTAATGTCGTATTCATTCGTTATATTCGCTATAATTTATTTCATATTAGTTGAAATTCGTTATTTTTTTATTCGGATGCATCTGAATGTCCGAAAGATGCAAAATTCAGCCGAATTTCGATTCATTACGAAATAAATTGCAAGAGTCTAATGCCAACCAATCTGCTGAATAGATGGGGAATAGGACCACCATCTGTCTGTTTTTGGTGGACAGCTTCGGATGGCAGTGGTTGTCCGCTGACATCTGCTGCTCCATAGAAGAGACTGGATGGTCCAATCAGGTCCACCTGATAAACTAAAAGGCGGACCTGATTGGGCAGCCCATGTGAAAGGGGCCCAAGAGACAGCTACTGTAAATGATTCCACCAGAAATGCACCCCCCCCCCCCCACCCTTCCCCTAATAGAAACAGGTGTTAACCACTTTCTGACTGGCACACGGCGATGTACATCGGCAGAATGGCACGGAGAGGCAAATGGGCGTACAGGTACGTCCCTTTAAATTTGCAGCCGTGCCATCGCATGTGCGCTGCCGGCGTGCGAGCTGGTCAGGACTTCCATGAGACTCGATCGCCGCAGGGATACCCGCAATCGTCTCACGGGGAGGAAGAAAGGGGAGATGCTAAAATGTTTTTTTTTTGTTTTGTTTTTTTCATTCAACAGACCAAGTTGTCCTGCAGATGTAGCAATTAGAGGGTTCAGGCACCTAATTTACCACTGGAAGGGGTGCTTATAACGGTCACCATTTATTTATGTAAAACCTTTCATCCAAAACGGAAAAACGCTGTTCCTGTAACTGCTTATAAAGGGTCAGCTGGAGTTTGGCTTCAATTTGTTAGTATATTTAAATCTGCTAACACACCTAACACACCCCTCCCCCCAGAATAACAATGCTGCTATCCAAAGGTGTCTATGTTGCTCCCAGAGTGCAGGCACTCTACTACAGGAGATGTGTTACTCAGTGGCGTCACTAGAAGGGTGCGTTCCGCAACCCGGGTGACATCCATCCAGGGGCGGACTTGACCATTGGCCCACCTCGGCACTGCCCGAGGGCCCCGTGCCACTAGGGGACCCCATCAGGGTTGCCAGCCTCAGTAAAACCAGGGAAAGTATGTAAAAAGCTGTGTTTTTCTTTTTACATCTGTCTCTGAAATGTCCCTTACCAAAAATCCTTTTGGTCTAAAAATCCTGAGATTATAGCTACCCCACCTCTCCAGTGCCTTCTCAGCCAATAGAAACATGTCTGTGTATACTGTGTGATTGTATACTGTGTGGCCCCATAATGTCTTATTGCCTGGGGGCCCCATAATCTCCTATTGCCCAGGGGCCCCATGAGTTGTCAGTCCGCCCCTGCATCCGTCAGAGGGGTGACACCATCCCAAGGGCAGAGTCCTGCCATTCTGTAGCAGATGGAAGCTGCATGTGCTTTTTATTTGATGCAGATATATAATGTCACTCACCAAATCCCTAACCGAAGAAGTTTTCCTTCTTAAAATCCTGATTGAATGAAATCTGTTATTGCTGATTTCCAGAAGTCTGATGTCAAAGCCGCGGAACCCGGGGAGTCCTGCAACAAAAACGCACATAAAGCCGTAGTGCTGATTATTTTTCAAAGGAATAATACAGAAAACAAAAAGGATACAATAAAGTCAAAGAAGTATGTTTTGAAAAAGTCTTTTTTTATACATTTAGTATGATAAAACAATGTGGCTCATAAACAAAAGCCACGCTGTTGTTTTTTTAATACTGTTTTCACCTTTTCATTTTTTTTTATGTGCTGCTGATCCATACCTGGCTCTTTCAGCCACTTCCTGCCTACATGCACTCACACTACGTTCAGCTGCACATCATTGCTCTGGACAGCCTTCCTAAAAATTGCAACGTGGACATAGCTCCCAACTGTCCCTGATTTGGAGGGACTGTCCCTATTTTGGAGCAATGTCCCTCTTCCCCCCATCCTCATTTGTCCCTCATTTTGGTCTGATCCATATAGTTGTGTATAAAATGCACTTTTTATCTTATCTTTATCTTTTATTTTTATCTTATCTTATCAAGCGTTTCCCAGTGCTAAACCTTTCATCTAAATTCAAAAATTTCTGCATTTGTAAATTTTAAAAGCCAATATAAACGAATAGTAGTGGTAGAAAAAAAAAAAAAAAAAAGCACTTGTGGATTTGATTAACTTTTTTTTCGGTTAATTCTCCTTTAAGAGGGTGTGGCAGGGGGCGTGTCCTAAGCCTACATATGTTTGATAGTAGGTGTCCCTCATTCCCATCTCAAAATGTTGGGAGGTATGATGGTGGACCTTGCTTGTGCAGTGAGTGTCAGCTTGGAGGATTGTAGTTTCCAGCAGGGTGACCATGCGAGGACACAGCAGGGAGACAGTTGTTACTGTATACCAAGAAGTGCCTGCACAAGGACCTTCAGGGCAGGGTCACCGGGAGTTATTTTTAATAAAGTTGAAATCTGGGAAAAGTCCAAATTCTTCCTTGCACTGGGGCTGTCCCCGCACTGCAAGGATCAAATGGTCTTTTAGGTCTAGGGTCCCAGATAAACACTATTACTTACCCGATCCTCCGCTCCTTCCAGGCTGTAAAGCTGCTTTCACACGGCCGGTTTGTTGCGGTCATCTGATTCCTGCAGGAAGAGTCTGCAGATTCTTGTTGCTGGAATGACCGGGTCATGCGATCAGCATGTCGCCGCACAAAGTGTGATCAGCTGTGGCTTTTGATTCAGTGGAGCGTGCTATAAGCACCTGATTGTTGCAATGGTTAGTGTTAAATGCAATAGATATATGCATAGCAATTTTATTATTAATAATATTATAAATAGGCATTGCCTGTTTGTACTTATTTTTCATATCCTATTTACCCCTGAGGAAGGTGTAGACCCCGAAACGCGTCGAGTGAAGGATAATCTCAACATACCATCTATTTGTAACTATTGTATCATCAGTAGTGGCCGTCATGTATAATCCATTACATATGTTTTAATCTATGTATTTCTAATAGAAAGTATGAATACTTTTTCTACTACATCAAGTTGTTACATTTATCTGAGTGCTGTTAAAGTCCAAACCCCAAGGGGAACTCCTTTTTCTCTATTTACACAATAGGATGATGGCACCGTGAAAATAAATCGCTGACATTTTTCTATTTTAGCTGTGGCTTGGGACAGAAGCCTGAATGCAGCTGACATCTGTCCCTAACCACAGCTAATCGCTCTATGTGTGGCTACATGCGATCAGCAACCCGCTCATTGTTTAACTAGGCTGGGCGGCCATTGCTTATCACATAACCCAGTCATTCCAGCAGCAAGAATCCAATGGCGACAACAAACCAGCCATGCGAAAGGGGCCTAAGACCGGCTCCCGCAGTCCTCTGATGACTAATGCTCTGGTGGTCACATCATGTCTTCTGATGTCATCAAGACCAATGCAGAGCCAAGAGATCTTAGCAGAACATAAGGAGAGAGAGAGAGAGGGAGAAGAGGGGGAGAGAGAGAGAGAAGAGAAAGATAGAAGAGAAAGAGGGAAGAGAGAGATGGAGGGAGAGATAGGGGGAGGGAGAAGAGAGATGAGAGAGAAAGGAAAGAGAGAATGGGGGGAGAGAAGAGGGGGGTAATGGGGAGAGAGAAGAGGGGGGGAAAGAGAGAGAGAAGAGGGGGGAGAGAGAAGAGGGGGAGAGAGAGGGAGAGAGGAGAGGGGGGGAGAGAGAGGGAGAGAGGAGAGGGGGGAGAGAGAAGAGGGGGAAGAGAGAGAAGAGGGGAGAGAGAGAGGGAGAGAAAAGAGGGGGGAGAGAGAGGGAGAGAAAAGAGGGGGGGAGAGAGAGAAGAGGGGCGAGAGAGAGAGAGAGAGAAAGAGAAGAGGGGGGAGAGAGAGGGAAAGAAGAGGGAGGAGGGGGGAGAGAGGGGGAGAGAAGAGGGAGGAGAGCGAGAGAGAGGGGGAAGATAAGAGGGGGAGAGAGGGAGAGAAGAGGGGGAGAGAGAGAAGAGGGGGGATAGAGAGAGAGGAGGGGGAAAGTGAGAGAAGGGGGAGAGAGGAGAGGGGGGAGAAAGAGAGCGAAGAGAGGGGGAGAGAGAGAGAAAATGGGGGAAGAGAGAAGAGAAGGAGAGAATGAGAGAGAGAGAGAGGAGGGGGGAAGAGAGAAAGAGAGAGAAGAGGGGAGAGAGATAAGAGGGGGAGAGGGGTGGAAAGAGAGAGAGAGAAGGGAGAGAGAGAGAGAGAGAAGAGGGGGAAAGAGGGATAGAGAAGCGACGTGAGAGAGAAAGGAGGGGAGAGAGAATGAGAGATGAGAAAGAGGAAAGAGAGAGAAGTGAGATATGGAGGGAGACATAGAAGGGGGAGAGAGAAAAAGCGAGATGAGAGAGGGGTAAGAGAGAGAAGAGAAAAAAGGGGGGAGAGAGAGGGGGTGGTGAAAAGATAGAAACAGGTGAGAGAGATGAGAAAAGGGAAAGAGGGAGAGAGAGATACAGATGAGAGAGAGGAAATAGAGAGAAAGAAGGGGGAGGGGAGAGAGAGGAAGGGGAGAGAAAAGAGAGAAACAAATGAGAAAGAGAAAAAAAAGGGGGATTGAGGAAGAGAGGGTTAAGAGAGGGGGCAGAGAGCTAGAGAAGAGAAGAGTTTACATATTTGACCACTAGGTGTCAGTGTTGCTCATCTTTCACTTGTCGAAATCACTGACTGGCCATGTGCACTATGACATCACAATTTGTGTTGATTGAACCATTGTGTAGACTTTCTACATTTACCTGGGAAAGGCATATCTAAAATCAATAAATATGCAGTGTAAATGTGGACTGGTAAAACAAACAAAACAAAGAGTTGTGAAATCAATGTCAATAGAGTGAGAAAGAAGATCGACATTCCCTACCAGTCTAATGGGTACAACACAGGTGTAATAGTTTGCCAACTAGATGTGCAATTGATTCTTTAGAAAGATGTCAAAATATTTGATTTAGGAGGTTCTGTTCTTCTCATACACCTGAACAAGGCATTCGGTAGATCTAACCTCAAGCACTTTAAACTAATAACAAATTTACACTTTAATGTCATTTTGAAAAAAATAAAAAAGTTTGTCTTTTCAAATTTGCAATAAAATACTACCTACTGATCCTGCCTTGAATCTTGTAGTTTAGACACTTCCTGTTTAGACAACTGTCTCTCTATTGTGCTCCTGTGTTGTCATCCGATCACATGAGACCCCTGGTGGAGATTACAAGTCACAGCGACACACATTGCACAGGAATGGCCATAATCAGGAAGCCCGTCCAGAGCAATGATGTGCAGTCAGCATTGGAGTGAGTGTGTGGAGTGGCTGAAAGAGGCTGGAGGAGATCAGAGGAGATCAGAGGAGATCAGAGGCACTGAGAAGTAAAAATGGATGAAAAAAGGAAAAAAAAAAGATGCTTTGCAGAGCTTTAGCAAATGAAACGTTCTCTAGTAAGGGTTCAGATCTACTTTAAAGCAGCAAAAATTGCAGGTGGGAAATCTTTGACCAGTGATGCTGGCTTGGACCATCCTGCCCATTCTAGGGGTAGCCGGGTTCATAAAACGAATGACCTGGCAGGACACTAAACTACACTACATTACCAAAAGTAATGCAAAAACTTGTAGATCAACTGGCCCCTCCTACAAAATCAAGCGCTTATGGTTTTGGTGAAACATTTGTTGTGCAACCTAGTTGTATACAACACACATATAACCAAAATTAGGGTTTAAAGCTGCTACCTAATAAACCTGTCAAAGACAGGAGAGTACAAGTAACACAGATGCAAATTAATACATTCATCAAGGCCGCGCTAATTGACAAACGGTGTACAGCTGTCATTAGTGTATTTATAAACAGTCTATATAGGACAATAGTATAATCTGAGGGTCGATGATGTCACAGATGACGAAACACGTCAGGGCGGAGCTATATGACAACCAGCAGTGAATGTAAGCACTCTTCTTGGCGATCTCCTTGATTTTTCTGAGCTGGTAAGTCGAGCTGTCGGCGGGTAGGAAACAGCACTACGATCCCCTTTGGCACGATTGTTTATGTTAAATGCTGAATGGGCTGGACAGTGCCGGGATAAGGCCATCCAGAGTCCAGGGTGAATATGCCAAATCCTGCCCCCCCCCCCTTAAGATGTATGAGCTGTATGTGTCAGCAAAAATCCCCTTCCCCCAAAAAAAGGTTGAGCACTTACCCCCCCCCCCCCCCCCCCCGCAGCATAAATTCCCCCTCTGCCCAGTACAAGTTTGAAACCCTGCTAAAATCCCCCCCAGCACAAATCTTTGCCCCTCCCCCAGCTCAAATCCTCTCTTTGCCCATATGCCCCTAGCACAAATCCCCCCCCTCACCCCAGCAATCCTCTACCCTCCATTCCAAATCACCCCCCCCCCCCTTTCTCGCACAAATTCCCCTTCCCCAATCTCTCAACCCAGCCCAGAAATCCCCCCCCCCCTCAGCCATCCCAATTGGCACAAATCCCCCCTCCAAAAAATAATAATATATATTTCCCCTATACCAATTTACTTTTAAAGCAAATACCCCCCCCCCCATCACCCCCCTGCTAGCACAAATCTACTTCCCCCAATTCCCCCTCCCAACACAAATCCCCCCAAATCACCACTCTATTCCTAGCACCCCAACAATTCATAGCTCCTGGTGCCCCCCAAATTCCCTTTCCCAACACAAATCCCCTCCCCCCAATCTCCTTGTGGTGCCCCCTCCACCTCACATGATACCACAGTGCCCAGGGCAGCCATCCCTCATGCCCAGGGCAGCCATCCCTCCTGCCCACCCCTTGTCCCGGCCCCGGGGCTTGAATCCAATTAATAAAAGGGGCGGGCCAGGGACAGTGTTAGATGCTGCTGGATGTCCTCCAGCCAGGAAATAAGGCGAGCTTTATATGACTTGCTGCAGCTTCTGATGCACATTGTGAGAAGCTCACAGTGTGCAGTGAAATCAGAGTAAGCAATTTCAGTCCAGGAGAAGAGCTGGTACAACTGTGCAAGATGGAAGTGTTCCCCGGGGCTCAGCTTTAGGGAAATTTACTTTTTTACAATCCATAAATTGGAGTAATAAGTTGTCCTAAAAGATCTTTATTGTCTGGTGTGTACACATTGGATTATGACATAGAGGAAGTACAAATAACCGCAAGTTCCTCCAGACGATCAGAACTCCTTGTGGTCACAGACTTGGCATTATTTGAACTTTTCAGCTTCATCCTGGTAAACAGGAAAACTAGAAGTAGCTGCACTGCACCCCTGTATAGGAGTCTGCCCATTACCACAGGCTAGGTTGCGCCATTTAAAGCAACTTGAATGGTGCGATTTACAAACACAACCGACCCTTTGAGGGCAATCATAATGCTGATGTGACCCACTATCAAGTTGCATTTGCCACCCCTGGGTTAGAGGATCTGCCGCTAGCTGGAGGCCCAGGAGGAGGGAGGCCACGGCCGGACAGTGATCTCCAGCTCGGTGGTTGAGAACCATTGTTTCAAAGAACTCTGATCTACAGAAAAAGCCAATTTTGTTTTAGGTTGGCCAAAGGTAGGTGGAAATCTCTAATGCCTGGCACACACAATCAGATTGTTGGCTAACAAAGCGTCAAACCTTTGTCCGAAGGGCGTGTGCCAGGAACTTGTCTTGCATACAAACGGTACACAATTGTCGGCCAACAAACACAAACGTAGTGATGTACTACGAGAAATTTCAGCTCTTGAGCGCCACCCTTTGGGCACCTTCTGCTAATGTCGTATTTGGTGAGCATTGATTCCGAGCATGCGTGTTTGTACTTTGGACTTGTGTGAAGGACTTGTGTACAGACGATACAAAAATCTGACAACAGACCATTGTCCGCTGAAAATTTACTAGCCAACATTTGTTGGTGGAAAGTTGGACTTTCCACCAACCCAACCCCTATCACTAAATAACCACTCTAGGCATACCCCACTGGATCAAATATAAGTCAGTTCAGCAGGTACCAGCTGAGATCCTTCCTTGGGCAGGCTGATTGCACCCAAGCCCATCCAATCGACTTGGGTACAAGCATCCTGTCGGATTTTTAGCATGCAATTACTGCCTGTTGCTATAGCCGCTAGCAGTAATCATTGTGTTCTGCCGGGAGGGATTCCCCCTATCAACACTGACTGCATTAACGGGGGAATCAAGCACAGATACATAGAAAATATGGGCTGGCCATAGATGATTTGTTTCTCTCAATTAGCTGATCAAATTATAATGAAGGGATATCCACACAAGCAGGATAGATGGAGGAATCCTCCACGCCACGCCATTGTATTCTGACAGCGGGGATTCCTCCACTGTCAGAATACACTGATCAGTATTGCAACTGATTGGCTGCAGCTGCTAAACAAATTAAATCTTTCCAACAGTCCTGTTCAACAAAAGTCGATTGTTATATTAACTTCTGTCGAGCAAGAACGCCCATAGATGGATCAGAATTCGGCTAGTCCCTGCTGAACCATCCAAATTGTGCTCCATCTGTGGCCAGCTATTTAGACGGGTTTATTCCTATCTTCAAGCTCCTCAAGCCAAATTTTACATTCATGGCGCAGGCTCCCGCCGGCCCTTTAAGGGGTTTGGACTGCCAGGAGCCAGGGCGGGGCTTATGGCCATGTGACTGATGTGGCAGCCAGTCACAGCAGTCACATTGCCATAAGCCCCGCCCTGCCTCCTGGCAATCCAAACCCATTAAAGGGCCGGATGGAGCCTGCGCCAAGAGTGTAAAATTTGGCTTGAGGAGCTTGAAGATAGGATAGAATAGATAGTCACATGATCGGAAAACTCCCGATCGCAAGATTGAAAGCTTTCAGGTAGCCGAAAGGTCACTGTGCTGGGAGCGCACACACTCTCGGCACTGATCTGTTGGCGCCAATGCACGCAAATATGCAGACTCTCAGCGACATGCCCCGGCTGTCGAGAGGCCGCCTTTCTTTGCGTGCGCTCGGCGCCAACAGGTTAAAGGATTACTCCGCTTTGAACTGAATTTTCAGTGCTAGGTGGATGGTGATGAGTAGAATCGCCCCGGCAGGCTCTCAGGTCTCTGGGGGTGATAAAAGTCCACTATGGGAAGTCTCACGTTTGCTCCATTATTTATTTTCTTTATTAATAAGTGTCGGTCATTTACTTAAAAAGTATTTCCCTTACAGGGTTCTGAACAGTACATCGAATTACCTGACACATTTATTGAAACAGCGATCTGTACGCAAGGCTTCTTGTCCCACTGGACGATGGAGACGTTGAGGGCATCTGGGGGAAGGTTCCGAGGGGACGTCAAATTCTCCGACTTTTTTATAAGAGAGAGCGGATACTCTGTTGAAAAAAAACAGAAGGTGATCAAACATCACTGAATAAATCATGAAGGTGTATCTATAGCCATGGATGGATTGGGGAATGGGGAGGGTTAGACCCTCTGGCAGTGTTTTATTGTTGGTCTCCCCGATGAGAAGGTTAACCCTCTTTGTGTGTCCTGGTGATCACTAACATTGAGACATAAAGTGATGGGAATCCAGGGTGTTGGGGGGGGGGGGCGACTTACACTTTCAGCAACAACTATCATGCACATAGGACATGCACACACAAAGGCGTCCAGGGGAGGAATATGCAAAAGCGTCTAGGTGTGTTTAGGCCCGTCAAGAATTGGGGCGTTCATTCATTCCATTGGCCAGAATATTAATGTAAAAAAAATGTGATGCAGAAGTGTTGCTAGTAGTGTTAACAGGGTCTTAGGGCTAATTCACACCAAAGAAACGCTGAATACGAGCAGGATCAGTTTCTGCATGTGCTTTTTTGATGCATTTTTACTGTAACCCCTTCCCGCCTGTGCTATAGCCAAATCAGTGCTGCCTATCGGTGCCACCTATTAGTGCCACCTATCTGTGCCACCTATCCGTGCCCATCAGTACAGTCTTTATCAGTCCTGCCTATCAGTGCCACCTTCCAGTGCCCATCAGTGCTGCCTATTGGTGCACACCAGTGGCCATCAGTGCTGCCTATTAGTTCTTCCCATCAGTGCCGCCTATCAGTTAAAAAGCCTTACCAGTGCCGCCACATCATTGCCTATCAGTGCCACCTATCAGTGCAACATATCAGTGCAGCCTTTATCAGTCCTGCCTATCAGTGCTGCCCATCAATGCCACCTATTAGACCCACCTATCAGTGCCCATCAGTGCAGCCCATCAGTGCTGCCTATTAGTCCCGTCTATCAGTGCCATCTATCAGTGCACTTCTGTGCCACCTATCAGTGTCCATCAGTGCTGCCTACCAGTGCCGCCTATCAGTTAAAAAGCCTCACCAGTGCAGCCCTTTCGGTGCCCATCAGTAAAGGATTACCTGTTTGCAAAACTTTATAACTAACTATGAAAAATATTTGTATGTTTTTTGAAAAATTGGTGGTATTTTTTCATTTGTTTAGCAAAAAAAACAAAACCCAGTGGTGAGTAAATAAAACCGCAATTGTCATTCAAAATGCGACAGCACTGAAAGCCAAAAATTGGCCTAGGCAGGAAGGGGGTAAAAGTGCCCAGTAGGCAAGTGGTTAAATAAGGACACGTGCATTCTGGTGCGTTTTACTTAGTTCCAGCGCAGATCAGCGCAGAAAAAATGCAGCATGTTCTATTTTTATTCTGGAACTGACCGCACTATTGTGAGCTATGCCATTGGAAACCATATAACCTACCATCCATGCGTTTTTGATGCAGAAAAAAAAACCTCAGCGGACAGCATGTGGTGTGAAGTGGCCCTTATAGACAACAACTGGCAGAGAGGACTATAGCCAACAGAAGCTCTCCTACCCATAGACAACATAGGGGCTTAACTGTTCCTAATTATCAAAGTAATCTAAAAAAAAAAAAGGAATTATATAAAAAAAAAAATCCAAACTTTATTTTCTGATCATATAAAATCTAAATAGACCCACAGATTACAAATCTGCGTGTTATTACACAATTGGGTTACTTTTGCAATTGTACCAATAAAATATCATAACCTTCAATTATCCCCTCCACCTCCTACTCATCTGAACCAATTATACTTCAGCACATAGGTAATTAACATTCGATTTTCCAGCTGATTCTTGTGGAGGGATGACACCACTTCTCAACATGTGCCAGACATTAAAATCTGCGTCTCCAGGAGAAAATACAGAGGTAGTACATAATCGCATTCCATGTACTCGGCCAACGAGGCACGCAATCCGAGTACACCCAATGTGTGGGGGGAGGGGCTGCAGGGGATATAAAGATCCTGCCATATCAATGGCCTTTCCCAACCTTCCTAGTCCTGAGTAGGGATGATCTCAGGTGTATTCGCATTGCCCGATCTCTGCAGCCGCACATCGGGGCAATGTCTCGCTGCCTGTGATTAGCACAGCTCTGCGCCAACTTCCTGGCGGGCTCTGCACGTGTTCCATGCGAACACGCCTGAGCTCATCCCTACTCCTGAGGAACCCCTTGAAATAATTTTCTGGTCTCAGCGAACCCTTGCTAAAACTTATATCTACAACCCATGACGTCCTATTTTTCCCACAAATAGAGCTTTCTTTTGGTGGTATTTGATCACCTCTGCCGTTTTTATTTTTTGCGCTATAAACAAAAAATGAGCACCAATTTTGAAAAAAAACGCATTATTTTTTACTTTTTGCTATAATAAATATCCCCCAAAAATATATATAAAAAAAATGTGTTCCTCAGTTTAGGCCGATACGTATCCTTCTACATATTTTTGGTAAAAAAAATAAAAATCCAATAAGCAATTATTGATTGGTTTGCGCAAAAGTTATAGCGTCTACAAAATAGGGTATAGTTTTATGGCATTTTTTTTAATAGTTTTTTTTTTAAATGGCGGCGATCAGCGATTTTTATCAAGACTGCGACATTATGGCGGACACATCAGACATTTTTGACACATTTTTGGGACCATTGTCATTTATACAGCAATCAGTGCTATACAAATGCAGTGAGTCCTGTGTAAATGACACTGGCAGTGAAGGGGTTAACCAGGAGGTGGCAGTGTAGGGATTTAAAGTGGTTCTGCACCTAAAATAAAAATATTAAAAGCCAGCAGCTACTAATATTGCAGCTGCTGACTTAATAAAATCACACTTACCTGTCTCAGGGTCCAGCGATGTCGGCGGCAGATGACGAGCGATCGCTCGTCTCACTGCTGCCCCCGCCACCATCCTCTGTCAGGGAATCGGGAAGTGAAGCATTACAGCTTCACTGCCCGGATCCCTACTGCGCATGCGCGAGTCGCGCTGCGTGTCTTTTATGGTCCCCCGCTGTGTCTCTGGGAACTGTGTGTTTCCCAGAACACAACGGGGGGGGGCGGGGCGTCTGCGGCGGTCTGGCCGGAAGTGGGTGCAGATACCTGGATTATCCAGGTAACTGCATCCCCCTCCCCCCTGAAAGGTGCCGATTGTGGCACCGGAGGGGGGAGGGATCAGATTAGCGGAACTTCCCCTTTAGGGTGAAGAACTGCTTTAAGTGTGTCCTAGGGGCATGTTGCTAACTGTGGGAGGGCGTGGCTGTGTTTTACACATTACTGATCTCTGCTCCAATCACAGGGAGCAGAGATCAGTGTCACTGTTGCTAGGCAGAACAGGGAGATGCTTTTTTTTTCCAAATATATTTTGGCACTTTACTGTTATAAATATGTGTAAAATGCAAAACTGCGGTGGGTGTAACAACATGTCCGCTTCCCCCTTCTCAGTGTATCTTTACTGTGGACGAGTGCGGGGTGTAGCAAGATGGCGGCGACGCAACCTCACTTCCGTAGCAAACTGTGATGGGTCACCAAATATGTCATTACACCGGCTTCATTCGGGTCTTTGGCTAGCCGGCGGACGTGTCAGCTGCTTGCTCTGGCCTCCTGGTGGGACAGGAGAGCCCGGTAGAGCCGCGGAAGGCATCGGGAGGGGACAACCCTCCCGCAACTTAGGATAACAGCCAAGCGTCTTTTATCCGCATCAGTTGTTATCCCAAAAAAAGCCAACCGCCGACTCTAAAAAAAGCAGTACCGGGGTGATGCCTGCAGCTGCATATCAACCCCCGGTACAGCCTCTTCAAGCTGAGAACGCATATTTGCGTACGTTCGGCATGAAGGGGTTAATCTGCAATCAAAAGACACAATGTTCATGACTAATATAAAAGAACAAAAATAAACACTTACCTATTCGTCTGTATGCCTGTAATAAAGGAGAAAAAAAATGAAAAGCAGTTAGATACACAGTAAAAAAATTGTTAATATTCAAATATTAAATTGTATCCTGAAGTTAAATCTATTTAAAAAAAATTCTAATTGCCAAACTGGTTATAGATTACATTCGCATCAAAAAGTAAAAGTGTATCTGAACCCAAGAACAAAAATCGAATATATTTCTGCTTAGTAGTCTTTAGATGTTGTGGCTGCAATTTTATTTTATTTTTTATTATTTTTTTTATTTTTTTCCCTTATTTTTTGCCTGATCACAATGGAGACCTATTGATTAGTACATTTTGAACATGTGTATTTATTATACATATTGATCACTTTTTCAATGGTTTCTCCCCACCCCCTCCTTTCTTATAGGAGAAATCTGATACGTTGTACTAAATCTGACTCTATAGTTCCTTTTGTATCAATAGTGAAACTCATTAAAGAGGAAGTAAAGGCATTAAAAAAAAAAAAAAAATGCAACCTGCATGGCAAAGGCATAATGAGCTAGTATGCATAGCATCCCTCCCCTCCAATCATCTCTCAGAGCTCTCCCCTCTGAGCTCTGCAGATTGTGATTTCAGCTCTCTGGCCCTTTTTTTCTGACAGCTCAGACAAGCTTTATAAATTCGGGATTTTGAACAGTGGCGGCCACTCCATTAAGGACACAGAAGCACCGCCCCCTAATCCAAGCACCCAGGCCCTAATCTACATGCAGGGTGCCAGACGCATGGATTTCAATGTGTTTTTTTTTTTTTTTTATTAAGCACATGATTAGAGCCTGAGGCAAGCTGGAGCGAGGAGCAGCAGGTGGAGGGGCAGCAACAGCCTCTTCCAGCTTCCCGAAGCCCTACCCGTATCCAGCACCACCTTATCATTGGCCTCCTAAGGTAAGGCCACTGATTGCCGGGTGTGAGTGAGGGGGCCAGGTTAGTTTGCCCCCCCCCCCCCACCAAATAAATATTGTGCACCAGCCACCACTGATTTTGAACAGCTGTAGAGAAGAGAAGACTTCAGATAAACAGGTACAACTCTCTGTCCTGTAATATCCCCACCGCAGTAGCAAGGGAATGAGGAGAGGAGGGAAGCCAGCACCACCGCGGGACAGGGGGCCAACAAGAGAGGAAAAGCCGAGGCATTAGGGGGAATCGACATCGCACATTGTGATTTGGGAGTGCCTAGGCACACCTGCCACACCCCCTGCGCACACCTATGGCTGTGCTGTATCTATGAAGGCGCACCATTGTCACCCACTACAAGCACACCTGATTTGGACTCCCTCTATCTCCATAACATCGGGGGGGGGGGGGGGGGGGTCCTGTACTAAAAAAGTTGTAGTAAGAAGACACAATTTTGTACAGCACTGAGCAAACTGTTGGTGGTATATACATTTTGTATAGTATTAAGAAGAAGAAGAAGAAAGTAGTAGCAAGAAGACAATGACTTTCCTAAGCCCTGCCTCTGTGAAGAACTAATGCTAACCGAGGGAACATGGAAAAAAAATCAGGGTCTAACTAGGACTGAACTAACTAGCACTAAACAGGAAGTAAAGACAAAGGGAGAAACCAAATCACACCAATAAACAAGTTACAGCGGCCCTAAACCCAGTAGTGTATCATAGCTCCCAACTGTCCCGGATTTTGAGGGACTGTCCCTGATCTGGAGCAATGTCCCTCATTCCTCCTCATTTTGGTCTGATCTTTATAGATGTATATAAAATGCACTTTTTATCTATCAAAAGGAGCGCTAAACCTTTCATCTGATTTCTAAATTGCTGCATTTGTCAATTCCAAAAGCCAATATAAAGGAATAGTAGTGGTAAAAAAAAGCACTTGTGGGTTTAACAAATCTTGTTTTTTTTTGTAAAATTCTCCTTTAAGGGGGCGTGGCAGGGGGTGTGTCCTATGCCTGCATACTTTTGCTGATAGGTGTCCCTCATTCCCATCTCAAAAAGTTGGGAGGTATGGTGTATTTAGGTTTTGTGCTGCCCTGGGCCTGACTAAACTCGTGCACCCCCTAATTTAAATATGACCCACCCCTTCCTGTCAAGGCCACACCCCTTACTGTTTAAGACCCGCCCTGGAAATAGGGACACAACAAGTTCTGAGTGCTGGGGGGGGTCAATGGATTCCCTTAATTTGCATAGATTTCCTCTCACTTCCTGTTTGGCTATGAGGCAGGAAGTGAAGGGAAATGGGACAGGGATGGTAAAAAAATAAACTGACAGGGGCTATAACCCTCCCTTATTCTATCCCCCCAAAAAAGTGTTGCCTATAGTTCTACTTTAACCACTTGCTTACTGGGCACTTAAACCCCCCTCAGTCCCAGACCAATTTTCAGCTTTCAGCGCTGATGCACTTTGAGTGACAATTACGCGGGCATACAACACTGTACCCAAATGAAATTTTTATCATTTTTTTCCCACAAATAGAGCTTTCTTTTGGTGGTATTTAGTTACAGCTCGGAGTTTTATTTTTTGCTAAACAAACAAAAAAAGATGCAAAAAATAAATAAAAAAAATCATGTTTTAATAGTTTGTTATAAAATTTTGCAAACGGGTCATTTTTCTCCTTCATTGAAGTGCGCTGATTAGATTGCACTGATAGGCTGCATTGGTGGGCACTGATGGGCTGCATTGGTGGGCACTGATGGGCTGCATTGGTGGGCACTGATAGGCTGCACCGGTGGGCACTGATAGGCATAGTTAAGGCGGCACTAATAGGCACAGATAAGGCGGCACCGATGGGCACAGATAAGGCGGCACTGATGGGCAAAGATGGGCACAGATAAGATGGCACGGATGGGTGGCACGGATAAGTGGCACGGATGGGTGGCACGGATGGGCACTGATAGGTACCACAGATAGATGGGACTGATGGGCACTGATAGGTGGCACTGATAGGTGGCTCTGATAGGTGGCACTGCTGGGCACTGATGGGCGGCACTGCTGGGCACAGATGGGCGGCACTGCTGGGCACTGATGGGCGGCACTGGGGTGCAGCACCTTTGAGGAAGATTGGGTGGCACTGTGGGTGGCACTGTGGGTGGCACTGTGGGGTGGCACTGTGGGTGGCACTGTGGGTGGCACTGTGGGCACTATGGGCACTGACGGGGGGCACTGACGGGGGGCACTTACTTTTGCTTTTATTTTATTTCAGGATGGCACTGCGGGAGGCAGGTGGGCACAGGCAGGTGGCAGGTGGTCCCTTGTATTGATGGCCGTGATCGGGACTGATGTCCCGATCACGGCCGCCGGCGATCGGCTTTTTTTTTCTCTCCTCGCGCTGTCAGCGCGAGGAGGAATAATAGCCGATTACCGGCTCCGTTCTATCACATGATCAGCTGTCATTGGCTGACAGCTGATCACGTGATAAGGGGTCGGGATCGACCCCTTACACGGATCGGTGATCAGGCGAGTCTCACGGACTCGCCGATCACAGAGCGCGCCGCGCGCGCCCCTCAGGGGGCGCGCAGGCCGCTCGTAACCGGGACCACGTCAATAGACGTAGTCCCGGAAATGTAGGTCCGCGCTAATGCCGTCATTTGGCAATAGCGCGGATCTGTAGTGGTTAAAGGGGGTGGGCCAGCTGAAAAACATTTTTTTTAAAAAGTCAGAAGCTACAAACACTGTAGCTGCTGACTTTTAAAGAGGAAGTAAAGGGAAAAAAATAAAATGAATAAAAAACACACCCTGCAAGGCAAAGGCATAATGAGCTAGTATGCATAGCATACTAGCTCATTATGAATAACTTATCTGAGAACGAAGCCCCCTAAGCGGTCCTTCGTCTTCCTCTTCGGCACTGCCACGAATCCCGCAGTGACTTCCGGGTCTCGCGGCTCCAGCGCTGTGATTCGCGGAGCCGCGATGATGTCACTCCCGCGCATGCGCACGGGAGCCGACACTCGCAGCATACCGCCGCGATCTGTGGCCTGCCCAGTGCACCTGCGTGCCGCTGTCTACTAGTGGTGGCTGTCTTCGGGTAAATATCTCCTAAACCGTGTAGGTTTAGGAGATATTTCTTGGACCTACAGGTAAGCCTTAATCTAGGCTTACCTGTAGGTCAAAGTGGTTTGTAAGGGTTTACAACCACTTTAATAAGCAGACTTACCTTTACAGGGTGCCTGCGATGTCGACCGCCCGAGGCTGACCCGTCCCTCGGCTCTCGGGTCCCGGCGCCGCCATTCTATCTAAGGGAAACAGGCAGTGGAGCCTTGCGGCTTCACTGCCCGTTTCCTAGTGCACATGCGCAAGTCATGAAGCGCTTTGTGAATGGGACGCGCTGTGTTCTGGGACACATAGTTCCCAGAACACACAGCGCCACATTACCCAGAAGACAATGCGAGGAGGAGAGAAGACTGAAGATCACCTCGGATTAGGAAGAGGCGGATTAGGACGATCTAGCAACAGGCATTTCTGGTAAATTTAAAAATCCCCCCACCCCCACAGTTGCGGAATGTCGGCCGCCCGCATACAGGAAACAGTGTGGCCGCTTTATGGGGACGCTAGACTAATCTGCCTCTCAGCTGAGTCTGCCCCATAAGAGCACAAGCCAACAGGGACTCTTTCCATGCTGCCCCCCTGCAAAGTGCTGCCCTAGGCCAGGATACAGCGTTACCTAAACCACCACTAGATGTCAGCATACTACATACCGGTAACATTGGTAATCTGACACATACAACACAGCATGATCACACATACAATAAGTAGGACAGAACATATGGTTTGTTTTTAGCATATGTTTGTAGGGGATTTCCTGATTTTATTTTTTCTAATAAAAATAATTGCTCTGTAAAAACCTATTTTTTTATGGCTATATGACTGACATGCTTATTACTATGAAAGTCCCATTTCTCTTTTGTGTGTGTCACATTTCCTGTATATACAATCCCCATAGAACACAGAAAACACTAGATAACCATAGAGAAGAAATGATCTCCACAACAAATGTCCTCGGAGCTTCTCGGTGACACCAGACCTCGCCTTTCTTCTAGTTTTCTATAGACGGTTACCATTGTCACTTTTCAGACACAAACACTTTTTTTTTTCCCCGCATCTTCTGGATTCTTGTTACTGAAGCCGCTTTGCAAAATTCCTTTCTGGTCAGTAGATTTGTTTGGGACTTTGGTGTAAAGAATCATTGCAGGTGTGTGAGAAATAACTGTGATCAGTGAGGCGTTTAGTGATGTCGATTCTCAGGAATGAAGGGGGAAGAGGCTGTCTATGGACGGGAAGAAACGATCGGTGAATACAGCTGAGAGCGATGGAAAACAGGAAACTGGGAGTTTTCTTTCATCACAGACCAATTCAAATCGATTGGAAATTTTTTAGCAAAACATTGGCCAGCTTTGTGTGAGGATAGGATATTAGAGAAGGTTCTTCTGTCTAGACCAGGTGTCTCCAAACTTAGGCCCATGGGCCACATCCGGCCCACTACAGGCAGCTGGGGCCGTTGGCCTATCCGTGTGCCTATGGTCCCTGCTTCAACTTGATGTAAGGGGGGACTCTGATGTAAGGGGTGACTCTGCTAGGGACCTTGATATTAAAGGTGAGACTTTGATGTAAAGGGGGACTTTGTTGGAGTCTCTGATGGAAGGGGAGACTTTGTTGGAAGCTCAGATTTAAGGGTGGGGGCTCTAATGGGGACCCTGATGTAAAGGAAAGACTCTTAGGCCCCTTTCACACTGGGGCGGTGCGGGCGTCGGCGGTAAAGCGCCGCTATTTTTAGCGGCGCTTTACCGTCGTTTTAGCAGCGGTATGCGGCCACAAGCGGGGCGGTTTTAACCCCCCCGCCAGCGGCCGAAAAAAGGGTTAAAACCGCCCGCTAAGCACTGCTGCAGTAGAGCTTTGCCAGCGGTATAGCCACGCTGCCCCATTGATTTCAATGGGTAGGAGTGGTTTAGTCCATGCACGCTAAAGATGCGGCTAGCATGAGTTTTTTCACCGTCCTGCCAGCGCACCGCTCCAGTGTGAAAGCCCTCTGGCTTTCACACTGGAGTGAAAGGGGCCATTTTTTTCAGGCGCTACACAGGCGCTATTTTTAGCGCTGTAGCGCCTGAAAACCACCCCAGGGTGAAAGGGGCCTTAAGGAGACCATGAACTAAGGGGGACTCTGATGAGGGTTGTGAAGTGAGGAGGGACTCTGATGTAAGGGGGCATCATTAGTGGAGTCTGGGGGCAGATTTGGCATCACTGGGGGGAGGGGGGGCCATGATGTCAGCAAGAGCAGTTTGGCCACACCCACTGTTTGCTGCAGCGCCCTGCATTACCACTCTCCATGGGGGGCACCCAAAGGTGTCCCAGGTCTTTTGTAATCCTACCAGTGATGGCGAACCTTGGCACCCCAAATGTTTTGTAACTACATTTCTCATGATGCTCAACTACACTGCAGAGTGCATGAGCATCATGGGAAATGTAGTTCCAAAACATCTGGAGTGCCAAGGTTTGCCACCACTGCTATAGTGTATACTACGAAAACGAATGTGCCCTGTGCCGCTAAAGTGTTCGGGTTTGGCTTGAAGAAAAGGTGCCAACCCTAGCCCCGAGCCTACCCTTTTTTTAAGCCAATAACAGCCTCGGGCTCTAATCACGTGCTTCTAAAAAAAAAAAAAAATCCATGCATCCGGCGCCCTGCATGTGCCAGGCGCATGGACTAGGGGGGTGGCGCCCCTGTGCCCGGTATGGACGGGCCACCACTAAGACAAAACATATTGTCAGGGGGAGTACTGTGATCTCTATGGGTGGTAATAAATACCTGGAGGGGGATCAGGTACATATTACTTAGCGTGCATGGACTTATCATGTAAAATATATTTGGTGATAGGTTCACTTTAAGACATTGTGGAGAGGATGGGATAAATCTACAAATAGATAGATAAATGATAATGTGCCATGTGATATGTTCTGGGCGTACCGAGGAGAAAATAATTGCACCATGGAAGGTATAATTACGCGTTTTGGTTAATAGGTGAAATATCTTGACAATAGATTAATCTGGCAGGGTGACTCATTTTCTTTTATAGGAGATTACCTCTGCATTGCGATGACATGACAAGTCGCCGCATTTTTAGATCCGGAAGATACGCGCTCAGTTTTTAGCTATTCATTTACTAACAGTACAAAGTGTAACCTGTACACACTCTGTATTTCCAGGGGTCTCATCACTGTAGTTTTGGTGATTTTATCATTATATTATCATTTAGTGGCTATTCATACCGGGATCACACAGGAACGCAGCATTGTGCGATTATTGCATCTCCCCGTGCAAGTGAAATTTTGTGGCTGAGATTGCACTGGGACACGGAGAAACGAGTGCATGCACTACTTTTCAAAATATTTTTGTCAACGAAAATTAACACTAATATCTAAGGTTGCACTGATACCTTTTTTGTTATCAGCGATCAATACTTTTGGTCAAGTACTTGCTGATACCGAGTATCAACACTTTGCGTCAATACAAAAAAAAATGGCGCAAATTGCACTGCAAAGGATTGCATGCAAATTGAACAGGAATGCGGTGCGATTCCTGTCCGAATCGCATGTGAATGCCCTACTTCTCCTGTGTGTGTGTATAGAAAGAAATTAAAGCGCCATCTAGCGAACAGTTTAAAAAAACGTTAGAACTCACAGTACATATCTGGGCACATGAAAAATAATCAACATAGGTGTCCCGGTCTGCCAATGATAGCAAATCAGGGCTGCTGGAGGTGCTCACAGGGCTGGAGGAGAAGTGGCGGGACCCCTCTGGGTATAGGGCAGAACCCCCGGAAGTGATGTCAGCTTGGGCGCAGACCGCCTCTACATCTCCTACAGCCCCGTGAGCACCTCCAGCAATTCTGATTTGCTATCATCAGCAGAACGGGACACCTATGTCGATTATTTTGCATGTGGCCAGATATGTACTGTGAGTTCTAACATTTTTTTAAACTGTTCACTAGATGGAGTTTTAATCTCTTTCTATACACACACAGGAGAAGTAGGGCGATCACATGCGATTCGGACAGGAATCGCACCACATTCCTGTTCCAATTGCATGCAATTCTTTGCAGTGCAATTTGCGGCATTTTTTTTTTGTATTGACGCAAATTGCACCGCAAAGTGTTGGTACTCGGTATCAGCAAGTACTTGACCAAAAGTATTGATACTCGTACTCGCTGATAACAAAAAAGGTATGAGTGCAACCCTAGATATTAGTGTTAATTTTCATTAACAAAAATATTTTGAAAAGTAGTGCATGCACTCGCTTCTCCATGTTTCAGTGTAATTTCAGCCACAAAATTTCACTTGCATGGGAACACGCAATAATCGCACAATGCTGCGTTCCTGTGCGATCCCGGTATGAATAGCCCCTAAATGATAATATAATGATAAAATCACAAAAACTACAGTGATGAGACCCCTGGAAATACAGAGTGTGCATGTGGCCACATATGTACTGTGAGTTATAACATTTTTTTTTTAAACTGCCCACTAGATGGCGCTTTAATTCCTTTCTATACACACTGGAGCGGTGGGGGAAATCGCATGCAATTTCGGACAGGAATAGCACCACATTCTTGTTCAAATCACATGCGATTCTTTGAAGTACGATTTGCGCCCATTTATTTTGTAATGACGCAAATCGCACTGCAAAGTATCGGTTTCAGTATTGGTAGTATATGGATGAGCACCGATACTCACGCAAATGCTTGGTATCAGCATACTAGTATCGGTGGATCCCTACTGATAATAACACAAGTAAAAAAAAAAAATGATATCACTTACTCTGTAGACAAAAACGACTACATGTAAAGGTTGGAGAACAGGGCTTGGCCTTTAGTTCCCGTGAAGAGAACTCTTAAGGCATCAGCATACCAAGACATTTTGGACAATTTAATGCTCAGAACTTTGTGGGAACAGTTTAGGGATGGCCCCTTAATGTTCCAAACATGACTGCGCCCCAGTGCACAAAGCAAGGCCCACGGATGAGCGAGTGTGAAGTAGAGGAACTTGACTGACCTGCACAGAGTCCTGACTTCAACCCAACAGAACACTTTTGGGATCAATTAGAGTGGAGACTGCGAGACAGGCCTTCTCATCCAACATCAGTGCCTGACCTCACACATGCAATTCTGGAAGAATGGTCAAACATTCCCATAGACACACTCCTAAACCTTGTGGACAGCCTTCCCAGAAGAGTTGAAGCTGTCATAGCTGCAGAGGGTGGGCCAACTCAATATTGAATCCTACGGACTAAGACTGGGATGTCATTAAAGTTCACGTGCGTGTAAAGGCAGGTGTCCCAATACTTTTGGTAATATAGTGTGTGTATATTTTAACTTTGCTCATCACTACTTACAATACCAGCTGTACAATTTTTGCCTTGTCATTTCAACCGCATATTTTTGCTCAACCGTGCCAGGCACTCTAGGAGGAATTGGATGGATTTAATGTGTGTAAATAGATTCACACATACTTTATACTCGGACAAAAAAGTAAAAAAAATAAAATGTGTCTGTGTATAGTTTTTCTAATCGTTAGTGGGGTCAAATCGAGAAAATTTGAGAAAATTCGAAGGAGCAGGATAGAAATGTTCACATTTTTAACACTGTATGTGGGTTTCGTTCGCTGAAGTTCATTCATTACAAAATTAAATGTTAATAGCAAACAAAATCTTGAACTGCTTTTGAACAACATTAGAACATATTAAGACCTTTCATTCAAAATTACTTGTGTATACTCAACAGAGCTTTCATTTCCTTTTTCCATATGAGTCAGTCGGGAAGGTGAAATTAAGGTGGTTTGTAAGGGTGCAGTTGGCTTTAAAGGGCATCCAATGGTTACAGAAGGCCGGGATCTTTTCTTTTTTTTCACAAATGGTGGCGGCCCATCCATATGGAGCACAGGGGCACTGCCCCCCTAATTGAAGCGCTGGCCCTTAATCTACATGCAGGGCACCGGACGCATAGATTTCAATGAGATTTTTTTTTTTTTTAGAAGCACATGATTAGAGCCCGAGGCTCTAATTGGCTAAAAAAAAGGGTGAGCTCGGGGCGCAGAGCACTGCGCCCCGAGCTCACCCAGTTGTGTGATAATAGTGAATTAGTATTCGCTATTGTCTTCCTGATTCTCCGCCCAGCTAATCAGGAAGCGGGTCCTGACACCTATCACCCAATTGGCCAAAAGGAGAAGCAATGCTATTGGCTGCCGAGGAGGAAATGCAGGGAAAGCCACCGTGAAGCCAGGGAGGAGGAGACGCAGGGTGATAGGGTTAGTGCAGGGCTGGTGACTGACCCACCGGGGGTGGGGGGGGGGTTGCCTGTGACCCGACCTACTGACCCACCGGGGGTGGGGGGGTTGTCTGTGACCCGACCTACCGACCCACCGGGGGTGGGGGGGTTGCCTGTGACCCGACCTACCGACCCACGGGGGGGGGGGGTGGGTTCCGGCAGGAGGATTGTTTGCCGCCACCCGCAGAAAATATACTACCAGCTGCCACTGACTACAAATGATGGCTCAAAACCCACAGTGAATACAGTCCAATAAAAAACATTGCAACAGTGCACAAATATCCAAATACACAGAAGGGTAATACAAATAATGCTAAATGAAATGTAAAAAAAAAAAAAAAAAAAAAAACACTAACTATACCCCCCCCCAAAAAAATAATAATAATAATAACCTTTAAATAAGGACAAAAAGGGGTAGAATTTTTTTTTTATGCAAATTTTGCCAAAGCTGCTCAATTGACCGTAACAAATTGTGTCCTTTTGCTAATTAACCACTTGGTTCCCACACTACGTCTATTGACGTCATGGGGTTTCGGTGGTTATATCTAAATGATGCCTGAGGCCACAGACATCATTCAGATATTGCCGTTTTCAGCCGGCGATTCCCTACACCATAAGAATGATCATAGCGGCTGTTCCGCCGCTTGATCGTTCTTACGGGCGGCGGGATGGGACGCCCCCCCCCCCTCCCGCCGCCCTCCGATACTTCTACCGACTCACCGTTTCCATCGGTAAGTCGGTCACAGGATCCGCCGGCCCCAGCAAGTAATCATAGAGATTTCCGGTGGACTAAATTGTCCCCGGAGTCTCTATGATCGTTCGGAGGCCGGGCGCGATGTTATGACGTCACGCCCGGCCTCGGTATTCAAACTAACGGCGCCGATCTGGCTAGGAAGCCAGGATCGGGTTTGTTTTTTGTTTTGTTTTTTATTCTTCCCAGCCTAGAGGTGAGATATGGGGTCTTATTGACCCCATATTTCACTGTAAATAGGTCCGATCGTGCCATATTCCTATTACAAAGGATGTTTACATTCCTTGTAATAGGAATAAAAGTCATCATTTTTTTTTTTTTTTTTTTTAAGTGTAAAACTAAAAAAATAAAATAAAATTAACAATAAAAAAAAAAAGAAAAATTTAAAGCGCCCCTGTCCCCGTGAGCTTGCACACAGAAGCGAACGCATATGTAAATCCCGCCCACATATGAAAACGGTGTTCAAACCACACATGTGAGGTATCGCCGCGAACGTTAGAGCGAGAGCAATAATTCTAGCCCCAGATCTCCTCTGTAACCCAAAATATGTAACCAGTAAAAAAATTTAAAGCGTCGCCTATGGGGATTTTTAAATACCAAAGTTTGGCGCCATTGCACAAGCGCGTGCAATTTTGAAGCGTGACATGTTGGATATCTATTTACTCGGCGTATCCTCCTCTTTCACATTATGCAAACAAATTGGGCTAACATTACTGTTTTTTTTTTAAGCATGAAACAGTTTTTTTTCTGAAAAAAACGTGTTCGAAAAATTGCTGCGCAAATACCGTGCGAGATAAAAAGTTGCAATGAGCAACATTGTATTCTCTAGGGTCTTTGCTAAAAAAACATATATATTGTTTGGGGGTTCTATGTAATTTTCTAGCAAAAAATTTGTAATTTTACATGTAGGAGAGAAATGTCAGAATTGGCCTGGGTGCGAAGTGGTTAAAAGCCATAACTGAGACTGAACAATTAATCCCCATGGCTTCTCTATGTTCACTTTGGAGGTCAAAGAGGAAAAAAAAACTGAACATTCTTTGCCAATACTTCCAACCTGGCTCAGGAAATGTCATTACTCCTGGCACAAAGTGGCAAAACTGCATGTTTGTCTCAGCTGCCCAGCTAATTGGCAGGTTCTGTATGAGGAAACGGGACAAGAGCCTATATTTGTTTTGGAAGAGATCTCTCCTCCGAGCCTCAATTAATTTGTGTTAGCTTTTGGAAATGACGTAAAGCTGAGATATAATATAAAAACTTCTGTGTCAAAGGATGTTAAAAATTTGGCATGGAGCTGACTTCAGGTTCAAGTTAATAATTGTCCTGTAAATTTAAGGCGAAGTAGGATTTTGTCAAATGTAGTTTGAATTGTCACCGGCCTAAACTATAGACAGATACTAAACCTTCAAGATTTATACCTAAAGGCAGGTTTTTTAGATTGCTAAATTTAGTGTAAACTAAAAGACAATATATTATATTATTCTGCATATTCAGAGATGTGATCCCATTCTTGTTCTTTGAAAAAATCAAACACTGGGGGCTATAAAACCTGCAGATATTTTCTTTGAGCTGTGATTTGAGGTTCCTCACTCCCAGCCTCCAAACACAAGTGTTTCCATTGAAGGGTACTGAAATGTTAAAAATAAATGTCCTGTTCCTGTTCCAGCCCCCGTACACAATGCCAGCTCCATAAACACATGGTTTGATGAGTTTTAGTGAAGGAACTCAACTCAAGTGACTTGCACAAATCCACTTGGGTTCTTTCAACCTCAACCCTACTGAGACTAAACCATACTAAATACCTCAACCCTACTGAACACCTCAACCATACGGAGACTCAAGCTTACTGAACACCTCAACCTTACTGAACATCTCAACCCTACTAAGACTCAACCTTACTGAACACCCAAACCCTACTGAACTTTAATCCTATTTAAACCCTTCCGTACCGATCCTCAACCCTAGCAAACACCCTACCGCTATGAAGACTCAACTCTACTGAACCTCATACCTCAACCCTGCTGAACACCCAAACCTTACTGAATATCTCAACCCTACTGGGACTTAATACTAAATACCTCTATCCTACTGAATCTCAGCCCTACTGAGACTCAACCCTACTGAACATGCCAACCCTACAGAAACTCAACCCTACTGAGACTCATCTCTTCTGAACCTCAACCCTACTGAACACCTCAGCACTACTAAGACTCAACTCTACTGAACCTCAACCTGACTAAATACCTGAACCCTACTGAACATCTCAACCCTAGTGAACACCTGAACCCTACTAAACCTCAACCCTACTGAACATATCAACCACCTTGAGTCTCATCTCTATCGAACCTCAACCCTACTGAACACCTCAGCACTACTAAGACTCCACTCTACTGAACCTCAACTCTACTGAACACCCCAACCCTACTGAGTACCTCAACTCTACTAAATACCTCAACCCTACTGAACATTCCAACCCTACCGAACATCTCAACCCTACTGAGACTCAACTCTGCTGAACACCTGAACCTCAACCCTACTGAACAGCTCAACCGTACTGAGACTCATCCCTTCTGAATTTCAACCTTACTGAACACCTCAGCACTTCTAAGACTCAACTATACTAAACCTCAATCCTACTGAATACCTTAGCCCTACAGAGACTCAAACCTTCTAAATACCTCAACCCAAGTAAACATCAAGCCTACTGAGGCTCAACCCTACTGAACACCTCAACCCTACTGTACATTTCAACCCTACTGAGACTCAACCCTCCCGAACACCTGAATCCTACTGAACCTCCACCCTACTGTACAGTTCAACCCTACTGAGACTCAGCCCTCCTGAACACCTGAATCCTACTAATCCTCCACCCTACTGAACACCTCAACCGTACTGAGACTCAACAATACTGAACATCTCAGCACTACTTAGACGTAATGCTACTGAACCTCAATTCTACTGAACACATCAACCCTACTGAACCCCAACCTTACCATGCCATTGGGATGAATTGGAACACTGATTGTGAGCTAGGACTTCTCATCCAACACCCATACGTAACCTCAAAAATATTATTTTGGCTGAATGAGCACAAATTTTTCATTGCGGACGGAACATTTTGGTCTGCTTGAGAAATACAAAGGTGTATTTCTTCATGTTTGTGTAAACATAAAGGATGGTGCAACAGTTAATAAAATTGCCTAAAGAATACAAGGGAAATTCCCACACTTATTTTAAGCATTTTACAGCAGGGAAAGTAATAACTCCAATACATTTCTCGGCTTATTTTGATATTGTTCTGAAGAACAAAAGGAACATTGATCAATGATCCTTAACGCAGTACAGCCAGGATTGAAGTGTTATCCAGGTCATCCACATAGGCCAAGTGTACCTATATGGCAGTGCATGGTCCACACGTCCCACCACGCATGTAACTTGAAAAATGGATAATGTTCAGCGCATCACCATTCGACCATAGGACATAAAACTTCAAAGCACAAATTGGATTGTGTATATACTGTATACGAGGGCTGTAATGCAAAAGTGGGTATAACTTTGTTATTAACTTACAAAAGTCATTCAAATTGTACATGCTGGTACAATAACTCTTCCTCTATATTAACTTTTCTTCTGGATTCCAAGCAGAAGCCACGTGCCGTCATTGTGATCCTTGACGAAGAAATGGTGCAAACTGCTTGGCAACCGCAGAAGGCTATTGTTTACAGAGATGACACCATGAGCCACCAGTGACAAGACATCGCTCTTACTGTAAAAAAAGTTATAGAATATAAAATTTGATGACCTATATAAAAGGTAATAAAAAAGTTATGCCACCTTTTGCTTTACTTTAGGTACATATAAATATATACACTGTGTGTGGGGTGGTGGGCTGGAGGGGGGGGCTCAGGTAGATGTTTCAAGTTTGTTTGTGGCGCCCCACCGATGGAGCACCAACTGGATGCCATTAAAGTTCATGTGAGAGTAAAGGTAGGCGTCCCAATACTTTTGCTAATATAGTGTATAACATGCATTTTCATGCAATAGCAACAAGTATTAACAAGCTTTGTTCAATGGCTGTTAACCTAATAAATGAAAATTTCATGTTGTCGTGCATTAACATCCATCGAAACGTATGTCACCACACATAGGAGTCACATGTTGACACATGACGTGACTGCCTAATGCCGCGCACACACGACTGGACTTTCCGGCAGAAAAGGTCCAACGGAATCATTTCATCGGATATTCCGATCGTGTGCGGGCTTCAGCTGATTTTTTTTTTTTTCAAAAAGTCAGACGGACCTAGAAATAGAACATGTTTTAAATCTTTCCGACGGAATTAATTCCTATCTGGAAAATCGTTCATCTGTATGCTAGTCCGACGGACCAAATACGAGGCAAGGGCAGCTATTGGCTACTGGTTATGTACTTCCTTTTCTAGTCCCATTGTACGTCATCGCGTTCGAAATGAACGGACTTTGGTGTGATCGTGTGCAGGCAAGTCTGTTCTGTCGGAACTCCATTGGAAAGACCATCAGAGTTTATTCTGACGGAAAGTCCGGTCGTGTGTACACGGCATAACTCTATGAAATACCGCACCTCTACACATACATAGATAGAAATGGGCACTGGTTGTATTCCCCCCCCCCCCCCCCCCAAGAACTGTCAATACCTTAATTTGCCTTGGTATCAGCCTCTTGCAGTCTACTGCAAAAGCAAAGCTCAGACTGGGAGAGGAAGAAGCAGCACAAGAAGCCAATCCAGGGCGCCGCAATGCAAGAAGCCTGCTGATAGAAGGTGAGAGCAGAAAAGCTCACCAGTGTGCTGCATCTCTATTCATTGTCCAGTCACTGAGTGAGGATGCAGAGGAAACCTGTATGTGTAAAGCCTAGTACATGTGATTGGTGGCCAACAAAACCATGGACTTTTGTCTGAAGGGCATTGGCCCAAACTTGTCTAGCCTACACGTGGCAAGGAATTATCAGGCAACAAATACGAACGTAGTTTTTCAGTTCTTTAGCGCCACCCTTTGGGCTTCTTCTGCTAATTTCGTGTTAGTAGAAGTTTGGTGAGTGTTGATTCGCGGTTTTCATTTGGCGCTTTTCATTTTGCGCTTTTCCATTTCACACTTTTCAGCTTGTTTCTAAACCGCCGTTTGTCAACCAGCCATGTTGCGGAATCGGAGGAGATAACGTGTTATTTATTATTGGCCTTGGAGTTATTGCTTTGACATCATTTTTTTGGTTGAATAATGATTTGATTTGTTATATTTTCTATATTTTTGGATGCATAGAATGCACTTTTTAGTTAAGTTCTATTGGCAGATAGCATGTCTAATTTTATTTGTTTTCTTTTTTTAATGCACAATAGAAAAATTGTGTAGAATAATACTTGGCTATGTGTTTTACTTCAAATGACAGTTTGGGAGTAGGCAGTTACATTTTAAAGCAGGATTTTTTTTTTTTTTTTTTTTAAAGCCAGCAGCTACAAATACTGCAGCTGCTGACTTTTAAAATAAGGACACTTACCCGCCCAGCACGCCCGCGATGTCGGCACCCGAAGCCGATCTCTCGATCGTCTCTCGGGTGCTACCGCCGCCATCTTGGATATGGGAATAAGGAAGTTTCCCGGTTCCCTACTGCGCATGCGCGAGTCGCGCTGCGCAATAAGGATGGTCCCCGCTGTCTCTAGGATCCGTGTGTTTCCCAGCAGGCAGCGGGGGACCTTCGGAAAGGGGCGTAGATTCTGCGGAAAGGGGCGTAGCTTCTGCAGAATCTACGCCGGAAGTGGGTGCAGATACCTGTACTGTACAGGTACCTGCACCCCCCCTCCCCCCTGAAAGGTGCCAATTGTGGCGCCGGAGGGGGGGAGGGTTCCAATAAGCGGAAGCTCCACCTTAGGGTGGACCTCTGCTTTAAAAAATACAATGTAAAATTGACAAGGGACACCAACATAGTTGTATCTTTGTTCTTAAAAACTACGGGATAATGGTGTTGCCCAAATAAAAAAAGCATAATATTATTATTCTTGATTTCACTAGAAAAAAAAAAGCCTTTGTAAATGTGTTTGCAATAACTCCATCAGTATCACCAGCAAAGCAACTTCATTATTATCCCATTAAAGAAGAAGAGAATTGTGCGTTGCATTTCTAGATTTTGTAATTTGCCGCGTCACGAATGTGAATTCTCCATTACGAATGCTAGTTCACAAGACCGACCTCGCTTCCGGCTCGTCCTTGCGTCCGAACATGCGTGTTTGTACTTTAGACTTTTGTCCGTCGGACTTGTGTACACAGGATCGGAAAATCCGACAACAGACATTTGTCCGCGGAAAATGTAAAAACCTGCGATCCAACGTTTTTCTGCGGAAAATCCAACAATAATTGCCCGATGGAGCGTACAAATGGTCGGGTTTTCCGCCAACAGCCCGTCATCACACATTTCCCATCGGAAAATCCAATCGTGTGTATGAGGCTTTAGCGAAACCGCAGCATAGAAAGATCAGGCAGGGCTCTTCTGTGCAGCGGGGTTGTGTAAATCCCAGGATTAGGTGGGCAGAAGTACAAATCATTTGAAAGGTATAACCGCTCCTATATTTAAACCCCACATTTGCTATTTCTTATTGGGACGCACTCATTTATCTTCTATAAGGAAGAAGAATACAACGTGCCTGTCAAACCCAGATCATAGACTATTTCCTTATTATGGAGACAAACATTCTCCCCAAACGGCTGTATAATTATCACAGCAATAAATCAATCATCTGCAGTTACTACACATAATAATACACCCATCATACTCTGTTTATGAAATAAAGAAATATAAGTAACCAAGATTTATTCCCCCGGTACAAACTCCAGCCGGAAAAAAATCTGATTGTATTTCAAATGGAACAGGGAAGGGTTTGCACCTCTGTCAGGTTTTTATCACCATTTGTTTAGGGAGATCACCCCTCCTGTTAGAGGGTTAGAGCTTCTAGGAATGTTTTTGTTGCTATCGTTGTCTCGGTGACATTTTTTTTTTGTATGGGTGTCACAGTGACAGGAAGTAAGGGAAAATCTCCCCAATGTGGTCATCAAGAAAACTGACTAAAAAAGTTCAACTCTTCTCCAGTTTATCCAAAATGAAAAAAAAAAAAATGGCTGAAGTTAGCCTTTAAAAATACAGATAACAATCCAGCTATACTCAATTGGACCAACTATAAATCCTGGTATAGATGGCTAAAGATTATGGAAATGGTTATGTCTATGCTTAGAGTATGATTCTTCTTGTAACTATTATATTTCATCTGCACAAATATGTTAATATTATGTTATGTTATATATGATCTTTTTTTTTTTCCATATATAATACCATAGCTATACAGGCTGAATGTCAGACTGTCTAGTTAAGCTTTCCGGATTAGGACAGGTGTGCACTTCAGAAAGCCAATTAACCCCCAAATTTCTCAACAAACTACAATAAAGGATACATTTCTAAAAAAAAATATATACAAACACATAAGACAGCGCTTGGTGCCCTGGATGATGACTGATGGGTAGATCCTTAGGATTTGCAAAGGTTTACATCCATTGAAACTGCATGTAAATTAATTCTGTGCAAATGTTCTCAGGCTTTATTCTCTGAAAATAGAACGTTGTTCATCGAAAAAAAAAAAAATAAGCGTGTGAATGGGGAAATACAACATTATGGCCACTAGATGGGGCTGAGGAATATACAGTAAAACCTCAGATTAAGAGTAATGCGGTTTACAAGAATTTCGCAATACGAGCTGTTTTAAAAAAAAAAATCCTGACGATCGATTTGTGAGCGTTGTCTCAAAAGGCGAGCAGGATTCAAGCCTTGGGGGTGCGCAGTACCTCATGTGAGGAGAGATGGGGGGGGGGCAGATCTGCTCAGAGACACTCGGAGACACTCAGAGACTCTCCCCCACTTCTGGCCACATGAGGTACTGCATTCACCAGCGATGACCCTAGAAGGCATTATCTGAGTTTTCCTTGATTCCAATTGGGAAACTCGTTATGATATACGAGTGCTTTGGATTACAAGCATCCTTCTGGAACAAATTATGCTCGTAATCCAAGGTACTACTGTACTTATTTTCTGTGATACTCAGCGGCATCTAGTGGTCGTAATGAGGTGATTTCTCCATTCACACTTCAAATGAAAATTTTTTCATGAATAACATTCGATCTGCAGAGGACCCCTGGTAACACTTGCTTTTGCCCCATTCACACAGAACGAAATTACCTGCAGTAATTTTTTTTATTTTATTTAAAAAATGGCGTGGGGGTCCCCCTCAAAATCCATACCAGACCCTTATCTGAGCACGCAACCTGGCAGCCCGCAGGAAAAGAGCGACCCCCCCCCCTCCTGACCCATACCAGGCCACATGTCCTCATCAACATGGGGACAAGGTGCTTTGGGGGGACCCCAAAGCACCCTCCCAATGTTGAGGACATGTGGCCTGGTACGGTTCAGGAGGGGGGGGGGTCGCTCTTTTCCTGCGGGCTGCCAGGTTGCATGCTCAGATAAGGGTCTGGTATGGATTTTGAGGGGGACCCCCACACCATTTTTTTTATTTTTTTTTGGCCCGGGTTTCCCCTTAAAATCCATGCAAGACCTGAAGGGCCTGGTATGCTCTTGGAGGGGAACCTATGCCATTTTATTTTATTTTATATTAAAGTCGCCTGGCCTGGGGGCGACATAAAGTCATGTTCTAAGTCGCCCCAAGTCGTGTTGTAAGTCACCCCAAGTCGCGCTGTGATTTACACTCAAGTCATGTCCAAGTTGCTTCCCAAAGTCGTGCTGGAAGTCGTGTTGCCCCTGTGTGAATGGACTGTTAATGATACGGCGTGCGCTATTATCAATGGGAGATTATTATGCTCAGATAAGGGTCTGATATGGACTCTGGGGGGGACCCCCACACACCGTTTCTTTCTTTAAGTCCATACCAGGTGACGGGGCCAGCGAGGTGTCAATCTCGCCGATGGAGGCGGCGACATTGACCTCCTTTGCTAGTCCCGTCTACCTGGAGCCTCCGTGTGTGGGCAAGTCCGTTCATTTCAAAAGTCCGGTCGTGTGTGGGAAGGTCCGCTCGTTCGGAAAATCCGGCGGACCTCCGCTGCTAAGTCCGGCGGTTTGTCCGCCAAACTAAGTCCGCCGGATAGTCCGATCGTGTGTACACGGCATAAGTGTGTTATTCTGTTGAAGGTCAGACCAAAATGAGGGACAAATGAGGAGGAATGAGGGACAGAGGCTCCAAATCAGGGACAGTCCCTCCAAATCTGGGAAAATTTGGAGCTATGTGTATGTAGTTCTGCTGTTTAGATGTTTGCTCGGAGTTGCTCCTTAGGATGATGCGCTTACTAGAAGTCATTAGCTACACCCTTGTTGGTGTGTATGGAATCTCCTTAGAGACATTTGATATTTGTAATACGGAACATGAATGTACACACATTTCTGGGAAAAGTCTTTTGCATGTTCCTCCCACAGGGAAGAAGAAAGTTATTAATGAGAAAACAAGCAGGTTCAAGCAAGTCACGCCCAAGCATTTAATTGCTGTAAATAGACTCTTGTGTTATAACAACGTGTATTTAATTGGCACATTGTACTCCAGGTGAAAATGAGGACTTTACCCGGTTGACCCAACCCAACCCTACCGCCGGTGACAGTCTCACTTCCATAGTAGCTCCATATGCCCAACAGATTGCTCTCTGGGTTATGATTGGTCAGATCATTAGAAATCTGTGATTTACAGCACCACTGGCATCTGGCCCCTCCCTTCTCATCCTTCTCATCCTTCTCACAATGTGCTTAAAAAATTGCAGCAAGTCAAATAGAACCCGCCTCATTTCATGGCTGGAGGACATCCAGCATCATGTAGCCCTTTCCCCAACAGCTTGACTATCCCTGGCCCCTCCAATCATAGAGGCTCAGCATCGCATGTGGGCATTAAATGCAGCCTAGCTAGGACCACCCACTCCTCCAGACTGGCAAAACTTTTATAGTTATACTAAACCCAGGAGCCTGCATTCACTATATCTGGTCGCCCACAGTACACAAAACATGGAAATCCAATTTAAGTAAATATAAACTGCTAAATACCATTTCTCATCAGCAGTATATAGCAGTCTTATGACTTTTATCAGTGTCTGGTTAAAGCTTGTAGGAGGAGTTTTCATTCTCCCCTGACTGTCCTATGAGTGTGCAGGACCCCTGATCTTCTGTCTGAACAGTGCTGATTGGCCCTGTGCCGATCACATGCACCCTCCCAAGAAATAAAAAAACTCTCTAGCAATACACACCAAACTGAGCATGTGCAGAATGTCCCCAAGGCTCTGTTCTATCAGGAAGAATTAGGGACAGTAAAAGAAGGGGAGGATCAGAGAAGACAGGATCAAACAGCCTTTTTTACACAATGCGGAGCACTAACCCCTTAAATTCCACGGGGAGTATAACAAGCAGTCTTTACTGCATATACAGACTGATTTTACTGTTGTGGGTTTATTAACACTTTAACCCCTTCCGGACCGCCGCACGCTGATATACGTCCTAAATTTGAAGCGGAATAGCGTTGTTATGGCAGCGGCTAGCTACCATAACCCCAGTATCCTCTTCTTCGTCCGCTTTCCGATAATTGTGATCTCTACGGCGGATTCGCCGCAAGATCACTTTTATCAGCGGCCAGAGAGGGGCCCTCCCCTCGCCCCGTGCTCTGGTGCTCTCTGCCACTTACCGGATCTGTCGGCAACGGCGCAGGCGATCGCATCTCCTCCCTCTGTGGTATGGAGATGAGTGAGGGGAAGATGGCCTCCCACCTGTCTCCATACCATTGCAGGGAGGAAGCGGCAGCCATAGCTCTTAAAGGGCCAAGTTTGTTTTAAATTACATTTTTTTTATTGCATTTTAGTCTAAATATGAGATCTGAAGTCTTTTTGACCCCGGATCTCATATTTAAGAGGACCTGTCATGCTTTTTTTCCATTACAAGGGATGTTTACATTCCTTGTAATAGGAATAAAAGCGACACAATTTTTATTTTTAAAAGAACAGTGTAAAAATAAAAAATAAAAGGTAAAATAAATAAGAAAAAAATGTTTTTTTTTTAAACGCGCCCCGTCCCGCTGAGCTCGTCTGCAGAAGCGAATGAATACGTGAGTAGCGCTCGCATATGAAAACGGTGTTCAAAACACACACATGAGGTATCGCCGCGATCGGTAGAGTGAGAGCAATAATTCTAGCCCTAGACCTCCTCTGTCACTTAAAACATGCAACCTGTAGAATTTTTTAAACATCGCCTATGGAGATTTTTAAGGGTAAAAGTTTGTCACCATTCCACGAGCGGGCGAAATTTTGACGTGTGACATGTTGGGTATCAAATTTACTCAGTGTAACATTATTTTTCACAATATAAAAAAATAATTGGGCTAACTTTACTGCTGTCTTATTCATTTTTTATTTTTTGTTTTGTTTTTTTGCGACATAAATGAAAAAAAATTGAATTTTTTTTTACTTTCTGCTATAAAACATATCCAATTAAAAATGTATTGAATATAATATTTCAGAAGATCCAACCTTTTACTTGTTGCATGTTACAAAAATTTCTGCCAAAATATAAAGGAAATCAATTCTTTGCCACTTTTTTTTTTTGCGATATAAATGAAAAAAGTTTTGAAAATTCTGAAAAAAACAAAATAATATTTTTTACTTTCTGCTATAAAACATATCCAATAAAAAAATGTATTGAATATAATAATATTTCAGAAGATCCAACCTTTCTGGTTGCATGTTACTAAAATTTCTGCCAAAATGTATAGGAAATCTATTCTTTGTCACTTTTTTTTGTGCTATAAATGAAAAAGTATTGAAAATTAAAAAAACAAAACAAAAAAAACTATATTTTTTTCTTTCTGCTATAAAACATATCCAAACTTTTTTTTACTGATAATAATATTCCAGAAGATCCAGCCTTTTTCTTGTTGCAAGTTACTAAAATTTCTGTCAAAATATACGGGAAATCGATTCTTTGCCACTTTTTTTTTTGCGATATAAATGAAAAAAGTTTTGAAAATTCTGAAAAAAACAAAATAATATTTTTTACTTTCTGCTATAAAACATATCCAATAAAAAAATGTATTGAATATAATAATATTTCAGAAGATCCAACCTTTTTCTGGTTGCATGTTACTAAAATTTCTGCCAAAATGTATAGGAAATCTATTCTTTGTCACTTTTTTTTGTGCTATAAATGAAAAAGTATTGAAAATTAAAAAAACAAAACAAAAAAAACTATATTTTTTTCTTTCTGCTATAAAACATATCCAAACTTTTTTTTACTGATAATAATATTCCAGAAGATCCAGCCTTTTTCTTGTTGCAAGTTACTAAAATTTCTGTCAAAATATACGGGAAATCGATTCTTTGCCACTTTTTTTTTTTTTGCGATATAAATGAAAAAGTTTTGAAAATTCTGAAAAAAAAAACAATATTTTTTACTTTCTGCTGTAAAACATATCCAATAAAAAATTTATTGAATATAATATTCCAGAAGATCTGGCCTTTTTCTTGTTGCAAGTTACTAAAATTTCTGCCAAAATATACAGGAAGTCTATTCTTTGTCACCTTTTTTATTTTTTTTATTTTTTTTTTGTGATATAAATGAAAAAGTGTCTAAAATTTTGGAAAAAATTATTTTTTTTACTTTCTGCTATAAAACATATCCAATTTTTTTTTTTTTACTGATTATAATATTCCAGAAGATCCAGTCTTTTTCTTATTGCACGTTACTAAAATTCCTGCGAAAATATACAGGAATTCTATTCTTTGTCTTTTAAATGTGGCCAAATCCTGTATCCCCCCCCTTACCTGGAAACAAATGCAGCCCCTTCAGTAGGGCTGTGGCTTAGGAGGGTAGAGGAGTTGAACCGGATATTTCCCTTTTGTCCTTTCCCTTCCTTTCCCCTTTTTATTTTTTTTCCTGACCCATGGGACATCCCTGGGGAAGGTTATTTGTTGGGATCCCTGAACTAGGGTCCTGTTTTTTTTCAGCTGAGATGGGGTAAATTTTTGATTATTTAATGGACACATATTTCTGAATATGTGGGTCCGAGTAGGTTTAAATGTTTCCTATATGTGTTTACAGTTTTGAAGTACTGTTATTATTACCTATTGCTATGAAAGCTGCTTCTTTTTTTTTTCTTTTTCTTTTTTTTCCTTTTATGAAAATTGTTTTTCTTTCTAAAAAAAAAATAAAAAAGTAGTTTGGAAAAAAAAAAGAAAATTAAAAAAATTAAAAAAGAAAAAGAAAATTAAAAAATGTCTAATTTCGTCATAAATTTTGCCAAAAATGTATTCTGCTACAAAAAAAAAAAAAAACAACCCCAATAAGTGTATTGATTGGTTTGCGTGAAAGTTATAGAAACCATGGTATATATACTGGAATTTTTCTTTGTTTTCTTTTTTCACACTAATGGTGGCGATCAGCGAATCATAATGGGACTCCAATAGTGCGGCGAACAATCTGACACTAACTGACGCTAGGGGGAGGGGACTGACTAACTGACGCTGACATCACCAGTGACACTAATGCCTGGTTCACACCTATGCATTTTTTTTTTTTTGTGAATTTTCAGTTTTGCAGAAACACACTACAGTCCGTTGAACATGGTTTCCTATGGATGTAGTTTCATTTTATGGTTTTGGGTTCCATAGACTTCAATGGTTTAACCCATTCCCGGCGAGCGTACGCAGATGTGCGTATTCGGCTTTCGGGGTTATACCAGGATGATGCCCGCAGCTGCAGCTGACCGATACTGTTTTTTAGAGCCAGCAATCAGCTTTCCAGGTATAACAACCAATTCAGCTAAAAGCCGTTCAGCTGTTATATCGGAGGAGCGGGAGGGACACCCCTCCCCCTCCCGCCGCCTCCCGCCGATCTTACCGGGCGTCCCATCCAACCGGGAGCTCAGATCTGCGTCGTGCCACTTCCGGCGCCTAGAGACAGACTGGAACGAAGCCGGAAACCGCTTCCTTCCAGGCTCCTGAATGTAAACGGTTTACTCGGCTGCCAATGGCGCTGGTTTTAAAAGAAAATACAGTATTCAGAATCGCAGTTTTCGGTGATCTGAATACTTTTGAAGTGTAAAGTAGGGATGGGGGGTCTTTTAGACCGCCGATCCCTCGATAAAGAGCACCTGTCACCACCTATTACTGTCACAAGGGATGTTTACATTCCTTGTGACAGCAATAAAAATGATTGCATTTAAAAAAAAAAAAACACACACAATTTAATAATATAATATGAAATAAGAAAATAAGAATTTTTTTTTCTTAAATCGCCCCCGTTCCCGCGAGCACGCGCAGAAATGAAAATGCATACGCAAGTCGCGCCCGCATATGTAAACGGTGTTCAAATTACACATGTGAGGTATCGCCGCGATCGCCAGAGAGAGAGCAATAATTCTAGCCCTAGACTTCCTCTGTAACGCTAACCTGGTAAGCGTAAAACATTTTTAAAACGTCACCTATGGAGATTTTTAGGTACCGTAGTTTGTCGCCATTCCACAAGTGTGTGCAACTATAAAGAGTGACATGTTTGGTACCTGTTTACTCGGCGTAACTTCATCTTTCACATTATACAAAAAAATTGGGCTAACTTTACCGTTTAGTTTTTTTAAAAATGAATGAAAGTGTCTTTTTCCCAAAAAGTTACGTTTAAAACGCCGCTGCACAAATACCGCGTGACATAAAATATTGCAACAATCGCCATTTTATTCTCTAGGGTCTCTGCTAATATATATAATGTTTGGGGGACTCTAAGTAATTTCCTAGGAAAAAATATGGATTTTAACTTGTAAACGCCAAATGTCAGAAATAGGCTTAGTCATGAAAGGGTTATTAAAGATGTATATCGAAAAAATGCAAACTGCTACCTGCATAGGTGTGAATCAGGCCTCAGGCTCAATTCACATCTATGCATGTTGCTTTTGAGCGTTTCTGCAGTGCTTTTTGCAGTGCTTGCCGCGTTTTTGGACACTCGTTTTTACCACGTTTTTGCTTTTTTTTTTTGTTTGTTTTTTACAGTGTGGTTGCTATATACACTGTAAAAAAAGAAAGAAAAAAAAACGTTTTGGATGCGGGTCCTTTGACTTCTATTACATGCAAAACGCTGCATTTTGCATGAAAAAAAGTCCCCGACCCTTTCCAAAAAATGCAGAGGCAGAAAAAATGCATTGATGTGAACATGTTTCATTGGAACCCATGTTAAAAAAAAATCCCTGCATTTCTGCAAAATGCATCAAAAAAACTTATTAGTGTGAATCAAGCCTAAGACTGGATTCACACCTATGGCATTTTTAGTGCTTTTTGCATTTTGCAGGTTTTCTCTACAGAACGTGTTCCATAGGAAACCATAATAAATGTTCTGTAGAGCAAATCTGCAAAATGCAGAAAAAGCACAAAAAAAATGCATAGGTGTGAATCCAGCCTTATACAGTGATCAGTGATAATACTATACACTGTCACTGTACTAACGTCACTGGCTGGGAAGGGGGTTAACATCTTTGGCATCAAAGGGTTTATGTATGCTGCTTATTTGCAGGGATGAGAAACTGAAAGATCATTAACAAAAAACTGTTTTCTGTAACTGATTATAAAGTGTTAGCCGGAGTTTGAATTTGATTTGTTTGTGTATTTAAATCTGCAAGTACATCTAACACTCCCCCCTTCCTTAGATTGTCAATTCTGCTGTCTGCTGTGCCCCCTGTGCTTCTTAATCCAGGGGGGTGCTCTAATTCAGGGGGTGTGTTACTGCCAGATCAGAAGGTGAAAAAAGCCTAAGAAGTAGAAAAGTAATGCAGCCACCACATCTAATGATTGGTAAGCTGCAATGTACGACATTTTTGGTCTTGGGTTAAATTGCGCTTTAATGAAGGAGCGGTTCCTGATTGGTGAAAGATTGTGTCTTTGCTGATAACGGACCTCTGTGCCCCGTGATGTAGACAGTGGAGGATTTCTAGGTAGCAGATGCCGGTACCCGCACTCCTTCCCCTCCCCCGATATCTGATCAGAATATTACAAGGTGTCTGCCTGAAATCTGGGGCACAACATTTTCTCACCACAAACCTGCGACTCAGCCGTACAGTTCTAAGAAGTGGCCGGGGGTGGATGTGCTTGGAACCCCTCCCAGACAAAGCCCGACATCCTGCTAGAAGACCGAGCTCCGCTTCACCGAGAACTTCAAACCAACGACGCGCTCCGATCCCTCCTCTTCTACATGTGTCCTTCACAGCGCTGCGCCCCGCTTCAGTGGGGGGCTTTGACCAGATGTCCCCCGCCCCCACCTACTTTTACTGCGGCAGGGCGGGCGCTCTGGGCAGACTCATGTACCTGTATGGGTATTCTGCACTCCCGAGGTCTGGGGCGTGCACGTGCACCGCCGGCGACCCGCTCCAGCTGTGATTGGATGCAGCGGAAGCCAATCAGAGGGTTCCGGCAGACGCGATATCTGCTGGGACCCACCGATCGTTTGGGAGACAGGTGGAACAGCAATCTGCCTGTGTTAAACAATTGCCTTTCTGTACAAAGGGAAGGTGGAGATCCTGTGTACCTGCTAAGCAGAAACACGGATCTCTGCCTTCCCACAGTTAGCAAGCACTCCCTAGGGCAGTGATGGCGAACCTTGGCACCCCAGATGTTTTGGAACTACATTTCCCATGATGCTCCTGCACTCTACATCGTAGTGGAGCATCATGGGAAATGTAGTTCCAAAACATCTGGGGTGCCAAGGTTCGCCATCACTGCCCTAGGAAAACATTTAACCCCTTTGATCATCCCCATGTTAACGCCTTCCCTGTCAGTGTCATTAGTACAGTGACAGTGCATATGTTTAGCACTGATCACTGTATTGTAAAGCAGACCACCACATACCTCCCAACTTTTTGAGATGGGAATGACAGACAGCTATCGGCAAAAGTATGCAGGCATAAGACACACCCCCTTGCCACGCCCACTTAAAGGAGAATTGCACAAAAAAACAAAATTGGTTAAGCCCACAAGTGCTTTTTTTACCACTTCTATTCCTTTATATTGGCTTTTGAAATGTACAAATTCAGCAATTTAGAAATCAGATGAAAGGTTTAGCACTGGGAAACACTTTTTGATAGATAAAAAGTGCATTTTCTATACATCTATATAGATCAGACCAAAATGAGGGACAAATGAGGAGGAATGAGGGACAGAGGGACATTGCTGCAAATCAGGGACAGTCCCTCCAAATCAGGGACAGTTGGGAGCTTTGCTTCCCTGTCAGTGTCATTAGTACAGTGACAGTGCATACTTTTAGCACTGTATTGTAAGGCAGACCGCCGTACTGTGAGAGGGGAATGTGCTGATCCTGTGTTCCTGCTAAGCAGGAACACAGATCTTTACATTCCCCAAGTCAAAGCACCTCCCAACAGTTAGTATTCAGTCCCAGGTAACACATTTAATCCTTTGATCGCCCCTGATGTTAACCCCTTCCCTGCCAGTGTCATTAGTACAGTGATAGTGCATCTTTTTAGCACTGATCACTGTATTAGTGTCACTGGTCCCCAAAAAGTGTCAAAAGTGTCAGTTAGGTGTCCGATTTGTCCGCTGTAATATCACAGTCCCGCTATAAGTCACTGATCGCTGCCATTACTAGTAAAAATAAAAAATAAAATTCCAAAAATATATCCCATAGTTTGTAGACGCTATAACTTTTGCGCAAACCAATCAATATACACTTGCCGTGCATTTTTGATGTAGAAAAAATAAAAAATAAACGCACTGGACTGCATGTGGAAGTGGCCCTCACTTCCACATGCAGTCCAGTGCGTTTATTTTTTATTTTTTCTACATCAAAAATGCATGGAAAGTAGGTTATATGGTTTTCAATGGCATCGTTCACACCAGTGCTTGCAGTTCCAGTGCGTTCCAGTTCCAGAAAAAAATGTAGAACATATTGCATTTTTATTGTACTGGAATGCTGTAAAACGCATAAAAAATGCACTGGAACGCACGTGTCGTTATTAAGGGCCAGTTCACACCATAGAAACATGGAGCTTTCTTTTTGCGCTATAATTATAGCGCAAAAAAAAAAATCCTCCTGATCACCTCCCCAGAGCAGTACAGTGTCACTACGGTGATAATATGCAAAAAACTTAAAGAAAAAGAAAAAAAACATTTGGGGGGAAAAAAAATTGTTTAGAAATTGTTTTTTTTATTTTTTTCAGTGTCCATGATCTCTGCCACAATAGTCTTATGGTGATACTGTACTGCTCAAAAAAAAGTTTTATTTAATTTCTTCATTTTCCCAAAAATTGTGGCAAAAAATGACAACTTCAAAAAACTGGCCATGCCTCTTACTAAATATTAGACATGTGCATGACGAAAAAATGTGTTTCGTTTAAATTCATTAATCTAGTTATTTAATTTCGTTAATTTCAGTTAATTCGTTCAATTCATATACGGGATTCGTATTCGGAATTCGTTTTATGTATTTTATCGAATTTTCTTTGAATTTACCGTTTGTTTTCAATTTCAGCAGCCGAAATGTTTACATTTTTAAAAAAAAAAGTGCATTTTGATTACAATAACTCTTTAACCACTTCAGCCCCGGAAGATTTTACCCCTTTCCTGACTAGAGCGTTTTTTGCGATTTGGCACTACGTCGCTTTAACTGACAATTGCGCGGTCGTGGGCTTTACACCCAAACAAAATTGCACTCCTTTTTTTTCCCCACAAATAGAGCTTTATTTTGGTGGTATTTGATCAGATCTGAGGTTTTTATTTTTTGCTCTATAAATAAAAAAAAGAGCGAAAATGTAAAAAAAAAAAAAAAAAACGCAATATTTTTTACTTTTTGCTATAATAAATATCCCCCAAAAATATATAAAAAAAACCTTTTTTTTCCCTCAATTTAGGCCGATGCGTATTCTTCTACATAATTTTGGTAAAAAAAAAAATCACAATAAGCGTTTATTGATTGGGTTGAGCAAAAGTCGGTCGGCAAGGGGTTAAATCACCTTTGGTTTAACTAAAATAACACACAGCCTTTGATTTCAGAAATATGTTTACAGTTCGAATTCAAATGAAATTTGATGTAAACTTTGACTTGAATTTCAATTAGAATTTTGGAAATTTGGACCAATTTCGTTTAGTTATTCGGAGCATTCGGTAAACTTTGTTTATACTGTAATTCCAGTATTCGGATACATCCAAATCTCCGAATAATGAAAAATGTGTCCGAATATTTATTCGGAACGTGTCTACTAAATACCTTGGACTATCTATTTTCCAAAAAATGGTTATTGAAGGCATTTTCACTGTTCTGGCATTTTAGGGCCTCAAGAAAGAAATATATATACCATAGATTGTAGACTCTATAACTTATACACAGAGTAAATATACACTGATTTGGGTTATTTTTACCTAAGAAATATAGTAGAATACATTGTGGCCTAAATCTATGAAGAAAGATTTTTTTTTTTTGTATTTGCTAAATTTTATTACAGAAACTGGGAAAGAATTTTTTTTTATTTAATAAAAAAAAAAAAAAATGTTTATTTAGCAAAAAAAAAAAAAAAAAACGCAGTGGTGACCAATACCACCAAAAGAAAGAAAGCTTTATTTGTTTTAAAAAAAATTATCATAATTTATTTTGGGTACAGTGTCACATGATATGGTTCCTCCCGCCAGATTATGTGTTCTGTATGAATTTAAATTTAAGTCGTGGGGCCTCACCAGAGACTCAGTTGGAAATAAAAACCTGGCAGATATTCTTACCCAATCCAACACTGATAAAAAAAAAAAAAAATAAATAAAAAACATTTTGGTTGGAGTTATGGACTGCGTTCTTCTATACAAGGATTTCTAAAGATCAAACCACAAGGGTTGTCCTTGTCCAGCGCTATGACATCATCGCTCCACTGGGATGGCTGCCAAATAGATTATCCATAATAAAACACACAGGAGTTCAAGTGGGAGATAACAATGGAATGTCATTAGCACTGGCTGCTATCTGGCTGTGACCATGCGGGTGCAGTGTCGGGATAAGGTCTTCTGGCACCCGAGACAAGGGGTCAAAAAACAAAACAAAAAAAAAACATTATTATATTATAATATTATATAATATTCTAACCATTATTATATTATAATATTATATTCTAACCATTATTATATTATAATATTATATTCTAACCATTATTATATTATAATATTTATATTATAATATATTATATACTAATATAATATTTATTATATTAGTATATAAAACCTTTAAAAAAATAAAGTTTTGGCTTAAGATATGTAAAGTAAAACTTTTTTTTTTTTTTTAAGTATGAAGGAAGATTTGTACATAGTTGTCCTGTTATTTTTAGCCGACGTGCTTTACAGTATTCCAGTTACGACACGATATTGCTTTGGAGAGAGAAAAAAAAAAAAAAAGATGTGTGACTTTTGTTTTGTATTTTTTCAGTATAGAAATTATAATTTCTTTATTTAAATAAAGTTATTAATAAAGTGATACTAAAATGATACTAGACACACTGTTTAATATACATTATCCTTTATATTTCTGTACAGTATATGGATGATGACTTAATTATTTTAATTTAAAAAAAAGTACTTTTTTTCCTAATCGATTTACAGCTGTCACATGACCCAGCTCTCTCTCAGCCTTTTCTGTAGAGAAACATAAGCAGGAGGAGCTGCTGGCCACATGTTCAAAATAAAAAGAATATAAAAAAAAACAAAAAAAACAGCCTTTAATAAAAATAAATAATTAATATCAATAAACTGTTTTAAATTGCCATACAAATATATATTTGAGATCAATTCTTTATTATTTTTTGGCAATAACATGGTGCGGGCAGATTTCTGCATTCACAGGCTGTGTAACGTCCCGCCCAGCCCATGTCTTAAAATAAGAGGGAGGTGAAGCCTTCAATAATCTACATGTAATATCCCGCCCTCATTGTGTTTAGCTGGTTTAGGGCCTGGAGGAGGAGGGAGGGAGTGGGCGTCATTTAATACTGTGTATACACCCCATATGTGTCACATGGGCTGCCCAAATGTGATAGGGAGGAAATGCTTAGCATAGCAACTCACTGAGCATGTGCAGAGCTGCCAACAATGCTCTGCAAAATCCATAGTTGCATTGGGGTCATGGACAGAAGGGGGAGATAGAGAACAGGATCAACCAGGTTTTTTGCAGAATACAGAAAATGAATCTCATAGTGGCTGAGTATGAACAGCATGTAATACTCCATTTATTGATAGTTCTTTTATGATGCGGGTTTAGTGAGGATTAGAACCTCTAGCAGATTGTTACTGCTTTTTATACCCCTGTCAGTGTGACAGTTGGCAGTATCTTTCTTTAGGTATAACAGACTGGAACCCCCCCAGACACGTCACCTTTATATTGTAAATATATTGAGTCCTATTGTTTTGTACATATTTAAAATACACTCACACATCATTTGAATACGATGTTTTGTGGTTCTTTTAACACAAAAAGTCAACCCAGTAAAAACGACTGGTGTAAAACATGGTCACATCGAGGTTAACCCTCCGGTCATGTTTCTAGGAATGCAAAAAACAATGCAAAATGTAATATAATATTTTACAGGAAATGTCAACCAGAAACAGCAAAAAATGCTAAATAATTTTTTTCTCGCACGTGAAAAGACTAGGAAAATATTTCTACCAGTTCTCCCAGAGGGGAGCAGAAGAACAAGTTATATTGGCCTTTTGTGAAATGTCAAAAACGTTGAACTGATTTGACCACACTTTAAGAAAAACAACAATGGGAAGAAGCTATGGCCGGGCTGAGGGGTAGACAGAGCAATTCATGTGCTCTAAAAGTTACGGTCAGGTCCAGGCTTAGGGGTAGAGAGGGCATCTCATGTTCTACAAAAGTCATGGTTGGGCTGGGCCAAGGGGTAGGCAGGGCAACTCATGTTCTACAAAAGTCATGGTTGGGCTGGACCAAGGGGTAGAGAGGGCATCTCATGTTCTACAAAAGTCATGGTTGGGCTGGACCAAGGGGTAGAGAGGGCATCTCATGTTCTACAAAAGTCATGGTTGGGCTGGGCCAAGGGGTAGAGAGGGCATCTCATGTTCTACAAAAGTCATGGTTGGGCTGGGCCAAGGGGTAGAGAGGGCATCTCATGTTCTACAAAAGTCATGGTTGGGCTGGGCCAAGGGGTAGACAGGGCAACTCATGTTCTACAAAAGTCATGGTTGGGCTGGGCCAAGGGGTAGACAGGGCACCTCATGTTCTACAAAAGTCATGGTTGGGCTGGGCCAAGGGGTAGAGAGGGCATCACATGTTCTACAAAAGTCATGGTTGGGCTGGACCAAGGGGTAGACAGGGCATCTCATGTTCTACAAAAGTCATGGTTGGGCTGGGCCAAGGGTTAGACAGGGCAACTCATGTTCTAAAAAAGTAATGGTTGAGCTGGGTCAAGGGGTAGAGAGGGCATCTGATGTTCTACAAAAGTCATGGTTGGGCTAGACCAAGGGGTAGAGAGGGCATCTCATGTTCTACAAAAGTCATGGTTGGGCTGGACCAAGGGTTAGACAGGCCAACTCATGTTCTACAAAAGTCATGGTTGGGCTGGACCAAGGGGTAGAGAGGGCATCTCATGTTCTACAAAAGTCATGGTTGGGCTGGACCAAGGGGTAGACAGGGCATCTCATGTTCTACAAAAGTCATGGTTGGGCTGGGCCAAGGGGTAGACAGGGCAACTCATGTTCTACAAAAGTCATGGTTGGGCTGGGCCAAGGGGTAGAGAGGGCATCTCATGTTCTACAAAAGTCATGGTTGGGCTGGGCCAAGGGGTAGAGAGGGCATCTCATGTTCTACAAAAGTCATGGTTGGGCTGGGCCAAGGGGTAGAGAGGGGATCTCATGTTCTACAACCCCTAAAAAGGAAAACAAATGCAGCCATCACATCTAAGAATAGATACGCTGCAATATAATAAATGTTTGCTTTTGAAAATATAATACTGTTTTAAGGATTGATAAGCTGCAATATACTGTATTATATTTTTGTTTTGGGGTTTATTTTTTGTGTTTTTGCATGGGGGTCTTTGATACATTTTTTTTTGCCAATTTGTTGTTGGCTAGATTAAAAAACGCAAATCGCTGCAAAAACGCACTACAAGCTTTTCTGCAGCTTCTCCATTGAAGTTTATTGAACCAAAAATGTGCCATTTCGCTTCTTAAAAAGCCCTTGACACTTTCCAAAAATGCAGCAGCTAAAAAAAAAAAGCATAAATGTGAATGTGTCTCATAGGAAACCATGTTAAATGCACTGTAATGCGTTTTTGCAAAATGCAATAAAAAATGCATAGGCGTGAACCAAGCCATAACCCTGGTTCACATTGAATGCGGCTTTGAAATAGTGCGACTTCATCTGAAATGACACGATTTCAAAGCTGTATGTCAGTGCAACTTTAGGTGTGACTCTGAAAACATCTGTGCGCCTTCATGCACAGATGTATTGTCTATGCAAGTCGCACCCAAAATCGCCTAAAAGAACTACTTTTTCAAATCGATGAAGCACTGCAAAGGTAGCATCACACCAATTTGAACAGTGCCATTGCTGACAATAGGGTGCGACTTGTCATGCGATTGGACCTGTCAAGTCGCATGACAAGGTGCTCCAATGTGAACAAGGGCTATATTAAAAAAAAAAAAAAATCAAAACATATTTTACTAAAATGACAAAAACAAAGGGTAAAGAAGCACAGACAAAAATATAGGGACAGCAGCGTAGTTCATAAACACAATCCCGTGGTAATCGCAATTCCTCTGGGTGGCACAGTGGCCTTTAGTAGATGGTATTTCTACCTTGTGGCACCGGGGGTCCCTGGTTTTAATCCCAGCCAGGACACTTTCTGCATGGAGTTTGCTTGTTTTTCATGTGCTTGCTGGGGTTTCCTCCCACACTCCGAAGACAAGCTGGTAGGTAAATAGACGCATGGGACCTTACATTGTAAACTCTTTGAGTGCAGAGACTGATGTGAATGTGTAATATACAGCGCCTTGAAAAAGTTTTCATACCCCTTCAAATTTTCCACATTTTGTCATGTTACAACCAAAGACGTAAATGTATTTTATTGGGATTTTATGTGATAGACCAACACAAAGTGGCACATAATTGTGAAGTGGAAGGAAAATGATAAATGGTTTTCAAAATGTTTTACAAATAAATATGTGAAAAGTGTGGCGTGTATTTGTATTCAGCCCTCTTTACTCTGATACCCCCCAACTAAAATCTATTGTAACCAACTTCCTTCAGAAGTCACCTAATTAGTAAATAGAGACCACCTGTGTGTAATTTAATCTCAGTATAATTACAGCTGTTCTGTTAAGCCCTCAGAGGTTTATTAGAGAACCTTAGTAAACAAATAGCATCATGAAGGTCAATGAATTACCAGACAGATCAGGGATAAAGTGTAAAGCAGGGTTAGGTTATAAAAAAAAAATATTCCAAACTTTGAACATCTCACAGAGCTCTGTTCAATCCATCATCCGAAAATGGAAAGAGTGTGGCACAACTGCAAACCTACCAAGACATGGCCGTCCACCTAAACTGACAGGCCGGGCAAGGAGAGCGTTCATCAGAGAAGCAGCCAAGAGGCCCATGGCAACTCTGGAGGAGCTGCAGAGATCCACAGCTCAGGTGGGAGAATCTGTCCACAGACTATTAGTTGTGCTCTCCACAAATCTGACCTTTATGGAGGAGTGGCAAGAAGAAAGAGATTGTTGAAAGAAAGTCATAAGAAGTCCTGTTTGCAGTTTGTGAGAAGCCATGTGGGGCACACAGCAAACATGTGGAAGAAGGTGCTCTGGTCAGATGAGACCAAAATTTTACTTTTTGGCCTAAAAGCAAATAATATGTGTGGCGGGAAACTAACACTGCATGTCACCCTGAACACACCATCCCCACCGTGAAACATGGTGGTGGCACCATCATATTACGAGGATGCTTTTCTACAGCAGGGAAGGGGAAGCTGGTCAGAGTTGATGGGAAGATGGATGGAGCCAAATACAGGACAATCTTAGAAGGAAACCTGTTATGCCCCATACACACGACCGGAAATTCCGCCAGCAAAAGTCTGATGAGAGCTTTTGGTCGGAAAATGCGATTGTGTGCATGTTCCATCGGACTTTGCTGGCAGAAATTCGGCCAGCAAAAGATAGAGCTCATGTTCTCAATTTATCGGTCGGAAAAAGTTCCGATTGTAAATTCCGATCGCCTGTACAAATTCCGATGTGCAAAATTCCTACGCATGCTCGGAAACAATTTGACGCATGCTCGGAAGCATTGAACTTAATTTTCTCGGCTTGTCGTAGTGTTGTATGTCACCGCATTCTTGATGGTCGAACGTTCAGAGAACTGTTGTGTGACCGTGTGTATGCAAGCCAAGCTTGAGCGGAATCCCGTTGAAAAACCACCCAAGTTTTTTCCGATGGAAAATTTGCTTGTGTGTACGGGGCATTAGAGTCTGCAAAAGACTTGAGACTGGGGCAGAGGTTCACCTTCCAGCAGGACAACGACCCTAAACATACAGCCAGATCTACAATGGAATGGTTTAGATCAAAGCACATTCATGTGTTAGAATGGCCCAGGCAAAGTCCAGACCTAAATCCGATTGAGAATCTGTGACAAGACTTAAAAATTGCTGTTCACAGACGCTCTCCATCCAATCTGACAGAGCTTGAGCTATTTTACAAAGAAGGGCATAATGGTTTCTTACAATATAAAGAGAACTATGGAAACTCCCCAGGATACCATCTGGGAGGCATCCCTGTGAATTCCCTTTGATTTATCATAAAATCATTTATGGGGGCCCTTTCTGATTACGATTTTAGATGGGGCGTCTGATAATAAGGTTAGTGTCTGTGATATCCATTCTGGTAACAAACATTAACAAGTATATTTGTGAAATTTCTTTGGACAAATACAGTATATGGATGTATTATGTATATACCAGTACTATGTTTCCGTTTTAGACTCAATTGGTCACCTATTTTTGGACGTAGCGATTGATGCTTTGCGCCCCCTGTAGGACGCCCATTTTAATGTTGCATCTGTGGTTTTCTGATAACTCCTGATGATTTAGGTGAGTGCGTTGATATGCTACTTTGGATGTCCCATCCGTCGCCCCCCTTCATTTGTTTAAAGTCCCCCACATGGATTTGTTCTCCTTCTCTGGTTTTTGGATCTTTCCAGATGAGGATATGTACTGTATATACATAAGTATATACATTTTTATTTATATGCACTTTTTCTGTATACATAGTCATGTACAATATTTTTTTTTAGTTCTTTATTAAATTGTTTGTATGTATTATGCATTTTTGTGGTTAAGTTTATGTGGTTCTTTTCAGAACTACATAAACCGCTCTTCAAGTGGGAATCCTGAAGAATCTACTCTAATACCGCGTACACACGATCGGAATTCTGGCCAGAAAAAGACAGAGCTTTTCATCAGAAAATGCGACCGTGTGTATGCTCCATCGGAATTTAGCTGTCCGAATTTCCGCCAGCCAAAAATTGATAGCATGTTCTCAATTTTCCCGACGGAAAAACTTTCTATCAGAATTTCCGATCGTGTGTATGCAATCCCGACACGCCAAAAATCACGCATGCTCAGATTCAACTACCAGACAGAAGCTATTGGCTACTGGCTATTGAACTTCCCTTTTCTAGTCCGGTCGTACGTGTTGTACGTCACCGTGTTATAAATGATCGGAATTTGGTGTGATCGTGTGTAGGCAAGACAGCTTGAGCCGAATTCCAACGGCGTTCCGTCGGGAAAACCATCAGAGAGCTTTTTCCGACGAGAATTTCGATCGTGTGTACGCGGCATTTGAGAAATGCATTATATCATGTATTTGATTCAATCTGTATGACTTTTTTTATATGTTTTTTAAAGCTGGCACTAAGTTTTTAAAGATTCTAAATATATATATATTTTAGGGCTGTTACTGATTAAAATTTTCGTGTTCGATTAATCAATTTTTTTTTTTTTCATAGATTAATCGTCTAATTTTGATTAATTATAACGCACATACAGATCCAACTACTTTTATCTGATCTTCTTGCGTTGCAACTCTGCATTAGTCAGTGGTAAATGTGGTATACACTATATACAATCACCCGACACTAGTTAGTTTCCACAATCCATGACTTAACTTCACAGTTCACACAAATACGTTTTAAATTCAAACTGTAGCACTGACTTAAGTCATTTTTTTTTCCACAGTAGTGTGACAATCCCTCCACCTCCGGTCTAACTAATCACTCTCACCTTATGGCATGGACCCCTGTGCAAACCGGTGGTCATGCAAGCGGGTATCAAAAGGGTTAACACGGACCATAAACTTCTCTCACGTCTCCTTAGATCTCAGCAAGGACACCAGGTCATGGGTAGAAAGAAAAGATCTAAGTGCTCACCACTTAAGTATAAGATTACATTTTTGTGTTCAAATACAAACTACTCATATAAAGATGATAAAGACACAGCATGTAAAGTCGACAATCGCGTTAGTTCCGTAGGGCAGCAGCGGGTGACGTCATGCGTAGCTCCTCCCCCGCACGCGTTACGTTTAATCAGAACTTCAATGTCACCGGACTCCTCCCCCCTTCCCTTCATTAGCAGACGGAGGCACTTGGGGAAGGGGGAGGAGTCCGGTGACATCGAAGTCCATGACGTCACCGGATCTCCAATGGAACTCCCTGAAGACCTGGAAGCCGGCGGAGAGGTGAGTACCGATCAAAATAATTTTGATTGATCAAAAAAAATCAATCGAGGAATTAATCTTTAATTTCCACAGCCCTTATATTTTTATATAGTATTGTTTATGTCTCGTTTCCAATTCTGGCACATTTAAAGTGGGAGTCCGCCGGGACTCCGCGTTTTTTTTTTTTTTTTAAAGCCAGCAGCTACAAATACTGCAGCTGCTGACTTTTAAAATAGTGACACTTACCTGTCCAGCGCGCCCGCGATGTCGGCACCCGAAGCCGATCTCTAGATCGGTACTCGGGTGCTGCCGCCGCCATCTTGGGTATGGGAATCAGGAAATGGAGCCTTTCGGCTTCATTTCCCGGTTCCCTACTGCGCATGCCCGAGTAGCGCTGCGCAATAAGGACGGTCCCCGCTGCCTCTGGGATCTGTGTGTTTCCCAGCAGGCAGTGGGGCACTTGCGGAAGGGGGCGGGCACTTGCGGAAAGGGGCGTAATCTACGCCCCTTTCCGCAGAGAGTTATCCCGGAAGTGGGTGCAGTTACCTGGATTATCCAGGTAACTGCACCCCCCTCCCCCCTGAAAGGTGCCAATTGTGGCGCCGGAGGGGGGGAGGATTTCGATGAGCGGAAGGTCCATTTTAGGGTGGACCTCCGCTTTAAGTCTCTCTTCAGCCTCTTTTTCTAAAAAGTTAGCTTGGAGGTGCTGCCTATTTTTTGCAGCTCCCCTCCCTTGTTTTTCCTTTTTCTACTTAAGCATTATTTAGCCTTCATGCACTTAAAGGGGACCTTCACCCAATAAAGCAATTTATTTAAACCTGGCTCCTCCTACTTCCACCACTTTCACGATTAGCTTTAAATATGTATTTTTTATTTTATTTCCAATACTTTTTGTGCTGCAGAGGAGCACCTGGTGAGAATGATGTTGCACTCCCCAGGCACTCTGATGGTGTTGATTCTGCACATGTGCAGAGGTGCCACATGGCTTCGAGAGCTGATGGAGAAATGTGGCTCATCTATTCACGTGCAGAAGGTTCCCCACACATGTGCGAAAAGAATGCAGATTTAAGGGCCCAGATCTCAGGGTGTTTGCATGTGGTCGGGAGTGAGCAGCGCAGTGGCTAAGTGGTTAGCCCTTCCACCTAGCAGCATTAACTCCTTGCTGACCAGCACACAACAATATACGTTGGCACAATGGCACGGCTGGGTAAATGGGCGTACAGGTATGTTCCCTTTAAGATGCGGCATTTTGGTTGCATGTGTCCGCCGCAAGCTCTGTGATCGTGGGTCCTGCGGACTCAATGTCCGCCGGTTTCCCGCAATCTTGTCACGGAGTGGAAGAATGGGGAGATGCCTATGTAAACAAGGCATTTCCCCATTCTGCCTAGTGACATGACGGAGATCACTGCTCCCTGTCAGCAGTGATCGCTTTCATGTCAGCGATAGCCCACCCCCCCCACAGTTAGAATCGTTCCCTAGGACACACTTAAACCCTTGAGTGCCCGCTAGTGTTTAACCCCTTCCCTGCCAGTGTCATTTACACAGTAAACAGTGCATTTTATAGCACTGATCCCTGTATAAATGACAATGGTCCCAAAATAGTGTCAAAAGTGTCCAATGTAACCCCCATAATGTCGCAGTCATGATAAAAATCGCAGATCGCCGCCATTACGAATAAAAAAAAATAAGAATAATAAAAATGCCATAACTATCCCCTATTTTGTAGACTCTATAACTTTTGCGCAAGCCAATCAATATACGCTTATTGCAAAAAAAAAATTTTAACCAAAAATATGTAGAAGAATATATATATATATATATATATATATATATATATATATATTTTTTTTTTTTTTTTTTTTTTTTTTTTTGGGGGGGGAGGTATTTATTATAGCAAAAAAGTAAAAAATATTACTTTTTTTTTCAAAATTGTCGCAAACAATAAAAACCGCAGAGGTGATCAAATACCACCAAAAGAAAGCTCTAATTGTGGGGAAAAAAGGACGTCAATTTTGTTTGGGTGCAGCATCGCAACATAGCACAGTATACGTAACTGTAAAATATTTGCAGAAACCCCATGCGCAAATGTGCTGCAGGTCCCTGTTGGGTCCCTAATGCAGAGTACACACGATCTGACTTTTTGACAGACTAGGTCCGGCGGTCTTCCCGACGGACTTTCGGCGGAGTTACGACAGACTTTCCGAACGAACGGACACACACAATCACACCAAAGTCCGACGGATTTGAACGTGATGACGTACGACTGGACTAGAATAAGGAAGTTCATACCCAGTAGTCATTAGCTGCCCTAGCGTCGGTTTTCATCCGTCGGACTAGCATACGGTCATACGGATTTTTCGAGCGGACTCAAGTCCGTCGGAAAGATTTGAAACCTAAAATCTAAAGTCCGTCTGATTTTTAGACAGCAAAGGTCCGATGAAGCATACACTCGATCGAACTGTCCAGCGGATTCGTTCCGTCGGACCTTGTCTGTCAAAGTCCGGACGTGTGTACAGGGGCATAAGGCCAGCCAGAGCCCTTCTGTGCACATCCCAGACTTTCAAATTACGGGGTAATGAAGTTCCTCATCAAGAAAATATAACAGATGACAGGTCCACTAATGCCCCGTACACACGACCAGACTTTTCGACAGACTTTCGGCGGAGGTCCGACAGACCTTCTGAACGAACGGACTTGGCCACACATGACTGGACTAAGTCTGTTCGAAAGTCCGTTAGTTTTGAACATGATGACGTAAACAGGACTAAACAATGAAGTTCAATAGCCAGTAGCCAATAGCTGCCCTTGCGTCGTATTTGGTCTATTGGACTAGCACACAGGCGAACGGTTTTCCCGATTTTTAGTCCGTCACACTTGAGTCTGTTGGATAGATTTGAAACATGTTTTATTTCTAGGTCTGTTGGACCTTTGGGGAAAAAAAGTCCGCTGGAGCCCACACACGATCGAATTGTCCGACGGATTCCGGGCCACCGGAACCAAGTCTGCCGGAAAGTCCGATCGTGTGTATGCGGCATTAGAGGGACTTTTGCTGATGAAGTTGTCATAAAATATTTTTTAGATGTCTATTTAAAAAAAAAAAGCCATATAGATAATAAAACTGAGATAACATAAAGGAAATACATTTTATGGTTGAACAAGAACAAATAAACAAATCTCAGATCGAAGTCAGGCAACCGGGGATGGCAGGCTCGCTCAGACTGTAAACTGTCCTACCCAGACTATCCTTCGCATGACTAAGGCTGCCAGAATTTCCTTATGACAGTTGGTGTAAACGTATATATATAGAATTAAATTGGCTCCTATGGGTGAAATGCACCACCATAAAACTCCCAGTAAAGATCCATGACATCAAAAAGCACAAAATAAAAATGCACACACAAAGGTTTGTTTGTATACAACTTCATCGCTACAAAGGAAACAACATATAACAATAACTAAACACCTTCATAGAATTGGTAAACACCATTATTACACAAGTAAAGGCCAAGGTCCCGGCAAATTAGTCACAGTTCATGTAGCGTCAGAAGTAGTAATTAAATCTTCCATTAGTAATAGGAGAGCCAGATCTTTATAACTAAAGCCTCATACACATGCTTTGATTTTTGTTGCATGCTGGTCTCATGTCAAAAGTGAAGAGGTTACTAACAATCCGAGAATTTTAGTTTGACAGAATACGTCAGAAGTGACGTAACGCGTTGAATAGTTTTGTATGTATTCTTTTGCTTCTGAGCATGCGTAGTCTTGCTCTAATTGTGGGGAAAAAAGGACGTCAATTTTGTTTGGGTGCAGCATCGCAACGTAGCACAGTATATGTAACTGTAAAATATTTGCAGAAACCCCATGCGCAAATGTGCTGCAGGTCCCTGTTGGGTCCCTAATGCCGAGTACACACGACCGGACTTTTTGACGGACTAGGTCCGACGGTCTTCCCGACGGACTTTCGGCAGGGTTCCGACAGACTTTCCGAACGAACGGACTTGGCCACACACAATCACAACAAAGTCCGACGGATTTGAACGTGATGACGTACGACTGGACTAGAATAAGGAAGTTCATACCCAGTAGCCAATAGCTGCCCTAGCATCGGCTTTCGTCCGTCGGACTAGCATGCGGTCGTATGGATTTTTCGAGCGGACTCGAGTCCGTCGGAAAGATTTGAAACCTAAAATCTAAAGTCCGTCTGATTTTTAGACTGCAAAGGTCCGATGAAGCCCACACACGATCGAATTGTCTGGCAGATTCGTCCTGCCGGACCTTGTCCGTTAAAGTCCGGACGTGTGTACGCGGCATAAGGCCAAACAGAGCCCTTCTGTGCACATCCCAGACTTTAAAATTAGGGGTTACTGAAGCTCCTCATCAAGAAAATATAACAGATGACAGGTCCACTAATGCCACGTACACACGACTGGACTTTTCGATGGACTAGGTTCGACGGTCTTCCCAACGGACTTTCGGAGGAGGTCCGTCAGACTTTCTGAACGAACGGACTTGGCCACACATGACTGGACTAAGTCCGTGCGAAAGTCCGTTCGTTTTGAACGTGATGACGTAAACAGGACTAAACAAGGAAGTTCAATAGCCAGTAGCCGCCCTTGCGTGATATCTGGTCCGTCGGACCAGCTCACAGACGAACGGTTTTCCCGATTTTTAGTCTGTCGCACTTGAGTCCGTCGGATAGATTTGAAACATGTTTTATTTCTAGGTCTGTTGGACTTTTGGGGGAAAAAAGTCAGCTGGAGCCCACACACGATCGAATTGTCAGACGGATTCCGGTCCGCCAGAACCAAGTCTGCCGGAAAGGGACTTTTGCTGAAGAAGTTGTCTGTAAACTGTCCTACCCAGACTATCCTTCACATGACTAAGGCTGCCAGAATTTCCTTCTGACAGTTGGTGTAAACGTATATATAGAATTAAATTGGCTCCTATGGGTGAAATGCACCACCATAAAACTCCCAGTAAAGATCCATCACATCAAAAAGCACAAAATAAAAATGCACACACAAAGGTTTGTTTGTATACAACTTCATCGCTACAAAGGAAACAACATATAACAATAACTAAACACCTTCATAGAATTGGTAAACACCATTATTACACAAGTAAAGGCCAAGGTCCCGGCAAATTAGTCACAGTTCATGTAGCGTCAAAACTAGTAATTAAGTCTTCCATTAGTAATAGGAGAGACAGATCTTTATAACTAAAACCTCATACACATGCTTTGATTTTTGTTGCATGCTGGTCTCATGTCAAAAGTGAAGAGGTTACTAACAAACCGAGAATTTTAGTTTGACAGAATACGTCAGAAGTGACGTAAAGCGTTGAATAGTTTTGTATGTATTCTTTCACTTCTGAGCATGCGTAGTCTTGCTCTTACGATTTTTTTCATACTAAAGCCGTACTAATGAAAGGAAAATCAGACGTTGAGTTCACATCTGACAGACATGTTATAGTTTGACCATCCAGCTTTTGTCTGACCAAAAAGTGAAATCGGCTGTCGAAAGCACCGAACTAACGGTAAGTTTTGGGGATGATCGGTCGTCGTAACACAATTGATGTCCGAAAATCAAAGCGTGTGTACGGGCCTTAAGATTGACATAATGGGGGATTTACAAAAAACTGGAGCACCCAGAATCTGGTGCATCTGTACATGGGAGCCAATCGGCTTCTAACTTCAGCTTGCTCAATTAGCTTTGACAATAAAACCTGGAAGCTGATTGGGTTCTATGCAAAGCTGCACCAGATATTGCACTCTCCAGCTTTTGTAAATCCCCCCCATAGTCATGGTTTTTCATCATTATCAGGTGACACTGTATGACATTCCTGTCTATGGTTCCAGAATTAATCAACATTGAGACAACATTGAGCCATCCCAAATTATTATCAGTGGCGGCTGGTGCTCAAAATTTTTGGGGGGCGCAAACAAAAAATTCCAATTGCAGCCTCACTGTGCCCATCAAAATGCAGCGATTGTGCCCATCAAATGCAGCCACTTGTACCCATCATATGCAACAACTTGTGCCCATCATATGCAGCCATTTGTATTCATCATATGCAGCCACTTTGCCCATCAAATGCAGCCACTTGTGCCCATCATATGCAACCACTTGTGCTTGTTATATTCAGCCACTTGTGCTCGTCATATGCAGCCACTGTGCCCATCAAATGCAGCCACTTCTGCCCATCAAATGCAGCCACTTCTGCCCATCAAATGCAGCCACTTCTGCCCATCAAATGCAGCCACCTGTGCCCATCATATGCAGCCACCTGTGCCCATCATATGCGGCCACTTGTGCCCATCATATACAGCCACCTGTGCCCATCATATGCAGCCACTTGTGCCCATCAAATGCAGCCACTTTTGCCCATCATATGCAGCCACTGTGCCAATTATATGCAGCCACTTGTGCCCATCAAATGCAGCCACTGTGCCCATCATATGCAGCCACTTGTGCCCCGTCAAATGCAGCCACCTTTGCCCATCATATGCACCCAATGTGCCCACCGACCCCCCATTCACAGCTCTGGCAGAACCCAACCCCCACCCCCACGTGTCTCTGGCGACAGTACCAACCCACGCGTGCACGGGGCTCTGCCAGCACCCCCCCCCCCCCCCGTGTGCATGCACGGCTGGCTCTAATCAGGTGCTTCAAACAGTACCACCCACTCCCACTCCCGCCATAGGAATCCATGCATCCGACATCCTTAAAAGTCCTGGGTGCATGGATGGGGGGGGGGCGGCACCTGTGCGCTCAAAGTGCACAGGCCGCCACTGATTATTATTTCTATTATTTGCTCTATCAGGTGGTTATAGGCAATACATAGAAATGGGTGTCCTTAACAGAACACATTAACAGATGCACGTCAAGAAAATACAGGTGTAGTGGTGAGGTTTGTGTAAGCCTTGATAGGCACCAAATACTATCTCTCTTAGTGCGGTGGGGGGGTATTATACTGTTTACAGTGAATGTATATTGTGTATACCCTTCTCTCTCCTTACTAGGCTTGTGCAATTTGTTTTGTACCAAATCGAAATTCGGACGAATTTTGCTTCTTTCAGATATTCGGATGCATCCAAATGTCTGAATAAATAAATAACGAATTTCAATAAATACGAAAGAAATGATAGCGGATATAACGAATTAATTTGAACATGATTCGGTAATTTGTTAAAGAGCTAATGAAACAAAAGGTAAATTCAAAGTAAATCTTACAATTCAATCAGCTGATTCATTTTGTGCTGGAGGTGGGATTACTGGCAAAGTGCATTCCTGAGAAGTGCGTGAGAAGGGTGTTGTATTGTATTTGAGCCGAGGAGAATAGATATTGTCATTGCGTGTGTTAAAAGATTGACAACAAATTCCGAAATTAAGAAATTACGAATCATTATCACGAATATATATACATACATAAATATCGAATTTTAACGAATATGAACGAAATTATAGCGCAGATAACGAATTCGACATGATTCGAGATTCAGTATAACGAATATCGGCACTCTACAGAAATAACGAATTTTCCGAAAACGTATTAACATAGCAAATATAACAGAACAAAATTATGTATTTTATGAATGACAACGAACCGAAACTAAACAAAATTTTCCATTGTGCGCAATTCTACTCCTTACTATAATCTTTATCTGAGAAGATTGCTGTCTTTTTCTTTTATTTGATTTGGGAGAAGCATTGTACACTGGTGCTGTTGAATTATAGTGCTAAATGTTTACTACGTTTCTAAGTTTGTATTTTCTTTTTTGTGAAAAACCTTGAATAAAAAGAATAAAAATAAATAAATAAAGAATACAGGTGTATACAATGTAAATTGCAAGCAACATTGTATCCACCATGAACACGCTACATACTAAGATAATATTTGGATAATTAATATCATATAGACAAATCTACTTAAGTATGTGTTCACACAGCCGACGCCATGGAAGGTGATCGCTAATTGTAAAATAGATTTGTTTTTTTTGTCCAGTTCAATCTATTTTACATAACATATATCATCTCTCTCTCTCTCTCTCTCTCTCTCTCTCTCTCTCTCTCTCTCTCTCTCTCTCTCTCTATATATATATATATATACATATATATATATATATATATATATATATATATATATATATATATATATATACTCTATACACACACACACACTTTTCTCGCCATCTCTTTTCCCATCTTCCTTTCCTACTTCTCCATTTTTCTTCCTTCATCTTTTTTTTCTATCTCTCTCTTTTTTCTCTTCTTTCTCCCCCTTTTTCGGCTCAAGCTGTCTTGCTTACACACAGTCACACCAAATTCCGATCGTTTAGAACGCGGTGATGTACAACACGTACGACGGGACTAGAAAAAAGGAAGTTCAATAGCCAGTAGCCAATAGCTTCCGTCTCGTAGTAGTTGAATCTGAGCATGCGTGATTTTTGGCGCGTCGGAATTGCATACACACGATCGGAATTTTCGATAGAAAGTTTTTCTGTCGGGTAAATTGAGAACACGCTATCAATTTTTGGCTGGCGGGAATTTGGACAGCTAAATTCCGATGGAGCATACACACGGTCGCATTTTCCGATGAAAAGCTCTTATCGGTCTTTTTCTGGACAGAATTCCAATCGTGTGTACGCGGCATAAGTTTCGCGCTCTTTCTCTCTCTCCTGCTTTGTCTCATTTTTTTTCCTCCCTTCATCTCTGTTTCTTTCTATCTGTAAGTCTCTTTTTATCTCCTTTTCCCATCCCTCTTTTTTTCTTTCTCTCTCTCTCTCCACGTCTCTATTTCTCTTCTCTTCCCTCTTTCTCTCTACGAAATTGAGGTTGATTTACTAAAGGCCAATAGACTGTGCACTTTGCAAAGTTGTTCTCTGCAAGTGCAGTTGCGCCAAAGCTTAGTAAATGAGATAAAGCTTCACTCTACAAACAATACCCAATCAAATGCAAGGAAAAAAAAAATAAACATTTGTTCTTGCACGCGATTGGATGATGGAAGTCAGCAGGACTTCTACTCCTTTATTAACCTCCCTGGCGGTATGATTATTTCTGATTTTAGGTGCTGAAAGCGGTAAAATTCTTTTGCATGGAAATTTGGCGTTTTTATATTGTAGGCCTGCGATTTTTAGTAATAACTCTCTTAAATCTGTTCAAACCAGAGTCTAGTAGACATCCTGGGAATGATAAAGTTTATAATATAATAAATAATGATAATAAAAAATATTCAATAATGTAATCAAATCCAAAAACACTGAAATTTGCTCATTTGCAGAATTGTCGCTGTCATTAGATTTAGTGTTTGATGACGGATCTCCCCAGAAATCGCTATCGCTCAATTCTGCAAGTGATTATAATTTATTATCGCGGTTTTCTAGTTGGTCTAAAATCACTTAATTGACATAAAGGGACAGTTTTTGGTTGCTATGGACAATCTCCAAATTAAAAACTACTACTACAACTCCATATAAAACTACATGCAGGCCACTGGACAGACCACTAGGGACAAAGGGGGTTTGTATTTTTTTTTATACAGTACTGTAATATGTAAGATTACAGTACTGTGTGTGTTTTGTTTATTTTAACTTTTTTGAATTTGGCGCCGATCTCCACTCCAGTGCGTCGTAACGTCGCAGGGAACGGAGCTCGACGGCACTCAGGCACTGTGTGAATCGAGCGGAGGACGGCTCGCACACACACAGCGGGGGGACATCGCTGGATCCAGGGGACAAGGTAAGTAACCTCTACCTGTATCCAGCGATGCGATCCCGAGTCTGGCTCGGTGTTACCGCTCGTGGTACTGAAATTGCAGCCCGAGCTAGACTGAGACTCGGGATCACCGCTAGGGAGGTTAAGCTACTTTGCAAAGTACACAGTCTATTGGCCTTTAGTAAATCAACCCCGTAGAGAGAAAGAGGGAAGAGAAGAGAAATAGAGATGTTGGCCTTTAGTAAATCCACCCTCTCCATTTTCTCTCTTTAGTTTCCTATTTCTCTCTCGCTTTCTTTATCCACATCTCTATTTCTCTCTCTTTTCATCTTTCTTTCTTTCTTTTTTGCCGCCACTCTCTCTTGATTCATCTCTATTTTGCTCTCCCTCCATCACTTTTTCTCTCCCTTTTCCATCCTTCTCCCTACGTCATTATTTATTTTTCTTATTTCCATCTGTCGTTATCTCTCCCTGTATAACTCTGTCTCTATATCACCTTGTCCCCCCACTCATCTCTCTTTCCCCACCTCTATTTTATCTCGATCGATCTCTGTATCTCTCCATCTTTATCTATCTTTTTTTTTCTCTTTCCACATCTCTATGGGGGGTTATTTACAAAAGGCAAATCCACTTTGCACTACAAGCGCCCTGCAAGGGCACTTGGAAGTAAAGTCGCTGTAGATCTGAGGGGGGACATGCAAGGAAAATAAAAAACAGCATTTTAGCTTGCACATGATGGATGATAAAATCAGCAGAGCTTCCCCTCATTTCAGATCTTCCCCTCAGATCTACAGCGACTGCACTTTCAGTGCAAAGTGTATTTGTCTTTCGTAAATAACCCCCAATATCTCTCCATCTCCATTTCTCGCTCTCTCTCTCTCCATCTCCATTTCTCGCTCTCTCTCTCTCTCCATCTCCATCTCCATTTCTCGCTCTGTCTCTCTCCATCTCCATTTCTCTCTCTCTCTCTCTCTCTCTCTCTCTCTCTCCATCTCCATTTCTCTCTCTCTATTTCCATTTTTCTTTTTCTCTACCTCTATTGCTCTCTATGCCTCCATCTCTATTTCCCCATCTAGCCCTCTCTCTATTTATTTAACCCCCCCCTTCCCCTTTGCCACCTTCTCTATCTCTCCTCTTCCTCCTCCATTCATCTGGGTGTCTGTGGATGATTTTTACTAATGAAATCACTCTTCTAAATTTGCCCATTGATGCCCATAAATTAGTTGCTAGCGATTACCGATCGCTACATCTACAGGACAATGTAGTGTACCATGTAGTAGCGATTCATTATTGATAGCACAATGCTCCAAATGTGTGCAGTTGTTCACTATTAGAGCCTTTTGACGCTGATCAGTTTTTCTTTTCCATTTTTTGCCTTACAAAAAAATGCACGACTATTAAATACTATGGAACTCTTCAGACCAGTCAACTGCGGGTTAGTTGCAATTTTAAAAGTCACGCATGCTGCATTTTTGGTGCATGTTTTTTGCAGCGAAAAACACATCAAAAACGCACCCCCCCATTGAAATGCATTGAAAACGCATAAAAAATGTGGCAAAAACTCAATCACATGTTTTTGAGTCATATGTCCTTTTCACAGGTGCATATGTGTTTTTACTACATTTTTGCAATGGAGCAGTGTGAAAGTAACCTTATGGTACATGCAATGCAGATTGTAACAGTTTTTACTTTTCTTTCTTTCTTTCTTCTTTTTCTCTTTTTTTTTTTTTATCATTCTTTCTTTCTCCTTTTCTTTCTTTCCTTCTTTCTTTCTCCTTTTTCTCTTTCTTTTCCTCTTTCTTTCTTTCTTTTCTCTCTTCCGTCCCCCTCTTTCCTCTCTCTCTCTCTCCCTCTTTTCTCTCTCCTTGTTCTCACTTTCTCTCTCTTTTCTCAGTTTCTCCCTCTTTTCTCTCGCTCTCCTCCCTCTCCTCTCTCTCCCTCTTTTCTCTCTCCCTCTTTTCTCTCTCTCTTTGTTCTCTCTCCCTCTTTTCTCTCTCTCTTTGTTCTCTCTCCCTCTTTTCTCTCGCTCTCCTCCCTCTCCCTCTCCTCTCTCTCCCTCTTTTCTCTCTCTCTCTCTCTATTCTCTCTCCTTGTTCTCTCTTTCTCCCTCTTTTCTCTCGCTCTCCTCCCTCTCCTTTCTCTCCCTCTTTTCTCTCTCCTTCTTTTCTCTCTTTCCTTGTTCTCTCTTCATCCCTGTTTTCTCTCGCTCTCCTCTCTCCTTCTTTTCTCTAGCTCTCCTCTCTCTCCTTCTTTTCTCTCTCCTTGTTCTCTCTTTCGCCCTCTTTTCTCTCTCTCTCTCTCCTCCCTCTCCTTCTCCTCTCTCTCCCTCTTTTCTCTCTCCTTGTTCACTCTCTCTCTCTGTCTCTCTTTTCTCTCGCTCTGCCTCTGTCTTTGTCTATCGCATCGTAACTGTATCAGTCTCTCTTTCTCTCTCTCTCTCAATATTAGCAAAATATTAAATCAATAAAAAATATGTCTTACAAAGTTGGCCTTGATTTGTCTTGGTGAATCTCCTTCTAACCACCCCTGACATGGGCTCCACAGGAGTAGTAGGTGCAGGGCGACGATGACCAGCAGTGGACAGGTTCCATATCCCAGACTCCCCATGGATTAATTTCCCAGGTTAGCTCATGGCGAAGTACACTTATCCCACCTGGAGGTATACATCCAGCTCCATGTTGGAGAAGACATCACCTGTACGCTTGGCGTCTTTGCAGGTGACTTGTACTGGCTATAGCTGGCCAGGCCACATTCTTCTCTCTGTCACCATTGTAGCTCCATCCCTGTCACCTCCCTTCTGACTTTAACCTACTTCTTTTTTTTTCTGCCTGGTGTGATAACTCCACCTCGTGGGCCTGCTCCTCCTTTACCCATAGTCAGAACATTTCCACCCACTTGTATTTCTGTGTGTGCACAAATTGGATTTCCTGGTGTACGCCTATCCCAGAGATGACTCTTACCTGCTGGGGACGGGGAGCCGCCTACGGCTGGGGGCCCACCTGCCTGCAGAGCACCATTCCAGGAAAATATTGCTTTGACTCACAGCACAGATAGCAACATAGCATTGCTCAGATAGTTATCTCAGGATTCCCCTGCCATGAGAACCAGACCAGTCACAGGAGAAATTCCTGAACTGCTTTTTCTGACCACCTGCTATGGAAACATAGCTGTCATGCTCATCCTCTGTCTTTAGTATTTTCCAAGTCACATATTAGTAATAGGTTTTAGATCAGGATTTCTGTCTTTACCCCAACTCTGATGTTCACAGGTGCAAGGGACCGTAAAACTCCTGGCACTTCCCATGCCCGTGGAGCAGCAGGTGGCACGGAAACCTGGCCATAGACGTGCATCGCTGTTCATGCTTGTACTCATAGTTACATAGTTAGTAAGGTTGAATAAAGACATCAGTCCATCCAGTTCAACCTGAATGAGTGTCTACAATTGTCCCTATCCCTGTACATTGCACACTCGCATCGGTCCCTACCCTCAAGGAGCCCACAATCCAAGGTCCCCATGCATATACTAGGGCCAATTTTGGACAGAAGCCAATTAACCTACCTGCATGTCTTTGGATTGTGGGAGGAAACCGGAGTACCCGAAGGAAACCCACGCAGGCACAGGGAGAACATGCAAACTCCAGGCAGGTAGTGTTGTGGTTGGGATTTAAACCAGTGACCCTTTTTACTGCTAGGTGAGAGTGCTAACCACTACACCACTGTGCCTGTAAATGCATTCTCCATGCGTTTAACCTCACATGTGCAAAACTTCTGCATTTGGGAGAAATGTCCACGCACATGTGCAGGTAAACGCCAGTGCAAAAGAGCATCAGCATTTACATAAGTACAGCCATGCACTTCCACGGCCAGCTGTTTGTACCACCTGTGGCTCCTCGGGTGCTAGAAAACTGCAGCACCCACGTAGGAGCCACTGGCAAATTTGGTCCCATTTCCCCCTTAATGCACACACAGCCAGGCACACCTCATTTTCAGCACTATTCCACTGGCCCCAAAGAATACCCTAGGGGTTTCTAGATAAGGGTTAGGGAACATGGGATACCCCGCTGAACTGCAAAACTGAACAACTTGAGGACTCCTCTGCACTGTACAAACTGAATGTTCCACATGATCTCCTATGCTTTCGGTGACCTGTACTCCCTCCAGAGTTAAAAGCTATTCTTCAGCACTGAGACCATCTACTCACATAGCCACAGGATCACCGGATGCCTCCTGCTAATATTCACCAGGGTCTTTCTAGTGAGGGAGATGTAGGCTCACACCAACATAGGACAGTTGGACTCTTTCCCACCAACTTCCTCTTGGCTCTCTCCAGTGAGCTTCTCCAGACTCAATTTGATCCTAGGTCTCTGCAGCTAAGCTTAGCTAGGACCTCAATGTCTTCCTCAAGAACTCTTCTAGACTCCTGCACCAGGGGGCAGAGTCCCCCTCACATGGGTCTCCTCCTGCAGGACTGGACCCAGGAACACTGCAGACTGCTGCCCAGAGCTCCTGCTATTTATGGGCTCTCCAGTCACCTACTGGGCACACCTTTTAGGGATTTGCTAGATTTCTATAAATATTCAGGATGCATGCTCAGTTCTTTTTCCCACTATGATTTTGAAATCCTCTAGAAAAAAGGGGGAAGTAACAGAGCAGCAGCCCTTTAGAGACGTTCAGCAGCCCTAAATAATCAACCCCTTGCTCCACTGATTACAGGGGAGCGAAACTAATGCCGCGTACACACAACCATACTTTCTGGCATACTAGGTCCGACGGTCTTCCCGACGAACGTTCGGCGGAGTTCCAATGGACTTCTGAATGAACGGACTTGGCCACACACAAACGGACTAAGGCAGTTAGTTTTGAACGTGATGACGTAAGACAGGACTAAAAAAGGAAGTTCAATAGCCAGTAGCCAATAGCTGCCCTTGCGTCGCATTTGGTCCGTCGGACCAGCATACAGATGAATGGTTTTCCCGATAGGAGAGGAGTCCGTCGGACAGATTTGAAAAACAATCGGATTAGCCCACACACGATTGGATTGTCCGACGGACTGATTCCGTCGGACCTAGTCTGCTGGAAAGCCTGCACTAGGAGGTGCTACATGAAAGATAAGTTCTAAATAAAAGGTTTTGGCACAGGTGACGCAGATTTTTAAAATGAAGACGTAAAAGAAAATAAATGTTTCCACCCACTCCACGAAATACAATGCAAAAAATGTTTATGATGGAGTTGCGAGAGTAAGATACCGAGCTTCGGGCTAATAGTGTCATATTCAAGGTGTATCGTGCCCGGAACACTCCGCTCTGCTTTGATGCAGATAAAATCTACATAACAGCACAATACGGAGTACCACTTTTAAAATGTAAAGGTGTTTTTTTAACCCCTTCCCGTCCACGCCATAGCCGAAAGCCGGCTACAGCGTGCACTTACTTTGCCGGGAGAGCAGCCATTGATGTCCTACCATGATCACGCTGAGCTCCTTCGGACTGATTACAGATCGGGGTAAAAGGCCAATCACAGCGGCCCTTTACCACGTGATCAGTTGTGTCCAATGACAGCTGATCATGGATGTAAACAGGGCCGGACTGGCCTACCGAGATACCGGGAGATTTCCCAGCGGGCCTGCCCTGGGGCTCCCCTCTCTCCTGCTCCCATGTATCAGGGAGCTGGCTGGCTCTGCGTTCGGCGGCCGTGCTGTAACACGGTCCCACACCCCCTAGACCGGCTCATGTGAACGGTGTGATAGTAGAGAGATTAAGTGTTTTGCCTATCACACAAGCAGGTCTAGGGGGGCGGGACCGTGTTACAGCGCAGCCACTTAATGCAGAGCCAGCCAGCTCCGTGATCCATAGGAGGAGATGCCGCCCTGTGTGCCTGGATAGGAGGATCGGCATATAGAGGAGATGAGCTTTCTATATTCCTTCATGCAGCCGCTGAATGCTTGCAGGAGGGAGAGGAGGAGAATAAAACATTCAGCGGCTGCATGGAGGAATATAGGAAGCTCATCTCCTCTATATGCCCTGCTTCTCCTATCCAATACAACTACCTTTACTGCCCCCCCCACCCCCAGTTCTCCTTGTGCGCCCTGCCCCCCCCAGTGCTCTCCTCCCCCCACCACATTCTCCATCCCCCCCTCCACAGTTGTCTCACCCCCTGTTCTTTTGCCCCCCCCCCCCCCCCCTCGCTCTCCAACTCTCCCCATCCTTCTCTAGCCACCATCCCAGTGCTCTCCACCCCCCCTAGTGCTCTCCACCCCTGTTCTTTCTTCCCCCAGTGCTCTTCAGCTCTCCCCATCATTCTCCAGCCCCCACCACAGTGCTCTCAACTCCCCACACGAGTAAATTGATACCCAACATGTCACGCTTCAAAGTTGCGCCCGCTCGTGGAATGGCGACAAACTTTTACCTTTAAAAATCGCCATAGGTGACATTTAAAAAAATCTACAGGTTGCATGTTTTGCGTTACTGAGGAGGTCTAGGGCTAGAATTATTGCTCTCGCTCTACCGATCGTGGCGATACCTCACATGTGTGGTTTGAACACCGTTTTCTTATGCAGGCACTACTCACGTATGCATTCGCTTCTTCACGCAAGTTTGGCAGGATGAGGCGCATTTAACAAAAAAAAATCTTATTTATTTTACCTTTTATTTTTAGACTGTTCTTTTTAAAAAAATGTGCCACTTTTATTCTTATTACAAGGAATGTAAACATCCCTTGCAAAAGAAAAAAAGCATGACAGGTCCTCTTAAATATGAGATATGGAGCTCAGATCTCATATTTACACTAAACTTCAATAAAAAAATAAAAAAAATGGCCCATTAAGAGTTATGGGCGGAAGTGACGTTTTGCAATGGTATGGAGCCAGGTGGGGGCCATCTTCTCCTCACTCATCTCCATGTCAGGCTAGAGAGAGGATCCAATCGCCTCCACTGCTACCGACGGCTCCAGTAAGCGGCGGAGGGAGCCGGGGGCCCTCTCCCGCCACCCATAAAAGTGATCTTGCGGTGAATCCACCACAGAGACCACTTTTATCTTGAAGTGGACTACCAGCTGAAGAAGAGGAGACCGGGGTTGTGGCAGCTAGCTTCTGCCATAACAACGATATTTCCCTTCAAGGTACCGACGTATACAACTATATAGATCAGACCAAAATGAGGGACAAATGAGGAGGAAAGAGGGACAAAGGGACAGTCCCTCCAAATCAGGGACAGTTGGGAGCTATGCCCCCCATCTCCACATGAAGACTGCACCCTTGGTATGTGCCCCTCCCAGACATCCCAACCTGCAAAAACTCATTTTAAGGGAGGTGGCGTTCCCCCCCCCCCTGCAACTCCTACAGCCCCCCCCCCCCGGCAAAATATTTTTTCAATCACTTTCTCAATATTTTTCTGCAGTGCTTCTGGGGATTTGGATGGGTGGTGGGTGGCAGTGGACGATGTCAGTCGTTTTTTTTTAATAATATTTTTTTTTTACAATTTAATTTATTTAAAAAAAAAAAAATTTGCAATGCTTTTGGGGGGAGGGGGTTGGGGCAGTGAACAGCGTTGGTAGGGCAGGGGAGAGTGGTGTCAGTAGTTTATTTTATTTTTTTTACACTTTTTAATTTTTTAGAATTTTTTTTACAATTTTTTTTGTATACGTTTTGGAGGGCTTTGGTTAGATGTCAGGGGGTCTAAACAGACCCCTGACATCTCCCCTTCGAGACAGATGAAGGGACTGAGGACACAGATTCCCCAGTCCCTTTCTCAGCACTAAAGATGAATGAACAGGAGACAGAGTAGAGTAGTGTAAACACAGTTTGCTCTGCTCAGCAATCACAGGACACAGGAGGGATCTCGCTCGCTGTGTCCAATTACTAGTTCCCCCTGCAACCGGCAGGAGAGGAGAGGAGGGGAGCCGGCTGCGGGGGATGAGGGGGCAGAGAAGGACACAGATGGGTTTGGGGGAGGAGTACACAGAGCAGCCGGGAATGATCGGTGTGGCTGGAGGGTCAGCTGTGATCATTGATCTCCCTGTATAGCCTTTTAGCCGTCAGCCGCGGGAGAGGGAGAGAAAGAGAAGCGGCTGGCTAAAAATCTATACAAAGGCGATCGGTGATCACAGCTGATCCCCGCCACACCGATCATTCCTGGGAGATCTGGAGGCATTTGCGGTGGGCGGGAGCCGCCGCAGAAGCGCGGGAGTCTCCGGCACCTTCCTGGAGACTTGAGATGTCGGCCCTCCTACCCCTCTTTACATGAAAACACTGCACCAGGGGTACTGTACATGTTCTTCTTGCCGCCTTTCACATGAATACACCGCATGTATGTGTAGACCCCCGACTCATCCTCCTTCCTGTGTCTGTGAAACATTACTTATTTGCTAAATTTTCTAACAGAAATCAAAAAAAAAAATTTTTTTTTCAGTCTTTTTTCATTTACCAAAAAATAAAGAACCCCATGGTAATTAAATACCACCAAAAGAAAGCTCTATTTGTGTTAAAAAATAGTAAAAATGTCATATGGGTACAGCGTGGCATGACCGCACACTTGTCATTCAAAGTGCAACAGCGCTGAAAGCTGAAAATTGGCCTGGGCAGGAAGGGGGTAAAAATGCCCAGTATTGAAGTGGTTAATCAGGGGCATTATCCAACAATGCACAAGTAGTCAGGGTGGTGTCTTCTATGTAATTCCGGAAGCCCCTTCTTGGTGCTTTCACAACTTTGACACAATTTTTCCTATTTTTGTTTTTTTTGCTGAGTGCGTGGCATGACAGACCCTTTGAAATATTCGCAGCTCTCAAGAGTCAAAACAATGATGTAAACTTTGTAGACGCCACAAAAAAAAATGTTTTATATTTTTTGTTTCTGATGAGTTTCAGGTCTGAAGACATGTAGGATGGAGGCTGATTGTTTCTCAGACAGTAAATTCTCTCCTTGTAGACAGACGCAGACAGGAACTGAAAGCTTTGAAAGAGAATTTCTCCCACAGCTTCCTATTCCTGTACAGATGGCAATATAACCTCATTGGTTCCAATGCTGGAAATTTTCCTTGGTACGGCCATTATGCCACCACAGGGACAATTAAAGCGGTAGTAAACCCGCACATTTTTATTTATTTTTTTGAACCTGCAAAGCAAAAGGCATAATGAGCTAGTATGCACCGCATACTAGCTCATTATGAAATACTTACCTTAGAACGAGGCCCCGACATCTGGCCCGATCCACGCCGAGGGAGCTGACATGCTCCCTCTGCGTTTCTTCCGGGTATCGCGGCTCCGGCGCTGTGAGTGGCCGGCCGGCCACTGCCGGATTTTCAGGCCGAGAATCCCCTTGTGCGCATGCGCCTCTGCAGTCAGCGACGCATACCGAGGGGAATATCTCCTAAACCATACAGGTTTAGGAGATATTTTTTTACCTACAGGTAAGCCTTGGCTTTCCTGTAGGTAAAAGTTAAAAAATGGAGTATACAACCACTTTAAAGAGTCAGACTCCAAATTCAGCTCTTGAAGGCCCAGAGGTATAACTACACATCTACGGCATTATTGCCCGGTAGGAATAATCACAGGGATTTCAGCGAAAATTGGCCATCAGAAAATTTTCACCAAAGCAAAAACTCTTAATTTCTCTCTCTGAGCTGCTATATTTGATTCATAATTGCTTTTTTTTCTTCATTTAGAGCAGAGGACTCCAAGCTTTCTAAACAAAGGCCAGTTTCCTGACCTTCAGACTTTAGGGGGACCAGACTGTGGTCAATGGGAGTAGAAAATGCCAAGTGTCATGGGGGTAAACAATGCCTCGGGCTTGGTTGTCAGTGGGAGTAATAAAAAAAAATAGCACCTGTGGTTAGTAGGAGGTGTTCATTATTGGTGTCAGTGGGAGGAATCATGCCTTATTATTGGTGTCAGTGGGAGGAATCATGCCTTATTATTGGTGTCAGTGGGAGGAATCATGCCTTATTATTGGTGTCAGTGGGAGGAATCATGCCTTATTATTGGTGTCAGTGGGAGGAATCATGCCTTATTATTGGTGTCAGTGGGAGGAATCATGCCCCATTGTTGGTGACAGTGGAAGGAATAGTGCCCCATCATTGGTGTCAATGAAGGAATAGTGTCCCTTCATCGATATCAGTGGAAGGAATAGTGCCCCATCTCTGGTGTATGTGGGAGAAGCAGTGCCCCAAGGGCCAGATAAAGGCAAGCAAAGGATCACATCCAGCCTGTGGGCTGAAGTTTGGAGACCACTAATTTAGAGTATATGTGTGTGTGTGTGTGTGTTTATTAGGTTATATTTCTGACTCTGGCTCTGACAGGACTGTCTCTGCTCAGTGATCAATGGATCAATCCCTGCTGAGCAAGCAAAGTCCGTGAAAACGGACATTAATGTGTGAAAGGGGTCTAAGGCGTCAGCATACCAAGACATTTTTGGACAATTTCATGCTCCCAACTTTGTGGGAACAGTTTGGGGACGGCCCCTTCCTGTTCCAACATGTCTGCACACCAGTGCACAAAGCAAGGTCCATAAAGACATGGATGAGCGAGTTTGGGGTGGAGGAACTTGTTTGGCCTGCGAGAGTCCTGACCTCAACCCAATAGACCTTTAGGATTATTTAGAGAAGAGAATATTGAACCCTATGGACTAAGACTGGGAGGCCATTAAAGTTTAATGTGAGTGTAAAGGCAGGGGTCCCAATACTTTTGGTAATATAGTGTAGATTGAATCACTTGAAATCTATTCATTTTTGGTTTCAGGCAAAACCCTAAATCCTTATTCATAACAGAAGGTTCAGAAGGATTGAGATTTATTGATGAAAGGCTGTGGATTATGCCCTATGCACCTATTGTTTGGTGCATCTGGGTAAATGTCTCCTTAGTTCTTCTCCTCTTATGCTTTGTACTACTACTCCTCTCATTCTGGTTTCCAGGAGGATCCGATAAAAAAAAAATGTGGATAATTGAGATGAACAGGTAAAACAGTTCCCAGAGGTAGTTTGACAGACACGCCTAATACCCAGATTAGATTTGTTATAAAAGAGATTATTAGTATAATCATCCTAGTATTTTTGTGATGTGTTAAGTCATTACATGTCATTACATGTTTGACACCAAACAAGCAACTCTCTGCTCTGGGCAACTCCAATTAGCTCTTTCCCGCCATCACTCGAAACCCAGGTGCCAAAGCTAGAGTTGAACTGTCCCCACTCATAGACTCAATGTAAAAAAAAAAGAGCCATCTCACACTGGATCAATCACTGGTACCCAGGGCCGTTTTTAAGGCAGGGCAAAAGGGCCGCTGCCCTGGGCCCAGTCATTGTTGTGGGGCCCAAAGCAGCTGCCTCATACTTTCCAACTATCCTGGTTTAAATTCCCTCGTCTCTTGAGGTTTTAGTCCTGTGCTGTGTCCCAATATCTCAGCTTGAAGTGCTGCTAATAATGCTGCCCAGCTCTTCCCTATTGTTGTGTACATATGACTCACCTGCAGACCCTGTGTTTACATGTAAATTACCGGCATTCATATGTAAACGGTGGCATTCATATGTATATCATGCCTCCTGAGGTCATGTCCACAGTAATCTCTAGAAACCAATCAACAAACAGAAATCATGTGCTGTAACCTCTAGCAACCAGTCAGTGAGCGGTAATGATACACTGTAACCTCTGGCAACCAATCGCAATAGCTGCCTAATCTGATTCAGAAAACGGATTTTGAGTCTAGCTGCTATTTATTATATTGAAAAAGAGGAAATGGGGTTGGGACTTTATACTGATACAGAGAGCAGCTTCACGTATTCCTCTGGCTCAAGAACCCCTGATAGAGCAGACGGGGGTTCAGGAGTGCAAAGGGGCACAAGTGCCTGACAGGTCACAGATGAAAGGGCTGGTCTGGACTTCAAGAAGCAGAAGAAGATCCAGATGTAGACTGGAACTGGGACCAGCGGTGAGAAGGAGCAGCAGGAACACTCAAACCGGATCAGAGAAGGAGGTGCACCATAGTCCAGGAGTTGAAGCCGGAAGCCGAGGACCATAGACAGCAGGATGGTGTGGCCAGGTAGCAGCAACAGCTGGAACAACCACACAGGAAGCTGAAGGCAGAGGCAATCGGGAGGTGTCTTGTAGATCAGGACACAAGCGGATCTCTAGCAGACCGGGTCGAAACACTGGCGGGCAGGAACAGTACCAAGGCGGCAGGCAAGGCGTAGTCTTAAGCAAGCCGGGTCATACACAGGTCGGCATGATCGGTACCAAAGCAGCAGGCAGGAGAATCGTCAAGACAAACCGGATTCGGTGGCAGGCAGCAAACAGAGAATGGTCAGAGACAAGCCGGGTAACAGGTATCAGATAAACGGACAAGATAATAGCAGGAGGTCTCAGAAACTCTGCAGACTGGACAGCAGGGAGGCAAGGTGACAGATTCCTTGAAATAGCCCCTTTGGCGGCAAGATCCGTCACACCGTGCGCCTGCGCGCCTTCGCCCGTGCGCATACTCGTGCGCGTTCACGCATGCTCATCAATGTTGCCGCGCACCCGTGCGTGCCCATTAGTGCCCTCACGCACCCTCGTGCGCCCATTAGCGTTAGTTTTTCCTTCAGATTTACCAAAACCATATAATATGAGGTCAAACCTTAGGAGTTTCAATGTGTATGCAATCAGGCAGGCCCTTCTACTACATGGTTTTGGTAAATCTGAAGGAAAAACTCAGCAGACAATCTGATAGTGTGTACGGGGCTTAAGACTGAGTTAGTTACATGCTGTAGCCTGCAGAGCATGTAGACGTGGAGGGAAACCAGCGGACGGGCGCCTTTAGGCAGGAGTGCACCCTAAGAGGCTGCCTAGTTTGCCTACAGGTAGCACCGGCCCAGGTAACTAAAGTTGGCTTAAATTTTGCCTCCTGTGAATTTCCTAGAATTTAAGTCGTGGATGCCCTTCCCGACACCACCCGGCTAGACAAATTTTGATTGAGAAATCAAAGCAGCTAGGTGGAAAAATGTTGGCTGAACAGTGACTGCAGCCAATCAGATGTTGCCAATGTTCAGGTATTGTAACAGCCAGTTGTTGTCATGATCTTTTTAAATAAACTCACTTTGTCGCCCCAAGCGAGCGCACTCCTATTTTTAGTGTGGGTATCTGAAGCCCACTCATTAATCCTTCTGGGATAAGGCGCTGCTGGCTACCGAGAACGCGTCTCCCAATCTTGCGCATGCACATACAGTACAAAACGGATGCCTATTGACTCCTGGTATTCAAGACACCCATACCCAAGAGCCAATGGGCAGGCGCACATGACGTACCTCGCTGTGGCGAAGTACAGTGGAAGCGGAGGATTTGGCAAAATAGAAGGTATTTACATTGCTGATAAAAAAAAAAGTGTCCAAATAGGTGTTAAAAAATGATGAGGAACACAGGGTGGTTGGGAGTGTAAAAAATGCCTGGAACTCGGCTTTAAGTAAAACTCTACATGTAAGTCTAGCTTTACTTCCTGCAGTTTTTGAAAGATTAATCTGTCAAATAAATTTTCTAATTTCATTTCCATGTAAAACTTTTTACTCAGTTCATCCATGAGAACACTCCAGTAGAATTAAAATTGGTGCCAGTGACTATGGAAATCCAGGAACCGCTTCCCCTGCCTCTCCTCCTCCTAGGAGGCCAATAAGATCTCTTCTCCTTTCGGCCAATCGGGGGAGGAGAATCAGAATGACATTAAGCTCAGGGGGTGCAGTGCTCAGCGCAATCCAACCAATATATACGCTTATTGGGATTTTTTTAACCAAAAATATGTAGCAGAATACATATTGGCCTAAATTGATGAAGAAATTCAATTTTTTTATTTTTTTATTTTATTGGATATGTTTTATAGCCGAAAGTAAAAAAAAATATATTTTTTTTTCAAAACATTCGATAATAGAGCAAAAAATAAAAAACGCAGAGGTGATCAAATACCACCAAAAGAAATCCCTTTATTTGGGTACAGCGTCGCTTGACCACACAATTGCCAGTTAAAGTAACGCAGTGCCGCAACTCAATAAATGACTTGGTCACGAAGGGGGGTAAATCTTCTGGATGTCAATTGATTAAAACCATTTAGCCCGTGTTCACAATGCCCGTGACTTCCACGCGACTTTGAAGTCGGGCTCCAGCGCGACTTAAATGCGAATTCTTTAACCACTTCAGCCCCGGACCATTTTGCTGGTCAAAGACCAGACCACTTTTTGCAATTCGGCACTGCGTCGCTTTAACTGACAATTGCGCAGTCGTGCGACATGGCCCCCCAAACAAAATTGATGTCCTTTTCTTCCCACAAATAGAGCGACAATTTTTAAAAAAAGCATTATTTTTTACTTTTTGTTATAATAAATATCCCCCAAAAATATATAAAAAACATTTTTTCCCTCAGTTTAGGCCGATACGTATTCTTCTACATATTTTTGGTAAAAAAAAATCGCAATAAGCGATTATTGATTGGTTTGCGCAAAAGTTAAAAGCGTTTACAAAATAGGGGATAGTTTTATGGCATTTTTATTAATATTTTTTTTTACTAGTAATGGCGGCGATCAGCGATTTTTATTGTGACTGCGACATTGTGGTGGACACATTGGACATTTTTGACACCTTTTTGGGACCATTGTCATTTATACAGCAATCACTGCTATATAAATGCAGTGATTCCTGTGTAAATGACACTGGCAGTGAAGAGGTTAACCAGTGGGTGGCAGTGTAGGGGTTAAAGCGGAGGTCCACCCTAAAGTGGAGCTTCCGCTAATTGGAACCCTCCCCCCCTCCGGCGCCACAATTGGCACCTTTCAGGGGGGAGGGTGGTGCAGGTACCTGTACAGTACAGGTATCTGCACCCACTTCCGGCATAGATATCCGCAGAATATACGCCCCTTTCCGCAGAATCTCAATCTACGCCCCTTTCCGTAGGTCCCCTGCTGTCTGCTGGGAAACACACGGATCCCAGAGACAGCGGGGACCATCCTCATTGCGCAGCGCGACTCGCGCATGCGCAGTAGGGAACCGGGAAATGAAGCCGCAAGGCTTCACTTCCTGATTCCCATACCCAAGATGGCGGCGGCAGCACCCGGGTGCCGACATCGCGGGCGCGCTGGGCCGGTAAGTGTCCTTATTTTAAAAGTCAGCAGCTGCAGTATTTGTAGCTACTGGCTTTAAAAAAAAAAAAAACGGCGGAACTCCCGCTTTAAGTGTTCCTAGGGGTGTGTTACTAACTGTGGGGGGCTGGGCTTTAATTTAGTGAACCCTGATCTCTGCTCCAATCACATGGAGCAGAGATCAGTGTCACTAGTTGCTAGGCAGAACGGGGAAATGGTGTTTACAACAGCATTTCCTTGTTCAGCCGCCCCGTGAGGCGATTGAGTCCGTGGGACCCGCCGACCGCACTCACGGGGGTCCTGACCAGCACGCGAGCACGCTGCCAGCGACGTGCTTGTTATGGCAGGGCGGCATTAAAGATTGGACGTACCTGTACGCCAATATGCCTGCCCGTGCCATTCTGCCAACGTACATCGACGTGCGCTGGTCAGGAACCGGTTAACAGAAGTCAATGCAAGTCGTACCAAAGTCGAATCAAAACTAGCGCAGGAACCTTTTAGAACGGTTCCATTGCACTTACTGCTCCAAAGTTGTTTGCATTGTTGCATCAGTGTGAACCAGGCATAAAGCATGGCTGCAAACATGCTTAAATGGCTTCAAAGATGCTTGGGACAAACACAGATCTATAGTCAGACAAAAAGGTTAAAAAAAAACAAATAACGAAAATGGGTATAAATGTAAAAAAAAAAGTAGATTCAATGGACCACTTAGTCTTTTTTCTGCCATCACTTTTCTATGTTTCTACCACCCACTGTGTAGTGCCCGCCTGATTGAATACAAACTAAATAAATAGTTTTGGTAAATCTAAAGGAGGTTGTATAGAGATCATACAATCACATTGTATTGTGTAAGGAAAACTTGGGGCACACAAACAAATTTGAACTCAGAAAAATTCCAGAACATAGTTTTGGTGGAGTTTTTCTCCAAGTGGTCACTTGCAGCCATCAGATCCTGTGATATTATAGAGATCACTGTGTAGCCCCAGAGCTGGCACAGTCAGAGGTAAGAAAGTCACCTCAGCCACTATGTCACCCACATGCCACAGCGAACAGAAGGTGATAGATAAGTGTTTTCCGCAAACCTCCCCCAACTAAAACTTCAAAACGTCACCCGCCCACATGTGATGTCAGTGAGCCCAGATGCCAGTGTACAGATCTAAAGATAAGAGTGGTACACTCACCGAAAAGTGCAACAAAAGAGAAAGAGGCCCTGTTATCAATTAGAGAAATGTGAGAAAAGTAAGAAAACAAACACATTGGGTTTTACTTCCTCTTTATTTCCCTGCAAAGGTAAAGCAGAATGGTCTACTATGCATCGCATAGTAACCCACTTACCTGACACCACAGCTTGCGCTGTCACCGTTGTCCCGACAAGCAGGGAGCATCCATCTTCTCCCCTCTTCCTTCTGGGGCCACGAACTCCGGCTATGTGACTGGCCAGAGTCGCACGGGAGCCTCCAGTCACGCGTGACCCCTATTAGAAAGGGCGCTTGTCTTTTTAGTAAATATCTCCTAAACCGTGAAGGTTTAGGACAGTGATGGCTAACCTTGGCACCCCAGATGTTTTGGAACTACATTTCCCATGATGCTCTGGCACTCTGTAGTATAGTGGAGCATCATAGGAAATGTAGTTCCAAAACATCTGGGGTGCCAAGGTTCGCCATCACTGGGTTAGGAGATATTTCAAGCACCTACAGGTAAGCCTTAATATAGGCTTACCTGTAGGTAAAAGTGGTTGTACGGAGTGTACAACCACTTTAACTGTAATTAATAAAAGAGAAGTATGGCCAAAGCTCTTTTGCTCATACTTTTCTTGTGGCTCACTGTCCGCTGACGTCACAGAGACCTTCCAGACTCTGCAAGGCCCCTGACCATAATCCACCCAGATGCCTAAGCAGCAGCTGGCTTGGCCTCTCAGCATGCCTTGGAAAGCCTGAGCCAGCCCTTCCTGCCCCCTCCACAGCACGGCATTCCAGTGAGTGCTGGAGGCGCAGAACATAAGCCAGTGACTGACAGTCACCTCTATCTGCTCAGAGCGGAGGGGAGAACTGAGTGATCAGCCGTCATGAGATTGGCTTAGAGCGGGTAGGGGACAGCTGCAATATCACGCCAATGCTGCAGCAAGAGCTAAGTATGGGGTTAATTTACTAAAACTGGAGAGTGCAAAATCGGGTGCAGTCCTGCAGAGAAACCAGTCAGCTTCCAGATTTTATTGTCAAAGCTTATTGGCTACTATGCACCAGATTGTGCGCTCTCCAGTTTTAGTAAATCAACCCCACCAGGGTTTACTTCCTCCTTAAGATCACAGAGAAATCAAATATTTTACATACTTGCAGCATTGTTCTTTTCCTTTAGGCTAGGTTCACATTGCTGCGATGCGGGAACGCCGCGAATCCGCGGCGTTTTCCCGCATCGCATACCTCCCGCCGGCAGTTCACACTGCCCTATGCGGACGGCTGGGGGTGTCAATGTTATGTTAATGACACCCCCAGATCCGTCGGCATATCGCAGTGCGATCTGCCGACTCGCACAGGAATCGGATCGCATGGTGTGAACCCCCATGCGATCCGATTCCGTTGCGGACCCAAAAAAGGGTCCCGTGCGAGTTTGCTGCGGGAGCGATGCGAGTTCAGCCATACTATCTGTATGGCTGAACTCGCAGCGCTACGGAGATCGGATGTGATTTGCTGTGCGAATCACATCCGGTTCTCCCCCCGCAGCGGTGTGAACCCAGCCTTAATGATATTTTATTTACTTTCAACTATTTAAATTCATCCATCCCTCCAACAATTCCCCCCAACTATTCATCCTTCCATCCCGCCATCAATTCACCCAACCATTCATCCATCCCTCCATCAATTCCCCTCAACTATTCATCCTTCCATCCCTCCATCAATTCACCCAACTGTTCATTCTTCCATCCCGCCATCAATTCACCCAACCATTCATCCATCCCTCCATCAATTCCCCTCAACTATTCATCCTTCCATCCCTCCATCAATTCACCCAACTGTTCATTCTTCCATCCCTCCATCAATTCACCCAACTATTTATCTATCCATCCCTCCATCAATTCACCCAACTATTCATCCTTCCATCCCTCCATCAATTCACCCAACTATTCATTCATCCCTCCATAAATTCACCCAACTATTCATCCTTCCATTCCTCCATCAATTCACCCAACTATTCATTCTTCCATCTCTCCATCAATTCACCCAACTATTCATCCTTCCATTCCTCCATCAATTCACCCAACTATTCATTCTTCCATCTCTCCATCAATTCACCCAACTATTCATCCTTCCATTCCTCCATCAATTCACCCAACTATTCATTCTTCCATCCCGCTATCAATTCACCCAACTATTTATCCTTCCATCTCTCCATCAATTCACCCAACTATTCATTCTTCCATTCCTCCATCAATTCACCCAACTATTCATTCTTCCATCCTGCTATCAATTCACCCAACTATTTATCCTTCCATCTCTCGATCAATTCACCCAAGTATTCATCCTTACATCCCTCCATCAGCTCCCCAAACTATTCATCCATCCATCCCTCCATCAATTTACCCAACTGTTCATTCTTCCATCCCTCCATCAATTCACCCAACTATTTATCTATCCATCCCTCCATCAATTCACCCAACTATATTCACCCTTCCATTCCTCCATCAATTCACCCAACTATTCATTCTTCCACCCCTCCATCAATTCACCCAACTATTTATCCATCCATCCCTCCATCAATTCACCCAACTATTCATTCTTCCATCTCTCCATCAATTCACCCAAGTATTCATCCTTACATCCCTCCATCAGCTCCCCAAACTATTCATCCATCCATCCCTCCATCAATTCACCCAACTGTTCATTCTTCCATCCCTCCATCAATTCACCCAACTATTTATCTATCCATCCCTCCATCAATTCACCCAACTATTCACCCTTCCATTCCTCCATCAATTCACCCAACTATTCATTCTTCCATCCCTCCATCAATTCACCCAACTATTTATCCTTCCATCCCTCCATCAATTCACCCAACTATTCATCCTTACATCCCTCCATCAGCTCCCCAAACTATTCATCCATCAATCCCTCCATCAATTTATACAACTATTCATACTTCCATCCCTACATCAATTCACCCAACTATTCATCCTTCCATCCCTCTATCAATTCATCCAACTATTCAACCTTCCACTCCTCCATCAATTCACCCAACTAATTATCCTTCCATCCCTCCATCACTTCACACAACTATTAAACCTTCCACTTCTCCATCAATTCATCCAACTATTTACCCTTCCAGCCCTCCATCAATTCACCCAACTATTCATCCTTCCATCAATTTACCTACCCAACTATGCAAGGTGCTAATAAAGCCCCATTCGTGTTTCCCCTCAGAGTCTCTCACCTTAGGTTGTAAGCACATCTCTTGAGTAGTCTCAAGGACTTTATATAGATCCCGATCTAAGGATTCAGGTGAATAACCTTTCTCCTGAAATTTATCTTTAACAGATAATGCTTGTGACAGGTAATCCCTATCTAAAGAGCAATTTCTGCGAATACGCAGAAACTGTCCTTACCTCTACCTGACTGAACACCTTTGCGCTTCTGGAAGAATGGTCAAACATTCCCATAGACACACTCCTAAACCTTGTGGACAGCCTTCCCAGAAGAGTTGAAGCTGTTATAGCTGTAAAGGGTGGGCCAACTCAATATTGAACCCTACGGACTAAGACTGGGATGCCATTAAAGTTCATGTGAGTGTAAAGGCAGGTGTCCCAATACTTTTGACAATATAGTGTATCTTGTCAGCGGCCCTACCCACCCTGTGAAAATATAAAAGTCATTTTAAGCAGGTTTTGTTAACTTCTCCAGCACTAAAAGAGTTAACCCTTGGTCGTTTATCTGTGTCATACGAGCCTGACATGGCACGCGCTTCTATAATGAAGACAGGTTTTTTTTTTCTGGTTTCCTGTGTATACAATAAAGGTTTGCAAGGACGTGAAAGCCATATATAATAAAATCACACTAAGAATATCAAGAAAAACTCAAAGGTTTGTGGAAAAGTGCAGAAAAAGTTTTTTCTATATATAATCAGACGTATTTCCTTTTAGATTCAGCAAGTTTCATGAAGACGAATGTAATCTTTCTGCACGTCAAGCATTATGCCGTACCTCCCACATATAACCACAGAAATGTCTCTTTTACATTGAATTCTATCTTTATTAAAAGGTGGTTCGCAGTATTTTAGACAAAGGGATTTTTTTTGTAGTTTTTGGCCAAATTCAGTACCAGTTAGGTAGCTTTCCAAGTTTGGTGCCCCCCCCCCCCCCCCCATACACGCTTTATAGAGTCATTTCTTATGAGCAGGGCTGCTGATGGAAATCACGGGGCCCCATACAGCCTACCTGACAGGGCCCTCCTCCGAAAATATTGAATTAATATTTTTTTCTAAAATTTAATGCCCACGATGCTATTGTTTGATATAATGATAGAAATTATAACCCCGTTGAACCAGACCTATTCAAGTTAATAGCGACACAAAGGTAATATCTGCACTCCCCCAGGGAGCGAATGGTACTGATCACTCATTGTGTTCATTCAGTATGGTGCTCCCTGCTCACCATTCTAAAATAATGCGCCTGTCAGCAGCTGCCAGCAGGAGAGGATGGAAGATGGCACTGCAGGGGACGGGCACACAGGGGTCCCAGACAGCATGGGGAAGTGGGTGCTGATACTAGAACCGATCCTCCTGCAGTGCAGCCAGAGGAAGAAAAGTGAAAGTCTGCAGCACTGCACAAGACTCACAAGTGTCAACAATAAGCAGTACTGCTGTGCCTCCTGCTTGGCATGTGCCCGGGCCCCCCCCCCCTTTTTAACTGATGAGGCCTGGGCCCACTACAGGAGGGCTGGTTGTACTGCCTTATCAGCAGCCCTGCTTATGAGGGCCGAAAAGCCCTGAAACAGTTGTACTCAAGTGGAAATAAAGATTTTTTCAAAGTAAAGTAAGCACATATGAATTATAAGGAACCTACCATTGGTTTCGTCAGGGCTTTTTTTCAACGGGAACGTGGAGGAACTCAGTCCTGGCACCTCCAGCACCAAATGTATGTAATAGCAAGGGATGTGCTGGAGGGTCTATTGAAGCTGTCTGCTGGGGGATTTATGGTCAGTGGTGGGGATCTGTTTTTGTGTGAGGGTTTATTATTGCTTGTGGGGGATCTGTTGTTGCTGGAGGGGGGTTCTTGTAGGGATCCACTGTTGAGGGAGAGGTCTATTGTTGCTGGTTGCTAGAGGATCTATTAATGCTGACCACTGGGATATCTGTTGATGCTGCCAGGGGGGGGGGAGTATAATGTTGCTGGGGTGGGTATTTTGTTGCTGAGGGTGGTATTTTGTTGTGGATGGTCCATTGTTACTAAGCTCTGGAGCAGAGGCAGACTGACAACTCATGGGGTCCCCGGGCAATAAGAGATTATGGGGACCCCAGGCAATAGATTATGGGGCCACACAGTATACACATACATACAGTATACACACACAGACACACAATATACACACACAGTATACAGACACAGAATACACATAAACAACACTGAAAAGGTACTGGAGAGGCGGGGCAGCTATAATCTTGGGATTTTTATAAAAACACAGATTTTTACATACTGTCCCTGGTTTTATTGAGGCTGGCAACCCTGATGGGGCCCCTTAGTGGCATGGGGCCCTCGGGCAGTGCCCGAGTGTCCGAATGGTCAGTCCGCCCCTGCTCTGGAGCAACTGCACTTGCAGAGTGCAACTGCACTTTTAAAAGTGCACAGTCTTTTTCCCCTTTAGTAAATCAACCCCCATGAGTCTACAATATTGAACTTGAAATATATCACTCTGTGTGTAAAGAATCTATATAATACATGAGTTTCACTTTTTGAATTGAGTTGCTGAAATAAATTAACTTTTTGATGATATTCAAATTTTCTGAGATGCACCTGTATACTGATTTTTATTTTTTTTATACCAGTAATGGCGGTGATCAGTGATTTGTAGCAGGACTGTGATGTTGCGGCAGACAATCAGACACTGACACTTGACACTGCAGGAACCAGTGACACTGATACAGTGATCAGTGCTAAAAATATACACTGTCACTGTACTAATGACTTTAAAGGGTTGTAAAGCCTTGTTTTTTATTTTCTAAATAGGTTCCTTTAAGCTAGTGCATTGTTGGTTCACTTACCTTTTCCTTCGATTTCCCTTCTAAATGTTTTATTTTCTTTGTCTGAATTTCTCACTTCCTGTTTCTCCTCAGTAAACTTCACACCATCATCCGAGCGGTGTTTAGTCAGCCAGAACAGCTTACTGAACAGCTTACTGAGGAGGAACAGGAAGTGAGAAATTCAGACAAAGAAAACAAAGAAAAAAAACATTTAGAAGGGAGATCGAAGGAAAGGGTAAGTGAACCAACAATGAACTAGCTTAAAGGAACCTTTACAACCCCTTTAAACATATAGGGCGATCAAAGTGTTAAATGTGTGCCTAGCCAGTGTTTGTGTGTACTATGTGTGCTGCTTTTACTAGAGGAAGGGATGGATTTGAGTCCCTGCTTTGCAGGAACATAGAATCCATTCCTTCCCCTTTGTCAGAATGGAACTCTGTCTTGTTTACATAGGCAGAGCGCCGATGATCAGCGGGTGCAGGCAGACATTGAGTGCTTCGACACCTGCAGAAGCGGCTTCTGCTATGAATAATCACAGCAGAAGCGGCATGCCCACGCCCCCACTACAGGCAGAAGTGCACAATCACATTAATATATGTGAACCTGCGCACAGCGGCCGCCCTATAGCAGTAAAAGTGCTATAAGGCCGTCAGCAAGTAGTTCATATTTTAACATGTTTTTTAACCACTTCAAGTCCAGACACTTTCACCCCCTTCCAGTCCAGTTTTTACTTTGAGTAACAATTACTCAGGCATGCAACGCTTTACCCAAATTACATTTTTATATATTTTTTGAGACAGGTAGAGCTTTCTTTTGGTGGTATTTAATCATAGCAGTGATCAGGACATTGGTATGGTGTATGGCGGTGTTACTGTGAGCACTGGTGACACTGGCATAGGTGCAGGGTCTTCTTTAAGGCAGGGCAAAAAGGGTAGCCACCCCCGGGCCCAGTCATCATTGTGGGGCCCAGAGCAGCTGCCCCTTGAGCTTACATTTCCTGAAAATATTTGGCAAGTGGATTCTGGAGTGTTCAAGAAAATGTTTGCGCGGGTCCAATCAATAGTAAAGATAGGCCTGGATAGGTGACTGGCGGCATTGTTTATTATTACTACACGGGGCAGTGATCAGGGACACCAGGGCAGCCCGCTGTACACTAACAGGCAGCTGCAACCACTGTTGTCTCTGCTCTCACAGCTGGCCTGTGTGAGAGTAACGGGCTCCTGGTCACATGCTCTGTGAGCCACGCAGGAAGCCACCGATGTGGGCTGACATACAATTACATAAGTGTGTAGGAAAATGCACCTGGAATATGCAAACTGCAACCTGCATAGGTGTGAGCCAAGTCTAAAGTGTGATTTGAACGTGGATTGCTTCTCAGAGATCAAGGCCCATGTCAATGGGCCCTTACTGTGAGATTCCACCAGTTTGGGATCCAGTCCTTCAGGCCTGAGCCAACCATTGCCTGTAGCAGGGCCGTTTTTAAGGCAGGGCAAAATGGGGCAGCTGCCCTGGGCCCTGTCATTGTTGTGGACCCCAAAGCAGCTGCCTCATAGTTGCCAACATTCCCAGTTTAAATTCCCTCATCCCTTGAGGTTTTAGTCCTGTGCTGTGTCCAAATATCTGAGCGTGAAGTTCTGCTACTAATGCTGCCCAGCTCTGCCCTATTGTTGTGTACAGGTGACTCACCTGCAGACCCTGTGTTTACATGTAAATTACAGGCATTCATATGTAAATAACGGCAGCATTCATATGTAAATTGCGGCAGCCAGTGGCATTCATATGTATATCATGCCCCCTGAGGTCATGTCCACAGTAATCTCTAGCAACCAATCAACAAGCAGAAATCATGTGCTGTAACCTCTAGCAACCAGTCATGGAGCAGTATTGGTGTACAGTAATCTCTAGCAACCAATCAACAAGCAGAAATCATGTGCTGTAACCTCTAGCAACCAGTGAGTGGTAATGATACACTGTAACCTCTGGCAACCAATCACAATAGCTGCCTGATCTGATTCAGTAAACTGATTTTGAGTCTAGCTGCTATTTATTGTATGTCTCAGAGCAGGCGGAGAGCAAAACTGCATGGGGGGGGGGGGGCAAGAAAAATTTTGCCCAGGGCCCAATCAGTATTAAAGATGGCCCTGGCCTGTAGGCACTTTAGTGGTTGCTCTGGAGTCCCGGCTTTAATTCGTACCACATTTAGCATCAGCGTGGATTATTTGCATATCCCCCCCCCCCCCAAGGTGCTCCACTTTCCCTTTCTGACTACATTCAGAAATCCTAACGGTGTGTTATTTAACTTTCACCCCAAGGTTGTACCTACATGTGGAGGAGAGAGAGATATCACCGCTCCAGGTAGGTCAAGCAACAGTAGAAAACCTTCTCATCCAGCTTGGAAGCCCAGGTGCCCGAAATGCATATAGCAATCAAAAACAGGAAGAAGATCTGGACAGCCGCACTCAAAAAAGTTTTTTTTTTTTTTCGCCGTTTATTCAAAAATTCTTGTGAACAAAAATACAAGCCACAGCAGGAACAGATAGGAACTAACGCGTTTCACACTTCAATGTAGTGCTTAGTCATAGCTTACATGTGGAGGACATGAGACTCTGAGCTCCTTTGTGAGTCAGGGAAAGATTTGGATGGTGGGTTGTGTTATATAAATGAGTAAAAAAAAAACATAAAAGTCTACAAGCATTATTTCTAATAAAAAAAAAAAACCTGCGTAGGGAGCAAAGTTTGCTGGTTTACGCCTCATATAAAAATCAGCGCTCAAGGAACTGGGTCAGCCCCAATAAAGGGGAAATAAATTGTCGTAGTGACCTACTTTCTCTTTACATGTGCTTTAGTGTTCTATATTTAAGATGTCTGTAAGCCCTAATAATTTACTTCTCTTGTTTTCTCCCTTATATATATCATTGAAAAAATGTGTTATATCGATTAAAAAAAAAAAAAATTTGATCCCACCAAAAATCCAGTTCCTCTCCGCGGTATTATCAGCACTGCCCAGTTCTCACCTCTGAGAACTACAAAACACCTCCTTATGTTATGGAAAGGAGTAGAGGGAAAGGTATTCTATAGTCCTATCCTAGGGTGACAACGCTGCTACTCCATAGATAAGGTACAGTGAGTGAGCGTTGCCACCCTAGGGCAGGACTTGTGTTACTGGCAGGATCTCTAGGCCAAATTAAACTGTATGTAAATGATCACCTTGTAAAACAGCCGGTTCAGGCTTAAAATAAAAACTAAGGGCAAAACAAGTATGTATGTATATAATAAAAAAAAAGTTATAACACTTTTTTCCCCCTTTTTTTATAAGCTATCACATTTCTTCTGTTCTCAACTGCATAAGAGCTGGGGGAGGAGAAACAGCAGTACAATGATCTTCCTAGTAAATGGTGTGCAGGTGGCGGGGTGTCAGGACCAGTCTGATCATTGGAGAACAGGCTAACTTCCCAGCATAGCTAGAGAACTGACCACGATTTGTGGTATCTTGCTTAGTGTGGTCAGTTTTTAATAGGAACGCAGTGGGACTGGCAGGAACACCAGGGATTTCACACAAAGGAAGCAATACAAAGAGAACTGGATGCTTTCTCATACAAGTACATGGTACAGCAGGCACATGTCAGGAATATGGAATGTTGTATTTACATATTCTTTAACCACTTCCCTCCCGCTGTATAGTAAAATGATGGCAGGCGCCCCAGAGCCGTCATATGATGGTGCCCCAGAACCGCCGCCCTAGCGAACACGGCGCTACCCCGATCTCAGTAAAGAGAAAATAATGCGACTCTTTACCCCGGTGATCGGCTGTTTCCAATCACAGCTGGAAGTGATGTTTATCGACTCACACTGGCAGAGTGTGTGGCAAGAAGAGCCGATTAGCGGCATCTCCTCACAGGGGAGACCTGTACAGGTAATCAGGACACTGATCATCAGTGCTCTGATTACAGTACAGCCCCAGCAGTGCCCACCAGTGACACCAATCAGTGCCCACCAATGACACCAATCAGTGCCCCTTGGGTGACACCAGTCAGTGCCCCTTGGGTGACACCAGTCAGTGCTGTCTTTCAGTTCCCATCAGTGACACCAATCAGTGCCCCTTGGGTGACACCAGTCAGTGCTGTCTTTCAGTGCCCACCAGTGACACCAATCAGTGCCCACCAGTGACACCAATCAGTGCCCCTTGGGTGACACCAGTCAGTGCTGTCTTTTAGTGCCCATCATTGACACCAATCAGTGCCCCTTGGGTGACACCAGTCAGTGCTGTCTTTCAGTGCCCACCAGTGACACTGAGCGGGTAAATGGAATCGCCATTTATTTATAAATAATTTTGTCATGATTATCAAAAACATGTATTCTGATTAAGCAAGTGTATTTGTTGCAAAGGCTCCCAGCCTCAGGAGAGCAATTACTTCACCATGTACTGTATACGTGTGCTCCCCTGCCTATGGCTAAAACCATAGGCTTGAATGTTAAATACATCTTTTATAATGTGGTTCAGCAGTCAACATGTTATTGGAATCCCCTAAGTTCTGGGAGTTCCCTATCAACACCAATCGGTGGCCCTTGGGTGACACCAGTCAGTGCTGTCTTTCAGTGCCCATCGGTGACACCAATCAGTGCCCCTAGGGTGACATCAGTCAGTGCTCTCTTTCAGTGCCCATCAGTGCTGCCTATCCGTGCAGCCTATTATTGCCCACCAGTGCCGCCTATCAGTGCCCATTAGTGCGACATATTAGTGCCTCCTCACCAGTGCTGCTTCAGTGCACATCAGTGAAGAAGCAAAATGACCTATTTACAAAATGTATTAACAGAAACTAAGAAGAACCTTTTTTTTTTTCAAAATTTGCGGTATTTTTCATTTTGTTTAGCAAATAATAAAAAAAAAACAACAGTGATTACCACCAAAAGAAAGCACTGTGTGAAAAAAAAATGATGATAAAAATGTAGTTTGGTTACAGTGTTGCATTACCGCCAAATTGTCAAATTGTGACAGTGCTGAAAGCTGAGAATTGGCCTGGACAGGAACGGGGTGACAGTCCCCGGTAGGCAAGTGGTTAAAGGTAGAAAAATGAATGCAGCCACTACATCTTAGCCCCTGTACACACGGTCGGACATTCTGCCAACCAAATCCGACGGATTTTGTCCGAAGCTGTTGTATACACACGGTCGGACTAAGTTGTTGAAAAATCCGATCTTTCAAAACGTGATGACGTAATTTCGTTACGACAGGACTACATTCAGGCTAGTAGCCAATAGCTTTGATGTAGGAATTTGATCTGAGCATGCGTGGAACTTGGTCCGATCAAAATTCTCTACACATGATCGGAGTATGTCCGATCGAACCAGTTGGTCAGAAAATATTTCCAACAAGTTGGAAAATTGGGTCCGACGGAATCAGTCCGATGCATACCACACACAGTCGGATTATCCGACAACACTGTCCGATAGGACACATTCCGACGGATTCTCCGACCGTGTGCACAAGGGCTAAAAGTGATTGCAACAGATTACATTTTTGTTCTGGGGTTTCGATAATAAATAAATGTACAGCGGGTAAAAGAAGTATTAAACATAACGCCCCGATGGACAGTGCAGGAGACTCCTAGTGTGTCCCACCCAGCATAATATAATGCTATGACACCCCAGATGTTTTGTAACTACATTTCCCATGATGCTCATGCACTCTGCAGTGTAGTGGAGCATCATGGGAAATGTATTTCCAAAGTGGTCCAGTGGGTGTGGCCAAGTTGTGTTAATAATGGGAGAAGCTTAAGGAGCGTAGTTAAATCAAGCAAGGTTAGTTTGTCCCCCAGTGAACCCCCCCCCCCCCCCATATCAATCTGTCCTGCAGTATAATCCCTTCCATGTCAGTCTGTACCCCAGTATAATCCCCCCAGTTCAGACTGTCCCCCTGTATAATCCCCTCAGGCCAGTCTGTCCCCCAGTATAATCCCCCCAGTTCAGTCTGTCTTCCAGTATAATCCCCCCAGGTCAGTCTGTCCCTCAGTATTATTCCCCCAGGTCAGTCTGTCCCCCAGTATAATCCCCCCAGGTCAGAATGTCCCCCAGTATAATACCACCCAGGCCAGTCTGTCCCCCAGTATAATCACCCCAGGTAAGTCTGTCCCCCAGTATAATCCCCCCAGGTAAGTCTGCCCCCCAGTATAGTACCCCCACGTCAGTCTGTCCCCCAGTATAGTCCCCCCACATCAGTCTGTCCCCTAGTATATTCCCCCCACATCTGACTGTCCCCTAGTATCCCCCCCAGGTCAGCCTGTCCCCCAGTATAATCCCCCCAGGTCAGTCTGTCCCCCAGTATAATCCCCCCAGGTCAGTCTGTCCCCCAATATCATCCCCCAGGTCAGTCTGTCCCCCAGTATAATACCATCCAGGCCAGTCTGCCCCCCAGTATAATCCCCCCAGGTAAGTCTGTCCCCCAGTATAGTCCCCCCACGTCAGTCTGTCCCCCAGTATAGTCCCCCCACATCAGTCTGTCCCCCAGTATATTCCCCCCACGTCAGACTGTCCCCCAGTATCATCCCCCAGGTCAGTCTGTCCTCCAGTATAATCCCCCCAGGTCAGTCTGTCCCCCAGTATCATCCCCCCAAGTCAGTCTGTCCCCCAGTATAATACCCCCCAGGCCAGTCTGTCCCCCAGTATAACAACCCCAGGTAAGTCTGTGCCCCAGTATAATCCCCCAAGGTAAGTCTGTCCCCCAGTATATTCCCCCCACATCAGTCTGTCCCCCAGTATAGTCCCCCCATGTCAGTCTGTCCTCCAGTATATTCCCCCCACGTCAGACTGTCCCCCAGTATCATCCCCCCAGGTCAGTCTGTCCCCTAGTATAATCCCCCCAGGTAAGTCTGTCCCCCAGTATAGTCCCCCACGTCAGTCTGTCCCCCAGTATAGTCCCCCCACGTCAGTCTGTCCCCCAGTATATTCCCCCCACGTCAGACTGTCCCCCAGTATCATCCCCCCAGGTCAGTCTGTCCTCCAGTATAATCCCCCCAGGTCAGTCTGTCCCCCAGTATCATCCCCCCAAGTCAGTCTGTCCCCCAGTATAATACCACCCAGGCCAGTCTGTCCCCCAGTGTAATCTCCCCAGGTAAGTCTGTGCCCCAGTATAATCCCCCAAGGTAAGTCTGTCCGCCAGTATATTCCCCCCACGTCAGTCTGTCCCCCAGTATAGTCCCCCCATGTCAGTCTGTCCTCCAGTATATTCCCCCCACGTCAGACTGTCCCCCAGTATCATCCCCCCAGGTCAGTCTGTCCCCTAGTATAATCCCCCCACGTCAGTCTGTCCCCCAGTATCATCCCCCCACGTCAGTCTGTCCCCCAGTTAAAGTGTCCTCCCTACCAATATAATTAAAAGCACTGTAAGCTGAAGGGAGGGGAGAGGGGGATAGGAGGACTGGCGCTACAGGGCTGCCACTGATGCATCCGGGTTTCAGGTGGACTGAAACCCATACACAGGATTTAAAACCCAGACTGTCTGGATGAATCCCGGCCAGGTGGCAACCCTATCTATGGTGTCCATGGGTGGCGGGATCTCCCTGGGGCTTCTAGTTCTCTCTCCGAATGTATCCACAGGAGAGGGGAGGGGCCTCTGACCCGGGCATGTGTCATGAAGTGTGTAGAAGCAGAGCGACTCAGTGAAGCCGATACATGCCCGGTTCAGAGGCCCCTCCCCTCTCCACTGTATACATTCGAAGAGAGGACTACAAGCCCCAATGAGATCCCGTGGCTCGCAGGCACCATAGAGCTACCGATCGCCACCTAACCCCCCCCCCCCCCATGTTACACAGCCATGAGTGCAGGGGGAGATGCCAGGTCCTGGCCCCCCCCCCCCCCCCCCACAGTGGCAGAACAACAGGGCCCAGTTGCGAGTGCAACTGCAGCGACCCCTATACTTCCGCCACTGGACCAGTCATGTACCTGGTACATCATTGGTATTCAAGTGGTTGCACCGGGATGACGTCTGCAGCTTCAAGAATCATCCCAGTACCATTCTTTAGAGCCGGTAGTTGGCTCTCTTATAATAGCATTTGGAGCGGCTAACTAGCCACTAGATTGCTGTTACAAGCAGCGGGACGGGACGTCCTTCCACGGCTTTCCCAGGCTCTCATATCCCACTAACTAGTGAGACATCCAAACAATGCCAGGACGGTCTTTGATCAGGTCTCCTCTATGTTAACCCGGAAGCAATGACCAGACATCACTGCCGGTTTAACCACATGTCATCGGCGCCATTTTCAAAAAATCCAAAGGAAAGTAAAAAACACAGGTCTTGGTGTTTTGAATGCTTTTAAGTGCAGAGGAGGGGTTTGGTGTATTATTGACCCCAGATTCCTCCACAAAAAGTATCTGTCACATGCCTATTGATGTCACAAGGATGTTTACATTCCTTATGACAGCAATAAAAGTGATAAAAAAAAATGTAAGCAACAGTGTAAAAATGAAAAAAAATTTTAATACTATTAATATTTCTACATTTTTCTATTCTATTTATGTGTTCAGCTTCAAACTTGTTTGCAGCTTACAAAACTTGCAGGTTTTTGCGTGGTTTTAATCTCTGGATCAGGGCCAGGTCTGCTCAGTGAGTTACCTTCTAATATCAGGGTGTCTCCACTCAACAATAAAATTTACCTGCCTAGCTTCTCAATGATGAAGTCATTAAAAGTGAAAATTCCATTCTTGTTGAGAAAGAAAGAACTCTCTGACAGCTAGCAGGGATCTTCTCCGCCCCCCAGCTGTCAAAATTGTAAAAAAAAAAAAAAAAAAAAAAACGCAGCCGAGTGCTTCTGCTAACCCGGTGCGACACTCACACACATAGCTGTGAATGGAAAACTACAAGTCCTGACGGCCTTAGCAGCTGTTGGCTTCTAGTTCTCAATGAACTACAATGATGCTGTAAAGGCTGTGGCAGTCCAATGATTCTTCCTGTCAGAGTGTATCTGCTTACGATGTACGGGCAACACAGATACACTGACAGATCTGCAGGAGTCTTGCATGGCACAAGCAATCTGCTGATTGATTTTTTTTACCTGCAAAAAAAATGTGCATTTATTATTGTAAAAAAGGTGAACTTATCCTTTAAAGAGGGAGTCCACTAGAAAAAAAAATATTAAAAGCCAGCAGCTATAAATACTGCAGCTGCTGACTTTTAATAAACGGACACTCACCTGTCCCAGGCTCCAGCGATGTCAGCAGCCGAGGACGATCGATCGCTCGGCTCTCGGCTGCTGCCGCCGCCATTCTCAATGAGGTAATCAGGAAGTGAAGCATTGCGGCTTCACTTCCCGGTTCGCTACTGCGCATGCGCGAGTCGTGCAGTTCAATGGGAATGGTCCACGCTGTCTCTGAGACCCGTGTGTGTCCCTGCAGACAGCGCGCCGGGACAGGAAGAAGCATAGACTCCCGTGGGAGTCTATGCCCGGAAGTGGGTGCAAATACCTGTCTTAGACAGGTATCTGCACCCCCCTCCCCCCTGAAAGGTGCCAACTGTGACACCGGAGGGGGGGAGGGTTCCAATGAGTGGAAGTTCCACTTTAGGGTGGAACCCCGCTTTAAATGCTGGTTTAGGTCTAGGGCAGTGATTCTCAACCAGGGTTCCACCAAAGGTTGCTAGGGGTTCCTTCAGCATTGGGCCATTTCTGCCTCTCGGATAAGTTCCCACTGATACCATTGATCTTTTTAGATATCTGTAAGGAGGTAATTCTTCCCAATGACCACAAGTGTAAGGACCATTCTTCCCACTGACCATCACACTAATGTATCATGAGTTGTAGATTTCTAATTTTTAGAAGGGGTTCCCCGAGACCGGAGAACTATTTCAAGGGTTCCTCAGTGTGAAAAAGGTTGAGAAAAGCTGGTCTAGGGGAATAGGAAAAGTACTTTTAATTACCTGATACCTTGGCATCCTAACATTCAATGCAGGACTATGGGCTCTGTATTGTACTTAATGACATCAGAGGAACCACTGGAGCATAGGGGAGAAGAGTCTGCGAAGACTGAATCTAGCAACATGGAGGGAGTGTGTGAGAGTGGTGGATTGGGTAAAGATGCTTTTTGCCCACTGCAAGGGATCATTTCCCAGAGTTCAGCTTTAAAACAGCCAACGCATTTCGGGAACATAAAATCCCCACTCATAAAGACTCAAAAAAAAAGGCAGGGGGTTTATTGGACTCAAAATGCCCATTGGGCAGACTAGTCTGTATTTACCACTTATGAGCTGGCACACGCCGATATACGTCCTAAGTTTGAAGAGGAATATTGTTATCATGGCAGCAGCTAGCTGCCATACCCGGTATCCTGTTCTTCGTCCGACGGTCCTCTTTCCGATGAGGGTGGTCTCTGCGGCAGATTCGCCGCAAGATCACTTTTATCAGCGGCGGGAGAGGGCCCCCTTCGCCGCTGTCGATGGCTTCGGTAAGGCGGGCGAATGTTATCCCTTGCTGGGTATGGAGTTGAGTGACGGGAAGATGGCCCCCGTTGTCTCTATTTCATTGCGATGTCAAAACTTCTCTTCCGCCCATAACTCTTAAAGGGCCATTTATTTATTTTTTTAAATTACAATTTTTTTTTTTATATTGCGTTTTAGTGTAAATATGAGATCTGAGGTCTTTTTGACCCCAGATCTCATATTTTAGAGGACCTGTAATGCTTTTTTTCTATTACAAGGGATGTTTACATTCCTTGTAATAGGAATAAAAGTGACACAATTTTTTTTTTTAAAGAACAGTGTAAAAAAATAAAAGGTAAAATAAATAAGAAAAAAAAATGTTTTAAAGCGGCAGTAAACTCGTTGACTTCTGACCTGCAAGGGAAAAGGCATAATGAGCTAGTATGTAATACTACTACTAATGAATTAAAAAAAAAATTATTCTTAGCAAAAAAATCATGATTCTCATTTTTTTCCATATTTTTATTGATTTTTCAAAACCATACAGTAACAGGTAGTACATAACGTACAGAATGTATGAGACATACATCTTAATTACAGATAACAGAGAAAGCTCTAGTCAAAAACCACTCTTGATCTTACATCAGTATCTTTAACATGAGACATCTGCCCCCGTAGGAGAGTTTCCCGTGTGCTGAGATTCTTTGTTGAACTAAGGTTGTAATTATCGGGGGGTCAGGCCTCCGAGATGCCAAGACTTGTGTCTCAGACTAGTCACGTTGGTGATGAGTGTCGGTCAGTCTGTCTGGGGCTGTCGACAATATTGTCGGTGTTTGGGGGAGCTGTCAGCTGGGCACAAGGTGTAAGGGGCAAGGGGTGTGATTGTCAGGCCGGGAGTCACCGGTCAACCCTCAATAGGTCTGGGGTGTCTGTATCTGGAGTATTTTTAATAGGGTGAGAGGGATTTAGGGGGTGGGACTAAAGCCGCGTACACACGTAGCCGTCTGTCCAACGTACTTAGAGCCGTCTATCCGACGTACTTAGTCTGGCGGACTTCCCGCCAGACTGTCCATCGGACTTTCCGAACGGGCTACTTGCCCACACACGGCACTTTTTCAGCGGACTAATACGGCATACTAAGTCCGCCGTACTATCCGCCCTACTGAACGGACTCGCCCACGCACACGGAGGAAAGTCCGCTCATTTCGAGCGGGTCTCCAGGTAGGCGGGGCCCGCGAAGGTGACGTCGCTGGCCCCGCCACCTGGTATGGACTTAAAGCGGAACCCCAACGCCGAAAAAAATCGGCGTGGGGGTCCCCCCAAAGTCCACAACAGACCCTTGTCCGAGCACGTTACCCGGCCGGCCAGGAAAGGAGGGGCAAGCGAGCGCCCCCCCCTCCTGAACCGTACCAGGCCGCGTGCCCTCAACATGGGGGGTGCCTTGGGGAAGGGGGGGCCGCGTGGCCCCCCCACCCCAAAGCACCTTGTCCCCATGTTGATGAGGACAAGGGCCTCTTCCCGACAACCCTGGCTGTTGGTTGTCGGGGCCTGCGGGCGAGGGGCTTATCGGAATCCGGGAGCCCCCTTTAATAAGGGGGCCCCCGATACCGGCCCCCCACCTTATGTGAATGAGTATGGGGTACAATGTACCCCTACCCATTCACCTGTAAAATAAAGTACAAAAAAAAACACAACACACAAGATAAAATAGTTTATTGCACAGCTCCGGGGGTCTTCCGTCTTCGGGGGTCTTCTCGCCGGACTCCTCTGCTATCTTCTTGTAGCTCTTTTACTAGCGGAGGAGTCCGGCTTTCTTCTTCGCCGCCGCCCTCTTCTTCCGACTTCGGGAGTCTTGTCCCCCCTCTTCGGTTCTTCTGCCGGGCCACCGCGCCTTCTTATAGCTCTTTTACAGGCGGTGGCCCGGTCTTCTGTCGCCGCCGCCGCCGCCTTCCGTTCTTCTTCTTCTTCTCCTGGAGATGTTGACTCGATGTTCTCTCCGGCCGCAATGCCAGGGACGCGCTGCGCTGCGACTTATATTGGGACAAGGGGCGGTGTCACATGGGTTGATGTCACATGGGTTGGTGTCACATGGTGACCCCGCCCCCTTACGATGTCACAGTCCCGGAGGATGCTGGGACTGTCGCCATGTGACATCAACCCATGTGACACCGACCCTTGTCCCTATATAAATCGCAGCGCAGCGCGTCCCTGGCATTGCGGCCGGAGAGAGCGTCGAGTCAACAACTCCAGGAGAAGAAGAAGGAGAAGAAGAAGAAGAAGAAGAACGGAAGGCGGCGGCGACAGAAGACCGGGCCACCACCTGTAAAAGAGCTATAAGAAGGCGCGGTGGCCCGGCAGAAGAACCGAAGAGGGGGACAAGACCCCCGAAGTCGGAAGAAGAGGGCGGCGGCGAGGAAGAAAGCCGGACTCCTCCACTAGTAAAAGAGCTACAAGAAGATAGCGGAGGAGTCCGGCGAGAAGACCCCGAAGACGGAAGACCCCCGGAGCTGTGCAATAAACTATTTTATCTTGTGTGTTGTGTTTTTTTTGTACTTTATTTTACAGGTGAATGGGTAGGGGTACATTGTACCCCATACTCATTCACATAGGGTGGGGGGCCGGTATCCGGGGGCCCCCTTATTAAAGGGGGCTCCCGGATTCCGATAAGCCCCTCGCCCGCAGACCCCGACAACCAACGGCCAGGGTTGTCGGGAAGAGGCCCTTGTCCTCATCAACATGGGGACAAGGTGCTTTGGGGTGGGGGGGCCCCCCATGTTGAGGGCACGCGGCCTGGTATGGCTCAGGAGGGGGGGCGCTCGCTCGCCCCTCCTTTCCTGGCCGGCCGGGTAGCGTGCTCGGACAAGGGTCTGTTGTGGACTTTGGGGGGACCCCCACGCCGATTTTTTTCGGCGTTGGGGTTCCCCTTTAAGTCCATACCAGGTGGCGGGGCCAGCGACATCTCCTTCGCGGGCCCCGCCTACCTGGAGACCCGCTCGAAATGAGCGGACTTTTCTCCAGGCGGGAAAAGTCCGTTCATTTCAAAAGTACGGCGGACTGGCGTACACACGGCCGGATTGTCCGCCGAAATGGCAGTCCGGCGGGAAGATTGGAGTGCAAAACTACATTCTAAGTCCGCCGTACTTTCGGGTCAAAAAAGTATGCCGGAGGCTACACACGGGGGGATTGTTTGGCGGACTTGAGTTTGCCGGACTTGAGTTTGCCGGACTTTTCCACCCGCTTGTTTGATCGTGTGTACGCGGCATTAGAGACAAAAAAGGAAGGATTTGCCACTTACACTATTGGGTAGAGTAAACGTATTTAAGATGATTTTCCTGCCAAAATTTTTTGCATGCCCTCTAATACCCCTGTATATATCCCAAAGAAAACATTCCAATACATTAACCCCTTATTAAACTCTTTTTTTTTTTGTGGGGTTCCAAGGCGACTAGAGTGTTAGTGGTTGTCTTGTAGCTGCCGATTGACAAGGGAGGACGGGCACTGCCAGATCTTCATCTCAACTGGCGTATAGTCATTGGCGGATGTTCCCACAATTGAATAACGCAGTGGAGGCAGCGGTTGCCCCCTCTTATGAAGCCCTGTTGATTTTTTTTCTATGGAGGGGAGGTTCCTATGGTGAGGGGGGGGGGACATCACCTAAATCAGCCAAATGTATTTTGGGGCTTTGCCTAAAGCACATAGCTGACCGTCCTCTCCACTTATCTACCAATGCTCCACTCTGGTTTAACCCATGTTTAAAGTGACACTAAAGGTTCTTTTTTTTAAATAACAAACATATCATACTTACCTCTACTGTGCAGCTTGTTTTGCACAGAGTGGCTCTGAACCTGCTCTTCTGGGGTCCCTCTGTGGCTCTCTCGGCTCCTCCCCACATCAGATAACCCCCTGGGAGAAGTGCTCACCCGGGGGCTACCTTGCGGGCCTGCTCCCGAGTCCAGCATTCGGCGTCCATAGATGCCGAATGCAGGACTCGGCCCCGCCCCCTGCTTCACTGGATTTGATTGACAGCAGTGGGAGCCAATGGCTGCACTACTATCAATCTATCCAATCAACCGCAGAGAACCCCTTAGCAGAGAGACATAGGATGCATTAAGGTGAAAAAACACGGACCTTTACAACCTCAAGTGAGGAAAGCACAAAACAGTACTACAACATTTTTAGCATAATTATTTTTTTGCATAAGCAAGCGCAGACTGATATTTATTTATATCTTGTCAATCCGGTTGGATAGCATAGAATTCCAAGTGAATTATTTCATTTGGAAGATGTCTATCAATGGTTCAAGTTTGGGATTAAGTATCTCCATCAATTATATGATACGGGTAATTTTAAAACATTTGCACAGTTACAGGTGGAATTGGGTGTAGCCAGGTCTTGGCAATTCCATTATGCTAGGTTAAAACATGCACTAACCCAGTTTGGGGGGGGTGGACCAGTCACCTTAGATAATACGATTTTGGAAAAAAAATATTATTAAACCCGGAACATTCAAAATTGATCTCTAGCTACTATAGCATTTTGATAGGAGTTGAAAGTGGCAACACTAAGAAAATTAGGGATAGATGGCGCACTATCATACCCAAACTACCGGAAGAACATTGGGAAGAGGTGTTGGTCTCGTACATGCCCACAGTCATCTCAGCTGGAGATAAGATGATACAACTAAGATGCCTACATCAAATGTACTATATGCCCCTTTGGTTGTATAAAATGGGGAGGAGAGAAACGCCTACATGTCATGGATGAGGGAACTTTTATTCATATGGTATAGGTGTGCAATAGGATCCGCCCCCTCTGGTCACAGGTCACTCCGTTTATTGTAGACATTTTTGACCTTCCAAATATCTGTATTCTGCTGGTGGGGCTTCTGGGTGTGATTGAAGACGAAGTTATGAGTAATAATATGAGAACTCTGCTACGATTGTAGTTCATGTTCGCAAACTGATTGCACTCAATTGGATTAGGAGAGAATACCCAACACCGTCATCCTGAAGGGCCCTAGTGCTGTGATGGTGAACCTTGGCACCCCAGATGTTTTGGAACTACATTTCCCATGATGCTCATGCACTCTGCAGTGTAGTTGAGCATTATGGGAAATGTAGTACCAAAACATCTGGGGGTGCCAAGGTTCACCATCACTGTAACTAGTGAATGCAAAGGTCACCTTGTACAAAATGACCTGCGAAGCAAGGGGATGCCCTAAAAAAAAAAAAAAAAAATTCAATAAAATTTGGGCTAAATGTTGACTCAGTGACAGAAGGCCCTTAAGATCTATTTATCTATTAGCCTGAACAAATTATGTCCAATTTGTATTAATAACTACAGATAGGTAATAGCACACTTCACAAAGGTTTAGAGCAGGGATCTGCAATTAGCACTTGTAAAACTACAAGTCCCATCATGCCTCTGCCTCTGGGTGTCATGCTTGTGGCTGTCAGAGTCTTGCTATGCCTCATGGGACTTGTAGTTCTGCAACAGCTGGAGGTCCGCTAATTGCATATCCCTGGTTTAAAGGTATTTAGCCTCTTAGGTTGATGTTTTTTATTTTCATTTTTATTTAGCTTTACTTTTTATTTTCATTTACATGTTTATGTTCTATCTAGACTAACAAAAGTTCTGTGTGTACATATAGAAATACTGCTATACATAATATGAATAACTGTCTTAATAAAGAATAGGACTGGTTTACTATACACAAATGTCTGCACCCCCCTTTTTTTTGTGTGCATTTGGCAATAAAAACCTTTTAAAAAGTAATGTTGCGTAAAGAAGGCCTGGTCATGAAGAAGGGGTAAATCTTCCGGAAGCAAAGTGGTTAAGCTAAGACATTTTTAGTGGGTAATATCTGGCATTGTAATAAAAATAATAGACAGGTGAACAACCAATAACGTCAAGTTGTGTATAGATAATTGTAACGTGAGTCGCTCTCTATGCTATCCAACCGGATTAACAAGATATAAATAAATATCAGGCAGTGCTTACTTATGCATAAACTAATTATGCTAAAAATGTTGTAGTGAATACTATAAGGCTTAATGTACACGGGGCGTTTTTACAACCTCTCCTGAACGATTTAAAGCGGTTCTGCACCTAAAAAAAAAATATTAAAAGCCAGCAGCTACTAAAATAGCAGGTGCTGACTTTTAATAAAATCACACTTACCTGTCCCAGAGTCCAGCGATGTCGGCGGCAGATGACGAGCGATCGCTCGTCTCGCTGCTGCCCCCGCCGCCATCCTCTGTCAGGGAATCGGGAAGTGAAGCATTACAGCTTCACTGCCCGGTTCCCTACTGCGCATGCGCGAGTCTCGCTGCGCGTCTCCTCTGGACCCCCGCTGTGTCTCTGGGAACTGTGTGTTTCCCAGAACACAACGGGGGGGCGGGGCGTCTGCGGGGGTCTGCCCGGAAGTGGGTGCAGATACCTGGATTATCCAGGTAACTGCACCCCCCTCCCCCCTGAAAGGCGCCGATTGTGGCACCGGAGGGGGGAGGGATCAGATTAGCGGAACTTCCCCTTTAGGGTGAAGAACCGCTTTAACTTGGCAGATAGTAACCCAGGCTTAAAATGTCAGTTTTGCTGCGTTAACATAGCGCGTTTGTGTTTAGAAGCATTTAAAAAAAAAAAGTTTTTTTTTTTTTTTCAAAAAACCAAAAACAAAAAACGCCTGGAAACAAAACACGGCTCAACGCAAGTTACCGCGCTTAGAAGCGTTTGAAATGCCTCTAAACTCTTGTACTAAATTGTAACGTAACTGTAATGTCTGCCCTCATGTTGTAAAGCGCTGCGCACACTGTTGGCGCGATATAAAACCTGTATAATAATAATAATAAACTCAGCGTCCGACCTAATTTTTTTGCTTTCCAAAAAAGGCCTCTAAACTCAACTGCATAAAAACGACATTAAATGAACCTGTGTACATGTACACGAGATAACATTGGACGAGTTCAGGGGCAGCTGAAAAAAAGCATCCAACTGCCTCTGAACGTCCTTTTACCAACAGTGTGCATGAGGCCTAAACATTACTATATTAGTGATATCAAACAATTTTCGAATCTGATCATATATTTAAAAAAAAGTGATTATTGTGCAAACAAAGGAAAGTGTTTGCACAATAATCACTTTTTTTTAATATATGACCAGATTCGAAAATTGTTTGTTCCCAGGGTGTCCCCTATGTTTCCACCATGTGCAAATGGTATATTCACTCCGCACTCACTAGATGTTGGTGGCTCCCTTGCTTTATACTAAGGAAAGTCAACTGGGCTTGTAGGTCTTATTTAGGGGGACCTGTCCCACGCTCCCCGGTGTCCTCTGGCAACTCCCACAGGTCCAAACTCCTTCATGTTGCGATCCCAGGGACTCTTCAGGAGCGTTGTCATGCACGTGAAAAGTACAAGGAGAGACAGCCGTCTACAATCCTTTGGGTTTATTCACGTAAAAATTACATCAATTGTCATATAAAGCAATAAAAGCACCACTATATAGTTATAAAGCAGCCCCCTGTGTAATGGAGAAATGGACGCTACCTAATTTCTGGTATGCGTTCCACTCTCTGGGCAGGAAGTGACGCACAGGAGCAGCAGCTTGACGCATTTCGTCATCAATGGGCGACGTTACCAAAAGCACTATATCACTTTTTTATTATTGATGAACAGAATATTGTTTGATATCACTAATATAGTAATCACTACAACATTTTAGTATAATTTGTTTATGCATGAGAAAGGACTTCCTGATATTTATGAATATCTGGTATTGCGCTGATATTTATCCATTTCATGAAAAAAAATGTGAATTGCGCTAACCTATGAAATTAATATAAATATATGTGAATAAATCACGAGTTATACATCATATACTCACTTTAACAGGACAGAGTCAGACTACACTGGTCACGAGAAACTTCTCAAAGACCATGCGAGTCTGAACCTGTCAGCAAATATTGTGCCCAACCCTACTCCAACATTTTATAGTCATTTCTTAAGTGAAATGAAAAAAGTCCAACAAGAATTCAATGTGTAAATAAAGTCCAACAAAAAATTATTATAATTTTTTGTTGAACTTTATGTACACATTGAATTCTTTAGACTTTTTCACATATTATCTCAGGTGGACTGTTTATGTTTTTACTTATTTGTGACAATTGTTTATTTAAAATGTTAAAGTGAGTATATGATATATAACTCGTGGTTTATTCACATATATTTATATTAATTTCCTAGGTTAGCGCAATTCACATTTTTTTCACTTACTTTTTCTGTATTTTTGGTGTACAGCAGAATTTCAGCTTCCATCAGGTCTTTTTCAGACCATCCTTAGCCCTTGTACACACGGTCGGAGATTTCCACAACCAAATCCGTCGGATTTTGTCCGTCGGATTTTGCCCGAAACTGTTGCATACACACGGTCAGACAAAGTTGGCGAAAAATCCGATCTTTCAGAACGTGATGACGTAATTTCGTTACGATGGGACTACATTCAGGCTAGTAGCCAATAGCTTTGATGTAGGAATTTGATCTGAGCATGCGTGGCACTTGGTCCGATCAAAATTCTCTACACATGATCGGAGTATGTCCGATCGGCCCAGTTGGTCGGGAAATATTTCCAACATGTTGGAAAATTGGGTCCGACGGAATCAGTCCGATGCATACCACACACAGTCGGATTATCCGACGACACGGTCCGATAGGACACATTCCGACGGATTCTCCGACCGTGTGTACGGGGGCTTAGGAGTATCGATAATTCCATAGCGCAATTTCTTTTCCCAGTTTTTCAATTTATCCATTTCACCTTTGAAGAATTTGCAGATAATGTGGATAATGACAGAACTCTGGACGGCCGCACTCCAAGGCTGGTACCAGCTATGAGTAAGCACTAGCCTTAGTGCAAAACGCGTCAGCTGTTAGCATCTTTTGCTGTGATGTCATTTGCTGTGTCCTAAATATTATTTGAATAAAGCATCGTTTTAGCCTTGGAGTGCGGCGGTCCAGAGTGCTGTCATTATCCACATTATCTGCATTCTGTGGCTCGCACCAGGATCCCTTCACCTGGAGCAATTATCTCTGAGTTCCCAGGACCTGCCTTTGAGCGGTGGTGTATATCTCTATTGAAGAATTTGCATTGACTAATCTGTTTTGAACAAGTTGTCAGTCATGAGCTGGACAAGCACCCATTTGCAGCGGACAAGCACCCATATGCAGCGGACAAGCATGGACTGGACTGAACTGAAGCGACACTTTGGGGCAAATTTACTAAAACTGCAAAATCTGGTTCAGCTCTGCATAGAAACCAATCATCTTCCAGCTTTTGTTGCCAAAGCTTAATTTAACAAGCTGAAGTTAAAAGCTGATTGGCTACCATGCTCAGCCACGCCAAATTCTGAGTGCTCCGGTTTTAGTAAATCTCCCCCATTGTTTGTACATAGGGTAGTTATCGTGTGCAGCCCCTTCTCAGCCCTCGTCTAACAACCATTTCATTATACAGCATCATGCAGCCCTCATCTTCTCCAGGAAACTTAATGATCTGATGGCTGCAACACAAACATGGACCATTACTGCGTCATTTAACATTTGTGTACAAGTGTATTCACTGATGTTTCATACAAGATCATTTATTCATGTACGTTCTTTTAAAAGGACACAGAAAGCTCACAGACAGATGGTGGCACGAACACAAATGATTCCCTTTATGGATGTCAGAGTCCGCTATGTGCAGGCTTGGCAGAGGTGAATGTAATTTTTTTACTAGGCCTCCTTGTAGCATGTCCCCCCCCTTAGCTTGGATCAGTCATGTGCTTGTGACATCATGCATCTCAGCAGAGTCAGGTCTCTCCCTACTGTTCCATCCCGCACCCTTCATTGGCTACTTCTTCTTCTTCTTCTCCTGAGTGCTGGTAAACCAAGAGTCCAGCAACTTCTTGCTGTAATAAATCTGCCAGCCGTGAACCTGCACAGCCACCACCATCACCAAGTATAAGACAGACACGGCGGAGAAGCCAAAGATGAATCGGTAGGCCTTGCCGTGTCGGTAGAGCTGCTGAGCCATGGGGAACATCTCCATGCTGCCGTAGATGAGGGGTGCGATGGAGAAGAGCCCGGCGCTGATCATGGAGATGACCAGGTAGCTGATGTTGTTACGCGGAAAGGAGAACAAGCCCAATAGAGATGGGATGATGCTGAGCATGTACGGGTACTCCCACTGGTACGGCATGGCCACCAAACTGTGCGACACGAGCTTCAGATGCGCCACACCGATCTGAGCGGCTATCAGGACCCAGAGGAGGATGTGGGCGTAGGTCAGCTTCTTGATTTCATTCTTCAGAGACACACTAAGAGGAAAAGACACAATTTATTAGAGACTATGAAAGGAGTGGGACAATCTGTGGTCAATTCTCATACACATGAGCATTTTATAGCTGAATTCTGGGCAGAAATAAAAGACAAAAATAAATGCAGTTCTGTATTCATTTATATACCACGATACATACGAAGCTTAAGTACTTGAATCTGACCTGGTAATAAGCCTGTTGCAGTCCATATACAGCAGAACTCAGGCTGGGAGAGGAACTCTGACAAGGAGCATGCTGATAGGAGAAGAAAAAAAAAATGGTGCACAGGCAAGCTCATCGCTGAGCTGCTTCTCCTTCCCCGTCCAGCCACCGCTTGAATAAATAGGACTTTCATGCTCCCCCTCCCTTTCTTTAACCCCTACTTACCAGGATGTAGGTCTTAAAGGATATGTAAAGGTCCGTTTAAAAAAGAAAAACAAACATGTTATACTTACCTTCTCCGTGCAGTTAGTTTTGCACAAAGTGGCCTCAATCCTCCTCTTCTGGGATCCTTCCGTGGCGCTCCTGGCTCCTCCTCTTCTTGAGTGCCCTGTTGGAGAGCCGCTCTCTCTCGGGGCACTCGTGTTCCGTGTCTTGCTGCTGCGTCTATTGACACAGACAGCAGGGCCCGGCCTCACCTCACCACCTCCCCCCACGCGTCATTGGATTTGATTGACAGCGCAGTCATTGGCTCCCGCTATCAAGCTATCCAATCAGGACCCAGGACACCAGCTGGAGCTGGTGTGCTCATCCCCATCGCTGGAAAGACCGGTTTCAGGTAAGTAAAAGGGGAGCTCTGGGGGCTTCTGCATCACAGGAGGTTTTTCACCTTAATGCATAGATTGCTTTGTGTTGAAAAACCTTGAGGGTTTACCACCCTCCTTCAGGCAGCCCTCAAAAATTCCACTCGCCTGCTTGCATTTTGCAAGTGGAATTTAGTGCAAGATGAGTGAGGAGCCGGGGAGGACCAGGCTGACCGTTTCCTGGCTGAAGCGATCAGCAGACACAGAGCGGCAGGGCCGGACTGTCCTGGTGCCGCTTTGAGCGGAGCTGAGGCTGCAGCTCTCCCCTCCCTCCCTCTTTCTCCGCTTTTGTATCACACACACACAGCAAGCATGTACCTCTGTGTGTCACGGAGCTGTTCGGCAGCACGGCGTAACAAGGTCCCTCCGCCGTAGACCGGCTCGTGTGATTGTAGATTGAATCAGTGTTTTCTTCCTATGAAACAAGCCGGTCAAGGGGGGGGGGGGGGGGTGGGACCCTGTTACACCGGGCTGCCGAACACAGACCCAGGAATTCCTGGACTGGCAGTTGGCTCAGCCTCTCTGTGTTCCACTGAGAGGCTGAGCCAGCCGCTCCCATCCACAGCCCAGTGCTCTAGTAAGCTCTGGAGGGGACAGTCACTGGCTCTTTGCTCACTTAAGACTGAGAACTGAGCGATTAACTGTGTTTGATTGCCAATTCCTCAGTCTTATAGGCAGTAGGAGAAAGATGCAGCATCCACCTAGGTGAGTATGGGTGTTTGTTTTGTTTTTGTTTTGTTTTGTTTTTTTAAAGCCCACACTGCTCTTTTAACGCTTTTTTTCTTTTTCCTTTATTTAAATGTCAAAGTGACAGTTCATACATTCCTACATACTGCACAACAACACAAATGGATGGGGGCTTTGGTGCGCCGCAGAAAAATGCTGAACGTCTGCATTTTTCCGAAAGGCATGGAAACCTTACTGAAGGAAAGGTTAAAAACAGTTTTTATTGTTCTTTGGGGCCCACTGGGGGGGGGGGGGGGGAGACAAAATGTGAAGCAAAATCTCAAAGGGTGGAGAAAGGATAAGCCAGTTATACACACAGTTTTCTTTTAAGTTGATCTCCCCTGCTGGGCTATGGTATTCTGACAGCAGGGAACGGACCCCCTTTACTCTGTCAAAATACACAGATCAGCACTGTCTGCAGCCATTGGCTTCAAGTGCTGATCGAATACAGGTTTATTCATCAGGATCATTCAACAGAAGTCGATCGTTAGACGATCTGTTTAACAGACAGCGGTAAACACGTACTGCTGAACCAGTCGAATTTCGATACGTGTATACCAAGCTATAGAACCCTAGACAGCTTTTTATTTTCCAGTGCCCCCCTTGGAGATTTTTTTATCACTTTCAGTCTGGGTGACAATGCTACTACTGGGACAGGAAGTGGGGAGTTCCCAGTGAGTACTAAAAACCTGGCAGAGGCTTTAACTCTCCCCTACTCTATCCAAACCAAAAAGCTTTCCACCAAATTTAACAGAGAAGTTTGGGAACTGTTACAAATAAACATGTATATCTACCTGCTGCATCTGTTCCATGCTGCCCCTAAGACCAAGAACTGAGCGATCAAGCGCAGTGGATCACTGAATCACTCAGTTCTTAGTCTTCAGGGAGCCAGGAGCTGTCAGTCACCGACTTTATGCTCTGCCCCTCTGGGACTCACTAGAGCACCGTGCTGTGGAGGGGATGGGAGCAGCCGATTCAGTCTCCCAGCAGCATGCTGAGAGGCTGAGCCAGCTGCCGGTATAGGCATCTGGGTGCATCCCGACATTAAAGTCAGGATCGATCTAGAGCTTGGACTGACTGAGTGACATCAGCCGACAGCGGGCAAAAAAAGGCGGGTCACAGGAGTGCAGAACGAAGCGCACTTTTGTGACCCACAGGTGAAGGAGGGCCAAAAGAGCCCTGGCCATACTTCTCCTTTAACAGCTTAGCAACCACCCCATGCACATATACTGCGGCAAGGCAGCCGCTCTGTCCCAGATCTCATACTTAGTACGTTATCAGACACTTCCAGGCCTGGGGCGCATGCCACCGGCGACCCCCTTCTGCTGTGATTGGACACAGCGGGAGCCAATGAGTGAGTCCACCAGGACCTGCCGATCATTCATGAGACAGGCAGAACAGCGGTCTGCCTATGTAAACAAGGGGGAAGACAGATCTTGTGTTTCTCCTAAGCAGGAACACAGATCTCTGCCTTCCCACAGTTAAAGCACCTCCCCCACAGTGAGAAAGCACTCCCTAGGCCGGGACACATTTAACTCTTCGATCACCCCTCATGGCAACCCCTTCCCTGCCAGTGTCATTAGTACAGTGACAGTGCATATTTTTTTAGCGCTGATCACTGTATTCGTGTCACCGTTTCCCAAAAAGTGTCAGATAGCGTCCGATTTGTCAGCCGCAATATCGCAGTCTCGCTACAAGTCGCTGATCACTGCCATTACTAGTATATAACAAAAAAAACGGGAAGAAAAATATCCTGTACTTTGTAGACTATAACTTTTATGCAAATGTACGCTTGTTGGGATTCTTCTTTTACCAAAAATATGCAGCAAAATATATTTTGGCCTAAATTGATGAATAAACTAGATTTTTTTTATTAAATAAAGTTTTATAGCAAAAAAAAAATATATATATATATATATATATATATATATATATATATATATACACACACATATATATTTATTTTTATTATCGGTTTATTTTTGTTTATAGCGCAAAAGATAAAAACCCCAAAAGAAAGCTCTATTTGTGGGGGGGGGGGGAAAGGACAGACATTTTAGTTGTGTACAGCGTTGCACGACCGCGCAATTGCCATTTAAAATAACGCAGTGCTGTATGGCCTGGTCATAATCAGAAGTGGTTAAATAAGGTCCCTTGCACATGAAGCCTGTGCAAGCCAAACTCTGGCATATTTTTCCCTGCCTGGGAAGCCCCAGCGCAGCGTACAGTCGCCCATAGACATGAATGGCTGTGCACGGCTGTACTCAGGTATCTGGGTATGTTTGCAAATGGGCGTAAGCAAAAAACGTTTTCTATTTTTTTTGCAAACGCCTCTACGCCGGACTAATATTTCAGTGAGCACCGGTATATAACCGAATATGGATAAGTACAGCCATTCATGTCTATGGGAGACTGCACCCACCATACGGAGTTTCCAGGGAGGGAAATATAGTGGAATTTATATTGCATGAGCTCAACCACCCATGTGCATGAGTCCTAATTCTTTTTATTTATTTATTTTTTATTTATTCTTTTTGAAGGCATGGACAACATACAAGGAAATGACAGCAAGATAGCCACCAATAAGCACTGGCAGATCAAAACGATTCTGGAAATGGTGGGAGGGGGCAGTAGGAAAAAGGGGTTGGGAGTGGAAATTTTCCTTTAAGGTTTGACGGATTATAAATAAATCGGTCTGATCCAAACACACAAATATTTTATGAGTGTATAACAAAGGTGTGTTTGCATAAAACGGGGAGCTGCTCCATGTTACCCCAGGCGGTGTTAAAACAAAAACAGAGTTATGCAAAAGATTAAAAAGATGAAAAATAAAGCTTTCCATGTGATAAGAAGGTGTGTGAGGACAACGGACAAGAAGACAGCAGTGCCGCCAAGTGGTGGTAAATATGTTTACAGCCAGACTGGTGTAGCTGCTGAAAGAAAAAACAAAATTACTTGGATTAAATAATAAGAAAGCCGATAAAAGTAGATATAAAGCCAATCACAAAAAATGTAAATGATTTGTAAAGTTCCAAAGTAATTTCTAAATTAGTTTTTAGTCTTTTTAACCTGTATATTATTAAATACCACCTGAAGATCCCACCATGGAGGTCCTCGTGTGGGCACTTCCTGTTATAGCCATGACAACTGTTTTTCAACGGTGCTCTCGTGCTCCTGCCCAGTTGCATGTCCCAGCTGTGCCAACACCTATTACACAGGCATTGCCCACCGCTGTCATGATCTGGAATCTGGTCAAGAGCAATGATATGCAGCCCCCCGAGACACCATGCAATAGCCATAACTACCCCTGTCTTGAAGTAGTCTTTACATTGGATTTGACCTACGCTATCCACTTGCCCTTCGGAAGGTTATACCTTGACCAGGCCATTTTTTTTTTGCTAATCAACACTGCCCTACTTTATCTGGGAATTGCACGGTCATGCAACAGCGTACCAAAATTAAACGGTCATCATACTTGATCACCACTGGGTTCTTTTCTTTTTTTTGGCGATATAAACTAAAAAAAAAAAAACGCAAATTTTGAAAAAAAAAAAAAACAATAATACTTTCTGCTATAAAATATATATCCAATAATGTTTTTTTGTTTTTTTTTTAATTGTATTTCTTCATAGATTTAGGCCAAAATGTATCCTGCTACATATTTTTGGTAATGCCAATAAGTGTAAATTAGTTGGTTGGCGTCAAATTTATATACACTATGGTATATTATATACTGGGATTTTTATTTATTTATTTATTATACTAATGGTAGCGATCAGTGACTTATAGCGGGACTGTGATAGTGCAGTGGGCAATCCCGACACTGACGTCACCAGTGACACTAATGCCGCACATGACCGGACTTTCCAGCAGACTAGGTCCGCCGGTCTTCCCGACGGACTTTCGGCGGAGTTCCAACGGAATACTAAGTCCGTTCGTTTTGAACGTGATGACGTAAACTGGGCTAAACAAGGAAGTTCAATAGCCAGCAGCCAATAGCTGCCCTTGCGTCGTATTTGGTCCATCAGACCAGCACACAGACAAAAGGGGTTTTCTCGATTTTTAGTCCGTCGGAATTGAGTCCGTCAGATAGATTTGTAACATGTTCCATTTTTAGGTCCGTCTGATTTTTTATTTTTATTTTTTTCGAAAAACGATCGGACTAGCCCACACACGATCGGATTGTCTGATGGACTGATCCCATCGGACCTAGTCTGCCGGAAAGTCCGGTCGTGTGTTCGCGGCATAAGACAGTGATCAGTGCTAATAATATACACTGACACTGTACGAATGACACTGGGAAGGGGTTAACCTCTAGGGGCAATCAAATGGTTAACTGTGTGCCTTGGTGTGTTTGCTGTGTGCTGATTTTACTAAGGAAAGTGATGTTTAAACTGACACATCCCCGGTGTCAGGACAGAGTTCTGTGTGGTTTACAATCACAGAGCTCTCTGCCTTGTCATCCGCTTCATTGATCCGTGGGTCCCCGCCATCAATCATTGGCCGGGACCCACTGATCGACTTGTGCTGTAACCAATTACAGCACAGCCAGGGTGGTGTGCGCCCCCTACCCGGAAGTGCTGGCTCACATCAGATACCTGATCCAGCACAGAGAGGCCTCTTTGCCGCCATACGTACAGCTAAGTGAGACGGTCAGCAAGCGGCTATAGTACTTGGAAGTACTTTGTTGCCTTTAAAACAAAAAAAATAATTCAATAAAAACAGTAAAAAAATTATACATGAAACAGGGCCTTCCCATACTAGTACTAGCAGAAGTGAGGAAACCTGGGTGAAGAAATCTCATTACCAGGGTTCAGGAGGTTAAAGTGGTTGTAAAGGCTCGAGGTTTTTTACCTTTATGCATTCTATACATGAAGGTAAGAAACGTTCTGTGTGCAGCAGCCCCCCCAGCCCCCAATACTTACCTGATCCCCTTCTCAATCCAGCGATGTCCACCAAAGCCTTGCCTCTCTGGGGACTCGCACTCCTGATTGGCTTTTGGCAGCAGCGGGAGCTACTGGCTCCCGCTGCTGTCATTCACAGCCAGTGAACCAATCAGGAGATGTGGGGGGGGCGGGGCCGAGCCACGGCTCCATGTGTGAATGGCCACACAAAGCTGCGAGTCAGGAGAACACCTGCTTGGGTGCCAACAGAGCAAGCTGCTTGCTTTGGGGGCACTCAGCAGGAGGGAGGAGCCAGGAGCATTGGTGTGGGACCACTGCACAAAGCAGGTAAGTATAACATGTTTGCTATTTAAAAAAAGACAAGACTTTAAAGTGATTGTAATGTCTCATTTTTATTTTCTATTAAAATAACAAACATGTCATACTTGCCTTCCCTGTGCAGGGATCCTCCTCATCTCGGTCCCTGGCTGGAGCTCCTGGCCCCTCCCTCCTGTTGAGTGCCCCCCCACAGCGAGCATCTTGCTGTGGGGGCACCCGAGCCGAGCTGCAGCTCTGTGTATCTATTCAGACACGGAGCAGCGGATTCAGCTCTGCCCCCCTCTCCCCTTATTGGCCGAGTTTGATTGACAGCAGTGGGAGCCAATGGTGCCGCTGCTGTGTCTCAGCCAATCGGGAGGAAGAGTCCCGGATGGCCAAGGCACTTGTGGACATCGCTGGATTGAGATGGGGCTCAGGTAAGTATGAGGGGGGCTGCTGCACATAGAAGGCTTTTTATCTTAGACCCCTTTCACACCAGGGCGTTTTGCAGGCACTATAGTGTTAGAAATAGCACCTGCAATCCGCCCTAAAAAAGCTGCACCATTGTTTGTAGTGTGAAAGCCCTCGGGCTTTCACACTACAGCGGTGCGCTGGCAGGACATCAGGGAAAAGTCCTGCCAGCAGCTTCTTTGGAGCGGTGAAGGAGCGGTGTGTTTACCGCTCCTCCACCGCTGCTCCCCATTGAAATCAATGGGGCAGCGCTGTAATACCCCCGGCAAAACGCCGCTATTGCGGTTTTAAAAGCGCACCGCTAGCGGCCGAAATGCGCCACAAATCCAGCGGTAAAACGCCGCTAAAAATAGCTGCGTTTTACCGCTCACGCTATGGGCGGTGTGGTGTGAAAGGGGTCTTAATGAACAGAATGCATGAAGATAAAAAAAACCTTCTGCTTACAACCCCTTTAATATTGCTTTAAGCATAACAATCGGTTGTGTAACTCTCTGCCACCTACTAAAAGCTTAAGTGTCTTTAAAACAACATACTGACCTTTAAATTCGGGTTCTTCTTCAATGACGTACTTTCTGACACAACCTGTGCTATAAATCTTTGCTCCTGGCACAGTGCAGTCAGACAGGTAGGAACATATGAAATGTCACCTGTTTTCATGACTCGTAATTTCCAACTGTACCTGCTAGTAAAATTTCCACAGGTATGACAATGAATGCATTCTTCTGAAGTGTTGATTATGGTATTTTGTTCGGAATATAGCTGGAAGCTGTCTCACGTGATTTGAAGACTTCAGTGGCCCGTGTACATACAATACATTGTATTGAACTTGTAAGCCAGAGCAGTAGTTCATAATATGGTCAGGACAAGCAGCGAGGTAGGTAGAGGAGGATCGATGGATGGCGTGGTGGGGGGCGGGGTCAGGGGCACTTGGGCTTTTAGCCTTAGGTGCTAAATGACCTTGTCCCAGCAGTGGTCCATAGCATAGACTCAACTCACTATCCTATAATTGGGGCTACTTGCCAAACCAACCATTATTTTGCGACACCAGCAAGGAATGTGTGTACTGTAAATCTGATAAGACAGCTGTCACATGAAAGCAATTCGGCAGCTGTGCAGCCATTGGATCACTTACACATGTCCTCATATGTGTTGGTCTTCAGCCGTGGGCCGATGTGCACACATGGATAATCTCTCCTCCCTGCTAATGAGCCAGATGCTGCGTGCAAAACACTTTTTTGGAGGATAAGGGAGAAAAATAAGTGTGAAATGCATGGTGTAACAAGATGTCCGCTTGCTGCCTTCTCACTTTATCTTTACTGTGGATGAGTGTGGGGTGTAGCAAGATGGCCGTGACGGAACGCCACATTCGTTACAAAATCTGACGGGTCGTCTAATCTGACGAAACACCTGGATTTTTTATTTTATTTTTGTCAGCTTTCAGAAGCGAGCATAGAACTCTCTGAATTGTTACATAGAATTGGGGAAATGCTGTTTTAAGATCGGGAGGAGGGTAGAATCGCGACTTTTGATTCTTTAACGATTAATCGTGCAGCTCTAGAAACCATATAACATTGGCAAGGGTGCTTACAGTAGTCATTTTTTTATTCATGTAACTTAAACCTTTAGTTCCAAAAGAAAGCTGAACGTACAGGCAGTTTTCACTGGATTTCAGGCAGGATCCAAAAGGTATTTTGTTTTGCAGCGATTGAGCAGAGATCATTGTTAGGGTTTATAAAATGACTGAAGATGTCGGTGACACGCTGTATAGTAATACAATCACGGAACAGTTAATACTCTCACTATGTGACCTGTACATGGCGGATATCCTCATACCTCATCTGGTAATGATTAGCCACCCTCTCTCGATGCTGGAAGTCACTTCCATCTGTGCCGCTGGCTCGAGGACCCGCTCGGGAAGCCATAATTCAGTGCAACTCCTACAAGACAGACAAAAATAAAGAGCAATAGGTTATGTATTTGCTGTGGTTGTATTATTATTATTAGACACACAGGAATCTGTTAGAAATTCAAATATGTTTAAATGATTGCATATGTATCCTTCTTTAACCAGGTCAGTTTTCAGCGCTGTTGCACTTTGAACGACAATTGAGCAGTCATGCAACACTGTACCCATATGACATTTTTCTCAAATTTTTTGAGACAGATAGAGCTTTTTTTGGTGGTATTTAATCACGAAAATTTTGAAAAAATAAATAAAAATTTTTTTGTCTTCGTTAGTTCTAAAATTTTGCAAATAAGTAATTTTTCTCCTATACTGGCATGTGCTGATGAGGCTGCACTGATAGAAAGCACTGATGGGTGGCACTAATGGGCACCGACAGGCAGCACTGATAAGTGGCACTGATGAGCGCTGACAGGCAACACTGATTAGGTTTAATAGGTGGCACTGATGAGCAATGACATGCAGTACTGGTTACTGATGGGAGCTGATAGGAAGCACTAATAGGTGGCACTGATGAGCTCTGATAAGTGGCACTGAAAGGCAACACTGATTAGGTCTGATAGGTGGCACTGATGAGCAATGACACGCAGCGCTGGTTACTGATGGGAGCCGATAGGCAGCACTAATAGGTAGCACTGATGAGCTCTGATAAGTGGCACTGATGAGCACTGACAGGAAGCGCTGACAGGCAACACTGATTAGGTCTGATAGGTGACACTGATGAGCAATGACATGCAGCACTGGTTACTGATGGGAGCTGATAGGCAGCACTAATAGGTGGCACTGATGAGCTCTGATAAGTGGCACTGATGAGCACTGACAGAAAGCGCTGACAGGCAACACTGATTAGGTCTGATAGGTGGCACTGATGAGCAATGACATGCAGCACTGGTTACTGATGGGAGCTGATAGGCAGCACTAATAGTGGCACTGATGAGCTCTAATAAGTGGCACTGACAGGCAGCGCTGATGGGCACTGACAGGAAGCATTGACAGGCAACACCGATTAGGTCTGATAGGTGGGACTGATGAGCAATGGCATGCAGCACTAATTACTGATGGGCACTGATAGGCAGCACTGGTGGGCACCGAGAGGCAGCATGAATGAGTGCTGATGGGCGCCGACAGGCAGCAGTGACGGGCACTGATAGGCGGCACTGATAATTAGGGCATTTGAGAGAGCCGACAGGCGGTACTGATGGGGGATACACTGATAATCAGTATAGATGTCCCGTGTGGATTGGTGCTTACCGACTCTCCTCTTCTCACGCACTGTCAGCGCGAGAAGAGAACTGCAAATTACCGGCAAATCCTGTATACACTTTGATCAGCTGTGATTGGACACAGCTGATCACATGGTAAAGGGCCACCCCGATCTGTGATCAGCTGTGTCCAGAGGAGGGGGGGGGGGAGGGGTGAGGCAGGGTTCTGGGAGGATGTCAATAGCCGCCCTCCCGGAAAAGTGCAACAGCACTGCAGCCAACATTCATCAGCAAGAGGTTAAATCTGAAATGTATTTTGCCTTCCTGATCCCCCTCCCCTCATCACCATGCTAATTACATTTTTTAAATACAACCTTTCCATTTTTATTACATACGTTATTATAAACCTAGTGACATCATCACTAAAGTCTCTGTGCTTCTCTATGCAACAAAAGCATCTCACGTCTGGTGGGAGGGGCCGGCAAGATGCTGTACATCACTTCCTGAAATCAGCACCGCACCCGCCCCCGGCCTCAGCACTCCTCTCACGAGCCCTGAGTCCTGATGTCAGCAGTGGATTGGTTCTTGGGAGGAATTATGCAAATATCAAAATGTCTTGATGGGTGGATGTCAGTCTTGAGGAGTGGGCATTGGCAGGCTGAATTTGGATGCAGATCGCCCAAGGTAATGCCTACATGTGGCACTGAGTCCCCATGATTGAAAAAACTGAATCCAGTGAAGGAAAGGGACATGCCAAAAAGGCTGGGGAGGGATAAGCAAGATGATGTTGGAAGTCCTCCAACCAGGAAATGAGGCTGTAGCTTCTAATGCACATTCAGCTGGTTGCTGGAGAAATGCAGTGCAGTGCGGTATGACCTACACCTACTGAAAGCAAGGCTGTATATGAACCAGCTATTACTCATTCATGTAGGAGGAGGCAGTATCTGGGGGCTGCTTATTTTAGAGCGGACCTGCACTGCATCAGAGCTGAGAGCCCCCCCTCCCTCCCTCTAGCATTTCTGGCCATCTTGAGTAAGGGCAGATTATTCATGTAGCATTTACTTCCTGGAATCCATCTGCCTTTAGCTCGGGCATGCAGGTGTTTCATCAGAATGGGTGACCCATGATGTCACCTGCCAGCCGGGACCCGGAACAGACACACGGGATGCGCCGCTGAACAGCAGCGGCACCCGCTTGGCCACCAGGGCCACGCCAGAGGAACCCGGGTACATAGACGCCAACGCCTCCTGCAGGCCCTTGCATCCCCTGAGCTGGAGAGACCAGGGGCTCTGGAACCTCCTCCCCCCCCCCCTCGCCCGTGCTGGGGGGGTGCTGGGATGGTCACTGCACAACAAAAACAAAGGTAAGACTTCTCCCCCCACCTTGGAGAGAGTGCAGCTTCCTGGTTCCAGCATGCGCTTCCACCATGACGGGGGAAACACAATAACTGAAGCCATGCTGGAAGAGGAGGGATTTTAAAGCCGCATGTGTTTCCTGGAAAATGGGCGGAGCTGCACTCTCTCCAAGGTTGTCCTGAAATGTGATTTGAGAAAACGTACAGCATGCACTACTTTTCAGCTCAGTGCAACGCAACATGTTTAACCACTTTAGGTCCACCCTATATCAGTAGAAAAAAAAAAATAATTTTTATTATAGTTTTTATATATATATACACACACACACACACACACACACACACACCCCTCATATATTACTACTATACATCCCATATATATATATATATATATATATATATATACACACACAGTATCTCACAAAAGTGAGTCCACCCCTCACGTAAATATTTTATTCTATCTTTTCATGTGACAACACTGAAGAAATGACACTTTGCTACAATGTAAAGTAGTGAGTGTACAGTTTGTATAACAGTGTAAATTTTCTGTTCCCTCAAAATAACTCAACACACAGCCATTAATGTCTAAACCGCTCCCAACAAAAGAGTGAGTACACCCCTAAGTGAAAATGTCCAAATTGGGCCCAAGTAGCCATTTTCCCTCCCTGGTGTCATGTGAGTCGTTAGTGTTACAAGGTCTCAGGTGTGAATGGGGAGCAGGTGTATTAAATTTGGTGTTGTCGCTCTCACTCTCTTATACTGGTCACTGGAAGTTCAACATGGCACCTCATGGCAAAGAACTCTCTGAGGATCTGAAAGAAAAAAAAAAAAGAATTGTTGCTCTACATAAAGAGGGCCTAGGCTATAAGAAGATTGCTAAGAGCCTGAAACTGAGCTGCAGCATGGTGGCCAAGGCCATACAGCGGTTTAACAGGACAGATTCCACTCAGAACAGGCCTTGTCGACCAAAGAAGTTGAGTGCACATGCTCAGCGTCATATCCAGAGGTTGTCTTTGGGAAACAGACGTATGAGTGCTGCCAGCATTGCTGCAGAGGCTGAAGGGGTGGGGGGTCAGCCTGTCTGTGCTCAGACCATACGCTGCACACTGCATCAAATTGATCTGCATGGCTGTCATCCCAGAAGGAAGCCTCTTCTAAAGACGATGCACAAGAAAGCCCACAAACAGTTTGCTGAAGACAAGCAGACTAAGAACATGTATTAATGGAACCATGTCCTGTGGTCTGATGAGACCAACATAAACTTATTTGGTGTCAGATGGTGTGAAGCGTGTGTGGGGGCAACCAGGTGAGGAGGACAAAGACAAGTGTGTCTTGCCTACAGTCAGGCATGGTGATGGGAGTGTCATGGTCTGGGGCTGCATGAGTGCTGCCGGCACTGGGGAACTACAGATCATTGAGGGCACCATGAATGCCAACATGTACTGTGACATACTGAAGCAGAGCATGATCCCCTCCCTTTGGAGGCTGGGCAGCAGAGTAGTATTCCAACATGATAACGACCCCAAACACACCTCCAAGATGACCACAGTCTTGCTAAAGAAGCTGAGGGTAAAGGTGATGGACTGGCCAAGCATGTCTCCAGACCTAAACCCTATTGAGCATCTGTGGGACATCCTCAAATGGAAAGTGGAGGAGCGCAAGGTCTCTAACATTCACCAGCTCCGTGATGTCATCATGGGGGAGGGGAAGAGGACTCCAGTGACAACCTGTGAAGCTCTGGTGATCTCCATGCCCAAGAGGGTGAAGGCAGTGCTGGAAAATAATGGTGGCCACACAAAATATTGACACTTTGGGCCCAATTTGGACATTTTCACTTAGAGGTGTACTCACTTTTGTTGCCAGCGGTTTAGACATTAATGGCTGTGTGTTGAGTTATTTTGAGGGGACAGCAAATGTACACTGTTATACAAGCTGTACACTCACTACTTTACATTGTAGCAAAGTGTCATTTCTTCAATGTTGTCACATGAAAAGATAGAATTAAATATTTACAACAACGTGAGGGGTGTACTCACTTTTGTGAGATACTGTCTATACACCCACGCGATTCGACCATTCCGGGTAGGGAGTGTGTGTTCACGCTGCCGGCAGCTCGTAATTACACACAGTGGGTGTCCATTGCTCAATGTCCTTCAGCACTCGCAGATTGTCAGGCAGGGACACAGAACTGTGATCTGCCTATGTAAACAAGGGAAATCAACATTCTGACGGGGGGGGAACAGATGGAGTTTGTCTCTCTGCAAAGCAGGGAATAAATTGGATCTCTTCCCTCAGTGAAAGCACTTCACACAGTACACAAACACTGGCTAGGTACACAGTTAACCCCTTCCCAGCCAGTGTCATTAGTACAGTGACTGTGCATATTTGTAGCACTGATCACTGTATTTGTGTCAATGGTTCCCGAAAAGTGTCAAAAGCATCAGTAAGTGTCCAATTTGTCCACCGCAATATCGCAGTCCTGCTATAAGTTGCTGATCCCCGCCATCATAACTAGTAACAAAAAAAAAATCCCATAGTTCAGGGCTCGACAAACCCCGGGTGCCAGGTCGCATTTGTGACTAGAATTCGCGTCCTGGCGCCTGGGGCAACACAGCTGGGGTATCCTGTCTCCGTGTGGACCCCGAACTCCGCCGTGCGCTTGCATCGGGCCGCGCTGGCCAGTAATTGAGGCCGCGGCTTTGCAGCCTTCTAAAGTCTTTCCGTAGTCTGGCGCCATCTTGTGGTGGATGTTGAAATTACAACCCATCCAATAATGCTAATCCCAATGGAGCTTCAAAGCTCTGCCTGTTTTTCACTGCCCGCCCATTTCCTTCCCAAAGTGAAGAGAAGGAAGTGATTGCGGGCGTCATCTGGCGCCTTCTGCCCAACGATGAGTGTGGTGGCTGGTAAATAGATAGATAGATAATAATATATATATATATATATATATATATATATATATATATATATATATATATATATATATATATATATATAGAGAGAGAGAGAGAGAGAGAGAGAGAGAGAGAGAGAGAGAGAGAGATATAGATATATATTATATATTATTATTTTTTATTTTTCATAATAGCTTTTATTTATTTTTTTAAAAGTAAAAAAAAGTACCAGTTACTTACCGGTAACTGTCTTTCTGGGAAATCTTCCAGGACGGCACACCTGAGAGATGAGAGGCTCCTCCCTACAGGAAACACAATCAATCGACAGCTGTTTTAAGTCCCCACCCTTCCCCTTGATCCTCAGTTTGTAGAGAAGTAACTCCTGAACCAGGTTCACAAGGGAAATCATTCCTCATAGGTACTCACCTTCTAGTGTTCTAGAATTTTCCCTCCTCCAACGGGCGGGAAGTAGGCCTGCCGTCCTGGAAGATTTCCCAGAAAGACAGTTACCGGTAAGTAACTGGTACTTTTCTCAAGTCATCTTCCAGGACGGCACACCTGAGAGGATAAACAAGTACCTCAGGCCTACCTTAGGGTGGGGCCACTGCAAAACCCTCTTGGCGAACCTTGGCTCTGCAGTGAGCTTTACCTCCACTCCATACGCTCATATGCTTGATGAAGGCATGTTAGCTGGATCATGCGGCTGATCTGCAGGTCTGCTCCACAGATGTTCCTGCCTTTTCCGCTTCAGATGCAGTATCTAGGTGAAATGGGCTCTTAAAAATGGAATCAGAAAACATGTTAAACTTGTAGGTTAGCAATGTTACCTATCTCACACATCTAACAACCATGGCCTATTATGCCTGTAGGTGCTACTTAGAACCACTAAAAAGATAAATAAGAGACCTGTGTAAGACAAGGACACTACATTAATCAATAAGAGGGCCTGTCTTAACACTATCCTGTTGAGGGAAATAAAACTGCTTCCTTTTTATCTTTATGTCAGCAAAAGACTAAAGGGAAGCCTACTTAAGGGAAATAGATTAACAGAAGCTTGAACCCTGGGTTTAAGGCATGCCCAATCTATGTCCTTACTTACGCCTGAGAGCCTTCTTCAGGAGATTAAAGTCCCTAGCAGGAGTAGACTACCCATATTGCTATGTCTAGTTTTGCTAAAAGGGCAAAATGAAGGCCATGCACCAAGCCGAAACCTATTAGATCGGGTATACATCTTTATACTTCATCCTCAGGCCCTAATACTCCTCTGAATAGAGCTCTCCAAGTTCTTACTAAACAGGGCGATTCATTATCCCCTTCCTCCAGTGTCCCATAACCCTACAGGGCTTCAACCCTAGGAAATGGTTCTGGCATCCCTGAATGCAAGTGGTCAAGGTTTTCTGACATGTGGCAGCGGCAGCCCGAACTCCTGGCCCCTCCATGGAAAAGAAGGCTGAAATACAAAAAGGTGATACATGCATTATTAATATCACAAATAAAATGATCATAGATTGTGGGCACGGCACAATAGATTTAGACAGAAAGGACACAAGCATAGACAACAATGTTGTGTGCCTGAGTGTGACTAGCTAAACCAATATATCAAATATGGGAAGAGACCCAAATCTGAACCTCAACGTAGACAAACAGTCCTCATAGTCTGGTTTTCTGATGTGCTGCCAAGACGTAAAAACATTAAGACTCAAGCAAACCCTAAATGCTGCGTATTTCTTTAGTGCAGCTAGCTAGGTCATAACTGATATATAAATACGGAAAGGACAGGAACCCCCTTTACTGTTGTGCTTTACCTATGTACAGCAAAACAAGGCTATAAAGACAGAAAGACCCAAACTTCTATGTTGTGTATTTCTGACAAACCACCACAGTTATAAGATTAATATGAACACCAACTCCCGTGTTGTGCATTTCTGCTATGCCACAGGGAAAAATATGGAACACAAGACAATCCTTTCTGTCATGCACTTCTGTAGTGTAGTTCAGATAGAACCAACACTGAGAAAGGACACGAGCAACCTGCAGCATTGTGTTTTTCTGAAACAGAAAGCACCAGCAAGCTTCAATCTTGAGTATTTCTGCTGTGCAACAACATAAAAGCAGACACTGAGGAAAAAGACAGACAGCCTTTACAGCTGCAATCTTTCTGGTCTGCTGCAAAATAAAACAATAACGCCATGATGAGTATTCCTGCTGTGTAGCAAAACCTCAATCAGAAGGGACAGATAAGTTTAGGGTTCCCACACCCGTGCGACCCAACCTGCGACTTGGGACTGCAAGACGCATGAGAAGTCATATACTATGGCTTCCAATGGGTACCATTTGTGTCTGTGCGACACCAGCAGTCCCTGATTCCTGGATCCACAGACCTCAAGATTACACAGGTCGCAGGGAAAAAAAAAAAAACAAATAGCAATTTTCAGGTCGAACCAGTAAGGGGTCCCCAATGCTGTGACTCCCTGGAGGATTGCAGCCAACAAACCCCTGCTGTGTATCCCTAAGATGCAGAAAGGTAGATCCATGAGAAACACTGCTTAGCCTGATATACAAACGATAAGGCAGTAAATATAGGACATACAGGACACAAACATTCAATCTTTGTGTATGTCTGATGTGTAGTAATATACCAATACTGAGCAGAGAGGCCACCATCCTCAATGTGTCTCTCAGCTGAGCAGCAAAAACAAAATCAGAAAAAGACAAGCAACCTTCACTGCTGTGTCCTGATATGCAGCCAATAAGGCAGAATATGCAAGACATAAAAGGACAGACAACCTTCAATCTTGTATATGTCTGATGTGCAACAATATAACAATTCTGAATAGAGATAGCACATGCATATTGAAGCGATTTGGCCTTGCGACTCAACATGTCAAATCGCATGGCTAAAATCAGCACAACACCACTTTGTGGTGCTACATGGATTACCAAAGGCAGTATATGTACTACACCTGGCAGGGGTTCAATTTGTATTTCTACTATGTAGCCCAACAAATTCGAACCATCAATTTTCACTGCTGCCTTTCTGATAAGGCAGTAATACAGGACACAAAACCTCACAGACCTTAATGCTGTACAAATCTGATGTGCAACAATAAAACACTATGAATAGAGATAGCACATCCATATTGAAATGATTTGTCATGCGACTCAACATGTCAAATCGCATGTTTAAACTCGGCAGCCATTGCTGTTAATAGCACTGTCTGAATCAGCACAGCGCCACGCAAATCAGGACCATCAGACTTCACTGCTGCCTTTCTGATAAGTAACCAACAAGGCAGTAAAACAGGACACAAAGCCCCACAGACAGACCTCAATCTTGTGTATGTCTGATGTGCAGCAATATAACCATTATGAGCAGAGATGTCACCAGACACAATGATGTGCATTTCTGCTGTGCAACACAAAACCAGAAAGTACAGACCACCTTCACTGTTGTATTCTTCTGATCTGTAGCCAAACAAAGCAGTACCTTTAGTATATAAAGGACAGCAAACAAGCTTCAGTGCAGTGCATTTCTGATGTACAGCAATATAGCCCTTATTAGCAGAGATGTCACAAATCTCAATGTGTATTTCTGCTGTGCCACAAAAACATCCCAGCAAGCACAAACCTTCACTACTGAGGTCTACTGGTGTGCAGCCAATGAGGAGTCATGGTCTATCCCTTTATGAAATAACCAACCGGCAATTTATTTCATAGGCATAGCCTGGGCTGTAGATACTAAACCTCACCACCAGAGAAGGAACAGATCCTAAAATGGTTGGACACCCTACTATTAGTAGTAGTTGTTGTCCTACCTTACCTCCATAGACTGAGCAAACGCTAGCCAGCACATATCCAGGTGGTGCTGATTAGCAACTAAAGTCTCAATGAGCCCAGCCCTAGAGACCAATTTAAGACCTCTCTAGAAGAGGTGGTTACCAGTTTAGCCTGGGAGGTAAATAGCTATTTGCAGGCTTCAAACAATTAATTATGTAGCTCTTGCATAGGTTTGCACAGAAAATTCTCAATTAAAAGGATGTAGGGAGCGATCTATGGTGAATCGCCTTTAGATCTGCCACTGCGTGGATTGTAGCCCAAACCAATAAAAAAAAAAAGTTTCTTCTTACCTCCTACACTATAATATAAACACAGTGTAAAGGTGGAGTGGGAGGTTGGAGCTTATGAAAGTTAACTATAGCAGGCAACCCCCAAAAGGAGGATCTGTGACAAGGGAACCCCTACTGTGCCACACAGTAGCTTGGTCTCTGCCCATCCTTGAATGTTAGGTCAGCTTTTAAACATTGTGAAGCAACTTCAGATTCCTAGCAGCTGGGCTAATAGGGCCGGTAACCTAGTGCACCTGCTGACCAGGGGAGCTTCTGAATCCACCAACCACTGCCCAATTAATAACCTGTTCAGTGGTATACCTGGCCTGTAAGTAACTTTGTATCTACCAGGTCCCCTCTGTACGCTATATTCATCCCTACTAAATGTACCACAACTGGGCATGTAGGGAGAGGCTGGCAACCTACTGCTGCGATAACCACAGTGTCTCTGCTGTAAGAGGGAGCTGTGGCTGGTGGTTTTAGCAGTGGCGTCTGCGCTATTTGTATCCCGACCCCAGGTTCTGCACTGCACCAGTCAGTATATACACGGGGAAGGGGGAGCAATGGCCTACCTACCTCTTTCTCATCTGAAGTGGTTTAGGCACACTCGTTCCTCTGCACCACCTGTCCACCATACAGCTTCTCTGATGTAAGAGGGAGCTGCGGCTGGTGTTTTTAGCAGAAGCTTAAGGGCTATTTGAATCCAGACCCCAGGTGAGATCTCAAATGCCCAGGAACCCTCTGGCTGGAATTGGGGATTTTGCAGCTAAATTCCCACGGCAAAAGGAAAGTAAAGTACTCACCGTTGTCGTCTTCCTCTTTTTGCCACAGCCAGCGGGCTTGCTTTTCCATCCTTATGGTCCACACGCAAGGAGGATAGCCGCCAAAGTGCTCCCCCCCCCCCCCAACTGCTGTCCCCATAGGGAAGTCAGTCTATATACATGGGGGGGGGGGGGGGGGGGCAATGCCTTCCATTCCTCATTCCCATCTTCATATCTGAGGTGGTTAAGGCAGACATCCACCGTAGTAAACTGGTGCCTCCTCGCTCTAGAGAAAGGAGGATGTGGGCGCCTGCTCCTACTGACTCTCAGCCTTCCCTCCTGGGTAAGAACGCCGCTGCCATTTTCCCGAAGTTTGAAAATGACGCGGGTGCTTGTTGCCACGCCCTCTCCGGCAGCCCACGCGAGCTACCGGGGACCCAGGAGTCGGGGACAAGCCCCCTGGAAAGAACCGATGGCCAGCACCCCCGTCTGAACAGCCACCTGTACAGGTAAGGAGGGGGGAGACAGGATAATGGCCCCTGAAGTTCTGGGTACACCACTGTACCCAGGGTCCTTCAGCTCTCAGGGGGGGCTCTTCCAATTTCTGCTGCCCGCCCTGAGGAAAAATAGGGGAACCCCCCAGGAAGGACAAGAATATCCTACCAGACCCAGAGGCTTCCCAGGCTTGTGGTCCGGCTCCCAGGGGGAGACCACCAGCCCCAGGCTTCGGGTCATTTGGAAAAAAACAAACAGTTTCGCTGTGTAGGGAGAAACACAATCAAAAACTGAGGATCAAGGGGAAGGGTGGGGACTTAAAACAGCTGTCGATTGATTGTGTTTCCTGTAGGGAGGAGCCTCTCATCTCTCAGGTGTGCCGTCCTGGAAGATGACTTGAGAAAAATTATTTTAATTAAGGAAAAAAAATTATTATTTGTAATCCTACCTGCTTGGCCCCTTTCACAATGGCTGTCTGATCAGGTTCACCTGTCAGTTTTTCAGGCGGACCTGATCGAACCCTTAGCGGGGATATGGCAGTAAATAAGCGGTAATATGGCGTAAATAAAAGAAGTCACATTCTTTTGTTAACCACTTTTTGCCCACGCTATAGACGAAAGATGTCTACAGGGCGGACACCAATTGCCGGGAGGGCGTCCCTGGACATCCTCCTGTTTACTTCCCCTCTGCACGCCGCCATGGGCGCGCATCGGGGAAGTTCTGTGTTGGCCGTGTCCCTTGGATACCGCCAATCACAGATCATGCTAAATGGCCAATCACTCGAGCGGTGTGTCCAATGAGAGGTGATCTCATATGTGGGGGGCTGGGGGCTATCTTCCCCTCACTCGTCTCCATGTCAGGCCAGGGACAGGTCCAGATCGCCGTCACGGACCTGGCTCCTAACTTTTTAGCTGGCTCCTAGATTCCAAGCAAATTTGTCAACCCCTGCCATAGTTTGTAGACATGATAACTTTTGCTGAATCAATATACACTTAGACCTGTTCACACCTATGCATTTTTTTTTTTTGCGTGTTTTCAGTAACAAACTACAGTCCATATAACATGGTTTCCTATGGGTCAGGCTCACACCTGTGCATTTTATGGAAAGGGCCAGGGACTTTTTTTCTGGTTCCACCGACTTCAATGGACGAAAAGCGTGTACTGAGAAATGCAAAATGCATCTGCAATCTGCATAGGTGTGAATCAGGCTTTAGGCATGATTCAGACTAACATGTTTTTTGATGCATTTTGCAGAAATGCAGAGAATATTTTTAACATGGGTTCCTATGGAACATGTTCACATCAATGCATTTTTGTGCCTCTGCGTTTTTGGAAAGGGTCGGGGACTTTTTCTCCATGCAAAAACGGACCTGCATCAAAAAACGCAAGTACAGCGTTTTTACCGCGATTTGCGTTTTTATTTCTCTTTTTTTTTTTTCACTGTATATAGCTGGTTGCTAAGCAACCACAGTGTGTAAAAAAAAAAAAAAAACGCAGCAAAATTGCGGTAAAAACGAGTATCCAAACAACATGCATAGATGTGAATTGAGCCTAATTGGGGGGTTGTTTTTCACCAAAAATACGTAGCAGAATACATATTGGCCTAAATTGATGAAGATTGTTTTTTTGTTTTTTTATTGAATGTGCTTTATAGCAGAAAGTAAAAAATATTTAGTTTTTTTTCAAAATTGTTGGTCTTTTTTTTTTTTGTTTATAGCGCAAACAATTTAAACTGCAGAGGTGATCAAATACCACCAAAAGAAAGCTTTATTTGTGGGAAAAAAAGTCATACATTTTATTTGGGTACAGCGTTGCACGATCGCGCAATCGTCAAAATAACCTAGAGCTGTATCGTAAAAAGAAAATGGCCTGGTCATGAAAGTGTGGGTAAATGCATTGCTCTGCAAGGAAACGAAGGCAAAAAAAAAAAAAAAGAAATTCAATGAATGTACACCACACGCTAATGCATTACAACACGTTACAAAAAAAAACCTCACGCGTTAATGCATGCACTGCGGTGTGAATGAGCGCTCAAGAAATGGCGTGTCTGAAAAAAAAAAAAAAACGAAAAATGTTGCATTAACCACTTGCTGACCGCTGCACGCCGATATACGTCGGCACAATGGCAGCGGTGGGCAAATAGGCGCACTTGTAAGTCCCGTTTAGGAGGCGGGGATAGCAGGCGCACTGCGTACAGCATAACCGTGCCCACGGGACTGTCCGCCAGTCCCCCGGCGATCGTGTCACGGAGCCTCAGAACGGAAAAGCGCCAAAGTAAAACAAGGCATTTCACCGTTCTGGCTTGTGTCATAACAGAGATCACTTGTTCCTGTCATCGGGAGCAGTGATCGCTGTCATGCGAGTTGAAGCCCATCCCCCCACCCACAGTTTGAATCACTCTAGGCCAGTGATGGTGAACCTTGGCACCTTAGATGTTTTGGAACTACATTTCCCATGATGCTCACCTACACTGAAGAGTGCATGGGCATCATGGGAAATGTCGTTCCAAAACACCTGGGGTGCCAAGGTTCATCATCGCTCCCCTAGGACACACTTAACCCCTTCAACGCCCCCTAGTGGTTAATCCTTTACCTGCCAGTGTCATTTACACAGCAATCAGTGCATTTTTATAGCACTGATCGCTGTAGAAATGACAATAGTCCTAAAATAGTGTCACGTGTCCTATGAGTCTGCCATAATGTCGCAGTCCGGATATAAAAATAAATAAATAAATAAAAAATAAAAAAAAAAAAGGGGAGGAGGATCGCAAATCGCCGACATTACTAAAAAAAAATTATAATAATAATAAAAATGTCATAAATCTATCCCCCATTTTGTAGACGCAATAACTTTAGTGCAAACCAATCAATAATTGCTTATTGCGATTATTTTTTTTACCAAAAATATGTAGAAGAATACGTATCAGCCTAAACTGAGGAAAAAAAATAAATAGTTTTTTTTATATATTTTTGGGGGATATTTAGTATAGCAAAAAGTAAAAAATATTGCAGTTTTTTTTTTTCAAAATTGATGCTCTTTTTTTGTTTATAGCGCAAAAAATAAAAACCGCAGAGGTGATCAAATACCACCAAAAGAAAGCTCTATTTGTGAGAGAAAAAAGGAAGTAAATTTTGCTTGGGTAGAACATCGCACGACCGCGCAAATTGTCAATTAAAGCGACACAGTGCCGAATCGCAAAAAGTGCTCTGGTCAGGAAGGGGGTAAAATCTTCCGGGGCTGAAGCGGTTAAACACGGGCGCATTGTGTCACACAATAACGGGAGTTGTGTCAGGGCGGGTCAGTCCATCACAAAGTATTTTCAGCAGCGCACATTAGTGCATCGCTGCACCGTAATCGATTGGCGAAGTGCGCTTGGATGCCAGTTATACTGAATGCCACCAATGCATGCAACGCAATAGGGTGAGGAAGGGTTTAGCTGGTGACCGGTCGCTCTGCCCAGCTCCCCTGGGCCTCATATACTCTGCAATCTGCCCCCTCCCCCATACAGTCTGCACCCCATACACTGTGATCTGCCAGGCTCCCCATAGACACCTTGCCCCATGCGGTATTTACTGCCCCCTCCCTGTCACTGCACCGCCACTATCACCCCCTATCCCGGCGCTGGACGCCCCCCACACTCTGAATAAGGTGACAGTTTCCACCGCAGACTCACCTCCCAATTTCACAGCCGTATAATGGCACACTCAGCGCCGCACCATGATCACTTCCGGTTTCTGGGCGGCGCCATCTTGCTCCTCCCGGAAGTGGTAGTCAGCAGCTGGGAAGGAAGTGGGTGGCAGATGGGGGTTTGGTGAATGAATTGGGGGGGGGGGGTGTTCTAGGAGCTCTGGCTGGCTGTAGCGTCTCATTAGGGCATGCTGACACTTCTGTTCCCCCCCAGGCAGCTCCAGCTCCGTATTTTGGGTCTTCTGTATGCAAGGAGACATAAGGAGAGGCTGTGTGGTTGCCCATAGCAACCTGGCAGGCTCCTGTCATTTCATGTCCTGCTCTGCACTGGTTGTAGCTGACTGGTTGTTATTGGCAACGAGACATGTTGGTAACACAGATAAAACATGATATATATATATATATATATATATAAAATCATGGCCACCCCCATCAAATCACCCCCCCCCCCCCGCATCTATTACCTTTTGTACCACCACCCCCTCCCTTTAGAATGTAAGCTCTATGAGCCGGGCCCTTCTGGATTGAACTATAATTGTGCTTAGGCACAGTTAAGGGGGCACTGATAGGCACAGATAAGGTGGCACTGATGGGGACAGATAAGTCGGTACTGATGGGCACAGATAAGGCAGCACTGATGGCCACTGATAAGATGGCACTGATGGGCCCTTATAGGTGGCACTGATAGGTACCACTGATAGATGGCACTGATAAGTGGCACTGATGGATGGCACTGAAAGGTGACACTGATGTGCAGCACTGTTCTTCAGGCACTGATAGGTGGCACTGTGGGCACTGACAGATGGCACTAACTGTGGGCACTGACAGGTGGTGCTGTTGGGCACTGGTAGGTGGCACTGTTGCCTACTGCTAGGTGGCACTTGTAGGGGGCACAGGTGGGCACTGAGGAGCTGGCGGCAGCTCGCAGTGATCAGGACTGATGTCCCTCTCACTGCCGCCCGTGATCAGCTTTTTTTTTTCTCCTTGTGCTGTAAGCGCAAGGAGAAAAAATAGCCGATTACCGGCTGTGTTGACATCACATGATCAGCTGTCATTGGCTGACAGCTGATCACGTGGTAAGGGGGGGGCGCACAGGCCGCTCTTGCAATGCAGGTCCTTACTATAGCCATCATTCGGCTATAGCGCAGATCTCAAGTGGTTAACTGACAATTGCGCGGACGTGCGACGCTGTACACAAAGTTTATGTCCTTTTTTTCCCCACAAATAGGGATTTCTTTAGGTGGTATTTGATCACCTTTGCGGATTTTATTTTTTTGCGATATAAACAAAAAAAAGACCGTCAATTTTGAAAAAAAAAACAATATTTTATACTTTCCGCTATAAAACATACCCAATAAAAAAAATGCAAAAAATCTTATTTCTTCATCAATTTAGGCCAATATGTATTCTGCTACATATTTTTGGTATAAAAAAAAAAAACAATAAGCATATACTGATTGGTTTGCACAAAAAGTTATAGCGTCTACAGACTATGGGATATATTTATGGATTTTTTATTTTTTTTTATTGTTTTTACCAGTAAGGGCCGGTTCACACTGCGGGCGATGCGAGGCGACACGACTTGCCTCGCCGCGATCTGACAAGTCGCCCCCGTTCTGTACAATGGAACCGTTCTGAGAGGAGCGACTCGAGTCGCTCCGACTCAGAAAAAAGGTTCCTGTACTACTTCTGGGCGACCTCGGGGCGACTTGCATTGACTTCTATACAGAAGTCATTTGCAAATCGCCGCTGAGGTCGTGGCAGGTCGCGGCGAGGCAAGTCGGTGTCGCCTCGCATCGCCCGCAGTGTGAACCGCCCCTAAGAAAGAATCGGCTGCTGCCGGATGACGACCGTAGAGATTTCCGGTGACCATGTGTTCACCAGTCATCTCTATGACCGTCGGAGGCCCAGCGCTATGATGTCACATCCGGGCCACGAAGGTAAACAAAGCCGCGGTCGTGGCTGGTAAGCATGAGAAAGTCAATTTTTTTTAATCTCATGCTTTCCAGGCTGGAGGAGAGGTGTGGGGTCTTATTGACCCCACATCACTCCATAAAGAGGACCAGTCATGCACCATTCCTATTACAAGGGGTGTTTACATTCCTTGTAATAGGAATAAGGATGAGCTCAGGTGTGTTCGCATGGACCACGTGCAGAGCCCGCCAGGAAGTCGGCGCAGCGTGGCGCTAATCACAGGCAGTGAGACATTGCCCGATCTCTGCAGCCGCGCATCGGGGCAAAGTCTCACTGTCTGTGATTAGAGCAGCGCTGCGCCAACTCCCCGGTGGGCTCTGCACATTTTTTGGGTGAACATCCTTAAATAGGAATCAAAGTGATAAAAAAAAAAATGTAAAAGAGAAAGTGTAAAAAAAAAAAGTAAAATAAACAATAAAAAAATATGTTTCAAAGTGCCTCTGCGCTCAGAGGCAAACGCACACCAAAGCCCCACCCACATATGTAAACACCGTTCAAACCACACATGTGAGGTATCGCCACGTGTGTTAGGGCATGAGCAACAATTCTAGCACTAGACCTCCTCTGTAACTCTAAACTGGTAACCTGTAAAAGAAAAAAAAAAATTTAAAGCGTCACCTATGGAGATCTTTAAGTACTGAAGTTTGGCACCATTTCATGAGTGTTGCGCAATTTTAAAGCGTGACATGTTGGATGTCTATTTACTCAGCGTAACATCATCTTTCACAGTATATAAAAAAAATCAGGCTAACTTTTTTTAATTCATGAAACTGTTTTGTTTTTTTGTTTAAAAAAAAAAAACGCGTTTGAAAAATTGTTGCGCAAATATTGCGTGAGATAAAAAAGTTGCAACCACCGTCATTTTATTCTATAGGGTGTTTGCTAAAAAAAAAAAAAAAAAAAACATATATAATGCTTGGGTTTCTGAGTATTTTTCTAGCAAAAAAAAAAAAAAAACGATGATATTTACATGTAGGAGATGAGGGTCAGAGTAGGCCCGGCATGAAAGTGGTTAAAAGAAAATCCGGACTTATGAACTGACCAATCCAAATCTTTCTGTGTGTGTAACCAAAGGGCATGGCAGTTGTTAGATCCCAGCGGTGACCTTTCCCCTAGAAGCAGCTGATCGCACCCGTGCAGCCTGTGCCACTTGTACAGCATTGATGATGCAATTGTGATTCAGCTATGAGTGCAGCCATTGCAACAGCTCAGTGACAGCAGGCTGAGATGGGGGTGGGGGGTAGGCAGGAGCCTGTGGCAATAAACCAGGAATGCAATGCAGGGATGGGCTAATGACTACTGACCTCTCCTCCTGTTTATTTCCACACTGATGGGGGGGATGAGCACTGTATTGTCATGACCTGAGCTCACTCATTACAGTTGAGCAGGCTGGGGAAGGGGAGGGGACACATCATACACACAAAACTCACCATCCAGGTAATAGGGAACAGCTGACAGCCAGCTGGAGGAGGACAGACTGACCCCAATCCATCCTCTGTGAGTACTTCTCTTATTAATCTTATTTTGTAATGAGGATCCTATATTAGTGTTTATCATAAGAGGCATGACAGGTACCCCTGATGTGGGTTATGTTGGTACCCCTTTAAATGTGTCATTCTATTAGCACAGTACCCTCTAAGGTTTGCCCATATACAGAACATTTATATGGAAAATGCTACAAACATTCAATATGTTTACATTAGCTGAATGGGAGATGGATGAATGAATTACAACAACATATATTAGGATTGTTTTATCACACTCATAGGGTGTTGGGTGATCAGCCGCTTTCAATTGCTCTTGAACCGGTAACAGGGATCTTGTAGATTGGGGTCTCCAAGCTATGGCCTGCGAGGAGATCCTCCACCCCATCCTGTGCACAGGATTCAGATAAGTTGGTCTTTGTGTCTTCTGATGGGGACACTGATGTATGGGGGGGGACTGTACTGGGGACAATGATGTATGGGGGGGACTGTGATGGGGACAATGATGTATGTATGGGGGGCTGTGATGGGGACACTGATGTATGGGGGGGCTGTGATGGGGACACTGATGCATGGGTGGGGGGGCTGTAAAGATGACACTGATGGGGGTGGGCTGTGATGGGGACACTGATGTATGCGGGGGGACTGTGATGGGGACACTGATGTATGGGGGGGCTGTGATTGGGACAATGGTGTATGGGGGGGCTGTTATGGGGACACTGATGTATGGGGGGGGCGGCTGTGATGGGGACACTTATGTATGGGGGGGGCTGTGATGGGGACACTTATGTATGGGGGGGCGGCTGTGATGGGGACACTTATGTATGGGGGGGCTGTGATGGGGACACTTATGTATGGGGGGGCTGTGATGGGGACACTGATGTATGGGGGGGCTGTGATGGGGACACTGATGTATGGGGGGGGCTGTGATGGGGACACTGATGTATGGGGGGGGCTGTGATGGGGACACTGATGTATGGGGGGGGCTGTGATGGGGACACTGATGTATGGGGGGGGCTGTGATGGGGACACTGATGTATGGGGGGGGGCTGTGATGGGGACACTGATGTATGGGGGGGCTGTGATGGGGACACTGATGTATGGGGGGGGCTGTGATGGGGACACTGATGTATGGGGGGGGCTGTGATGGGGACACTGATGTATGGGGGGGGGCTGTGATGGGGACACTGATGTATGGGGGGGGCTGTGATGGGGACACTGATGTATGGGGGGGGCTGTGATGGGGACACTGATGTATGGGGGGGGCTGTGATGGGGACACTGATGTATGGGGGGGGGCTGTGATGGGGACACTGATGTATGGGGGGGGCTGTGATGGGGACACTGATGTATGGGGGGGGCTGTGATGGGGACACTGATGTATGGGGGGGGCTGTGATGGGGACACTGATGTATGGGGGGGGGCTGTGATGGGGACACTGATGTATGGGGGGGCTGTGATGGGGACACTGATGTATGGGGGGGGCTGTGATGGGGACACTGATGTATGGGGGGGGCTGTGATGGGGACACTGATGTATGGGGGGGGCTGTGATGGGGACACTGATGTATGGGGGGGGCTGTGATGGGGACACTGATGTATGGGGGGGGCTGTGATGGGGACACTGATGTATGGGGGGGGGCTGTGATGGGGACACTGATGTATGGGGGGGGCTGTGATGGGGACACTGATGTATGGGGGGGGCTGTGATGGGGACACTGATGTATGGGGGGGGCTGTGATGGGGACACTGATGTATGGGGGGGGGGCTGTGATGGGGACACTGATGTATGGGGGGGGCTGTGATGGGGACACTGATGTATGGGGGGGGCTGTGATGGGGACACTGATGTATGGGGGGGGCTGTGATGGGGACACTGATGTATGGGGGGGGGCTGTGATGGGGACACTGATGTATGGGGGGGCTGTGATGGGGACACTGATGTATGGGGGGGGCTGTGATGGGGACACTGATGTATGGGGGGGGGCTGTGATGGGGACACTGATGTATGGGGGGGGGCTGTGATGGGGACACTGATGTATGGGGGGGGCTGTGATGGGGACACTGATGTATGGGGGGGGGCTGTGATGGGGACACTGATGTATGGGGGGGGCTGTGATGGGGACACTGATGTATGGGGGGGGCTGTGATGGGGACACTGATGTATGGGGGGGGGCTGTGATGGGGACACTGATGTATGGGGGGGGCTGTGATGGGGACACTGATGCATGGGGGGGGCTGTGATGGGGACACTGATGCATGGGGGGGGGGCTGTGATGGGGACACTGATGCATGGGGGGGGGCTGTGATGGGGACACTGATGCATGGGGGGGGGCTGTGATGGGGACACTGATGCATGGGGGGGGCTGTGATGGGGAAACTGATGCATGGGGGGGGGGCTGTGATGGGGACACTGATGTATGGGGGGGGCTGTGATGGGGACACTGATGTATGGGGGGGGCTGTGATGGGGACACTGATGCATGGGGGGGGCTGTGATGGGGACATGTATGGAGGGGGCTGTGATGTAAGGGGCCCCATCAGATGAAGCGGACACCAACTTATTGAAATCCTGTGCACTGATATCTGCTGCTCTTTAAAAAGCACATGAAAACAACCGATCACCCAAAAACCCTATAAGTGAGATAAAATAATCCTGAAATATGTTTTCTATCTCATTCATTCATTCATTCCGGTAATATGTAAAAAAACAAACAAAATGAATCTCAAGGTAGTCCTATATCAGCAAACCATGTGACTTTCAGCATAGTTTGTGGGCTGTAATGATCCTATATATATATATATATATATATATATATATATATATATGTGTCATTATAGTGAAAAGAGATTTCCTCCCAATATGTGAAAAAAAAATCCATTAATTAGACACAGTAGGATGAAGCTGTCAGCCGTGCAGAATAATTGGGGAGGGGGGTGTTGAGAAATTATTTATGGTTGGCTTAGAGTTTATATGGCTGCAGACCCTGTATGACCTAATAAAATAAAGCATGTATCTGGTCTAAATAATAAATGTGCAATACATCGCTGCAATACATACACATTTCCCCTTGTTTTAAAAAATGATGCAAAAATCCCAGCTCATCCTATGAAATCCAGGGGGGGCTTGTGTGTGTGTGTGTATATATATATATATATATATATATATATATATATATATATATATATATATATATATATATATATATAAAATTTATTTTTTTGAGATTTTAATGCGAGAGAGCCAAGTTGTCAGCAAAAACTAAGTATAATATAATCCTTTTTTTTTTGTTTTTTTTTTTTTTGTTTTGCCTCTGCTGCACTAAAATCTCAAACAGTGCTGTCAGCCTTGCCCAATTCACTCCCCTGAACTACAGAACACTTACCCCCTCTCCTCCTGTCCATCACATAAGGGGAGATGTTCTGTGGTCTAGCATTTAAAAACTCAACAAGACATCTTTTGTACTACCCCCATCAAATCATTCTCTGCAGCTATTACCTTTTTGTACCACCACCCCTTCCCTTTTAGAATGTAAGCTCTACGAGCCGGGCCCTCCTGTACCTTTTGTATTGTAGTGTAATTATGTTGTCGCCCCCCCCTATACATTGTAAAGCGATGCGTAAACTGTTGGCGCTACATAAATCGTGTATAATAATAATAGTAATGCTACTTGCAGAGTTTTTAAAGAGACAAAAAAATTTAAATTTAGAAAATGTGCCTGTATTGTGGTGTTTTTTTTTTTTTTGTGTATTTTTTTTCCCCAGACATACACCCTACTTCATGACATGATTCCTTTAAAGACTCCGGACACAAAAACTTTCATTGACCTTGGCAAATATGCGGCCTCTTGGCGGGTGGGCCTTGGTGCCAAGACGCCACATATTTGCGTGTATTAGTGCAAATACACCAGTGCCAAGAGCGCACCCTCTCCCAGCGCAGTTACCGGTAGCTAATGGAAAGCCCCTGGTTGCTACTTGCTATTGGAAGCTTTATTATTATATGACCGCTGTGACAGCCAATCACAGCAGGACATGATCCTAAACCCCCCCCCTGCCTCCCAGCATTCTAAACTCCTTAAGGGTTCAGGAGACATCAAAGGGGTTAAGCTATATTTCTGAATAGCCCGCTTTGTGTGCAAACTCCGATATTTGCGGTGATCATCACTGTGCTGTACATAGCCTGTGCAGAGAGCAGAATTGTGGGAGGAGCCAGCAGGCTCCACCCACTACAGGCTGCTTGTAGGAAACTACAGGAGGGGGGCGGCGACCAGACCAGTCATCCTGCACAAGGAGAGAGAGCAGCAGTGAGCGGTCTTAATTACAGGAAGTCTCACACTGGATTACTGCACAGATCTGGGAGAAATACACAAAGCTCACCAAGAGTCAAGAAGAATACATATGATGATTGTGAGGCTTACCTTGAAATTAGGCTTTACCTGAAACATGAGCTACTAGTAATTGTGGTTGTCTCCTCCCTGTACAGTGGTTGTGTTATCTGGCACTCTGCCTTTTTGTGTACAAGGCGGAGAACATCCCATTCATAGCTGCTGTCGCCCATTACAGGCTAAACAAAGGCTGACTGCTCTGTCTTTAAAGGGACTAGTAATGTTTTCTAGAGATCGGACACTTCGTATCTGATGGTCTGTCCTTCAAACAAAAACAACCAGACAAATATAATGATATATACCCTCCAACAGTTTTATTGATTTCATTATTTGGTTTCACTGTCCTTTTTCAGACAGAAGTCGTATCGCGGGCTGCTGGGATCCAGAAGTGGATCAGACGGGTGGGGGGTCCTCAACAGGTGGAAGAGAAGTTGGACGGTGAGAGTTATTTATACTTTACAGCTAATTCCCCCTCTGCTGACCTTGCTACTTTACAGAAGCCTCTGCCGTGTTTAGAAGATTTCTGCCTGAATGCCCATGTCTTTTAGCATCCTAACTTGTATAGAGCTGTCAATTTACGCAGCACTTTACGTATACTTTGTACATCAATCCCGACCCTCAAGGAGCTTACAATCTAAGGTCCCTAACTCACATTCATATACTAGGGCCAATTTAGATAGAAGCCAATTAACCTACCAGCATGTCTTTCGGAGTGTGGAAGGAAACCGGAGTACCCGGAGGAAACCCACGCAGGCGCAGGGAGAACATGCAAACTCCAGGCAGATAGTGTTGTGGTTTGTATTTGAACCAGCAACCCTTGTTACTGCTAGGCGAGAGTGCTAACCACTACACCACTGTAAAGTTGGATATGGATCAAATTTTTGGCCGGTTCAGCAGGGACCAACCAAGATTTGATCCATCTATGGGCAGGCTGGTTGTCCTGAAGTTGATTGATGGGTCGACTTCAGTACAATCAACTTCAGTACAACTAGCCAGTAGGATTTTTTTTGTAAGCGATTACTGACAATGGCTATAGCTGCTAGCAGTAATCGTGTTCTGCCAGCAGGAAAGGCCCCCTTCTGGCAGAACACAATAGCTCCAAAGGAGGGATTCCTCTATCAACACTGACCGTGTTGATGGGGGGGGGGGGGGGGGGGGGATCAAGCAAATTTTTTATTTTATTTTTTTCCTTCCACCCATGATGGAAGGAATGAAAATCATATCATCTATGGCCCGTTTTAACCACTTCATGCAAAATCACGTACCTGTACGTCATTTTGTTGAAGTGGTTGTACCGGGATGATGCCTACAGGTACCGTTTTTAAGAGCCGATGGTCGGCTTTCTTGTGATATCAACTGATGTGGCTAAGCAGCCGCTCAGCTGTTATTATTACCCCCCCATCTTCCGTTCCTCCGGGAGACCCGAGCCACCAGCCGGCACATCTATAGGCTGGCTGGAGTCCGGGAAAAAAGCCAGACTCGACTTTGATTGGGTCTCCGATGTAGTAACCCAGAAGCAACGTCACTTCTGGTCTACTCGGCAGCCAATGACGCAAGATTAAAGACATACACAGTATTGAAAAATGCCAATTTTAGTGTTTTGAATACTTTTGAGTGCAGTCGAGTGGAGATCCCTCCGTAAAAAGAGAAACTGTCACTGACTATTACTGTCACAAGGGATTTTACATTCTTTTTGACAGCAATAAAAGTGATCAGGAGTGATTTTAACTTTCAATATTTTTGTTATGAAAGCAACAAGACAATGGGGGTTATTTAAGTAAGGCAAATCCACTTTGCACTACAAGTGCAAACTACAAGTGCAAAGTGCACTTGGAAGTGCAGTCGCTGTAAATCTGAGGGGTAGATCTGAAATGAGGGGAAGCTCTGCTGATTTTATCATCCAATCATATGCAAGCTAAAATGCTGTTGTTTATTTTCCTTGCATGTCCCCCTCGGATCTACGGCGACTTTACTTCCAATCGCACTTTCGGTGCAATTTCAATTGCACTTGTAGTGCAAAGTGGATTTGCCTTTTGTAAATAACATCCAATGTCTTATAAAATACAATCAATGAACAATTAATGAAAACAGAAGCTAAACTGAGCAGATTTTTTATTTATTTTTTTAAAGGGACAGTGTAAAAAAAAAAAAAAATATGTTTTTTTTTAAGGGCCAATCCCTCTGTGCTCGCATTCCAAAGAAAACAAATACCTAAATAACGGCCGCAAATGTAAACAGTGTTCAAATCATGCATGTGAGGTATCGCTACGATTGTTAGAGCGAGAGCAATAATTCTAGCACAAGGCCTTCTCTGTAACTCTAACCTGCTAACCATTAAAAAAATTTGAAAGCGTCTCCTATGGAGATTTTTAAGTACTGTAGTTTGTCGCCATTCTACGAGTGTGTGCAGTTTTAAAGTGTGACATGTTGGGTATCTATTTACTCGGCGTAACATCATCTTTCACATTATACAAACAAACTGGGCTAACTTTACTGTTTTTCATTTTTTTTTTTTTGTTTGTTTTTATTCATTGAAGTGTATTTCTTCCCAAAAAATTGCATTTGAAAGACTGATGCTCATATACAGTCTGACATAAAATATTGCAACGACTGCCATTTTATTCTCTAGGGTCTCTGCTAAAAAGTGATATATGATGTTTGGGGATTCTAAGTAATTTTTTTAGCAAAAAATACTGATTTTAACTTGTAAACAACAAGTGTTATAAATAGGCCTGGTGTTCAAGTGGTTAAAGGATAAGTTCACCTTTGGGAATATGTAACATGCTCCCAATGCTGCAGCTGCCTCCCGATTTACCCCTCCCTGTGGCAGCAGTACAGGAGGAAGTTTCCTGTACTAGTTGTCCCTTTTTAGAATCAGCGTGGCCCTGCGGGGCTCCGCCCACTTGGCTTTGTCATTCATTCGCACAGCTCTGTGTGTGAATGAACTACAAGCCCCGGCATCCATTGCGGTTGTCGACTGCGCCCTCTCCGAGGAGGGGGTTTTGGCAGTACCTTTGTTGTTTTCTGTATCAGACCAGCCCAGCTCCCTCCCACACAAGAGGGGGGTTTCATAGTTTCATAGTAAGTAAGGTTGAATAAAGACACCAGTCCATCCAGTTCAACCTGAGTGAGTGGCTACCCCTATCCCTGTACATTGCACACTCACATTGGTCCCTACCCAAAAGGAGCCCACAATCTAAGGTCCCCATTCATATACTAGGGCCAATTTTGGACAGAAGCCAATTAACCTACCTGCATGTCTTTGGAGTGTGGGAGGAAACCGGAGTACCCGGTGGAAACCCACGCAGGCACAGGGAGAACATGCAAACTCCAGGCAGGTAGTATCGTGGTTGGGATTCGAACCAGCGACCCTTTTTACTGCTAGGTGAAAGTGCTAACCACTACACCACTGCGCCGCCGGGTTGCTCCGGTGCCCGTTCCTTCGTCTGCTCACAGGCATAAGGGTCCGCTGGTGGTCATCCGCCCTGTGTGCGCGGGGGGCCGCGGGTGTGCTCAGATGGAGAGTATGTGCCAGGTCTCGGCATGTCGGTGCTGAGCCCCGAAAGGCGGGTGACATCATTCCTGGGGGGCCCGAGAGTTCCGGCGGGCGTAGCAGCATGTGGTTCCGGCTGCTGGAACACAGGAGGGGTGGGTCATCTGATTGGGACTTCCTTCCACTCCTGAGCAATGGACGCCAGAGGAGCTGCATTTAGGGAGACACACAGGTGGCTGCTGCAGCGCACGGGATGGAGGAGACTGAGTCCTCAGCAGAGATGGCGGATGAAGGCGCCCAGGTTCCTGGCCAGGCCCAGGTAGGAGAGGTGCAGAGGCACCTCTTTCCTTTCTTCCCTGGGTGATTGTTTTTTGATGATGGGAAGGAGAATAATTGCGCTAATTACAGTCCATACATCCAATTGCAGGGAATAACAGTTCCAATATTTGTGTGTGATTGAAAGACTTCAAAAGGGTGACAACACACTCATACTATCACAGATTAATGTCCCACCACCTCATAGAAAACACACTTACCAGATAGCAAGCAAATTATGGCTTTAACCCAGCCCAGGCCTTTGCTTTTCACTATGAGAATTCAGCATACAAGTTGATGTAACCCTCAATTGGATACCATAGATCCGTGGCTCCATGGGAAATGATTTGACAATCAGCCTAGAAAAAAAGAAATTAGACAGACCATAGCGTGACACTGCATTGCACATGGAACGCCCCAGTGATGTTAATGCAGACAAGTGAACCACCACTAGGGATGAGCTCAGGCGTGTTCGCATGGAACACGTGCAGAGCCCGCCATGAAGTCGGCGCAGCGCTGCGCTAATCACAGGCAGCGAGACATTGCCCCGATTTGCGGCTGCTGAGATCAGGCAATGTCTCGCTGCCTGTGATTAGCGCAGCGCTGCACCCACTTCCTGGCGGACTTTGCACATGTTCCATTCGAACACGCCTGAGCTTATCCCTAACCACCACCACACAGAGAACACGCTTACCAGACGACCCACAGGGATAAGCATATGGCTTTAGCCCAGCCCAGGCCTTTGCTCAGCAGGAAACCCCAGGATAATATAAACTGATAGATTCTCAGGTGATTTAAAATATGGTCTGCAACTCCGTGGGTAATGCATCAATAATCAGCCCAAAAAAGAGATCTAAAGTAGACCATAGCGTAATATTGTCTTGCTTAGGCCTTTGATATAATTGTTATTTTTACTCAGTCAGTGGAATGGTATCCTCATCTCCTAGGTTTGAAAACTAATTTTGATTTGATCCTGCTGAAGATTATAGAGTTCAATGAAAATTCTTGAAACTTTTTCAAAATTTGACTAGAGTATGGTCAGCTTTTCTCAAAATTTGGGATTTTCTCTCAATTTCTGTCAAGATGACAAGGGTCATCAGGACAAATGAAGAGGGTTAATCTCTGCTGCAGGGACACAGACCACAATAAAAAAAAAAAAACCCTGACGGCGGTCTAAACATTACTACTTACTATGAGGACACCACTTGACTCTCTACTTTTGCCAATTTCTAGATTCCCACCTTGTTACACTGCAGCTACATAAATTAACACCAAACACATTTGTGTAGTAGCCCACAAACACCTACCCCTCATTCCTGGACTTGATAAAGACAAGGGATTTAAGTAAAGCTGGTCATACATGGATCAAAATTCAGGCGGTTTGGCAGGGACCGGCCATATTTCGATCCATAAAATAACATAAAAAAAAAGGGCCAAGAGCCCTAGTGCATTACCAACAACATTTTATTGAGAAGTTAAATCCAAATGAGAGCAGAGGCTCTGCTTTGAAGAAGAGGGCTTTTTCCTTGAAATGCGTCAGGTGGTAAGTCTGATGTCAGGGGTCATGTGATTTTCATCTTTAATCAAGGCCCCCACCTTGCCAATTGAGTTCATGTATATAGCTGTTTTATTTTTGGCTATTGTGAGTATGCACTTGTATGGTTTTAAATTGTCTATAAAATGTTGTTGGTAAGGCACTAGGCCTCTACGTCCTTTTGTTTGTGTTGGCTCAAGATCCCCCTGTCTGAAAAGGGCAGCATTAGCACAGCTTACCAGACCTGGACGTGGAGCTCACAGGTCATCTCTCCCAGTGGTTTGGTGGTGAGTTCTCAGTGTTTTAAGTGTGTCCACTTTGGTGCAAATTTTCCATCCACGTATGGGCTGGCTGGTTGTACACAAATCTATCAATCGAATTGTGTACAACCAGCCTGCCAGGTCTTTGCTGAACAATCAGTGCCTCCGCCTATAGCTGGCAACACTGATCATTTGTATACTGACAGCGGTGAAGGCTCCCTACTGTCAGAATACAATATCGCAGCGGGAGTGGTTTCCCCATCCAGCTTGAATGTGTGGATGGGGGAATCGACTCTTCCTCTCTTCTTCCTTTTTTTTTTTTTTTTTGTTCAACCTGTTGGACGAAAAAAAATTAACCATGCATGGCCAGCCTAAGGTGCACTCCTTTTTTATACGCAGAAGAGACAAACCCCAAATCAATGTCTGTATGGTGTCCATGTTCTTCTGGAAGCATATTACCCACCAAGTTTTCCTCTTTTGGCTGGAGTCTTCCTATAACATTACAGCATGTGATATTTTTAAAAATTAAATCACATGAGGGTTTAAACTGACAAGTGACTCATAAACCGTCATCATTCACCTTTGAACCTTCACCAGAGCAGACCTTGTCCTCTCTACGTACTGGGCTACTTTGGGTGGAGCTGGAGAAATTACTCGGTGGCAGAGACTTTGCACTCTGTGTGATGTAATCAATGAGTAGATAGTATATAAGACTAGATAGAAAGCCAGATATACTTGCAAATTACATTACACAAGTTCCCTGTGAACATCTCAGACATCTGATACAATGGCCAATGAGTAAGTATAGACAGGCTTTACCTGTGTACTGGCTGCCTTTTGGGCATAGGAAATCATTGCTTTTATTAAAAGGCTACTAATAGATTTCAGTAAAGGTGGGAACATATTTACAATTCTTTGCTTCTCTGGGTTCTCAGCTGGGCAAACTGGAATGTCTAACCTGATGAAATGCGCATATATATATATATATATATATATATATATATAATGTAATGTCACCTGCAGCTACATTTTTTAAAATTCTTCTTTTGGAATTTTTTTTTTTTTTTGGAATTGGCTTATATGTAGCTGGTTGTCTGGTTGAATGAAGAAAGAGAGAGATATTTAAATGCTTGTGAAGAAACATCAATTGCGTTTTTAAAAACTTTAAAAATTTAATATACATAACACAAAACCGTTTTCTTTTTAAGCCTATGCCCTTTATGACTATATAGTATGGCTTGGCTTACAAGGTATAGTAGTCCTGTGCCTTTGTACAAAAAGTCCTCAAAGAATTCTTATAAAAAATATAAAGTGTATTACATAAATTTATGTAATACATTTTCTATTTTTTATAAGAATTGTTTTTGTTCATGGTCCAGTAAAGTCCCATGTGTGAGGAACTTTTTGCACACACTATGTATTAGGGATGTGGACCTGAACTTTTCACATCCAGTCCATTGACAATAACTCCTGTGCCTTTGTACAAGGTGGGATATTTATTTTATTTATTACAGGTACTTATATAGAGCTGTCAATTTACACAGCGCTTTACATATATATTGTACATTCACATCAGTCTCTGCCCTCAAGGAGCTTACAATCTAAGATATTTATATTAAATTCCATTTTCTCTTTCAGAGTAGAGCAGATCGTTCTTACAAATATGGAATACGCCATGAAGTCACTGAGTCTCCTCTCCCCCAGATCTCTTTCCAAGTAAGAATATAACTTTCTGTTATGTATTTCCATTTTTTCCAAATTCTATCATACCTACCTAATGGAGTTGTTCAGCAAGGCAAATACCCATGTAGATGGCTCAATGATCCATAGCTACCGATACATTTTTTTTTTTAATGATCTGCTTTCCATAAAGTTAAATGCTAGTTGCTTTTGGTAATTGCACTTTATTATCATTGCTCTTTGCCCTTTTATCTAATAGACCTGCAGGTTTACTCCAGAGGTGAACTAGGTGTGTGGTCCTTTTGCCTATAATCTACCATCTAGTTAAAAAGAATACCCTTTCTTCTTATGGTCTTCTCTCATGCTGCTCCCTTTCTCTAGCACTCCCTACCCCATGTTGACTGGTATTCACCGACCTTCCCTCCTGAGATCACTCCCTCGATACCTATCTGTACAAAGAGGTATATAATCTTGATACACAAATCAAAACATTTTATCTCACACCCCAATGATTTATCCTGTTTTCTCTCGTGGGAATTTATCCTCCCTTCCCTATGTGTGCAGGAATTTACCAACCTTCCCTTTTTTGTAATCATGCCCTCAATACCTATATGTCCAAAGAGGCATATGACATTGATACACAAATCCAAAACATTTTATCTCACACCACAATGATATATCTTCTTGTAATCTCTCATGCTTCCCCCTTTCTCTGGAACTCCCTTCTGAATTTTCCAACCCTCCCTTCTGGAATCCCTCCCTCAATATTCATCTTTCTAAAGAGGCTTATATTCAAGTCAAAACACACAATTGACTTCACTCTTCTTGTTTTTGAATGTAAGCTCTTCTGCCGATGCTTCTTATTTTTAGTGCCTGTTCACACTACAACAACTTGGGATCCGACTTGTAAGTCCTCAAGTCGCCCCAGGTTGCTGGGCATAAGAAATGCCATAGAAGTGAATGAGAGCCGTATTAATGTAGACTACTGAAGTTGCTCCGACTTCAGAAAAGGTTCCTGTACAACTTCAAGGCGACTTCTAGACAACTTGTACCCATAGACTTCAATGGAAGTCTCCTCCAAGTCGGATCTCCAAGTATATTGAAGCAACTTTACAGAAAAAAGAAAATAATTTACCCCGGTACTCCCCACGTTTACCCAGGCAACCCCCTCCTTCCCTCAGAGCTGATTATTCTGTAATTGGCCACAGCCAAAGTCGCCTATCCTGGAGGCAACTTTAAGTTGCGTTGTAGGGTGCTCAAAGTCGCGCTGAAGTCCCCTCCAATTTGCCTTGGAAAGTCGCGCTGAAGTCCCCTCCAATTTGCCTTGGAAAGTCGTGCTGTAAGTCGGGTTGCCCCTGTGTGATCCGACACTTAGTGTTTCTGTATCTGTGTGTATAATATTTATTATTATTATTATTATGCCTCCTCTATGAAACAGTACAAGGCGTGAAAAGAGTTACCCTAGGACAGGAAGTTTGTTACTCAAGAGAAATTGACAAAAAGAGCGTCAGTCGGTCATGCTAAGAGTCCACTACCATTTGTTGCTGATTAAGGTAAAAAAAAACATGAAGATCTAGACATCCAACACATTTCAGGATCTGGAAATCCCCCTTTATCAGGAATTAAAAAGAAAATGATGAAAGGCTTTTTAGGCCTGATTCACACCTACGGTATGCAGGTTGCAGTTCGCATATTGCAGGTGCATTTTGTGTTTTTTTCAATACACGCTTTTGATCCATTGAAGTCTATGGAACCAAAAACCAGAAAAAAGTCCCTGGCTCTTTCCGTAAAATGCACAGATGTGAACTACATCCATAGGAAACCGTGTTATATGGACTGTAGTGTGTTTCTGCAAAACTGAAAATGCACAAAATAAATGCATAGGTGTGAAGCAGGCCTTCTAGAACTTGTGCACGGGCAAATCTAAGGCCGCGTACACACGGGCGGACTGTTCGCCCAACTTTGTTCGTCAAACAATCCGACAAACAGTCCGCTCAAAATTTGCATGAACGGACTTGACCACACACGATGAACGAACAGTCCGCTGAAAGCGTGCGCGATGACGTGAACGGCACGTACGACGGGACGGGAAATACGACGTCCAATACACTGCAATGCAACCTTCGCCGTGTAAATCCTTTCTGAGCATGCGCGAAACTTAGTTTGTCGAACAAGCCTACACACGAGCGGACTGTCCGCTGAAACCAAGTTTCAGCGGACTGTCTTTCGGAAATTCCGAAAAACTTTGTTCGTCAGACTGTCCGCTGAAACTGTCCGCTGAAGCCCACACACGAGCGGACTGTCCGCTAAAACACTGTTCAGCGGACAAAGTTGGGCGAACAGTCCGCCCGTGTGTACGTGGCCTAATACATGACCATTGTGTACAAGGCTTTATTTTCTGACATGGCACCCTTTTCCAGGAGCTTTTATAGATGAAGTCCTATAGGAAGACTTTC